>NC_086106.1:69047808-69667228 GCF_963921235.1 Mobula hypostoma
AAGCCCCCGTTATCTCAAGCCATAACCCAAACACTGCTGCTACAGAAGAACCATTACATTAGCAGTGAAACCTTTTCCAGGGTGTTACACTCTCTCCCCACCAAATTTAGTCATGTCCTCATGACATTGAGATAATTTGCCAACCCTTCATGCAAAGCACAAAGTCCAACCCAGGTGTAAAAGGCAGTGACATAGCTCCCCAAAGTGGTAGGGGCCACACTCTGCTCCCACGGTGCAACATAGGCCAGCCTATCCGATGGTCTCCTGATTCTTTGGGACCTCTGTACCCTCTCATCTACTTCTTCAGGTTCTGACACTACTGGGGATACTTCTCTTCTACCTGGTGAGGCCTCCCCCGGTCTATCACTCATGCCCTCTAGCAACCCGGACCCCTCTGTCGCTCTGCTGAGACTCGCTTCATCCCTTGCAGGGTCTCGCTGAAACCCAGGCTGTCCGCAGATAGCTCCCCCCCACCCCCGATTTCACCTGTCTCAACGTGAGAGGGGTTAGGAATCTCTTCCTCAATCAGTGGGAAGTTAGTAGAAGACGGCACATACCACACCCCCAATTCCTTTTCCTCTGAATCAGTATCCCATTTCCAGGTTGGGCTCTGAGTCAACCCGTTCCTCTTGTCCCCAAGGCAGAAGGAGGTTCTGATGGAGAATCTTGACAGGCCCATTCCCATCCTCTGGTTTCACCTGGAAAGCTGGTACGTTTGGCATCTGACTCTCCACTACATCGGGCATAGCCGCCCAGTGGTCAGCCAATTTATGCTTTGCAAGTAGCCCCAAATTCCTTATGTGGACTCGGTCTCTCGACATGTGTTGGCAGAACCTAATCTTTTGATCATACCTCCTCTTATTTCCTTGGTTCTTCTTGGCAGCCACGACCTCAGCTAATTCATTAGCCGTTTTCATCTCCATTCGCATATCAGACACATGGTTCAGACAAATCTTCAGTGGTAGGTCTTTCTTGCCAGTCCCAAAAACAAAGGTTAATGGATAACCTCGCCTCATGCCCAAACATCAGATAATCAGCATGCTCAGTAATTCCTGTGTGAGTCTACTCTCTAAATCCTGTCTCTCATCACTATATATCCATCTGGGGAGGCCGTAATAAATGAAATTCTTCTCCCTTAACACTTTGCCCACCATGGACGCCCTCTGGCCCTTGCTAGGAAAAGCCTGAGCATATCTGGTGTAGTGGTCCATGATGACTAAGACATTTAACATGTTGCTGGTATTTGGCTCTATTGACAGGAAATCTATACCCACCAGTTCAAGGGGGCCCGCAATCTGCAAGTGGGACAATGGAACTGGCCTCGTAGGCAGCGTCTTGCTCCGTATGCATTGAAAGCTCGACTTGCAGTAGTCTTTGACCTCTGGCTTCATTCGGGGCCAGTAAAACTGAATGTCCAGAATCATCATGAAGTGACTTCCACACAATCCTCCGATACTGCTCAGGCAGAACCAGCTGGGAATGCTGAGGTTGTTCCAGAGGTGATATGACCTGTTATAGGATCTGGTTCCTCAGCTCTAATCCAGGCCATTCTCTCAGTAATGGAGGTACTGCGATTTGTTTTGTCTTCTCCACTTGGGCCATATCTCCTTTTTCAACCGCTAACCAGATAGTACCGATACCTGGGTCATCTCGCTTAGCAGCTGCCACTTCCCCAGGACTCAATTCCCTTAACTGGTTTGTCTTCAGAGCAGTCAGGTTACAGTAAACATGTGGAATGGCATCATCAGAAGCTCCCAATTGATCTACCACTCGAACCTGCACTTGCCTTTCCTCTGCCTTCACTGTGATGGCAAACGAGCACATGGATTTCCCTCCCGGGACTGGAACCCTCTCCCACTCTTCATCCCTGTCCTGCCCTTCAGGCGCATATTGGGACAAAGCATCAGCATCAATGTTCCTACTTCCCCTCTGGTACTTCAAGCTGAAATCATAGGCAGAAAATGTTGCCAACCACCATTGGCCTGTGGTATCCAATTTTGCCAAAGTCAGGATATAAGTTAGGGGGATTTTTGTCCGTCCTCACCTCAAACTTGGCATCATAGAGGTAGTCACTCAACTTATCCACCACAGCCTATTTCAATGCCAGAAACTCCAACTTGTCCATGGGATAGTTTTTTTCAGAGGGTGATGGACTCTGGCTGACAAACACAACAGGTTTTAACCTCGTGCCATGATCTTGATACAGGACACCCCCTAAGACCTCCCTGCTGGCATCTGGGGGCTCACTGTCTGAGGGGTTTCCCGTCATTCACACTCCCACCTGAAGTGTCTCTCTTCACCACAGTTATTATAGACA
Source organism: Mobula hypostoma (assembly GCF_963921235.1). Lineage (NCBI taxonomy): Eukaryota > Metazoa > Chordata > Chondrichthyes > Myliobatiformes > Myliobatidae > Mobula > Mobula hypostoma. Next base: position 69,050,126 of record NC_086106.1, read on the forward strand.
ATATCGGCCACTCCCCTTCTCACGTGACACTGACAGCTAGCAGCCCTCCGCATAGTCCATCCCCTTAGAGGATCTGTCTCCCTACCAGCTCCAACATATAGTGGGAGGGGGGGCACACCCACTGAGAACAACCCGGACATCTCAGTTCTCAACTTTGCCACAATCTCCTCTACCACTCCCCGGGCAGGCTATCCATGGTCACTTCACCGCAAGGGACCACTTTTGCAGAGTGTGCCTTGCTGACGGAGGCCTCCCTTGCCTCCGAGGCATTCTCCTGCTCTCGTACTTCTCTGATCAACTCAACAAATGAGTGGGGGTGGGGGGGGGTTGCGCATCTTATGAGACAGTTGAAGACCCCAAATGATCAGGTTCTGGGACTCGTTGCCTTTCGCTATTTGGTCCATCCTTAACTGAGCCACCTCAGCCATCTGAATGGCCCATCTGCGCCACAAGCAATCCAGCTGCCCCTCTCGCTGAAAGGTGTAGGCAGAAAGCTTCTCCCCTTTCTCCTGACACATGTTCTGAAACCCCAGACAAGCCAACACAATTGTAGCCCTCAGGTTCTCTTAGCCGTGGAAGTCGAGGGAAGACAACCTCTGGCCCCACCAAAGGTATGAGATAGAGGAGTGAAACCTTCTGTTTGGGTGGATACTGCGTGATGTGTTACCCTGTTACAAATCAGTACCACAAAATAACAGACAGTACAGCATATGCAATTAAATGATTTAGCTTAATTTGACTAAAGGGTTAGTAAAGTAAAACAAAAAAAGGACCTATTTTAATGAAACAGCCTAATATACACAAATTTGAGCTCACGGTTTTCCTTCCGCTGGTCCTCCATCGATTTCCCCCTGGTTTCGTCGACTCCCAGCCCCACTCCAATTCTACTCCTTTCTGGTGTCTATGACCTCTCCTTTCTGGCATTTTCTCTCCCCATCTTCCGCCGAACAAAAGATCCAGATCACTTCAGCCTTAGGCACACAACAAGAAGAAACACTCCCTTCATTGGTTGGCGCACATTCCAAAGCCCCTGTTATCTGTAGCCATAACCAAAACACTGCTGCTACAGAAAAACCATGACATTAGCAGTGAAACCTTTCCCAGAGTGTTGCATCTGGATTTGAACTTTGCAGACTGGACTGATTGAGTTTATGTGACAGAATGTTAATTTCAGATATCAGGAAGGCCAATTATCTTTAAAAAAAAAGACAGTGAAGTTAAATGCAGTGAATTGTTTTTACCAAGATTTTCAATTAACTAATCTTCAAGTTAGAGGCCCAAGTTCTGATCTGGAAGATTTGCTGTTAGAAACATATATTGCACACAGAATCCATTAGGACTGTTAGGAACACTGATTTTCAGAATGATCTTGGGGAGTGTTAGGAATCATTCTGGAGTTATGACATTATGGATGGCGTAATTATGGATTAATTAAAATGAGAACCAGTTGTCAGGAAATAAAACCTGCATATAACTTAACTTCCAACTGATTCTGTGAGCCACATTTCCATTGGAGGTGTTAGATGGGGTAGTGGGAAAGACATTCTTAAAGAAGTGAGCAGGGGGCAGTCAGGGCATTCTGTGCACCACAGTTCCCCTGAAGATGCTGGATTGTGTAGTGGGAGAGAGATTTCAAAAGAAGTGAGTGGGGGTAGTTGATATATTCTGCATGACAACAGTTCCCTTGGAGAACTTTATATCTTCGCAGCTAGGTCAGTAGGGATAGCAGGCAGGATAGTGAAGTGCTCCTCTTCCAGGATGTGGAAATCAAGGAGACCTGCAGTATCTCTGACATCTACACCTGTGAGAAGTACATCTATCTGCAGCTTCGAACAATCCAAGTTAAGGAGTTGGAGCAGTAACAGGATGAGCTCTGGATCATTCGGGAGGCTGAAAGGGTGATAGATAGGATATATGGTGCAAACACGAGGAATTCTGCAGATGCTGGAAATTCAAGCAACACACATCAAATTTGCTGGTGAACGCAGCAGGCCAGGCAGCATCTGTAGGAAGAGGTACAGTCGACGTGTAGGGGCCGAGACCCACAGTCGACGTTTCGGGCCGAGACTCTTCGCCCTGACGAAGTGTCTTGGCCCAAAATGTCACCTGTACCTCTTCCTAGAGATGCTGCCTGGCCTGCTGCGTTCACCAGCAACTTTGATGTGTGTTGCTAGAATAAATGGTGTGGTGGTTACACCCAAGGTGCAGGACACAAGGAACTGGGTGACAATCAGGAAGGGGAAAGGTGTTAAGGAGCCAGTGCAGAGTACCGCTGTGGCCAACTCCCTTAACAACAGGTATATCACTTCGGGTACTGTATCATAGTTATAGTCATACTTTATTGATACCGGGGAAAATTGGTTTTCGTTACAGTTGCACCATCAATAATTAAATAGGAATAAAACCATAAATAATTAAGTAGTAATATGTAAATTATGCCAGGAAATAAGTCCAGGCCCAGCCTATTGGCTCAGGGTGTCTGACTCTCCAAGGGAGGAGTTGTAAAGTTTGATGGCCACAGGCAGGAATGACTTCCTGTGACGCTCTGTGTTGCATCTCGATATGGAGGATGGCCTAACAATTCTGTGCTCAATTCTGGTCACCTCACGTGCGTGGAATGGGCTGCCAGTGGCGGTGGTGGAGGCAGAAACAATAGAGACTTTTAAGATACTCCTGGATGGATACGTGAAGCTTAGAAAAATGGAGGGCTATGGGTAAGTCTCGGTAGTTTTAAGATAAGGACATGTTCGGCACAGCTTTATGGGCCAAAGGGCCCATATTGTGCTGTATGTATTCCATGTTTCTAACACAGGAAAGTCACAGTCAGTGAGTGTTTGGCACTGAGTTTGTCTCTGTGACTCGGAAGGAAAGGTGGGAGAAAAGGCACGCTGTGTTAATAGGTGATTGGCTTGTTAGAGATATAGACAGTAAGTTCTCTGGGCAACAACGAGATTCTCAGATGGTGTGTTGCCTCCTGAGTGCCAGGGTCCAGTCTACCTCGGGTCATGTCCTCAACGTTCTTAAGTGTGAAGTTGAACAGTCAGAAGTCATGGTCCATGTAGGTACCAATGACATGGGTAGGACAAGAGATGAGTTCTCCATTGGGAGTTCAGGGAGTTAAATGTTAATTTAAAGGGCAGGACCTCTAGGGTTATGATCTCAGGATTGCTTCTGGTGCCATGTGCTAGAGAGGCCAGAACTAGGATGATAATAAGGAATTGGTGGATGGAAGAGGGCATAAGCTTTTTGAATCATGGGTTCTCTTCCAGGGAAGGTGGTATCTGTACAGAAGGGATGGTTTACACCTGAACTAGAGAGGGACTAATATCCCAATAGGAAGCTTTGTTAATGCTGCACAGTGTGGTTTAAACAACAGTTGCAGGGGATGGGAACGAGAGTGCCAGAAAATTTAGTGGAGAGGTTGTGAAGGCAGATGTTCGTAAGACCTCAGACAAACTTAGGAATCTAAAGGTTGAGCACGGTGTGACTCGTGCCCTCAGCTGCCTGTATTTCAATGTAAGAAGTATCATAGGAACGGCGGATAATACTGCTTGAGATGATGTGTCTGGTTTAGAAGCAAAGGCAATGTATAGTGAGGAGAGGCTGCTGACAGGGCAAAATTGCAGTCAATAGGATGAGTTGCAATGTAAAAGGCGGACAAATTTGAAAAGAGTGAATACAGGACTGCAGGTGTTGCATTTGAATGTGTGCAGTTTATGGAATAAGATAGATGAACTTGCAGTACAATTGCAGATTGGCAGGTATGATGTTGGAGGCATCACTGAATCATGGCTGAAAGAAGATTATAGCTGGGTGCTTAGTATCTAAGGATGCACATTAGATTAGTTTAGATTAGATTATGAGGATTAAGAAATGATACAATGTTCCTGCAGAATGATATCGCAGAAACACAAGACAAACCAAGACTAAAAAAATTGACAAAAACCACATAATTATAACATATCGTTACAACAGTGCAACGCAATACCGTAATTTGATGAAGAACAGACCATGGGCACAGTAAAAAAAAGTCTCAAAGTCTCTCAAAAGTCCCATCATCTCACACAAATGGTAGAAGGAAGAGAAACTCTCTTTCTGCCATGAGCTTCCAGCACTTCAAACTTGCCGATGCAGCACCCTGGGAGAATCTGACCACAGCCGATTCTTCAGTCCTTTTGAAAACTTCAGGCCTCCAACCAGCCCTCCGACACCGAGCACCGAGCACCATCTCTGCTGAGCACTTTGACCCTGGCCCCGGCAACAGGCAATAGGCAAAGCCGAGGATTTGGGGCCTTCCGCTCTGGAGATTCTTGATCGCACAGTAGTAGCGGCAGCGAAGCAGGCATTTCAGAAATTTCTTCAGATGTTCCTCTGTGCTTCTCATGTCCGTCTCCATCAAATCAGATCAGGATTGTGCACGGTACCTATTTAACAAATACAATATCACTTTGGAGTGGCCGTGCGCGCTGCATTGCACCGCCATCTTCTCCTCCCCTATATCAGAAAGGCAGGCAGGAAGGCAGATGGGGCAGCATTGCTCTGTTGGTAAAAAATAAAATCAAACCATTAGAAAGAGGTCACATAAGATCAGAAGGTGTTAAATATTTATGGATAGAGCTAAGGAACTGCAAGGGTAAAAAGATTCTGTTGGGACCCCAGACCCTAAACTGTAGTAAGGATGTGGTCAACAAATTATAATGGGAGGTAGCAAATGCATCCCAAAGGGCCATGTTTCAATGATCATGGAGGATTTCAATATGCAGGTATATTGAGAAAATCAGGTAGGTGCTAGATTACAGGAGAGGGAATTTCTAGAGTGCTTGCAAGATGGCTTTTTAGTGCAACTCATGAGTGAGCCCTCTGGAGTAACAGTTATTCTGATTCGGGTGCAGTGCAATGAACCAGAATTAATTAGAGAGCTTAAGGTAAAAGAACCCTTAGGGCAGCGGTCCCCAAACACGGGGCCGTGGACCGGTACCGCGCCACAGAGGATGCGCTACCGGGCCGTGAGGAAACGATATGATTTGGCGATAGGAGTCAGCTGCACTTTTCCTCATTCTCTGTCACGGCCACTGTTGAGCCATTACGCATGTGAGGTCATTACCCGCGCGTCATCCATTTCAGCGCAGGAAGAAGATCAACTCCTCGAGCTTGCAAATGACGACGGGCTGAAAAGCATGTTTGACATAACATCTCTGCCGGCATTATGGATCAAAGTCAAGGCTAAATATCCTGAGATAGCCACAAAAGCACTGAAGACGTTGCTTCCATTTCCAACGTATCTCTGCAATGAATGCAAAGAAAACTAAATTGCGGAATAGACTGGACATAAGGAATCCCTTCGAGTATCGTCATCTCTTGTCACCCCTCGATGGGATCGTGTTGTTGCAGGAAAACAAGCCCGGGGCTCCCACTGATTCAGCGATATTGGTGCGTTGCAATGATTTTATATGTTCATACGGGGAATATATGTGCTGCGTGTTTAATATCCAAAAGATACTTAAAATGTTATGATGCTATTGACTTATATAACTATATAACAATTACAGCACGGAAACAGGCCATCTCTGCCCTTCTAGTCCGTGCTGAACGCTACTCTCACCTATTCCCATCGACCTGCACTCAGCCTATAACCCTCCATTCCTTTCCTGTCCATATACCTATCCAATTTTTCTTTAAATGATAATATCGAATCTGCCTCTACCACTTCTACTGGAAGTTCATTCAACACTTACTTCAAGCTCTCCTGTCCTCCCCTGATAATTGACTTTTCATTATATTCATGCGAGAAAAATATGCGCTGTGTGTTTAATATTAAATTTGTTAGATAAACCCTTTTAGAAATGAAATTGAGTGTATTAGCTAATTATCTGTATTCCGGTCGTGATTAACACCCCCCTCCCCCCGAACAGAATCGCCAAAAATGATTTGTAGAAAAAAATCGTACACACATGCTCAAGTTATGCATGCGCACTGGTGCCCACACAAGGCTTCATGGTCATTGTAGTCTTCCTCGGGGTAAACCCAGCGTATTTGACTGCTATTCTTGTCCGCTGGCAACTGCCGCCCGCCCCCCTCCCCCCGGTCCGCCGGTCTGCCAGAATATTGTCAATATGAAACTGGTCTGCAGTGCGAAAAAGGTTGGGGACCCCTGCCTTAGGGTTACGTGATCATAATATGATTAATTCATGCTGAAAATTGAGAAGGAGAAGCTAAAGTTGGATGTATCAGTATTACAGTGGAGTAAAGGGAATTATAGGGGCTTGAGAGTGGTGTTGGCCAGAACTGATTGGAAAAGAACACTGGCAGGGATGATGGCAGAGCAGCAATTACTGGAACTTCTGGAAGAAATATAGAAGGTACAGGATACAGCATATACATCCAAAAGAGTAAGAAGTATTCTCAAGGAAAGATAACAGCGCCCATGGCTAACAAGAGAAGTCAACACCAACATAAAAGCCAAAGAGAGGGCATCCAATACAGCAAAAATTAGTGGGAAGTTAGGGGATTGGGAAGCTTTTGAAAAGCAATAGAAGGCAACTAAAAAGTTATTAAGAAGGTAAAGATAGAATACAAAAGTAAGCTAGCCAATAACATTAAAAATAATACCAAAAGTATTTTCAGATGCAAGAAGTGTGAAAGAGAGGCAAGAGTGGATATTGGACCACTGGAAAATAATGCTGAAGCAGTAGTAATGAGGGACAACGAAATGGTGGACGCACTGATTATGTATCATTCTTTACGGTGGAAGACACTAGCAGTAGAAGATCCAGGTATCGGGGGCCATAAAGTGTGTGAAGTTACCATAGCTAGAGAAAAGATTCTTGGCAAACTGAAAGGTCTGAAGATAGGTAAGTCACTTGGACCAGATGGTGTACAGCCCACAGTTCGAAAGAGGTGGGAGAAGATATCATGGAGACATTAGTAATGATGTTTCAAGAAACACTGGAATCTGGAATGGTTCCAGAGGTGTGGAAAATTTTCAAATGTCACTCTACTCTTCAAGGGAGAGAGGCAGAAGAAAGAAAGCTATAAGCCAGTTATTCTGACCTCAGTGGTTGGGAAGATGTTTTAGTTGATTTGTAAGGATGAGGTCTCAGGGTACTTGGAGGCAGATGTTAAAAGGGGCTGTAGTTACCATAATTTACTCAAGAGAAAATCTTTCCTGATAATCTGTTGGAATTCTTTGAAGAAATAACAAACAAAATAGACAATGGAGAATTGGTTGATGTTGTGTACTTGGATTTTCAGAAGGCCTTTGACAAGGTACGACACGTGAGGCTTCTTAACAAGCTATGATCCCATGGTATTACAGGAAAGATTCTAGCATGGATAAATCAGTGGCTGATTGGCAGGAGGCAAAGAGCAGGAATAGAGAGAGTCTCTTCTGGCTGGCTGCCGCTGACTGGTGGGCCTTTGTTGGAACCGAATATTTTTATGTTGTATGTCAATGAATTGGATGATGGAATTGATAGCTTTGTCGCAAAGTTTGCAGACCATCTAAAGATAGGTGGAGTGGGAGGAAGTCCTGAGGAAGTACAGAAGGACTTAGACAGATTAGGAGAATCGGCCAAAAAAATGGCAGATGGAATACAGTGTCAGGAAATGTATGGTTATGCACTTTGGCAGAAGAAATGAAAGAGTTGATTATTTTCTAAATGGAGAGAAAATACAAAAAAAAAATGAGGTGCAGAAAGATTTGGGAAGTGTGCAGGATTCCCTGAAACAATACCCATCAAAGTTGCTGGTGAACGCAGCAGGCCAGGCAGCATCTCTAGGAAGAGGTACGGTCGACGTTTCAGGCCGAGACCCTTCGTCAGGACTAACTGAAGGAAGAGCTAGTAAGAGATTTGAAAGTGGGAGGGGGAGAGGGAGATCCAAAATGATAGGAGAAGACAGGAGGGGGAGGGATGGAGCCAAGAGGTAATTGGCAAAAGGGATATGAGAGGATCATGGGACAGGAGGCCCAGGGAGAAGGAAAAGGGGGGGGGGACACAGAGGGTGGGCAAGGGGTATAGTGAGAGGGACAGAGGGAGAAAAAGGAGAGAGAGAGAGAAAGAATGTGTGTATATAAATAAATAACGGATGGGGTACGAGGGGGAGGTGGAGCATTAGCGGAAGTTAGAGAAGTCAATATTCTTGCCAGCAGGTTGGAGGCTACCCAGACAGAATATAAGTTGTTGTTCCTCCAACCTGAGTGTGGCTTCATCTTTACAGTAGAGGAGGCCGTGGATAGACATGTCAGAATGGGAATGGGATGTGGAATTAAAATGTGTGGCCACTGGGAGATCCTGCTTTCTCTGGCGGACAGAGCGTAGATGTTTAGCAAAGTGGTCTCCCAGTCTGCGTCGGGTCTCGCCAATATATAAAAGGCCACATCGGGAGCACCGGACGTAGTATATCACCCTAGCTGACTCACAGGTGAAGTGTCACCTCACCTGGAAGGACTGTCTGGGGCCCTGAATGGTGATAAGGGAGGAAGTGTAAGGGCATGTGTAGCACTTGTTCTCATTCTCCCAGTGGCCACACATTTTAATTCCAAATCCCTTTCCCATTCTGATATGTCTATCCACGGCCTCCTCTACTGTAAAGATGAAGCCACACTCAGGTTGGAGAAACAACACCTTATATTCCGTCTGGGTAACTTCCAAACTGATGGCATGAACATTGACTTCTCTAACTTCCACTCATGCCTCGCCTCCCCCCGTACCCCATCCGTTATTTATTTATATACACACATTCTTTCTCTTTCTCTCTCTCCTTTTTGTCCCTCTGTCCCTCTCACTATACCCCTTGCCCATCCTCTGGGTTTTTACCCCCCTCCCCCTTTTCCTTCTCCCTGGGCCTCCTGTCCCATGATCCTCTCATATTCCTTTTGCCAATCACCTGTCCAGCTCTTGGCTCCATCCGTCCCCCTCCTGTCTTCTCCTATCATTTTGGATCTCCCCCTCCCCTCCCACTTTCAAATCTCTTACTAGCTCTTCCTTCAGTTAGTCCTGACGAAGGTTCTCGGCCCGAGACGTCGACTGTACCGCTTCCTAAAGATGCTGCCTGGCCTGCTGTGTTCACCAGCAACTTTGATGTGTGTTGCTTGAATTTCCAGCATCTGCAGAATTCCTCGTTTTTGAGGATTCCCTGAAGTTAATTTCCAGATTGAGTCTGTGGTGAGGAAGCCAAATGAAACGTAAGCATTCATTTCATGAGGACTAGAACATAAAAGCGAGGATGTAATGTTGAAACTTGAAAAAAACAGTGGTGAGGCTTCATTTGGAGTATTGTTGGAGTAGTTTTGAGCAACTTATCTGAAAAAGAATGTGCTAAAACTGGAGAGGATTCAAAGTAGGTTCTCAAAAATGAATCCATGATTGAATAGTTTGTCATTTGAAGAGCGTTTGAATGCTCTGAGCATGTATTCACTGGAATTCTGAAAAAAAGATGGTTGACCTCATTGAAATGTATCAAATGGTGAAAGCAGTGGATGTCTGGAAATTGCTACTAAGGAGCTGGCAAAAGTGAATATGAAAGCAACATTTAAGAGGTGTTTAGACAGAAACATAGTCAAGTAGGGAATCGAGGGATTTGGATCATTTGCAATTAATGGAACTAGTTGAGATTAACATCATGATCAGAACATATATAGTGAGCAGAACAGCCTGTTATTGTGACATATTGTTCTATGTTCTAATCCAAATGCATGTGTAGTCCTGTGGATGCAATAAAAATCACACTGTATCTGAATCCTGATAAGACTATTGGTGCCTTGAAATCAGTTCTCCTGCTCATGTGGTATCAAACAGGGCACAGTTAGTACCAGCTGAGTGCAGAAACCATGATAATGAGCAAGCAGTGCGAGTTTGAGTTTCTGCATGATTCAGACTGATGTGGTGCCATGAGGGCAATCAGGCAGAACATTCCTCCTTATTAACCCATATATTTTAAAAAACTGCTACTATTTAATCTAAACATATATAATTCCTCAATCGATCCTTTTTGCCTCATTTTCATCCTTTACATCGCACCTTATAATCTGCAAATTGTGGCTTATTTGAGCAATTTTTCCTTGGTATCAATTTTTATTAGATAATACTCTGGTGATATTTGGGACATCTAATATAATAAATGTGCGACAGAGTTGAAATAAGTCAGTGTTGAACTAAATTGCAATAATTATGCAGTGTAAATTACATTTGTGCATGCCTTCAGCATGACCTCATTTTCTCGCGAAAAATATTTACATCAGCATTTCCGAAGAGCTGTAAATTTAGCACAAGATGCTGTGCATGGATTTCAATGCATCAGCTGTCATCAGTAAGACCCAGCTCCAACTTTCAGCAGCCTCTCTTAAGATGCATACGTAAGTTTGAAAGAGTAGGAGAGTATTATTATAAAGTTGACAAGGGAGCGGTGTATATGGAAACTGTATAATGCTCTATCTATTGATGCCTGCTGGGAGAGCACCTTTAAACTTCAAGCCCAAACAGAACTGAAAATAGTCACATTGTATCCTAGTTATGTCTAAGACTGTGAGTACTAAGGATTGTTTTACAGGTCCCACAGTGATTTCCAGTGTCTTTTAGGTGCACTCTGGTAGTTTCAGAGAAGAAGCCAACAGGCAACATAGCAGTATTGTAAAAGTATTAAGATATATAAAACTTGGATTAATGAAACCATTCTTTTCAAGTGTTTTCACTTGGTGGATGTTTTATATATCACTGAAGTTTCTTGCAGATTTGCTATTCTAATGAAAGTTTGACCTAGTTGGAAGTTTGACAATCCTATAGAAATTTGCTAAAATAATGTGGATTCCATTGAGCAGGCAGTCTATTGTTGTTTGAAAAAATCATTACACCATATATTAATGCAAAATCCTTTAATACAATAAAATCAAACGTGACAAAGTAATTTACTCAGATTTCATTTTGTTATTATTCACTTTATTCAGGATTTCAATGTGAAAACTAATGATATATTTGGAATGCTTACATCCACTGGGTCAACATCAGTCAACTAAACCTTTCTTCCTTTTTTTTTGCGGCACGGGTTAAAACATGAGGGGAAGATTTATACAAGTTTGCTATTTATAATGAGATCACTGTCATAATTTGCATAGACACATATACATGTAGGTTTCTGCCCCAACTGGTGAACAGTTGAACTCACTTCCTTGCTGTGGGTGGTCATAAAAATGCAAACTTCTTAAACACAAAGTTGGTTAGAAAAAGTGGTGGTGAATGTTGAGGAATTTTTACTTTATTGATGCAATTTTCATGTTACTTTATTAAAAAGTTTTTCTATTATTCTTGAAAATAAATTACTTGGTTCCACAAAAGAGATAATTAAAAAAAAATACATTTGAATGTCTGTTGTTTTTAGCCTTGCTAATATCTGGTATTAACTTACTACACCTTTAATTATAATTGTTAATCACACATAAATATGTGATAGTGACTCAGTACATTTCCAAATGTATTAATTTAGTTTAAGGATATAATTTTGTATCAATAATTTATGAAGTAGATTTTTCATGAGATTGTTTACCAGCATTTATGATGTTGTTACTTGAACATAAATGGCTGAGATTTCAGTGACGCATTGATTTCCCAATCTCCCATAAGACCATGCAATTAACCACAAAGTCATGTTTCCTCTGCTTCAGCTGGGTTGCCTTTGATATTGCTACAAGAGATGAGTGAGTCCTTGTAAATTATCTTCTGCCTCACAATAGGATTTAGGATACTTTCAACTGGTTTAACTACACTTTGCATTAATATGGTACTTGCAGTAATGCAGGAAAAGATTTCAGGGCACTTGTACAGATGTATTTTGATTTCGAAGGAGATTAGGGCAGATAACTAAAAACTTGGTTTAAGGAAAGTAAAGATTTGAAGGAGTGGCTTAAAATGAAAGAGAATCTGGAAGTTTTAAAGAGGAAATTCCTGAGCCAGTCACTTAGACAACTGGATGCATGATAAAGGTGCAATGATGGGATTTATGGGTATGTATAAGGATAGAATGGGAAAATAAAAAAAAACAATATCACTATGTCTGAAAGTTTTGATCTGATCAATAAGAAAGAGTTCTTATTCAGAACCAATTCCAGGAAGAGGAAGACTTGTTAGGTATAGCCACAATCAGTGTATCAAATTAAAGTAGTGTCTGTGTTTCAGCTGATAGCACAAGTCCAGAGATGAAAATAAATATACAGTAAATTCAGTGCAGTACTGAGGAACTCCTGCACTGTCAAAAGTGTTGACTTTCAAATTGAACCAAGAATCTTTGACCTCAGTTGAACATAAGATAAGTCACACTGCACTTGCTTTTCTCTTCACCAAATATCAGAGCAAACTACTCATTCAGTGCTAGAAGGATACTGTTTGCTGTCAGATGTAGTTCTCCATTTTAGCCTCCAACTGGCCATGCTTATGTTCTTACAAACCCTTGGTAGTTCATATTCTTGTATAAAATCTTCCTATTTACCCAATCGTATTGGCTCTCGCCTCCCATAATCATTTTCCTGTCCTGTTTTTTTTTTGACATACTGTCTTACTGTTTTCACTGACAGTTTTCAAAGGATTCCATTCTTATTCTTCCTCTGTGTTCCTAAAACATTTGTCATCTGGATGCCTCTCCTTTCCATTTCTTTATGTCCATGAGCTGCACTAGCACATCTTTTTAACACTTCTCTGTTATATTACTGTCTGTTGATTATTGACTGCAAGTAAACCAGCCAACCCTCTAGTGATTTGTGGAACTAGCTCTCCTCCAGCTGTTTTTCTTAATTGCTACTTGTTCCACTCCAAAACTAATATGACATTATGAAACTCTGGTCCAATATGCTCCATTTGCTCCAACTCATAGCCTTGGATAGATCCAGTAATGTGTCTTCCTTCATTAGACAGAAAGCAAATTGATTTTTTAAAATACTTGCATAGACATTCCAGGCATTTCTCCCTTCTCTGTCTTGAGCATCATCATTGCTCCGTTCTGTACTGAGATTCTTGTAAAAATTGACTGTCCTTTTCTTTCTATAGATGCTGGTCAACCTACTGGGTTCCTCAGCAATTTTCTTTTTTGTTCACATTATCATTTGTCCATTGTTCATGAACTTGGTTTGGAAATTTGATTCTCATTGTTTCCTTCACAGAGCTTAGTGGCCCATGAAATATATAAAGTAATCAATTCTCTGTCCTATTCTAACTCCAGCCTGTTTCTGATGTCTCAAGAACACCCCATCACTTTAATCGAGTCCATTCATCCTTTGTCCATTTTTAATCATTCTCTATCATTCCTTAATGCCTTGTACCACGCAATATTAAACATTCAAATCTTTCCTTTTGAAGAATATCATGCGGAATTGTCACTTTTTGCAAGAATCATCATTGTAAAGAACAGGAGAGATGACAATCATCTGGCGAAATGTATCTCAGCATTTCAGGGAAACTGGTGGAAGTGAGATCACTTTGAAATTATTTTAGTGGATTGAACAGAACCAAAAATAATCTAACATAAATCTATTCATAATAGGATCTCTAAGTAATTGGTAAAAAACCTCCTTACATTGTTCGTAATTGCAGAGTAAAATAATCTTATTGGCACCATTATTTTCAAAGTAATTTGGAAACTATTTGTTGAGAAAATTGATGTTTCATTATCAGTATCTCAGCTTTTGTATGGGGGTGAAAGACTTTAGTAGCTATTGAACTGCATATGTGTGAGGTTTAGCATTAACTTTGATAAACTAAATAATACTTATTGAGAAGGCACTTTTGTGGAGTACTTTTCTCAGCAGTTTAGTATACAAGCAGAATGTTACATTATCACAATCTTAATTTCTATCCAACTTAAATATGTCTGCCCATTAACTATATGTAATATTTGAGTACACTTTTCATCATTTGTATTCATAAACAATGATGTTGAACACCTAACCTTTCAGTATCAGATGCAGGGACAGAGCATCTTTTGGGGGACATCCTCAGATATCTGAAATGACAGAGACACCAGGGTATGGTGGATGTTGGAGCAAACTAAAATTGTTGGGAACAGTCATGCCAAAACTAAGACCTGCTATTGTGAGGACAGTTTGCACTTCCCTGTAGGTCATACCCATTTCCTCCTTTGCAGAGGTAAGTCTGCTGAATGAGTGGAGGTGGGAGTTCCAGTTAACCTAGCACCAGTTCTTCAGTACCTGATGGCAGAGATCTTGGCAACCCAGCCTACAACAACTAGACCATAGACCATAAGACAAAGGAGCAGAAGTCGGATATTCGGCCCATCGAGTCTGTTCTGCCATTTTATCATGAGCTGATACATTTTCCCATTTAGTCCCACTCCCCTGCCTTCTCACCATAACCTTTGATGCCCTGGCTACTCAGATACTTATCAATCTCTGCCTTAAATACACCCAGTGACTTGGCCTCCACTGCCGCCCGTGGTAACAAATTCCATAGATTCACCACCCTCTGGCTAAAAAAAATTCTTCGCATCTCTGTCTGAATGGGTGCCCTTCAATCCTTAAATCATGCCCTTTTGTACTAGACTCCCCCACCATGGGAAACAATTTAGCCACATCCACTCTGTCCATGTCTTTCAACTTTCAAAATGTTTCTATGAGGTCCCCCTCATTCTTCTAAACTCCAAGGAATACAGTCCAAGAGCGGACAAACGTTCCTCATATGTTAATCCTTTCATTCCCGGAATCATTCTAGTGAATCTTCTCTGAACCCTCTCCAATGTCAGCACAACCTTTCTTAAATAAGGAGCCCAAAAACTTCACGCAGTACTCTAAGTGAGGCCTTACCCGTGCCTTATAGAGCCTCAACATCACATCCCTGCTCCTACACTCTATTCCTCTAGAAATGAATGCCAACATTGCATTCACCTTCTTCACCACTGACTCAACCTGGAGGTTAACCTTAAGGGTATCCTGTACAATGACTCTCAAGTCCTGTTGCATCTCAGAACTTTGAGTTCTCTCCCAATTTAAATAATAGTCTTCCCGTTTATTTCTTCTACCAAAGTGCATAACCATACACTTTCCAACATTGTATTTCATTTGCCACTTCTTTTCCCATTCTCCCAATCTATCCAAGTCCCTCTGCAGACTCTATTTCCTCAGCACTACTGGCCCCTCCACCTGTCTTTGTATCATCAGCATACAAAACCATCTATTTCAATTAACTTCTAGCCTGATCTATGATAAGATCAGAAAAACAACTTTCCAGTACAATGTTGGGGATTTCAGCAGGATTGAGCCTCTTCATTCTATTCAGTAGCAGGAAAATCTGATAGGTTTTGCTTTCCAATTTCACAGCAAACAAGATTTTTTTGTACACAGCAATATTATTTGATAAGATTGATCTAACATTGGCTTGATGTGTACAAAAAATAAATATATTGTTCAAAGCCTATATAACAAGCCAACTGGTAAGAATCTAAAAGGTTTGTGATAATTTGGTCAATGAATCAACTCTAAAAAGTCTGGAAGCACTGCATTGTCATCAGATAGAAAATTGCGGTTCCACTGGGAGTTGCCAACTAAGGTTAGTGTTTTTTTTTGGCTCCAAGTCTTTCGCTTTTCTTTGTATTGGCTGAGGTGGTACATTTTACAAGAGGCAAGATAATATGTTGTTGGCAGCAGCAAGTAGAACTTGAAGTTGCCTTCCTCAGGCACAATTAATATTATTGATGAGACGGATGCTTATTGAATAATTTTTGCTTTGTTTGCCATTTGTTTCCAACACACAAAGTGGTTTGTTGAATAAAAACTTTGCAGAAAATCATACTAAGTGAACTTTGATATGATTTTCCCAATGATATTTTTGTACAGCTGCAACAAAATTATGCAGCTGCCAAAGTATTGTTGTGCTTGCCCTCTTTCAGTTAATTGTGAAGCAAGCCAAATGTGAATTTATTGACTTGATTCGGGAACAGAATGATCACTTATATTACTAAGATTGTTCCCAATACTACTGGGTTTATATAATATCTAGGAAGGAGTGCACTTCTGGTGAATGGGCTTCTTGTGCCCATTCTGGGTCAGCCCACTCACCTTTGAACTCCACTGGACACTCAGCTGTAACCTGCAATTGAAAGTGGCCAAACCTGGTGCACCATTTCAAATGGCCTCATGCCCCACTGAGATGGGGACAAGCCCTAGGATGCGCAGTCAGCTCTGGTGAACTGCGCAGATGAGATCAGCAGTGAGGTCCAATGGGCAGGAAGACAATGCAATGCTTCGTTGAGAGCAAACGTCATGACAAGACACAGAAGAAGTCATGGTCAACCACTGCCACCAAGGAACAGCCCAGTTGTGATGGCGGCTTGTACCACTGGACCCGGACATCTGAGGATGAAGCAGTGGAACTGTCCTAGTGCAAAGGCTTTTCTGCTTTAAAACTCTCCTGCACAGGTTTCTTTGTAATTGTCACTATCGGATGGACAACGAATCCCTGCCATGATCAGTCTCATCATATATTATTGTTACACTCTCAATGCTTTTGTGTGAAAAATATTATGATCAGTATGGGAAATGCTGAATAGATACCCACAGCTAATGCCATCAACAGTGTAATGAAATCCAAGGTAGATCAATGGCGGTAAGTTGCTTTCAAGTTCATCTGGTGAAATATCACTTTATCAGTGGATTATCTCTTACCTTTCAAATATATGAGTATTTCAATGGAAAACAGCATTATCAAGGTGGAAGATATTGATATAAAGGAATACAGCCATTAAGGCAACATGTGCAAATACTGTACATAGACTAACAATGGAATGAATCGTAATGACCTCATTTGTATATAGGATTCAATATCTTCTGCATTTGTTAAATCTTTAGCTGCTTTCTTTTTCAATCTTTTTTATTGAGTTTGAAATTGATAAACATAACAATGATAACGATACAAAGAGATCGGGATTACGTTAATAATGGTTAACGTATACAGACATATTTAATTTAAACCTCCCAATCTCTTAATAATTGAACATGAAAAAGATTCAAAAAATAGTTTTTACCCCTAAACTAAAACAAAACAGAACAAAACAAAGACTAGGCTGCCATATTTCATCAGTTAAAACCATTATTTTTCATTAACTCCGCTCCTCTATACACAAACAAAATGTTTTTAAAAAGGATTCGGAAAAGGTCAACTTACATCATATGAAAATGTTGAATAAATGGCCTCCAAATTTCTTCAAATTTAACTGAAAGATCAGTGGTACCACTCCTAATTTTTTCCAAATTTAAACATGTTATAGTTTGGGAAAACCATTGAAATGTAGTAGGGGAATTAGAATTTTTCCATTTAAATAAAATGGATCTTCTGGCTATTAATGTAACAAATGCAATCAAATGACAAGCTGAAGGGGATAAATGAATAAAGTCTATCACTGGTAACCCAAAAATTGCAGTAATAGGATGAGGTCGTAAATCAATATGTAAAACTACTTAAATAATATCAAAAATATCTTTTCAATACTTTTCCAAAAGAGGGCAAGACCAGAACATATGCGTCAAGGAAACTACCTCAGAATTACATCTGTCATAGACAGGATTTATGTGACCATAAAAACAAGCTAACTTATCCTTAGACATAAGGGCCCAATGAACCACCTTAAATTGTATCAAAGCGTATCTAGCACACATTGAAGAAGTGTTAACTAGTTGGAGAATTTTCTCCCATTTCTCTATGGGTAAAGATACCTGAAGTTCTCTTTCCCATTCATTCTTAACTTCATCAGACATACCTAAACGTATTTTCGTAATTAAATCATAAACAATTGCTATTAAACTCTTCTAAAAAAAATCTGTAATTTCAGTTTGATATGATATCGGAAAAGTAGGTAAAATAACCTTCAAGAAGATTCTGATCTGTAAATATCTGAAAAAAATGTCATCTAGGCAAATTATATTTATTAGACAACTGTTCAAAGGACATGAGACAATTGTCCATGAATAAATCAGGAAAACATATTATTCCCTTCATTTTCCATAAAAGGAAAGTTTGATCAGTTCTGGATGGTTGGAAGAAAAAATTAGATATAATAGGACTTGATAGAATAAATTTATTCAATCCAAAAAATTTACGAAATTGAAACCATATTCGTATTGTATGTTTTTATTGGATTAATCGTTTGTTTATTCAGTTTAGTAAGTGCAAAGGGAAGTGAAGCCCCTAAAATAGAAACCAATGGGAACCCCTGTACGGACTCACACTCAGGTTCACCCATCGTGGACTTTGAATTTCATCCAAATCTTGTGTCCAGAACGTTAGATATGGAATAGTAATTGCCCAATAATAGAATCTAAAATTCGGCAGTGCCAAACCGCCATCCTTTTTTGATTTCTGTAAATATTTCTTACTTAATCTAGGATTTTTATTCTGCCATATATATGAAGAAATTTTAGGATCAATAATATCAAAAAAAGGATTCAGAGATGAAGATTGGTACTGCCAGAAATAGATACAGAAATTTAGGTAAAATAATCATCTTAATAGCATTGATTCGACCAATCAATGATAGGGACAATGGGGACCATTTAGTAAGCAGTTGTTTAACATGATCAATTAAGGGTAGAAAGTTAACTTTAAATTGATCCTTATGCTTCTTAGTAGTTTTAACACCCAAATAAGTAAAATAATCAGTAACCAATCTAAAGATGAGAGTATGAAGATTGGAACTTGCATATTTAATGGAAAAGCTCACTCTTATTTAGATTCAATTTATAACCAGAAAAACTACTAAACTGAGCAAGTAATAATATTACTGCAGAGATGGATTTCTCTGGATTAGAGATATATAGTAACAGGTCATCTGCATATAATGATATCTTATGCATCTCATTCCCAAGAATAATGCCAAATATATTGGGTGAATCACGAAGAGTGATTACCAAAAGTTCCAAGGCAATATCAAATAGTAAAGGGCTTAAAGGACAACCCTGTCTAGTACCTCGAAAAAGGGGGATCTCTGATTATTAGTAAGTACAGAAGCCAAAGGTATATGATATATCAATTTAATCCAAGGTATGAATTTTGGGCTAAAATTAAATTTCTCAAGGATGTTAAATAAATATTCCCATTCAACTCTATGAAACGCCTTCTTGGTGTCAAGTGAAATAACACATTCTGGAGTTTTAGATAAAGAAGTATATACAATGTTTATCAACCTCCTAACATTAAAATACGAATAACGATTTTTAATATATCCTCTCTGGTCATCAGAAACAATTTGTGGCAATACATTTTCCAATCTAATTGCTAATACTCGCGAAAAAATTTTGGAGTCCACATTTAACAAGGATATAGGTCTATATGATACACATTCAGTGGGGTCCTTATCTTTTTTTAGGAATTAAAGAAATAGATGCTTCATAAAAAGATTGTGGTAATTTACTTACAAATAAGGCATCCTTAAAAATTCTACATAACCAAGAGAAAGTAGACGAAAAAGATTTTAAAAATTCTAGTGTATACCCATCCAGGCCGGTACTTTACCAGAATTCATCGAGGAAATTGCTTTCTTTATTTCTTCTTCCGTAATGGGTGCATCTAGTGTTAAACATTCATTAAGTGGTAATTTCGGAATATTCAATTTTCTTAGAAATTCATGCATTATGGTGGAATCGTCAGGAAATTCTAATTGGTATAAAGAGATGCAGAGTTCTTGAAAAGATTTATTAATTTTATCGTGATCAACCGTCAAAGTACCATCCCATTTACGAACTTTAATAATCTGACATTTAGCCGAAGCAGCTTTCAATTGGTTGGCCAGTAATTTACCCAATTTATCACCATGTATATAAAATTGACTCTTAGATTTAAGTAATTGATTTTCATTTGGGGATATAAATAACAAACTGTGTTGCATGTGAAGTTGAACTCCCTTTTTGTAAAGCTCCAAATTAGGAGCAACAGAATATTTTTTATCAACTTCTTTAATCTTATCAACCAATGTACGTATTTCATTATTAATTTGTTTTTTCAGTCCAGCAGAATATGAAATAATTTGCCCAAGGATATATGCTTTAAAAGTGTCCCATAATATCCCACTGGAAATTTCTTCCATAAAATTAGTTGAGAAGAAAAAGACAATCTGTTCTTTAATAAAGTTAACAAAATTTAAGTCCTGAAGCAGAGTAGAATTGAACCGCCATTGTCTAGCGGTTCAGTTAATTTGATTGATAGTTTCAGGGGCGCATGATCAGAGACGGCAATTGCATCGTAAAATCTTTAGCTGATGAATGCCATAGTTCCTATCCTTACTGCTCTCATGTTAAAAAGTTTGTTTTCAATGGAAAGCTGATTTTTAATGCTAACTTGCTAAATCAAGGCAGTTTTTTGAGATGGCCAAAAATGCCTCATTAAAGGAGCTCCAGACTGTTCAGAATCAGTTGGATACAAAAGCTCCAAAGATGAGTTAACTTAGCCTTTCATTGTTGTGAGAGGACTAGCATGTCTGTTGTTTGCAGAAGAAAATAGCTGCTGAGAATACATTGAAAAATACAAATTTAAAATTGCAATCCAAGTTTAAACTATCTTCATTGATAAAACATCATGATTTCCCCTTGAAGTATCTAAGCAGAGATGATCGTGCTGATTTATTTGTATTCTCTAGGGTTTCATAGAATAAGCAGTAAGCATTACACTGGTTTCACTTATAAAGAATTCTAGTTCATTGCTTGATCTTATGTCATCCATTGATTCCAATGATTAAAGGGAATATGCAATAGTTTCCAATCTAAGAAATGTCAACACTTTGCTCTGTGGAAAACATCTTTCTTTTAGGTTCAGATTCTGATTGCCTGATATTGTATCACATAAATCTATTTTGGTCAGATATGTGAGAAATGCAGGCAGGGAGAGAGAAGTAGTTGGTGGGGGGATAATGTCAAAAGACATTCAACTTATTTTGAAATATTTGCTCTACAGGATGAAGTTTTCATCTTTAGAGGTAACAAGGTGGAAACAAGCAACACACACAAAGTGCTGGAGGAACTCAGGTGGACAGACACCATCTACGGAAAAGAGTACAGTCAATGTTTCTGGCCGAGTACCTTTATCAGGCCCAGAGAAAAACGATGAGGAGTCAGAGTTAGAACATGGGGGAAGAGGAGGAAGAAACACAAGGTGATAGGTGAAACTGGGAGTTTGGAGAGGTGAAGTAAAGAGCTGAGAAACTGATTGGTGAAAGAGATACAGGGCTGGAGAAGGGGGAATTCAATAGGAGAGAACAGTTGGCCATGGAAGAAAGAAAAGGGGAAAGAGCACCAGAGGGAGATAATGGGCAGAGAAGGAGATATGGTGAGAGAGGGAAATGGGAAAGAGGAATCGTGAAGGAGAAGGGCGGGGCATTACCAGAAGTTCGAGAAATCGATACTCATTAAGGACTGTTTAGGGTCCTGAATGGTAGTGAGGGAGGAAGTGAAAGGGCAGGTGTAGCAATTGTTCCTCTCACAAGCGGAAGTACCAGGAGGCAGTCAGTGTGGAGGGGTGAATAGACAACGGAGTTGTGTAGGGAGCAATCCCTGCAGAAAGCAGAAGGTGCAGGGGAGGGAAAGATGTGCTTGGCGGTGGGATCCCGTTAGAGACGGTGGAAGTTACAGAGAATTATGTACTGGACGTGGAATCTGGTGGGATGGAAGATGAAGACAAGAGAAACCCTACGCTTTGTGGTGTGGCAGGAGGATGGGGTGAGGGCAGATGTGCGTGAAATAGAAGAGATGCGGTTGATGGCAGCATTGATGGTGGAGGAAGAGAAGCCACTTTCTTTGAAGAAGGAGGACGTCTCCTTAGTTCTGGAATAAAAAGGCCTCACCCTGAGAGCATATGCAGAGGAGACAGAGGAATTGAGAAGGGGATGGCATTTTTATAAGTAATAGTGTGTGAAGAGGTATAGTCCAGGTGGCTGTGAGAGTTTGTTGATTTACAATAGACATCTGTAGTTAAGCTGTCTCCAGAGCCAGAGGAAGAAAGATCTAGAAAGTGGAGGGAAAAGTTAGAAATGAACAGGTAGATTTGAGGGCAGAGTGGAAGCTGAAGACAAGATGATGAAGTCGATGAGCTCTGCATGGTTACAGGAAGCAGCACCAATGCAGTTGCCGATGTAGTATAAGAGAAGTCAAGGTGGAACAAGTGCTTAGCCTGCCTCTGCACCTCCTCCCTCACTAACATTCAGGACTCCAAACAGTCCTTGCAGGTGAGGCAACCCTTCACCAGTGAACCTTTTGGGATCATCTGCTGCATCTGGTGCTCCTGGTGTGGCCAAATATATATCAGTGAGACCCAACGTAGATTGGGAGACTGCTTTGCCATGCACCTATGTTCTGTCTACCAGGAAAAGCGAGATCTCTTAACGGCCACTCATTTTAATTCCACTTCCCATTCCTATTCCAACATGTCAGTCCATGGCCTCCTTTACTGTCATGATGAGGCCAGACTCAGGTTGGAGGAGCAACACCTTATATTCTGTCTTGGTAGCTTCCAATCTGATGGCCTCAACATTGATTTTTCGAATTTCTGGTAATTCCACCACCCACTGCCCTTCTCCCTTCACCTTATCTACTTACATGCCCATCATCTCCCTCTGATGCTCCTCCACTATTTTCTTGCTTCCATGGCCTTCTATCCTCTCCTATCAGATTCCCTCTTCTTCAGCCCTGTATCTCTTTCAACAGTCAACTTCCCAGCTCTTTACTTCACCTCTCGCCCACTCCCGGATTCACCTATCACCTTGTGTTTCCTCCTTCTCCCTGCCCCCACCCCACCTTCTAACTCTGACTCCTCATCTTTTTTTCTCCAGTCTTGATGAAGGGTCTCAGTCCAAAACATTGACTGTACTCTTTTTTTTTTGCCATAGATGCTGCTTGGCCTGCTGAGTTCCTCCAGCATTTTGTGTGTGTTGCTTGGATTTCCAACATCTGCAGATTTTCTCTTGTTTTTGAATATGGAAACAAATCTTGTCAACTGTATAAATAAAAAATAAAGATCCAAAACAATTAGAGCTTGGAGAGCTAAAAATGTAGAATGAACATAAGTATAAGACCATAAGATAAAGGAGCAGAATTAGGCCATTATGCCCATCAAGTCTGCTCCGCCATTTCAAATGGCTGATCCATTTTTCTTCTCAGGCCCAATCTCCTGCCTTCTCTCCATATCATTTCATGGTCTGAGTAATCAAGAATCTATGAACCTCTGCCAAATTATACCAAATTACTTGGTCTCTACAGCCATAAGTATCTGTTAATTAGCTCAAGTTACAAATTAATTTGAGGGCTGTTTCTTTCTTTGAAATAACCAGGCTATTAATACCTGCTTTTGTTATGGTTTTTAAAGCAACCAGGTTTCAAATTTGCTTCTTTTTTTAAATGAAAAAATATGTCAATTTCTGCCACCCTAATACTGAAGCAAGTTCCTAAACCTACAGCCTCGACCAAACTTCGGAACACAAAAATAAACAAAATAATATTTGCATTGCTTCATTAAAATATCTGCATATTTTTTTACTTCTTTTATACTTTGTAGCCTCATTGATGGAGTTGTTATAGGCATTAATTTAAACCATCATTCAGTTATCTGATCAAACACGAATACTGTAAGTGCAAGTTTCCAATATCATGAAACATGAACTCTTTTGCCTCACTACTTGACTTGTTGAGTGTTTTCAGCTGTCCATGATTTTGCTTCTGGAACTAAATGGACATTGAATCTCTAAAATGAATTAGAGTTACAAACTTAGTTGGAAAAACTGTATGATAGATCCATCAAATAAAATATCTTTGAAAGACAGTGACAGTCTGGATTCTATCAGTCTCAGCTTGTACCTGCTGAAGCATGCAAGAGTGAAAACAACTTGACTGAATATATAAGATCCTGCATAGTTTTGACAGGGTATATGTGGAGAAGAATCTTTCTCTTGAGGAAAAATCTGGAAATAAGGTGTCACTGTTTAAAAATAAGGTGTCATCTTTTTTAAGAGAGAGCTTTTTTCTCTCTCAGTGAGCCTTTGTAATTCTCATCCACAAGGAATAGCTGAAACTCAGTCTTAGAATATCTTTTAAGGCGTGAAGTAAGTAGATTCTTGAAAGTTTCATGGGTAGGCAGGAATGTAACTGATTGCCCTATTCCCGCTCCTAATTCACATGTTTGCACATTTGTGTCCTTGCAATAACTTGTAGTGAAAGACAATACACATATTCCAGTGGTTTAAAATAGCTACAGATTAAATTATTGAAAAAAATATCTACTTTTAATTTAAGAAATTAAAATAAAAATTAAAACTATTACCAGCTAGTTCACCTCCATTTAAGGATTTATTAATGCTCTTTGTCCACGCTAGGGACTATCAGTAAAGGTCAAGGCTCAACTTTTCCTATGGAAAATTGAGAATGGCTGCTTTTCAAGGCTTATTACCAATGATTTTTGATTATATGCTGAGCTGACAGGGAGAAAGTCCTGATGAATAAATAATGTTGAAAAGACTATTCCTATCAGGCTGGCAGAGCAGGAGACAGATGTATTAATCATTTTACATACAGGTAGCTTTTGGTCTTCCCAAGCATTATTCTGAATAACAAGTTGCTGCACTGAGACATTCAAAAAGATTATTTCAAATCAAATCTGCTGGAGAGAGCCTAATAAAATTTAAAGCCACATTGAAACTACTCAATATATGGGGCAAAAACATCCTCACTGAATTTAATTTAGGTAGGTTTATAATTATCAAGGTCTGCTCAAGAAAAACACTTGAAAAATGGATTGATGTGTCAAAAATTTTAACTAGAAATTTCCGAGTAAAAAACTGACTAGCAAAAAGAAAATTTTATAATTTATAGATACTGTAATGATTTTCAACACCCCTTTCTAATGGTAGTGAATAATTGACAGATGCTTTTTTTAAAATGAAAAATTCAAGGGGAACCTGGTCAGATTTCAATAATGGAGCATAATGTATCACAGATATGGACATTATCTAAGAAAACTAGCATTCATTTTATTTTTTTAAAGGCAGACTGTTACTTCACTAGATCCTTTAATAATAAATATTTCAAAGTGCATGTTATTCTTGAGAGTAAAGACGTGAGCTCGGTGTGAAGTGGACAGCTACAGTCTGTGAAATGTGATCTCAGTGTTGATGAAAGCTTCTGGATGGTTTGTATGGATACAGAATGAGTTTTATTATCACTAACATATGGCATGAAATATATTGTTTGTGGCTTTCTTGTGCTTCATTCTGCTCAACATTTCTGTCGTTGAGCAGAACCTGAGGACAATGAATGGATCTATGATTACACAGTGTCTGTTTCAGCAAATGGAAGCAAGTCAACGAGAATACTTGATGAAATTTAAAACAGTTAACAGCCACAATATATCTCATTTCACTGTAAATATATTCAACAGGCAAGTTCTTAATCTTTTTGGAGTTCAGTATGCAAATTAAGAGATTTACTCTAGTAGCTTACAAGAATAATGTGTGGGACACTAAAAAACATTCTTTATATTAAATGATCAATGTAACTGCCTTTTGATCTACTAGCCTGCTCAATGTAGTTAGAGGCACCAGAACCAGGAATGTTCCCACTTGAAAAAATGCTATCTATGTACAAACGTACAATAAATTGTGTATAAAATGAATGAAACAAACAATAGAAAATATTTATTTCCTGATAGTGACATTTCCTGTACCATTAATACCAGGAAAGTTATGGAAGTCAAAATATTTCATTAATAAGAATTCAAGAAGTCTGAAAAATATGAGAAATCTTGTTACAGTACCAGAATGGAAAAATGGAGGGGAAAAAGCTGAATCTATTTGGTTACAATTAAAAAATAAGGAAGTTACTATTATGAAATTGAGTGTACACTGCTAAGCATTACATAGAGGCAGAAGAAGTGATGTGGATACAAAAATATAAAAGACCATAATAATGAACAATATTCATCATTTGAGTATAGGCTACACTAAAGATTAGTTAAAGAGGCAGAAATTTCAACATGATTCGAAGGACTGTTTTCTAAATCAATTGGAGAAAGTTATTACTAAGCATAGTTCTTGGAGATGAACGAAATCAATAGGAATTGCAAAGATCAGGAAGTATCTGGAAAATGAATACAAGGATACATTTTGGGCCAAGGAACAGGAAGTACAATTAAATGATAAAAATACTCGCTGTCAAAAAAGCACTAAAAGACTGTGTTACTGAAAAGGAGTTAAATTGGAAGCAAGTTGTTTTGTGTATCAGTGGCCAATGGATGACAACATTTAAGCTGGATGTAATTAAGGCACATACTATAGAAATTTCCCTAAATGTGTTGGTCCCCAAACACGCCTTGAGTTTGTCTCCTATGAAATGCCTGTGGTTGCATTCAACATTGACAGATGTACAGCTCCAAGTCACCTCCTGGCCCCACTGACGAGTGGTGTCAGAAGGATTTTTCCACTCTCTGAGTGTCCCTAAGAATCAGAGACAATTAGCAACATTTGATTTAAATTGTTCAATTTTATTTATTTTTTTCTCTCTCTGCTAGATTATATATTGCATTGAACTGATGCTGCTAAGTTAACAAATTTCACATCACGTGCCGGTGATAATAAACCTGATTCTGATTCTGATTCTGAATATTAAAATAAAAATTTAAAATAGAAAATTGATGCAAAAATGCATTTAATTTATATCAGATAATTACAATTTAGTAAAGAAAAACACAAGCTGTTACTTCACTTACTTTTACAGTGAAGGTTGGTAACACTTGTTGCAGCTTAGCAGGGCTCATGTGTTATAGCTGATGTAGGGTTCGGCAACCAGATAGAAGTTGAATTCACACACTGAATACAAGAGTTTTCTGAACTCCTGCTGTATTCAATGCTGAGTCCAGGGACCTGAATAGATCCCAGCATGATGTCACCTCACAAGAAGAGGTGCAATAATGGCTAGTATCTTTTGAATGAAAAGAGAAATTATATTTAATACTATTTTTATTTAAGTTATTTTTAAATCTGTTGTATTTATGATTAATGAAAGAAAGTATAGTGAAAGATTTAAAATGTACAGAAAAACAAAAAAAAAGGCTACCATAGTAGAAGAATGGTTTGAATAAAGCTTAATTACTAATACAAAAAGGTAACTGAAGCATTGTACCAACATAGGTCATTTTTGAGATGTAAAAGGAACTCACCTCATGCAGAATATCCAGTCTCCTCACTGTCAGCAGCCAAATTAAGGGATGATTACATACTTAGACTCTGAGAAGTACAGATTTTATGAACATGAAATAATGCAGCAAACAGAAAATAAACTGACAATTTAATTAACAATATCCTTTTCAGAACTGTTGGGTTGTCCCTCTGTGGCCCAGGAACACACAGCATCATTAAATGAAGAGCTGACACATTCTACCCCAGAGTACGTACATCTAGGAAAATACCTGCACATTTTACTTATGATAAATTACAATTAAATGGTTCAATTTAATATCAGAAAATGTATGCATGTAGAAATTCTTACTCTTCACAGACATCCACAAAAGAAGAAACCCCATAGATACTCAAATACATAGTGCAGATGAATCAGGAGATTCATAGTTTGCTGCAGGCTAAATCTGTGGCACTCAGGTCTGAAGATACTGGACTAAAAAAAGATGGCCAGGTACGACTGACAGAGGGCTATCTCAAGAACAAAGGAACAATTTTGAACAAGTTTAGAGGCAGAGTGGGATGCATGCCAGCTTCCAGGCTGTAACTTCCTTTCAACCAGAACCTAACATCATCAATGGCAGTGATGCTTCTCTTCCAGGTGAGCTCAGTGCATTTTAAGCGTGTTTTGAAAAGGAGAATAAAACTACAACTATGAGGATCCCAGTTGCACCCAGTGACCCTATGAACTCTGTCTTGAAAGCTGGCATCAGATTGTCTTTCAAGAGGGTGAACCCTGGCAAGGTGACAGGCCTGAATGAAGAACCTGGTAGGGCTCTGAAAACCTGTGCCAATCAACTGGCAAGTATGTTCAAATACATTTTCAGTCTCTCATTGCTACAGTCAGAAGATCCCACCTGCTGCAAAAGGGAAACAATCATATCAGTGCTCAAGAAGAGTAGGGTGAGCTGCCTTGACAACCATCATCCAGTAATGCTTAATATCTATGGTGATAAAGTGCTTTGTAAAGTTGGTTATGGCTAAAATCAACTGATGTCCCAGCAAGGACCTGGACCCACTACCGTCTGCCTGTCGCCACAATAGGCCTACAGTGGATGCGATTTCATTGGCTCTTCAGAGGGTCCAGTGAGATGGAGGAACTGAGCGAAATACATGTTAGTAGGGAAGTGGTGTTAGGTAAATTGAAGGAATTGAAGGCAGATAAATCCTCAGGGCCAGATGGTCTGCATCCCAGAGTGCTTAAGGAAGTAGCCCAAGAAATAGTGGATGCCTTAGTGATAATTTTTCAAAACTCGTTAGATTCTGGACTAGTTCCTGAGGATTGGAGGGTGGCTAATGTAATCCCACTTTTTAAAAAGGAGGGAGAGAGAAACCGGGGAATTATAGACCGGTTAGCCTAACGTCGGTGGTGGGGAAACTGCTGGAGTCAGTTAGCAAAGATGTGATAACAGCACATTTGGAAAGCGGTGAAATGATCGGACAAAGTCAGCATGGATTTGTGAAAGGAAAATCATGTCTGACGAATCTCATAGAATTTTTTGAGGATGTAACTAGTAGAGTAGATAGGGGAGAACCAGTGGATGTGGTATATTTGGATTTTCAAAATGCTTTTGACAAGGTCCCACACAGGAGATTAGTGTGCAAACTTAAAGCACATGGTATTGGGGGTAAGGTATTGATGTGGATAGAGAATTGGTTAGCAGACAGGAAGCAAGGAGTGGGAATAAACGGGACCTTTTCAGAATGGCAGGCGGTGACTACTGGGGTACCGCAAGGCTCAGTGTTGGGACTCCAGTTGTTTACAATATATATTAATGACTTGGATGAGGGAATTAAATGCAGCATCTCCAAGTTTGCGGATGACACGAGGCTGGGTGGCAGCGTTAGCTGTGAGGAGGATGCTAAGAGGATGCAGAGTGACTTGGATAGGTTGGGTGAGTGGGCAAATTCATGGCAGATGCAATTTAATGTGGATAAATGTGAAGTTATCCACTTTGGTGGCAAAAATAGGAAAACAGATTATTATCTGAATGGTGGCCAATTAGGAAAAAGGGAGGTGCAACGAGAGCTGGGTGTCATTATACACCAGTCATTGAAAGTGGGCATGTAGGTACAGCAGGTGGTGAAAAAGGCGAATGGTATGCTGGCATTTATAGCGAGAGGATTTGAGTACAGGAGCAGGGAGGTACTACTGCAGTTGTACAAGGCCTTGGTGAGACCACACCTGGAGTATTGTGTGCAGTTTTGGTCCCCTAATCTGAGGAAAGACATCCTTGCCATAGAGGGAGTACAAAGAAGGTTCACCAGATTGATTCCTGGGATGGCAGGACTTTCATATGAAGAAAGACTGGATGAACTGGGCTTGTACTCGTTGAAATTTAGAAGATTGAGGGGGGATCTGATTGAAACGTATAAAATCCTAAAGGGATTGGACAGGCTAGATGCAGGAAGATTGTTCCCGATGTTGGGGAAGTCCAGAACGAGGGGTCACAGTTTGTGGATAAAGGGGAAGCCTTTTAGGACCGAGATTAGGAAAAACTTCTTCACACAGAGAGTGGTGAATCTGTGGAATTCTCTGCCACAGGAAACAGTTGAGGCCAGTTCATTGGCTATATTTAAGAGGGAGTTAGATATGGCCCTTGTGGCTATGGGGAACAGGGGGTATGGAGGGAAGGCAGGGGCAGGGTTCTGAGTTGGATGATCAGCCATGATCATAATAAATGGCGGTGCAGGCTCGAAGGGCCGAATGGCCTACTCCTGCACCTATTTTCTATGTTTCTATGTTTCTATGTATCACGTGGACAATACTAATACTCATGTCAGGCTGCTGTTTATTCACTGCAGCCTAGTGCTTAATACAATCTTTCCAAAAGATCTGATCTAAAAGCTCAAAATCCAGGCTTCTGTACCTCTCTCTGCAACTGGGTCCTCAACTTCCTCACTGGAATGTCACAGTCTAGTGGATCAGAAATAACATTTACACCTCACTGATAATCAAGATGGCTTCACCCACTACTCTACTCTCTCTACACCCATGACTGTATGGCTAGGAATAGCTCAAATGTCATCTATAAGTTTTCTGACAACACAACTATTGTTGGCAGAATTTCATTTGGTGATGAGAAAATGTACAGAAGTGTGATATATCAGCTAGTTGATTGGTGCTGCAGCAACAAGCTTGCACTCAATGCCAATGAGATCAAAGATTTGATCGTGGACTACAGAACGGGTAAGAGGAGGGAACACACACCAGTCCTCAGAGGGATCAGAAGTGGAAAGAGTGAGCAATTTCAAGTTCTTGGGTGTCAACATTTTTGTGGATCAATCCTGGGCCCAATATATCAATGCAGTTACAAAGAAGGCACGACAGTGGCTGTATTTCATTAGACGTTTAAGGAGGATTTGGTATGTTACATGGACACTCGCAAATTTCTACAGATGTACCGTGGAAAGTATTCTAACTTTCTAACCTGCTGCATCACCGTCTGGTGTGTGGGCGGGGGGGGGGGTCGCGGTGCTACTGCACAGGATCAAAATAAGCTGCTGGAAGTTGTCAATACAGTCAGCTTCATCTTGGGCATTAGCCTATTAGCCTTTCCAGCATCCAGGATATTTTCAAGGAGAGATGTCTCAAAAAAGGAGGAATCCATCATTAAAGACAGCCACCACCCAGGTCACACCCTCTTCTCATTGCTACCATCATGGAGGAGGTACAGTGCCTGAAGGCTTACACTCAATGATTCTTAGAGCACAAGACCATAAGACATAAGAGCAGAATTAGGGCTTTCTGCCCATCGAATCAGTTCCACCATTTCATCAAGGCTGATCGCGGATCCCATTCAACCTCATACACCTGTCCTCACACCGTATTCCTTGATGCTCCAACCAATCAGGAATTTATCAACTTCTGCTACCCACAGAGTTGGCCTCAATCATAGTCTGTGGCAAAGCAATCCGCAGATTCACCACTCATTGGCTAAAAAACAAAATTCCTCCTTCCTTCTGTTCTAAAATGTCACCCCTCAATTTTGAGGCTGTGCCCTCTAATTCCGGATACCCCTATCAGAGGAAACATCTTCCCCTATCCACCTTATCTAGTCCTTTCAACATTCAGTAGGCTTCAATGAGATCCCCACACATTCTTCTAAATTCCACTAAGTACAGACTCAAAGATGCCAAAAGTTCCTCATATGTTAACCCCTTCATTCCCGGAATCATCCTTGTAAACCGCCTCTGGACTCTTTCCAATGACATCCTTTCTGAGATAAGGGCCCAAAACTGTTGACAATTCCCCATGTGCTCTGACTAGTGTCTTATAGAACTTCAGCATTATCTCCTTGTTTTTATATCCTATTCCCCTTGAAATAAATGCTAACATTACATTAGCCTTCTTTACTACAGACTCAACCTGTGAATTAACCTCCTGGGAGACTTGCATGAGGATTCCCAGGTCCCCTTGCATCATTGATGTTTGAATTTTCTCCCCATTTAGATAATTGTCTGCACTATTGTTCCTTTTACAAAAATGCATTATCATACATTTCCCTATATTGTATTCCATCTGACACTTTTTTCTCCAGTCTTCCAATTGTCTAAGTCCTGCTGCATTCACATTACTTCCTCAGCACTACCTACCCCTCAATCTATCTTTGTATCATCCACAAACTTTGCCACAAAACCAACAATTCCACTATCCAAACCCACTGACAAACAATGTGAAAAGTAGCAGTCCCAATACTAATCCTTGAGGAACACCACGAGTTACTGCCATTAGTTTTCTGAATGGACATTGAGCCTATGAACAATACCTCACTACTTTTTTCACCGTAACTTTTATAAAATGTATATTTATTTATTTATATACACATAGCATTGCACAACAAATTTCATGACATATACTGGTGATATTAAACCTGATTCTGATTCTAATTCTGAGTTTTCTCCAAGTCCTCCGCTTTCCTCCCGCAGTCCAAAGACATAAAGTGTAGATTTATTGGTCATTGTAAATTGTTCCGTGATTACGTTACAGACTCCCTTGTCCATTCGTCCTCCCCATCCCTCCCCACCGATCTCCCTCCTGGCACTTATCCTTGTAAGCGGAACAAGTGCTACACATGCCCTTACACTTCCTCCCTCACTACCATTCAGGGCCCCAGACAGTCCTTCCGGGTGAGGCAACACTTCACCTGTGAGTCGGCTGGGGTGATATACTGCGTCCGGTGCTCCTGATGCGGCCTTCTATATATTGGCGAGACCCGACGCAGACTGGGAGATCGTTTCGCTGAACACCTAAGCACTGTCCGCCAGAGAAAGCAGGATCTCCCAGGGGCCACACATTTTAATTCCATCCCCCATTCCCATTCTGATATGTCTATCCACGGCCTCCTCTACTGTCAAGATGAAGCCACACTCAGGTTGGAGGAACAACACCTTATATTCCGTTTGGGTAGCCTCTAACCTGATGGTATACACATTGACTTCTCAAACTTCTGCTAATGCCCACCTCCCCCTCATACCCCATCCATTATTTATTTATATACACACTTTCTTTTTCTCTCTGTCCTTTTTCTCCCTCTGTCCCTCTCACTATACACCTTGCCCATTCTCTGGTCTTCCCCCCTCTCCTTTTTCTTTTCCCTAGGCCTCCTGTCCCATGATCCTCTCATATCCCTTTTGCCAATCAACTGTCCAGCTCTTGGCTCCATCCCTCCCCCTCCTGTCTTCTCCTGTCATTTCGGCTCTCCCCCTCCTCCTCCCATTTTCAAATCTCTTACTAGCTTTTCTTTCAGTTAGTCCTGATGAAGGGTCTCGGCTCAAAACATCGACTGTACCTCTTCCTAGAGAAGCTGCCTGGCCTGCTGCGTTCACCAGCAACTTTTATGTGTGTTACTTACGGTTAATTACTTGGTTTTGTTGGTGTTGCTGGGGTGGCATGCCTCAAAGAGTTGGAAGGGCCTACCCTGCCCTGCATCACTAAATGAATAAATAAATGATTTGAAGGGATATTTATTTCAATTCCAATCTGTTTCTGTACAAGCACTGACTATACTTCTATAACATTTCATTGTGTGTCTTAAATACAAATATCCTAGCAACGGTAAACCGATTTCCTTGAACAAAATTTCTCTTTCAATAAATAGCCCTAAAACAACCTAACCGTCTGATCCATTGTTTGCATCATTATGCATGCTACAGTGTAACAACAACACTATGCTCTGCGTTATTGGAGTCAAGCAACTGAATTTTTGGGGCAAGGTACAACTCTCTTTCTGCTGTGGAGGCTGCTGAACAGGGATGAATTTCTTGCCAGGTGTCTTTTTCAGTCAAATCATCAAGCACACCAATTTAGAAATAATGAAGCTGCTTCAAAAACAGCTGAATATGTAATCATGTGAATGATCACTGATAATTTATATGTATGCTGAGTCATTTCCAATGAAACCAATAATTAATTTGCATTGTTATTTGGATTTTCCCTGTTGTTTGTGCACTGATGAGGGAATGCCAGATGGTTCTTTGGAAACGGTAATTAATAGGAAACAAACATTATTTTCTAAAAAGTAACAAAAAATTTATATGAAGTCCTTCATCTCATTCTAAAAAAAAGTACCCTACATCTGTTCAACTAAAAATCTAACACCTAAGTGTTCGGACCCTGAGGAGCAAACTTGGAAACAACTTTGCAAGAGATATGAACAGGAAGAAAATACTCTCTATAGCCTACTAGCTACTGATTAATTAATTATTGCAACAAATAGAATATTTCTGTTGGCTGAAATAATTGTACAGTTTAATTATTAATTGACAAGGGGCCTGGAGAAGAAAAAATGTACATTTAGCCAGATTACGATATATAAAAGTATTTATCTCAAACATATGTTTATCACGGTCCCGACCATCCTTCCCGTTTATTCCTCCTGTTCTCCCAATTCCCTTTACCCCGTGTTTCTCCTGCTTCCTGCTCCCCTGTCTGTCTGTCTCTCTCTGTTTGCATGTGTGTGTGTGTGTTTGTGTGTGTATGTGTGTGTGTGTGTGTGTGTGTGTTTGTGTGTATGTGTGTTTGTGTGTGAGTGCGCGTGTGTGTGTTTGTGTGTGTATGTTTGTGTGTGAGTGCGCGTGTGTGTGTTTGTGTGTGTGTGCGTGTGTGCGTGTGTGTGTGTGTGTTTGTGTGTGTGTCTGTGTGTGTGTGTGTTTGTGTGTGTGTGTTTGTGTGTGTGTGCGTGTGTGTGTGTGTGTGTGTGTGTGTGTGTGTGTGTGTGTATGTGTGTTTGTGTGTGTGTGTGTTTGTGTGTGTGTGTGCGTGTGTGTGTTTGTGTGTGTGTATGTGTTTGTGTGTGTGTGTGCGTGTGTGTGTTTGTGTGTGTGTGTGTGTGTGTGTGTGTGTGAGAGAGAGAGAGAGAGCGAGAGCCCAGTGGATGGCGTTCCTTTTGTTCTCCT
The DNA here is from genome assembly GCF_963921235.1 of Mobula hypostoma. NCBI lineage: Eukaryota > Metazoa > Chordata > Chondrichthyes > Myliobatiformes > Myliobatidae > Mobula > Mobula hypostoma. The sequence continues at coordinate 69,084,716 of NC_086106.1, forward strand.
GGGCCTCCTGATTGCGGCACACCTGAATCTCATCCAACCTGCAGCCTAAATACCCCAGCTTTCCATCCACTCATTGCCAGATCGTTGCTTCAGCCAGTGTGGTAGTTCACTTAGAATTGTGTATCCTAAGTTTTGGTTCCGGGCTGTTGTTTGCCTGCGTTGACTCTGTTTCTCCGTGTGAACAGGGGCATTGCATGCCGCCTGCCTTCCCGTTCATCCTCCTGCCTGCTGTTCTCCACCAACCACACTCACACTCTAGTCCACATCCCTGCTCTGCCTTGTCCCACTGCCCGCCTACACTCTTCGCTAGCTCAGTGGTTAAACACCGCGCTCTCACCGCAGCGATCCGGGTTCGTTCCCCAGTCAAGCCTCGCTCTCTCCTTTGCTTTCCTCTGCCTAATCCTCATTCCCCTGCCCTCCCTAAAACCATTAACAAACACTCTTCAGATTACTCTACCTCCGTGTCAGTGTCCTGCATTTGGGTTCACCCATTCACCGCAACAATGTTAGTATATGTGGAACCAAATTGAATTTTCTCATATTTGCCCCTCCAAGAAAATTCAAAATCACATTCTCCTATCTAGCTGCCCTTACCTTTGTGCAACACCAAAGGAAATGCAATGAATCACGATAGAACTTCTACCACTGAAGGTTTTGTTTCCACGTTGACAATCCACATAAAGTCTATCTGGCTTTGATCTGTTACAGCAGGACTGGACGCTCTGAAACCACTTCTGGACTGGTTTGGCTAATATACAGCTAAGCAGGGTGGAAGGGAATACAGCAGGCAATCATAAACACAAGAGATTCTGCAGACGCTGGAAATCTTCAGCAATGCTGGAGGAACTCAGCTTCTTTTTCTGGCTTATGCTCCTTCCGTTCCAATCCCGATGAAGGGTCTTCACCAGAAATATTGACTGTTTATATCTCTCCTAAGATCCTGTCTTACATGCTGAGTCCCTCCAGATTTTATATGAGTTACCGTAGTCAGCCTTGCAATATGTCCACTGTTCAAGTTTGAGGGCGATCTGGCAGATTAAAACAATGTATGCAAATATTGTTCAGAATGATTTGTTTGAACCAATGGAACAACATCAATAAGATTAATTTCCCTGTCCATGCCTTTCCAGAGAGGACAATTTGTGGATATGATAAACGAATATTAGTGAAATGATTGTCTACCATACGGCCCAGTCATGTGAAAACGCACAATTGACTGCAGAGGTACTTCTTCCTAACTACTGTAAATAAAAATCCTGAGTTTCTCCACAGATATCCACAAATTGTCCTCGCTGCAGTAACCACCACAACCCCATCAATAGCTCGAAATAAGAGAGAACTCACCTACACTTTCTTTTCATAAATTTTCCAGACAGCAATTATAACCTGGAAATTATATGTACCTGTAAGTAGCAAACACATCATATCTATCTGTTACAATGAGATAGTGTGAGGTATAAATGTGTTCACAACTTCATTCTCCTGACAAATTCAAGGACTTAATTGACTCAGGGGTAGAGAACCAACTTCTGCAGCTTATCAGAAATAGGAAGGCAGTCAGCACCTGCTGAAGGAGCATTTCAAAGAAGTAATCAACCCTGGCGGTATGCTTAACACAACTGTGCATAATTCCATCCCATTATCTATTCTTCCCTCAGTGTCAACCAGTCAAGAAAAAAATCGAAGTTATATATAATGAAGAACATGAGAAGATAATAACACTGCTAAAATTCTGCGGCTTTGTGGTGAGGAGTTTCAAAGAATCTTCTCCCACATTTAGGATGGGGGCAAATCAGTGATCTCAGCAAAGTTCTGAATGTAAATTTCTTAAAGAAAACAGACAAATCCAATTACAATAATTACACAAATGTCTCTGACATTTATCTAATCTCCTCAAATACCTCATCCCATTAACTAGAGACTTGATCGATGAATCATTGTGCGGATACTGTTATCTAAATGCAGAATGAACATGATCTTTGCAAACACAAGGAAATCTGCAGATGCTGGAATTTCAAGCAACACACATAAAATTTGCTGATGAATGCAGCAGGCCAGGCAGCATCTATAGGAAGAGGTATCGTCGATGTTTCGGGCCGAGACCCTTCGTCAGGACTAACTGAAAGAAGAGATAGTAAGAGATTTGGAAGTTGGAGGGGGAGGGGGAGATCCGAAATGATAGGAGAAGACAGGAGGGGGAGGGATGGAGCCAAGAGCTGGACAGTTGATTGGCAAAAGGGATATGAGAGGACCATGGGACAGGAGGCCGAAGCACAGAGGATGGGCAAGGAGTATAGTGAGAGTAGTGAGAGGGACAGAGGGAGAAAAAAGAGAGAGAGAGAGAGAGAATGAATGAATGAATGAATGAATGAATAAATATATAAATACATTCATACATACATACATATATACATAATGGCAGGGGTACTAAGGGGAGGTGGGGCATTAATGGAAGTTAGAGAAGTCAATGTTCATGCCATCAGGTTGGAGGCTACCCAGACGGAATATAAGGTGTTGTTCCTCCAACCTAAGTGTGGCTTCATCTTGACAGTAGAGGAGGTCGTGGATAGACATATCAGAATGGGAATGGGACGTGGAATTAAATGTGTGGTCACTGGGAAATCCTGCTTTCTCTGGCGGACAGAGCATAGGTGTTTAGCGAAACGGTCTCCCAGCCTGCACCAGGCCTCGCCAATGTATAGAAGGCCGCATTGGGAGCACATACAGCCACTTCACAGAATTGAAAGGAATACCATCAACTCCTGTACACAGACTTTCTTGATCTCACAAAATCCTTTGACTGCACCAATCAGAGGGAATCTGGTGGATGCTCGTAAAATCTGGCTTCCCCCCATCTTCCCTCTGCTTCATGTTGGCACGTAAAACATCATCAATGTGTACACAAGAGAACCAACCTTCCAGTAGGTTGTTGTCACTTCCCCAATAATTTTCTCAGCCTTCCTCACTCTGATGCTGCATGCTACCTCAAACAGCTCTCTGTTGGAGTTGAGCAAATCTACAAGACAAATGGGAAACTGTTCAACAAATCCCATCTCCCCCGTACACCAAGGGCACCCTACTCCAACTGCAGCTCCTGAGCAGCATTTACCAGAATATCATAAACTCCAGTTGTCAATGACTTGGTTTGTTCCTTTCACCATGTATGGGTTCTGCCTCTGTGTATGTCCAAGGATGTAGTGCATTCTGCAACATTCATCTCTATTCTCAAGTCATTTTCCCAGAACTGCTACAAGTTGGTGGCCAGCTCCAAGTCATTGACAACTTGCTTATTAAAACAACTGAGAGAGTACAATGAACATTAGCAGAACAAAGTTCATCTACCAGCCTGCCACTATTGCATAATGCCTTTCAAGTATAGGTGCCCACATCAATACAATGAAAAATATGGACCAATTTCCATGCCTGGTGATCCATTTTTATTAGGAGTGACCATTAATGCTGAAACTTATCATTGTTAGAGAGAAACCACAGGGTTTTGCCAACTGAAGAACAGAATATTACAAGTTCAAAATGTCAAACCACAAAATTCATATGATCTATTGGAAAACAATGACTTCCACTCTATATCCCTAGTCATGGATGGACGTGATATTTGCATGCTTGAACTACATCTCCTAAATAGACACTATTCCAAAATATGCCATAGCAGAGATTATTGGGTTGACATTTGAAATGGTTCAAAGCTGTTCTCAAAACCTACTCGGAAAAACTGTAACATTTCCACCAACTTGTATCAGTTCTAGCAAAATGACTTGAGAATAGAGATGAACATTGCAGATTGCACTGTGATCTTTGGACATACACAGAGGCCGAACCTACACATGGTGGAAGGAGCAAACCACCTCACAAACCATCCACCCAAACCCTTGTTCTATCTGCTGTTGGGATTCCCTGATAGTCTCAAAAGCTACTACATGTTTGTTATCAATTCTTCATTTTTTTTAACTTTATGTCAACTTATGTTTGTCTTTGTCTTATACTTTGTTGTTGTTGGAAAAAGTCAAAATTCATGGCAATTATGGCCTGTGTATATGCTATTGATAACAATAACCTTGAATTAGGGTTTTCAGACTAGAGTGGAAATAAGTACCTTTGACTCTGAAGGACTGTCTGAAAAGAAGAAAAAGTAAGTACTTAATTTGTGGTATATCCTCATCCATCTGAAGAAGGTTTGCAGCTTTTCATTCTCAATGATAAGGAGAAATAAACTACTGTTAATAATCAGTCTCTCAATGATATGATATAAATAAAAACATTAACAGTTACTGGGCATGAAGAAGTCAGATGGTCCATTAACAATTCTGCTCACAATATCAGGGAAATCTAACTAAATATTTCTATTGAAATTGAATTATGATATTCTGGTAAATAATTTTAAGCGGTTTCAAGCAACTGACATGTCATTTGACTGACATAACTTTTCCTAAATTCATGAATCTTCCTGTGGAGAGAATAATCATCCTAGGAATTAGTCGAACTCCAATAGGGAAATGCCCCATCAGTTATCAAAGTACCGTACATGTTCTGAAGTCTCCTGACTGTAAGGGATGCATGCAGCGCCACAGTGAGTTCCTTCAAATATCAATACCTCCACTGATATTCTTGTGGTCTTCTGACTGGCACAAATCTGCTGCACTCAAATCTGTCAGAAATATGAAAGTGAAAGGATGTCAGCTATTTCCTGGTGTTCACCTTGGTTTTTCAACTTGCACATCTTTTTTTAAATGAGCACAATCAAGTATGCCAACTCATGTGGATACAAGCTAATTTCACAAATGACTAATCTGACAGTGGAATAATAAATACAAGGAGGAGTGGAATTTGCTATCAGTCAAAACTGATAAATACATAAAAGACTAAATGCAGGGAGCTTCATTTCTGAAACATGCTTCCATTAACATCATGAACTGCAGAATGAAAGTGCAATGAAGCTGTGTTACTAAATTGTGTGGCCAGTACAATTGACAGGATAATTTTACATCATGTGTTTTGTACAACTAATGCTTTAGTAAAACAGCATGGCCTTTGATTTCCTGCACCCTATCACAAGAGTGTTCTTCCAGCTGATGAATAGGAATCAAGCACAATTGTGATAAATTAAAATTCAACATTGATTTGTATTCATAGTACAGTTTACTTATGAAGACAATGTCAGCAGTGAAGCAATATTTTGTCTTACTAGAGTTTTGTTGAAAGCCAATAATGTGCTTATAAAATGTTTACAGGCTTACTAGTAGTCACAAACATTATTGATATCTTCAGCAGATCAAGACAAACTATACAACAAAAATAACTACTGGAGTCCTTTTAGATCTATGACTTCAGCCCCAGTTATCACAATTCTGAACAAACTAATTCTAAAATGGAGCAGATGTGTTTGTCAGAAAAAAAACAAAGACTTGCCACTGTGTTTGTCAGTTCTGACTTCAGAATGTTGTTGAAGCACCCTAAAGTCAATAAACTACCTTTGAGATATTTAATTATGCTGAAGTTTAAACACAAAAAAATCAATATGAATATGACTGGCTTCAAGTGAAGCTGATTAAACCACTTGCAGATACATACAAAACATCTACTCCCAATGTAAAATCACAGTGTGACCATGGATCCACTGGGTTTGACCCAAGTTTTTGAACAATGAAAACAGCCAAAACAAATAGACTTAGTGAGTTCAATTTAATATGATCAAAAGCAAACCAATTTGTGATGGACCCACTTGAAAATTATTGCAGTCCAAAACATCAAGCATCACTTCATCCATAGCGCAAGTATTATTCTGTGTAGGTGTCTGCCAATAAAACAATCTTGATATTGTAAGATCTATTTGTCACTTTTGACAAAAATAAGTAAATGCAATTACCAGTGGCAAAATTCTCATTACCTTAAAACAAGCAAGAAATTGAAAGAGAAAATGCAGCAATAAGAGGTTAAACAGCATCTGTGGAGAGAGTCAATTATTTCATATTGATGGTTGTTTACTGGAACATGAAAACCTAGGGGTAAAGATTTGGCTATAAAGGGCAGGGTAGACAGAACACAGACTGAAAATTGAGAAGGATTAAATAAGTGTGGATGGCAAAAGGAAATCGTAAAGAAAGAAGATACAAAGGAGATGTTAACAGGAATATCAGAATCAATAAATTTATTTATTGAACTTAGTTCTGAATTGGAAAACTGGACAATGCTCAGAATTCTGTGGAGTTTCGTTGGAATAGCTTCAAAGGCCCAGGATAGAAAGGTGAATGTGGGAGTGGAACAGGACTGAGCAACGTGGACTTGTCGCTATCAGTAAATTCTACCTTGCTATCTTGATAAATTTGATCACACTACTGTTGTCCTTCTGACTGTCAATGAAGTAACCTGATTTTGTTTTTTAAAACTTTGGTAAACTCTCACAATTTCCAGAGTGCCTTTATTGATAGTTTCATGTCACTTACTTGCTGCTTGGATGCTGGTAAACTTTTTCTGCAAACTTCCTCTGTATCTCACTTTGTTAGAAGTTGAACAATGAGCTAAACTGAAAGAACACGGTTGAACAAGTTGCAAGCCCATGGTATTGCAGGAAAAACTTAGCATGGATAAAGCAGTGGCTGATTGGCAAAAGGCAAAGAGTGGGAATAAAGGGAGCCTTTTCTAGTCAGCTGCCGATTACTTGTGGTGTTTCACAGGGGTCTGCACTGGGACAGCTTCTTTTTACATTATGTGTCAATGATTTGGATGATGCAATTAATGGCTTTGCTGCAAAGTTTGCAGATGATATGAAGATAGGTAGAGGGGCAGGTAGTTTTGAGGAAGTAGAGAGGCTACAGAAACAGATTAGGAGAATGGGCAAAGAAGTGGCAGTTGGAATACAATGTCAGTAAGTGCATGGTCATCACTTTGGCAGAAGAAATAAGAATGTAGATGATTTTCCAAATGGAGAGGAAATAAAATAATCTGAGGCACAAAATGACTTGGGAACCCTTGTGCAGGATTCCCTAAAGGTTACATTTCAGGTTGAGTTTGTGGTAAGGAAGGCAAATGCAATGTTAGCATTCATTTCAAGAGGACAGGAAAATAAAAGCAAGGATGTAATGTTGAGGCTCTATAAAGCACTGGTGAGGCCTCAGGGAATGTTGTGAGCATTTTTGAGTCCCTCATCTTAGAAAGGATGTGCTGAAACTGGAGAGGGTTCAAAGGAGTTTCACAAAAATCATTCCAGCATTTGAAGACTCTTGGCCTTTATTCACTGGAATTCAGAAGATTAAGGGGTGACCTCATTGAATCCTATCAGATGGTGAAATGCCTTGATAAAGTGGATGTGGAGAGTTTAAGACCGGGGACACTGCCTCAGAATAGAGGGGCATCCTTTTAAAACGGAGGTGTCAAGTTATTTCCTTAGCTGGAGAGTGGAGAATCTGCAGAATTCATTGCCATAGGCAGCTATGCAGGCCAGGTCTTTATGTATATTTAAGGCAGAGGTTAATAGGTTCTTGATCGGACAGGACGTGAAGGGATATGGGGAGAAGGCAGGAGACTGGGACTGAGAGAAAATTGGATAAGCCATGATGAAATTGCAGAACAAACTTAATGGGCCAAATGACTTAATTCTACTCCTATATCTTATGGTCTTATGGTGTTGACTGTTTGTTCTGATAGTAATAAAATGTTTCCTCATGCATATCCTCACGCCTGTATAAACTGGGCATAATAAAGAAAAATGCGTTGACATGCCTTGGCCTAACAAATTAACTCCTGGTCACTTTTCCAGATTTTGATTGCCAGTATGAAATTTACAGCTTTCAAAAAATTTTAAGCATGCTCCAGGATATTTTGCTGATCTCATTGGACTAGACACCTATTGTTTACAAGAAACAGATAAACTGGATAGCATTGTGTGCATATCTGACTATATACCTTCCAATATTTCAATAATATTGTTCATGTCACAAGTATTTCTATTCACTGCAAATACGTACCAAAATGCTTTCTTGTCTTACTCACCTAATCCTTCAACACTTCAGGCCTGAGTGTACTGCCCTCACTGAGGTGTTGTAACATAAACTAGACAGTCAGCCAGATTCCATTCAAAAATGACATGAGAGTCAGAAAATAGTCTCCAAGCTCTTTATTTTTATTGCAGAATCAATGGCACGACATAGTGAATAAGGACTGAACAAACAATGCTTCTGCTGGATAAACAACAAGATAGTTTTAGATTGAAACTTCTTTCACTTCTACTATAGGCATCTGGTCTCCTACCAGCCATTGTGATTTTCTATTTATGACTTCCTGACTGCGCAGGAAGTGACCTAATACAGATCAACAACTGCTCATTAAAATAAAAGCTAAATGTGCATAGTCACGTAGTAAATCACAAATGACTTGCCAAAGAATTGAGTCTGATCTGCCATTTTCTGAGAGTTCTGGTTGAGCTGACACTTCCCCACTCTCGAGCCCTTGAAACTTGCTCAGCTTTACTTTGACCATGCTCCCAAGCTCTGTCAGCTTCACCTGCTGTGGTCTGAGGTGATGCAGTGTTGTATGCTCATCACTCTTATGGTTCACGAAGTCCCTGAACATTCAACAAACTCATCACGATTCAGGAACTCCAACATGTTTATTCCACTGGCTCCTTCAGACTCAGTCAGAACATTTTAACAAATTTGCAGCCCTGTTACACAGGAGCCACCCATACTGTATTTAACATAATATCATCCTGAAAACAGCAATTATCTTTCTATAACCAATCTTTTTTTATTGCAATTGAAATTATTGTCATTCTTTGATTCATAGGCTCCTCTTGGATGGAGATCCATTCCAAATGAAACAGATGAAGCTTTGAATGGTCTTTAAATTTATCCAGGCATTGTTAGAAGTACTAGACTAATATTTATTCATGTTTAGACCTTTGTTCTAAAATATTTAACAGGTATATTAATATAATATACTCAAACTGTTAGGACAGCTAACATTGTCTTTGGTGCTGGTAGTGCTTCCTGCTGGAGAGTGTATGTGCTATGGAAAGTCGTTCACCCGCCCATGGAGCTACTGCTGGAACACAGGGATTCTTCATTTTCAAGTATTTCAGCACTAGTTGCAAAGTGGAGTCACTGCAAACTCATCAACTTAACTTGAACTGATGTTCTATTTAGCAAACCACTGACTGGAACTATTGGCTTTGTGATTTTTTCTACTTATACTACGCTATTACAAAAGTGACCTGTTCATCTTCTACTGCCTTATCCTCATAACTAATTAATGGATGAAATGTATTCATATCTAAATTACTGACTGATGCAAGTGAGTGTGATTGCAGTTAATGCAGTAGCAAATGGGCATTCACTGATGTGCCATCAAAATACCAGACTACCCATAGTTTTGGGAGAAAGTAATTGGAGTATTTTTAGTTGAAAAATTAGCCCATTTGTTTTCATTGCATATCTGGTTATATAAAATAATACACATGCATAAGATCAGCATTTTCCAGAACCTCATTACACTTCAGTGAGGGCTACCTGTGCACTGTCAGAGGCCTTCTGTGATACATCTATCTTCTCTTCTATTCAAAGTCTGCTTTTATGCATAAGTCTATGAATTTACAAACAACTGATCAACTTACACCTCTCTGTATTCACTTATAACTTCGATCTAAACATTTTCTAGGATATGTTCTGAGAAAGATCCAATATTTTTTGCAATGTACTTTGAGTAAAAAATTGTCAATAACACCTTATGTGGCAAAAACCGTAAGTATCACAGGAATGTTCTGTGCGTCTTTATTTTAATACTGATGCAATGAATTGCTTGAGCCTAAAACCTGACAGAATCAAAGATTCAAAGTACATTTATTATCGTATTACATTATTGCAGAGTGCAACCCTGAGATTCATTTTTTCCACAGGCAGTCACGTAACTCAGAAAACCATGGAACCTGTTCAAAGAAAACAGCAAACCCACTTCCACCCCCCATGCACAACAAAAAACAAGTTGCGCAACCGGTGACAAATAAAAAATGAGTGGATCAAGCCAGAATACAAAACACAAACACAAAATACTTCAGAAATATTCAATTCGTTCAATTCGTTCTCTGCAGGCCACCCCAGTTCAAAGTTGCACAAAATAGCGACATAAAAAGGAGTGACCAGAAGACAAAAACACATCATAACATGAACTACAGAGTTCAATCCTCAAACAGCATTCATTAAACCTTGCCCAAGAACTCCTGCTCTACACACAAGACCATTTGAATGCAGGCACCTTCCTTCATGAGCAGCGCATTAGAGAGACTGTCACATGCAGCCACCTTTCTCTGGCAGCAGCAAGCGAGAGGCTGGTAGACGGAACTGCCCACCTCTCTCCTTCTGTACTTGCCTTGATTATTTCAGTCTTCGTCAGTGCTTCATTCGATGAGACTGGAGAGAAATGGCGTCGATCACAGGTTTGTGCTCTGTCTCCAGGCTTTCTGGCCTTGAGGCCGCACATTTTCTTTGAAGCCTCCTGGAGCACCCTCAGATACAGCAATATGCCAGTTTGCTCAATCAACCCGATAACACACTACCAGAATATAGCTCCAACTACAGCAGCTCGACATTTGAAAGAAAAAGACACAAAAGAAGTGAAAGAACTAGCAGCAAAATGGCACCTGCCCATCTTTTTAATTTGGTGTAATGAAATCCTGCAACATGAGGGATTTTTTCCACAAAGGGGAAGAATTCTACAATTGTAATTGTTTGAGCTACTTCATCTCTTCTAGCACTCCCCATAGTCTAAAAGCAGATTTCCGTTAATATCAACAATCTATGCAAAATTGTAAGCCAGAGATTGGAAAACATATTGCCAGCAAATTTAAAATGCCAGTTCTGAATTTATTCAGTGAGTGTACTCATCATGTAAAGTTTGTGCTGTATTCAACGGTTTTATCATGGGTGCAAAATAAAACCTTCTTAAGTTGACACATCCATTAATAAACTCCAAATCAGTTCACAACAGCATATTAATACAGGCCCAGAGCGTATGCTAAGTCAATAATCACGCATGCAAGGTATTAGTTTCGTAGGAGAGTTAGCATGTAACACTTGCAAACTGATTTATTATTGATAATGTGGAGTGGAAATGAGTAGCTGATCTATGGAGACTGGTACATGTAAAATCAGGCCACATAGCTGTCAGGTTCGCAAAACAATGAGGCACAGAATCAATCATCTTGACACATAACAAAACTATTAAACAAGATAAAGAGTTTTTCTCTTCTTAACGCCAACTTTACTGCTGCCTACATAATTAAGAAAATTTAAGCTATCTGGAATATAGCTTTGCCTTAGATTTACTCTTAACTTTTGAATTCTTGTAGTTTTGCATTATCTAGTTGTGGTTAATTTTGTTTGCTTGAAGTTTTTTTATGGTTCAAGCACTTTACTCCCTCCTTAAGCATTTATCAGGTCCTGGTTCAAACTAAGCTACAGTATGTTTACAATAATGCAAGATTGTTGTACTGCAAAGTATCCTTGGACATATGAAGTTATTACTTGTGTCCCGTCTGAGAGGTAGGTTAAACAAGCACAGTATCCAAGCCAGTAAATTGCCTTAGCAATGCCGTGATTGTTGTCATGTTACACCAAACCAAAGTTTTCACTCAGAGGTGGTCAGTAAATGGGAATTTGTTCAGAGGAAATGGCTAAGGCAAGTTCATTAATAACATGCAAAAGGTATTTTGACAGGTGCTTGGCTCAAAAAAAATAGAGTGATATGGGCTAAATATGGGGAAATGGGATGAGCTTATATGGGACACTGGGTTGTCATGATCCAATTAGGCTTAGAAAGAAGTGACAGCTTAGAAAGAGGTAACATAGGATTGGACGATGTAGAATCCTTGCCTTTAGAGTTAAGAAAATGCAAGTGTAAACGTCCCTGTTGGGAGTTATACACTCCAAACTCCAAGAATGTGGGCTAGAAATTACGATGGGAGATAAAAAAAAAGGCAAGTGAAAAGGATAAAAAGACCATATGACCATAATGATATGATAGTCATGGGGGATTTCAATATGCAGGTAGATTGAATAAAATCAGGATGGTTCTGGAATCCATGAGAGGGAATTTGTAGAATGTCTATAAGATTGCTTTTTAGAGCAGATTGTCATTGAGCCACTAGGGATAAGGCAATTCTGGAGTGGGTGTTGTGTAATACACCGGATTTAATTAGGGAGCGTGTGGTAAAGGAACCTTTAGGAAGCAGTGATCATAAAATGCTAGCATTCACTGTGCAGTTTGAGAGGAGAAGGAAAAGACAAGTGTATCAGTATTACACTAGAGTAAAAGAGGTGTGAGTGAGGAGCTGTCTGAAATTGTTTGGTAGGGATAATGACAGAAAAACAATGGCCTACTGGAAGTCATTTGGATGGCACAGGATAGATACATGCCAGAGATGAAAAAGTATTCTGAAGGGAGGATGATACAAATGTGGTTGACAAAGGAAATGAAAGACGACATAAAAACAAATTAAAGAGCAAACAACATAGCAAAAATGAGTGGAAGGTGAGAAGATTGGGAAGCGTTTAAAAACCAACATGAGGTAACTAAATTAGCCATAAGGAGAGAAAAGATGAACCATTAAGGTAAGCTAAACAATAATATAAAAGGGTGCTAAAAGTTTTTTTTCAGTTACATAAAGAATAAAAAAAGTGGCAAAAATGGATATTGGACTGCTGGAAAATGAGATTGTAATAAAGGGCAAAGAAATGACAGATGAACTTAAATGTATTTTGCATCAGTCTTCACTGTGGAAGACACTAGCAGTATCTAGAAATTCTACAGCGTCAGAAGTAGAAGTGAGTCCAGTTGCTATTACTAAGGAGAAGGTGCTTGGGAAGCTACAAGGTCTGAAGGTGGGAACACGATAAACTAGGCCAGTGCCAGCATGGTTTCATTAAGGGTAAATTATGTCTGACAAATCTGTTGGCGTTCTTTGAGGAAATAACTGGCAGGATAGACAAAGGAGAGTTGATGGATGTTGGCTATTTGGATTTAGGCAAGGTACCGTATATGGTACTGCTTAAATCGATAAGATTCTGTGGTAATACAAGAAATATACTAATATGGATAGAAGATTGGCTGAGTGAGAAGGAAGCAAAGAGTGGAAATAAAGTGAGCCTTTTCTAGTTGGCTGCCAATGACTAGTGGTGTTCTGCAAGGGATGGTGTTAGCAATGCTTTTGTCATGTTATGTGTCAATGATTTGAATGCTATAATTGATGAATTTGTAGCCTAATGTTTAAAGATTCAAGGTTTGAAGATTCAAAGCATGTTTATTATCAAAGCATGTATAAATTATACACCTTGAAATATGTTTGCTTACATGTAGCCACAAAGCAAGAAATCTGAATAACCCAATTTTAAAAAAAGACCAAAAACCCATTGCACAGAGAAAAAGAGAAAAGAAAAACAAATCATGCAAACAGTAGAAGCAAGCCAACAACATTCTGAATCAGACTGAATGATCAGATCCAAATCTAGAGGAGCCAGAGTAGGCCCAAGCCTCAGTCCCGGTTCATCACACCAGCAGGGCAAAAACACAGAGCAGCCGAATCAGTTCACAGCTTGGAGCCATAGAAAATAAAATACTTGTGAGAGGGCGTGCAAAATCAGCCCGACCTTCTGCAGTTTCACAAGTAAGATCTCATTAAAAACTCTGAAGATAGCTTCCATCTAAGGTGATGCATGAGAAGGTGTTTAACTGACTGTATAACTTTGTATATTCGAACTGCCGGAGCAGACGAGTAAAATGTTAACTTATCTTCAGAGGACTGGAGATGTGTCTGAACACTGCAGATGATAATGTCTGCTGCCCTGAACAACATCGGCCGCCAAGACCTGGAAGTGACGTTAGAATGTGGTACATCAATCACATCTTTACGATGCTCGTATAGACATGGAAGGAGCATATGTAGGAGCTACATTAATTTTGCTCAAGAAGAGTGAGAGGCTGAGGCTGCCTTAGCAGAGGTAAAAGTGTATGAATCAGCAGCTGACTAAGATGTTGGGGACTCATAATTGCAATCAGCCATGTTTTACCATCACAATAGCCTATGCACCTTACTAAAGAAAATGTCCAAACATATTTTAGACATTAAAAAATAGTGTTCCAGCTCTGTAAGAAGAATTTATGCCCACCATGCAGTCAACGTGTCTTTTACATTATCCAGCTGTTAACAGTCAAGGTTTACAGCAGCATAGATCCACAACATCCCCTTCTGCATTTCCACCACAGCAAAGATCTCAGTCAAGAGTTGCTATTGATGCCAATCCTATCTGCACAGATATTGACAGACTGAACTTCCAGCCATCCTGGGGCACATATTTAGCAGACTAGTCTCTACAACACTCTCTTTCAGGGGCCATACTTTCTAGTCACAATGGAACTAAAAGTATTTGTCAACCAGTTTGCTAACTGTCTGCACTGGAAGTCAACCTTTTGCAAAGCTGTGGAATGACTAAGTCTCAAAGCTAGCAAAGAGCTGGAGCTTCTCTGTAAGTTGCTTGGTGGGAGTCACTGCAACATACAAGGATGATTAGGGCAGTGCACATTAGTAATCCAGCCAAGTATTTACAAATGCTGTAGCAGGTGCTGGACGAATGCAATGGCTCTCCAGAGGCAATCAATGAATCTCTCTTCAGCAGACAAAATAATTTTCCAAAGCTCTGACACAAAGAACCATGGAAGCTACTGGAGATTGCAGATCTGATGTTGGAACTTCAGACCATAGAAAAAATTAGGGTCATCTACTAGTACTGAGTTGCTTGGACATAGTAAGAGGAACAAAACCCTATAATGAAGACACTACTGAAGAATATGCAAGAACAGTGGATAACTGAAGGGATCAGGTATAAAATGAAGCATCATGCCACTTCTGCTATTTTTGTTCTTTGTGGAATTCATCTGCAGTCATGCAGAAATGCGAAATTATCTTAGTTCTGTGATCTCAATGTCCGACATCATCTCATTCAAAGAAAGTCTCTGGCAAAAGCATAAAAAGCCACAACCCCTTTCACAGTCCACAAAACTGAAGCAGAAAACTCTATCATGAAGATCGACAGACGATGTCCTATCCATAAGAAACATCACCCCTTAAGGAAATCCAGAAGATTCAGAGAAAAACTGCTTTCAGGCAGGAGATACATTCTAAAGGAACATTCAATATCTTTCAAGTATTTCAATAGTGCAGTAAACAAAAGCCTTTAAAGCTGTGATATACTGCACTGACTGCAACAGCGTCCAGTGTTCATGGCAGATGCAATTTAATGTGGATAAATGTGAGGTTATCCACTTCGGTGGCAAAAATAGGAAAACAGATTATTATCTGAATGGTGGCCGATTAGGAAAAGGGGAGGTGCAACGAGACCCTGTATAATGACTCATTATACACCAGTCATTGAAAGTGGGCATGCAGGTGCAGCAGGCGGTGAAAAAGGCGAATGGTATGCTGGCATTTATAGCGAGAGGATCCGAGTACAGGAGCAGGGAGGTACTACTGCAGTTGTACAAGGCCTTGGTGAGACCACACCTGGAGTATTGTGTACAGTTTTGGTCCCCTAATCTGAGGAAAGACATCTTTGCCATAGAGAGAGTACAAAGAAGGTTCACCAGATTGATTTCTGGGATGGCAGGACTTTCATATGAAGAAAGACTGGATGAATTGGGCTTGTACTCGTTGGAACTTAGAAGATTGAGGGGGGATCTGATTGAAACGTATAAGATCCTAAAGGGATTGGACAGGCTAGATGCAGGAAGATTGTTCCCAATGTTGGGGAAGTCCAGAACGAGGGGTCACAGTTTGAGGATAGAGGGGGAGCCTTTTAGGACCGAGATTAGGAAAAACTTCTTCACACAGAGAGTGGTGAATCTGTGGAATTCTCTGCCACAGGAAACTGTTGAGGCCAGTTCATTGGCTATATTTAAGAGGGAGTTAGATATGGCCCTTGTGGCTACGGGGGTCAGGGGGTATGGAGGGAAGGCTGGGTTGGGGTTCTGAGTTGGATGATCAGCCATGATCATAATAAATGGCGGTGCAGGCTCGAAGGGCCGAATGGCCTACTCCTGCACCTATTTTCTATGTTTCTATGTTTCTATATACTGAATCAGAACCTTATTCAGGGCCAGTATCTTGGGCTATTACAGATTACAGCCCACTCACAGCAGAGCACAATGGGGAACCAGCTGAGCATTCATTAAATGTAGCTACTTCCTCACGCACAGAGGTATGCACAGGAATCCCTTCAAAGGAATCCTGCTCTAAAATAAGACCGGGCAACATCCATCTGAAAAGATATCCTGAGCAAAAAATAAAGGCATCTGTGATATTAGATGATTAGAGCAATATGTCATCGGTAAAATCAACATTCTTTGACATATTCGGTATTCAAAGTTCTGTTTTTTCATACAGTCTACAGACACATGTAATGCCCTGTGGAAGATGTTTACTGATATGCTGTGAGGTATTTGTATTTTAGCAGTTTTCTGCAAGAGCAGTGTGTCCTGCTCATAAAAGTGGTTTGGCTTTGGTCAAAGATATGGAGACATGTTGCTCAAATTATGAATGTTGTGTCGGCTAATCAGGACTGTCTGGTTACGTGCCTAGTGGGATGCGAGAGAAGATTCTAGAGAGTAGGGCAGGGTAAAATTTCTTGAGGACAGTAGTGTGGTTTGGTGTCTTTTGGTGGGTTGTGCGGGGAGATGGGCACCAGGGAAGATAACTGGAGGACCCCATCTGAACAGCAGACCCTAATGTAAGGAGTGCTTTGTAAGATGAAGGATTCCAAGACGATTAGTTCTACTAGTAAAGCTATATACCCATCTACTACAGAAATGAGCTCCAATGTTTATGAGCATATGGGACTGATTTAACTGTCATAGGGCTTATTATTTTTCTTTTCTTTTCCTGTTAATTGTTTAATAAAGTTGAAAATAGGTAAATATACTTTCTTTGTAATTGCATGCTGGTGTACAATCAGTCATTTCTTGGCAACCGATAATTGTATATGGGGCAGTATTTACAAGGCATTTGCTACGATCAGTGTTCCTTAATTGGAACATGCTAACTTTCCTTCACACATTGAGATGAAAACCAGAAATGAAAGATTACTGGCACCCTCAGTTTCTGGGTCACTGATACCAAAAAGCCCTTTACACATCGTGGCATGCTCTCAACTATCGACTATGCATTTGACTTTCTAGGGTTTGCTGCTCCAGTCAGTATCCAGTGACATTTCATGTTAAGAGCGTTGAGCTGAGACACTTGTGGAATAGATGTCACACTCCCAAAATAGGAACATGAGCAGTGACAGCAGTCATGCTCTTCCCTTTAGGATCATAAAGGGTTGAAGGCACTAAGGACCTACAGAATAATTCCGCTATCTACAGCTCAAGATAAAGTGGTCTGCACCTTCTGGGATAAGTCAACTAAAGCTGCTGTTTCATACCTGAAGATCATAACTGTTGCTGGAGGTAGTGATATTGGATTCGTCCTAGGTAAGGCAAAGCTTGCTCCGAAATCAGTTCTCACCATAAACACAATAAATTCTGCACAATAATTTTTTTGCTGGAAATTCAAAGCAAAACTCAGAAAATTCTGGAGGAACTGAGCTAGTCAGGTAGTAACTATGGGAACGTATAAAGAATCAACATCTTGGGCCAAGACCCTTCTTCAGGACTGGAAAGGAAGGGGGAAGACACTAGAAATGAAAGGGGAAGGAAGATAGCTAGAAAATGATAGGTGAAGCTAGGCAGGTAAAGGGCCGGAGAGGAAGGAATCTGATAGGAGAGGAGAGTGGACCATAGGAGAAAGGGAATGAAGAGGGGCATCAGGGTGAGGTAAAGGTAGGTAAGAAGAGGCCATAGTGGGGAATAGAAGAAGAGGGGAGAGGGAGATGATTTTTTTTTTACTGGAAGGAAAAATCAATATTCATGCCAAAAGGGTGGTGGCTACCCAAGTGGAATATAAAGTGTTTCTCCTCCACTCTGAGAGTGACCCCATTATGTCATAAGAGGAGGCCATAGACCAACATGTCAAAACAGGAATGGGAATCGGAGTTAAAACCTCTGACCAGCAGGAAGTTCCACTCCTGGCGGATGGAACGGAGGCGTTTGATGAAGCGGTCCCCTAATTTATGATGCATCTCAGTGATGTAGAGGAGGCCACATCGGGAGCATCAGTTGCGATAGACAAGCCGAGCGGATTTGCAGGTGAAGTGTTACCACACCTGGAAGGACTGCTTGGGGCCCTGAATGGAGGTGGAGGGAGGAGGTGAACGGGCAGGTGTAGCACTTTAGCCACTTGCAGGGATTAGTGCTGGGAAAGAGTTTAGTGGGGAGGAATGAATGGACAATAGAATCAGAGAGGAAGTGATCCCTACAGAAAGCAGAGAGTGGAGTGGGGGAGGTAAAGTTGCATACAGATCTCATTATATGAAGGTTTGAACTCTGTGCTGCCGTTCTAGCAGTTGAGATGATAACTAAAGAGCTGGACACAGAACTAGATAATATCAAGTTCTTTACCGACAGCAAGGTTGTACTCGGTTATATATTTAATGAAAGAAGGAGATTCTATGTTTATCTACATAATAGGATCTGACTTATCAAGCGATCAATCCAGAAGAGAAAATGGAACTCTGTTCCTACTGATCAGAACCTGGATGACCATGCCACAAGAAAGCTCCAAGCTAATCAGCTTACCCTCTCCTCAAGGTTAACAGACCCACCTTTTCTTGCTGATCCTCACCAGGAACATCATTTAGGCTGGTATTTTCAAAGTGAGAATGGTTAAAGACTGGGTAGTAAGGCTGTTTGCAGTATCAGTCTCCGAGATTCTGAGACTGTCCTTTTTTTTTTAACCAAAAACTTAGTGAAATGATCCTTTGTCTTTTTGTTTCAGTAGTTAAGTTTGGCATCCTATAGATGAAAGGCAGGGAGTGTTCTTGTCTCTGTAGGTGCAGTTTGTTTTGTACAAAAATCCCTTCCTGTAGATAAGCTGCTTTTTTTATATCATTTCCCGCATGGTTTAATTTGGATTTCCATTTGAAGCACACAGTGGAAAGATATTCATCTCCATCATCTCTTTATTTGCCCTTGAAACAGCAATATCTGTGTGTCTTGTGCTTTTGTTAATATTGGTAAACATTTAGTAGATACATTTTATAGAAAGTACGATATCATTTATCATTATTAAAATATTGCACCACAGGCTTACTTTTGTTTACAGGCATTGTTATGTAGTATAGCGTATGTGTATCTCCTTGGTTAACACTGATAGTGAGAAAAATTAACGGTATTCAGGCATGTGGTAATTCTGTATTGAATTAATACATATTTAACTTACTGCATTTTCATAAGTAAAATTTCATTAAAAAAGCTAAAGGTTATTTTTGAAAGGGTATTTAATTTGCTACATAATTTTGTGTAGGAGGGCTGTAGAGGCAGAGTCCAGGACCAGAGGTCACAGCCTCATAATAGATGGGCATCCATTCAGAACAGAGAAGAAGAGGAGTTTCTTTAGCTACTGGGTAGTGAATCTGTGGAAGTCATTGCCACAGGCAGCAATTGTTTTCCTAATTCTGTTCCTATGAAAGAAAATTAAAGACAAAGTTAATTTTATTTTCAAGAACAGAAGTACATGCACACACAAGTACTATGAAAAACGTGCTTGCAGCAACATTACAAGAGCATAGCGTCATATAAGCAGCATTCACAAAAAAATCATTAAACAAAAATTATATCCAATTTTACAGAAAAGGACATAGACAGAACAAAGAAAAACAAAGTAGGCTTTTTGGTGCTAATTTATCAACGGGGTTATAGTATTGCTAAATTGTAGTGATTAATGTTCTGCAGGTTGGTTTGAAGAACGAAATGCTTAAAAGAAAGCAGCTATTTTTGAAACTGGTAGTGTGAGATTCAAGCTTCCATACCTCCTGCCAAAAAGATGGCATGGGTTGGATGATGGGGATATTTGATGATAGATTTTGCCTTTCTGAGGCAGCACCTCCTGTAGATTCTCACGATGGTGGGGAAGTACTTGTTCATGTTAGGCAGAGTCCACCATACATACCAATCCACATAGAGGGATCAGAAGTGGAGAGAGTGAGCAGTTTCAAGTTCCTGGGTGTCAAGATCACCTAGGATCTAACCTGGTCCCAACATGTCGATGTAGTTATAAAGAAGGCAAGACAGCGGCTATACTTCAATCAACACACATCAAAGTTGCTGGTGAACGCAGCAGGCCAGGCAGCATCTCTAGGAAGAGGTACAGTCGACGTTTCAGGCTGAGACCCTTGTCCTGACGAAGGGTCTCAGCCTGAAACGTCGACTGTATCTCTTCTTAGAGATGCTCCTGGCCTGCTGCGTTCACCAGCAACTTTGATGTGTGTTGCTTGAATTTCCAGCATCTGCAGAATTCCTGTTGTTTGCGGCTATACTTCATTAGGAGTTTGAAGAGATTTGGCATGTCAGCAAATACACTCAAAAACTTCTGTAGATATACTGTGGAGAACACTCTGACAGACTGCATTGCTGTCTGATATGGGGAGTGGGGGCTACTGCACAGGACCGAAAGAAGCTGCAGAGGGTTGTAAATCTAGTCAGCTCCATCTTGGGTACTAGCCTACTAAGTACCTAGGACATCTTCAGGGAGCGGAGTCTCAGAAAGGCAGTGTCCATTATTAAGGACCTCCAGCACCCAGGCATGCCCTTTCCTCACTGTTACCATCAGGTAGAAGGTACAAAAGACTGAAGGCACACACTTAGTGATTCAGGAACAGCTTCTTCCTCTCTGTCATCCGATTCCTAAATGGACATTGAACCATTGGACACTACCTCATTTTTTTAATATATAGTATTTCTGTTTTTTGCACATTTTTTAATCTATTCAATATATGTATGCTGTAATTGATGTACTTATTTATTTACTATTATTATTACTTTTCTTTCACTTCTACATTATACATTGCATTGAACTGCTGCTGCAAAGTTAACAAACTTCACATCACATGCCGGTGATAATAATCCTGATTCTGATTCTGATTCACTACTTCCTGTAGCTTCTTATGTTGTTGTGAATTCGAATTACCGTACCAAACCATGATGTCACTAGTCAGGATACTTTCAACAATATTTCTATAGAAATTTGTTCGAGTGTTCAATGACAAGCCAAATATCCTTAACTTCCAAAGAAACTAGAGATGCTGCCATATTGCAGCATTGAGCATAAATACCCCTTCATGTTCCCTGTACAAGATTGTGGAATTAGACATAAAGATAATTGAAACATATCTACATCAAGAAATATGGGCTCCACTTTGATCTGAACATAGCTTCTTAAAATTTGTTGAGCACCTGTCTGAGAAATGTGTCATTACATAAAGGAAGCCAGATATCAGGGACATGCACTATGGGTTACAACCATGGGGAAGAGGAAGGTTGTAGGAAAAGTCGGTAGAGTGTGCAAAAGGCTGTTTTCAAATCTTTCTCAGCGTTTAGCAACTATACACTTCTTGGTAATATTATGCTTCTTTTCTAACCTAATGGTTAAGAGAAATCATTTGTTGATAACTCTTTAGTTAGCCACAGATAGTTTCTCTGAACTACTTTTTTTTTAAATTTCATAAGGTATGTTGCTGAGAATTTAAATTAATAACACATGTCATTATCTATTAGCAAACCCATCAATCTAATTCCCTATTCTGTTTTAGCAAACTCATCTATCATACCTGTGCAAGTTTTCTGTATTTTAATTCAAGGCTTATTTCTAAGTGTGTCACTGAATGTTAAATTTTACATTAAGATCAGGTTTTCCTAAAGTTCCCCTTGCTATGAAATTACTAATTAACTCTGCCCCATTACACAGGGCAATATCTAAAATAGTCTATTTCCTGGTTGGTTCCAAGACATTGCTCCAGGAAATTATCCCAGATACTTTCTCAGCCTTGGTCATAATGCAACTATATCTCAACTGTGACTATTAGATCAACCTATTCATCTGTGTTTGTGCCGTTAATTTGTCTTCCGTGTTATAAATGTCTTTGCTCATTTACGTAAAGCATTTTTGTTTTAATATTTGACCATTTTCCTTAAATTAACCTAATTCACTGATGCATTATTGCCATTAAAATTACTGAAGTAAAAGAAAAAGAATGAACAAATTATGATGTAAATGTATGGGGCTCTATATTTGAAACTCAGATGCATTGCCCTGAAGGAATTGCATTTCAGAAACAAATCTTAATGTACGTAAGTTACTGGTGCACACAATAGTGAATCATTTTGCATTCAACTCTGCTTTCTTGAGGCACTCTACTTATTAATCTACTTATTGGCAATAATATATCCTCCACAATCTCCATCTGCACAGGTGCACCACAGGGCTGTGTGTACAGTCACCTGCTCTACTCACTTCACACTTATGGTTGTGTAGCTAGGCACAGCTCCGATGCCATATTCAAGTTTCCTGCTGACACCACTGTTGTATGCCAAACAAAAAAATGGTTATAAGTCAGCATATAGGAGGGGGATGGAAAATCTGGCTGAGTGGTGCCATAACAACAATCTCTTACTCAATGTCAGCAAGTTTTGACAAACTTCTGTAGATGTGTAGTGGAGTGTATACTGACAGGCTGCATCACAGCCTGGTATGGAAACACCAATACCCTTGAATGGAAAATCCTACAAAAAGTAGTGGACACAGCTCACTCCTCATGGATAACGCCCTCACCACCATTGTGCTCATCTACATGAAGCAGCATCCATCATCACAGACACTCGCCACCCAGGTCTTGCTTTCTTTTCACTACTGCCATTGGGAAGAAGGTACAGGAGCCACAGGACTCACACCACCAGGGTCAGGAACAATTCGGCCATCAGGCTCTTGAATAAAGGGAATAATTTTACTCAACTTCACTTGTTCCATCATTGAAATGCTCCCAAAACCAATGGACTCGCTTTCAAGCATCCTTCGTCTCAAGTTCTCAATAGTTATTGCTTATTTACTGTCACTAGTTCTTTCTCTTTTATTTGCACAGTTTGTTGTCTTTTGTACACTGGTTGAATACCCAAATTGATGCACTTTCATTGATTCTATTACGGTTATTAACCAATTATGGATTTGTTGAATGTGACTGCAAGAAAATGAACCTCAGGGCTGAATATTGTGATATATATGTACTTTGATAATAAATTTACTTTGAACTTTGAATTGCTACTTCAAGCAATGGCATTGATATTTTTAATTTTCTTAATATAAAAATGTATTTTCTTAATTTTCTCATCATTTGTTCAATCTCATCTTTCTAACATAAAACCAAAGCTACAAACTTATTCACTTTCTAGGATGCAAATGCATTTTGCAGATTTGTTTTAAGCTACCAACACTATCTATCCAGTTGACGATGAACAAAAATAAAATTGCTGTATCCACGCTTTGAAGTTCATAGTCAACTCTTTGATCAGTTTGACTCCATGGTATTAATATATCCATACAGTTCGATCTTCTATTCATCCCAAGCTCTCACTGCTGCTAAAGATGAGATCTACCTTTCAGACTTAACATGTTTTTCTTATAAGGTTTGCAGATTCACTTCTCCTTTTACTCTGACTCTTCAGCATTGCACCTCACTAATAATATATTTGGGCACTCTTTTGGACTAAGTTCTGACATGTTGATCAAACTCAGCAAGACTTCTTAGAGATGGCAGCCTTTAAGCAATGATGCAATTTTACAGATAAGGCTACACATAACATCATGTAAGGAGATGCCTCATAACAGAATGTGGAATGGCATCACTAAGCTACAGGCTTAGGTTTGGCTCAGGTTTGTCCCATTGTTTCTTACATAAACAGCCCCTCATTCTTACTAGTTATTTTTGGACCAAAATCAGCCATTTCCATCCTTGAAGAACCGTAGTGGTAGGACAGTGATTATGGGACAGATATTGATGATGTTACCAGTGCCAAAGTCAGGGATTACCTGTGTATGAAAATGGAAATTCTGACCTGCAGCACTGGTGCTGGCCCAGGTTGATAGTGACATCTACACTGCAGACTGAGGAGTGTTTACTGTTCAGGGACTTCCATGGAGCCATCCACTGGGTGCCTCTGCTATCTATCTAAACTTGGAAGGAAAGTGGTTGAGACAGAGTTGGAATTGGCAGTAAGCAAACAGAATATGGTAATCTGGTAGTTAATGGGATTAGTGGCGATAAAAATCGAACATGCATTAACCTAGAACTAATAAATTAATTGATTAATGGCATTGAGTTCAAAACAATCAAAATTTTATGTCTCCACACATACAAGCACATCTACTTTCTCAACTGTGGCAATCAGACAGGCTTCTATATGCACATCTTGCTCTGAAGCTATTGATTGAGACAGAAATGCCTTCAAGTAACCAAACACTTCCACCTATCTATTTACAGAAGTAGCTGCTAACCATTTGTCTGGAACGTGCAGTGCTCTGAAAGGTACTTGTACTTTTAGCAATGGTGGATAAACAATCAAAGCATCCCTTCTATAACTTTAATTCATGCACCTAAATATTTGTCACCACAGGAGGGTGCACAAGGTTCACTGGGCGTTGCAATGGAGTGGAGGAAACTGATATTAGATTTTTAGAAACATCTGCAGATGCTGGCAATGCAAAACAACACAAAGTGCTGGAAGAACTCACCTGGTTAGGTAGCATCCATAAAATGAACAGTTGACGTTTCGGGCTGAGACTCTTCATCAGGACCGGAAGGTGGGGTGGTAGGTGCCAGAACAAAAAGATGGGGGGATGAGAAGGAGGATAGCTAGAAGGTGTTAACTGAAGCCAGTAAACTAAAGAAAAATAAAGAGCTGGAGAGGAAGGTATCTGATCGGGGAGAAGAGTGGATCATAGGAGACAGGAAAGGAGGAGGGGACCCTGGGAGAGGTGATAGGCGGATGAGAAGAGGAAAGAGGCCAAAGTGGGGAATAGAAGAAGAGGGGAGGAGGGACATTTGTTTTATCTGAAGGAGAAATAAATATTCATGCCATCAGGTTAAAGGCTACACAGATGGAATACAAGGTATGACTCCTTTATCCTAAATGTGGCCTCATCGTGGCGCAAAAGGAGGCCATGGACTGACATGTCTGAATGGGAATGAAAATCAGAATTAAAATGTCTGGCCACTGGGAAGTTCCGCTTTTGGTGTATGGAAAGGAGGTTCTCCATGAGGCAGTCCCCCAGTCTATGATAGATCTCACCAATGTAGAGGATCAGGAGGACTGCTGCATCATTTCAAAGGTTCAAAATTCAAAGCATCATTTTATTGTCAAAGTATGCATGTACAATACAACTCTGATATTCATTTTCTCCAGATAGCCAGGAAGCACAGAAAAAAAAACATGGGCATCTTTGAAAGAAAAGACGTCAACCCCCTCCCTGCATGAAAAGGAAAAAGAAACAAAACACACAAACCACAAACTCCCCACACCTCCCGCACCAAAGCTAACCACAAAGCCCACACTGAAAACAGTGCTCAGAACATCAGGCCCCAAACCCCCAAACCCCTCACTCACAAAACAAAACAACAATAACATCAAACCCCCAACCCCTCCCTGCACAAAAAGCAGTGACAATATCAAAGGTTCATTTTATTGTCAAAGTGTGCATATTCAATTCATGGTGAGGGAGGGCCTGAATGGGTATGTATAGCACTTTGGCTGCTTGCACGGCTGAGTGCTGGGAGAGAGATCAGTAGGTTAGGATGAATACAAAGGGAATCACAGAAGGAGCGATTCCTGCAGAATGTTGGGGGTGGGGGAATGTCAAAATATGCTTGGTGGTAGGAACCCATTTCAGATGGCAGAAGTTGTGGAGGATGATGTGTTGGATGTGAAGTCTGATGGGGTGGTAGGTGAGGACAAAAAGGAACTCTATCACTGTTAAGGCAGTGAGAAAATGAGGTGAGCACAGATGTTTGGGAAATGGAGGAGATGTGGGCGAGGGCAGCATCAATGACAGAGGAAGTGAAACTGATGTCTCTGAAGTCCTGGAATGGAAAGCTGCATCTTGGGAGCTAATGTGGTGGAGGCAAAGGAAATAAGAAAAGGCAGTCCTGATGAAGGGTCTCGGCCTGAGACATTGATTGTACTCTTTTCCATAGATGCTGCCTGGCCTGCTGAATTCCTTCAGTTCTTTGTGTGTGTTGCTCAGGTTTCCAGCATCTGCCGATTTTCTCTTGTTTAAGAAAAGGGGATGGCATTTTTACAGCAGACACATTGGGAAGAGATATTGTTGTAATGTGAGCATTATTAAAAGTAAGTTAATACTAATTAGGATAATGGGGGGGGGGCGGGTTTACTTCTGTTCTTTTTACTTCTGGTGTGCTTTGTTTATAGTGTCCCCGCCATGCCGTATGGGTTCTAAAAGCCTCTGTATATACATAATGGTTTTGACATTCGAGTTAAAGTTGTTTCTTTGGGCATGACGTTGTCGAGTGTGCCTTTTTCGAAGTAGAAGTTACCACATATTTTTGGCGACGAGGTGAACAGGTTTTGTGGCTGTGTCGGCCCGTTTCGGACGGGTCCAGCAACGCCGATAAGGGGCCTCACTTTCAGATGGCTGCACTTGGGACTATCGTTGAATTTGTGGACATAACGGAGGATTGGCTGGAGTATGAGGAAAGGTTGGGACACTTTTTTCCGCGCTAATGGAATTACTGAGGAGGCTAAGAAACGCTCTATTCTCCTGAGTGTGTGTGGGGCGAAGACTTACAAGCTAATAAGGAATTTAGCCACACCACGGAAACTGGGAGGACATTCCGTATGACAAACTGGTCAAGCTCGTGGGGAACCACTACAATCCGAAACCTTCGGTGATAGTCTAACGGTGTAAGTTTCACAGCCATTTCAGTAAGCCAGGTCAGTCTGTGGCCGAGCTTCGGCAGCTGTTGGAGCATTGTGATTTTGGAACATTGTTGGAAGACATGCTGCGTGATAGATTGGTATGTGGCATTAATAATGACGGCACACAACGCCGCCTATTAGGGAAAACCCCACCGTTGACTTTCAAGAAAGCCTTAGAGATTGCCCAAAGCATGGAGATGGCTGCTAACAATGTCATGAATATCCAGAAAGGACATGGGGGGGGGGGCCACAGTCGGTGGCAGTGCACCAAGTCAGGAGGGAGACTGGTAAACAGGCAAAGCGGGTGGAATGTTTCCGGTGTGGAGGGACGCACTATGCAAATGATTGCAAATTCAAAGACACTGTCTGCCATGCTTGTAGCAAAAAGAGACATCTAGCTAAAAAGTGCAGAAGTTCAAAGGGTAAGATTAAGCCTGGGCACGGGAAACCTCAACAGACTCAGGCAGCCACACACCATCTAGAAGAAGCAGATGAAGAGGTAGTGTGCACCTACAACATGTTTGCAGTGGAAATAGATGAGGAACCACCTGAACCATATTATGCCACAGTCACTGTCAGGGGAAAGGACATTAAGTTTGAAATTGATTCAGGGGCTACTGCATCGGTCATTAGTGAGGAGACCTACAGGTGGACATGGGGGTCCAACCTGCCTCCCATCAGACCATCAAAGCTCGAACTCAGGACCTATACGGGGCAGCCCATACCTCATTTAGGGGTGTTATATGTGGACATTTCAACCGGGGGTCAGAAGGCTGAAGCCAGGCTTGTGATAGCTAAAGGCAGGGGACTCAGTCTTTTGGGTCGCGATTGGCTTCGCAAAATCCGACTAAACTGGCATGAAGTTAAGTATACACACACGACGGAGGACATTCTGCAGTGGTACAGTGACGTTTTCAGGGACGAGCTAGGAACACTGAAGGGCGCGACAGTGAAACTCCATGTCAACCCTGAGGTTACACCATGTTTTTTTTAAGCCCAGGTCAGTGCCCTATGCCATGAAAAGCAAAGTCGAGGAGGAGCTGGAACATTTACAGAGGCTGGGCATTATAGAGCCCATCCAGTTTTCAAGGTCGGTGGTTCCCATTGTTCCAGTTTTGAAGGCAGACAAAACGGCAAGGATAAGTGGCGATTCTAAGTTTGATTATAAGCTTACGGTGAATCAGCTCTCTAGGCAGGAGGAGTATCCATTGCCTCGGGTGGATGACCTGTTTGCAACCCTGTCAGGGAGTAAGCTGTTCACAAAGCTGGACATGAGCCACGCCTACCAACAGCTGCTGCTCGACAAGGATTCAAAGGAGTACGTCACAATTAGTACGCACAAGGGATTATTCAAGTACAATCGCCTGGTGTATGGAGTGGCGTCCAGCCCTGTCATTTTCTGAAGGACAATAGTACCTTGCTGCGGGGGATTCTGCACGTAGCAGTGTACCTTGACGATATTTTGATCACAGGGGCTACGGAGGTGGAGCATCTAGCTTATTTAGAACGGGTGCTGAAGAGGCTCTCAGACGCAGGGCTGTGGTTAAAACGTGGAAAATATGTGTTCCTGGCATCAAGTGTGACTTACCTGGGACACAAGATCACAGCTGAGGGGCTTTGCCCTGTGGAGGACAAAGTGAGAGCTACTAAGGAGGCCCCAAACCCTAAGACCGTCACGGAACTCAGATCATTTTTGGGCATGGTGAATTATTATGGCAAGTTTCTTCCTGACCTCTCAAGGGTTTTGACCCCACTGTATAAGCTGCTTCACAATGACACTAAGTGGCAGTTGGGTGAAAAGCAGGAGAAAGCTTTCAAAGAAGTGAAAGAACTCCTCCACTCGGCGAAGCTGCTTGTTCACTATGACCCAGACAAGGAGATCACCCTTGCATGCGATGCCTTGCCCTATGGAGTCAGGGCAGTTCTCTCACGTGTAATGGAGGACCACTCAGAGAGGCCTATTGGTTTTGCTTCACGTACGCTGACAACAGTTGAGAAGGGATATTCACAGCTAGACAAAGAAGGTCTGGCCATTGTTTTTGCGGTCAAATGCTTTCATCAGTACCTTTATGGATGCATATTTACAATTTACACAGACCATAAACCACTGATGAGCCTGTTCAGTGAGACTAGATGCAGCCCACCGCTAGCCTCAGCCAGGATACAGCGTTGGGCTCTTACATTGTCAGCCTACCAGTATACTATAGTGTACAGAACGGGTGGGGATAATGCAAATGCCGATGCACTGAGTCGACTACCTTTACCTGAGACACCTGTTACTACATATGCGTCTCCAGAAACTGTGTTTTCATTGGAGAGGCTGTCAGAGACACCTGTAAAGGTGACCCAGACTAAGCAGTGGACAGAGAGGGGCCAAGTCCTGTCCCAAGTCAAGACTTTTCTTTTACAAAGTTGGCCCTGAGTCGTGGAAGGAGAGGAACTGAGGCCTCATGCCAAACGCAAGACAGAACTCAGTCTGCAGGATGGCTGCATTTTCTGGGGGGTGAGGGTCATCGTGCTTCCCCCTGGCTGTTCACAGAGTGTGGAGGAAATTCATGAGACTCACCCAGGAGTGTCTTGAATTAAAAGCCTTGCAAGATCCTACGTTTGGTGGCCAAGAACGGATTAGGATCTGGAGAATAAGGTAAAATCATGCACGCAATGTCAGAATAATCAGAATATGCTGCCATCAGCTCCTGTGCAGCCATGGGAGTGGCCAGACCACCCCTGGTCTAGGCTACATTTGGACTTTGCTGGCCCATTTATGGGGCAGATGTTTCTTGTAATGGTGGATGCACATTCTAAATGGATCGAAGCTCACATCATGATCAATATCACAGCCCCCTCAACCATAGACAAACTCAGGCAAGTGTCTGCAGTCCACGGGTTGCCTGACACTCTGGTCACTGATAATGGCCCGACGTTCACCAGTGAGCTGTTCAGTGAGTTCATGCAGCAGAATGACATTCATCACATTGGGACGGCCCCTTTCCACCCAGCCTTCAGTGGTTTGGCTGAGCGGGCTGTTCAGACAGTGAAGGAAGGCCTGAAGCAGATGACAGGGGACTCTCTTAGAGTTCGGCTTTCGCGTTTCCTGTTTTAGTACCGCCTCACGCCACAGGCTACAACTGCCCGCACTCCAGCAGAGATGCTGATGGGGCGTAGGCCCAAATCAAGATTGGACCTGCTGCGCCCGGACATGAAGGCAATTGTGAGGCAAACTACTGCGGAAGCATGTCCACCAGTGACTTTGCCGGAGGGAGGGACGCTGGCAGAGAAGTCGGGGTCCCCTGAGGAGGATGGACATTCTCACACAGACACACAGACCCCTTTCATGCCCTCAACACCAGACCCACCCAAAACACCATCACCAGCGGTGCCTGCTTGGTCACCCGGGGTAGTACGCAGATCACAGCGCACTTGTAAACCTTCTGTCAGAATGAATCGTTGACGGGGCAGGTTTTTTTTTGTTGTTGTTAGATTGAATATTGAATCTGTTATGCTTTCCAGATGTTTTATATTGGTAAACTGATGCTGAGATACTAGTATAAGTTTTCAGGGGTACACAATTTAATAACGCCACTGTTTTTGTTTCCTAGCTTTGTACATTTGGAGAATGTTGGATTTTAAAGGAGGAGAAGCTTTGTAATGTGAGCACTATTAAAAGTAAGTTAATACCAATTAGGATAATGGGAGGAGGGGGTTTACTTCCGGTGTGCTTTGTTTATAGTGTCCCCACCATCTCTTATGGGTTCTAAAAGCCTCTGTATATACATAATGGTTTTGACGTTCGAGATAACATTGTTTCTTCGGGCATGAAGTTGTCGAGTGTGCCTTTTTCAAAGTAGAAGTTACCACAGGTATAGTCAAGATGATGGTGGGAATCAGTGGGGTTATAAAGTATGTCAGTCGACAGCCTGTCTCCAGATACGGAGACAGAGAGATTGAGAAAGGGGAGGGAGGTGTCAGAAATGGACCAAGGGATTTTAAGAGCAGGATGGAAGTCAGAGGCAAAGTTGATGAAATTGACGAACTTCCTATGGGTACGTGAAGCGACACCAATGCAGTTGTCAATGTTGCAGAAGGACAGTTAGGGAACAATACCAGGAAAGGCATTAAGAAAGGGGTAATTTGCCTGGCACATGGCCTCAAGCACTTCCACCTCCTCTTTGTGAGCCACCTCATTGTTGTTACTGATGAGTCTCACCGTCACCATGTCATCGACAGACTTGATGATGTGATTGCTTGGGTGTTTGGCAGACAGTGAGCAATGGGCTCAGCACAGAGCTCGGAGTGGGCACCTGTGTTGAGGACAATGGGGAGGTAGGTGTGATTGTACATTCTGACTATTCATAACTTACAGTACCAAATTAATTACCAGCATGTTTTAAGAATATGGATGGAAATTGGAACGTCCAGAGGAAACCTGCAGAGTAGGGGTGGCCAACCTTTTACATTCCATACGTCAATCTTTTCATGCATGAATTCAGATGCGATTTTTTTCACGCACGAGTTCTCTATTAACATATTGTTACA
This sequence comes from Mobula hypostoma, assembly GCF_963921235.1. Lineage (NCBI taxonomy): Eukaryota > Metazoa > Chordata > Chondrichthyes > Myliobatiformes > Myliobatidae > Mobula > Mobula hypostoma. The sequence continues at coordinate 69,116,162 of NC_086106.1, forward strand.
AGAATTGAACGGGGTACAGAAGTTGTATGGCGCATCTGAACTCATGGGTGAAAAAATTGACGCATGAAATGTAAAAGGTTGGCCATCCCTGCTCTAGAGTCATAGAGAGTATGTGCAAACTCTACATGGATAGAACCTATTGTCAAGATTGAAGCTGGGTCTTCAGAACTGTAAGGCAACAGTACAAGATACTGTGCCATCATGCTTTTCAATCCTCCTTCCATTCACAGAAAATCACATTGGCATTCTTAATGTCTTATATTGATAAAATAGAGCAAAAAAATTCATTGATTCTATTGTATTTCTTTGTTCTACTGTGAATACCTGCAAGAAAATGAATTTCAGGATAGTATATGTACATTGACAATAAAGTTATTTTGAACTTTGAATTAATGATAAGAAATATATGACATTATGCAGTAGATCTGTATTTTGAATATCAGATAGTCAAACCCATTCATAACTTTCAAGTAAAATATTACAGGGAAGATCAGAGCATATGATGAATCTTTACTCATACCTACCTATTTCTAGTTCAAATACGGAGGCAAAAAGTATATGTAACCCTGAGTTGCATCCAAGATGGCCTGACTTTGTCATTGCCTTCAGAACACTGTATAAACTTTACAATCAAAATCCTAGTTTGCGTCTGTCTGAAAAATTATTGCATAGAATAAAAAACATACAGTGTCTTCTAAAAAAGGAAAATAACTTCTTCCAAATCATATAATTATGTTCTTCAAAATGTAAGTATCAGTAAAATCAGTATCCAAGTGAACCAAAGTTAAAAGCCTTTGCCTCCTACTTTGTAAAGTGAACGTGTCATCTTTACATGTGTGACAAAGTAAGTGCTCTGTTTTTAATTTGCACCTCGACTTCATGGTGTGCAAGCTCTTTCATCTATTAAATGCTGCAATTTGAGTGGCACCAAGTTCACTGCAAAATAATGAGCTCAGAGGAAAGCTTTTGTTGCTGCATATGAAAGGTTTTTTCACGTTCACTTGTTAAAATGTCATTTCTCTATATCATTGACCAATTAGATCAGTTTGAAATACTATATTTCTGCAAAAAGGCGATCATTGAATCTTGTATTTCTCTTAAAGCTTCAAGTTTTACATAGCTGTTCATCAGGAGTTGACTTTATGCTGCTATCTGTCACTTCTTCATCTGAGATAAAAGCCAATGAAAATGTCAGATTTTATAAAAACATGTCTGTGCATATATTTCAGTCAAAGTGGAATTAATTCAACATTTTGAAAATATTAAAAAAATTTTTGGCCTATGCAAATTTTATTCATTTGTATTGCTGTAATTTATATGGGTGCAGGCATATTGGCGTTTTAGTTTCTGTTTCAATATGGAATGTGTTTTTTTGTTGATGTAATGTCTCTCATAGGTGCATAGTAGCATAGCCGTTAGCGTAATGCTTTACAGCAGGGGTCCCCAACCTTTTCTGCACTGTGGACCGGTTTAATATTGACAATATTCTTGCAGACCGGCCGATCGGTGGGGGGTGGTGTTCAAGTAAGGTTAAACACGCCTTAACATGTCTTTTACAGTTAGGGTTGCCAACTTTCTCACTCCCAAATGAGGGACAAAAGTAGCAGTCAAATCCCGGGACACTTTACCTCAGGAAAGACTACCAGGACCATGAAGCCTTGCGTGGGTACCTGTGTGCGCATGCGCGTACGTGCCGATTTATTTCCCCCACAAATCGGTTTTGCCTTCATCTTCCCGACTACACTGTACATGCATTATTTCTACTTTATATGGGCTGTGTATTTATCATATCATTCCTGCTTTTGCTATATGTTAGTGCTACTTATTTTCAGTTTTATGTGTTATTTGGTATGATTCGTTAGGTTATTTTTTGGGTCTGGGAACGCTCAAAAATTTTCCCATATAAATTAATGGTAACTGCTTCTTCGCTTCACGCCGTTTCGACACGAAAGGTTTCATAGGAACGCTCTACCTTAGCGGGGAAAATATGGGACAAACCAATTTAGCCCAATATAAGGGATGTCCCGGCAAATACGGGACAGTTGGCAACCCTATGTTCAAGTTCAACAGTGCGTGACAGGGAACGAGGAAAGGTGCAGCTGACTCATATCGTTTCCTCGCGGCCGGGTAATGGTCCGTGGCCTGGTGGCTAGGGACCACTGCTTTACAGCACCAAGCAGCTGGAGTTCAATTCTGTCTGAAGGGTGTTTGTATGTTATCTCCATAACTGCATGAGTTTCCGCTGGGTTCCGTGGTTTCTTCCCACGTTTTAAAGACATATGGTTTAAGCTTAGTAAGTTGTGGGCATGCCACTATGTTGGCACTGAAAGCATAGTGACCCTGATGAAATGCTACTAGCAGTTCTTTGGACTGTGTTGGCTATTGATACGACACATTTTGCTGTACGTTTCAATGTACTTGTGACAAATTAAGTTAATATTTAATGTTTAATCTTTAATCAATTGGAGCTGGAGCCAGGTTCTATATTTAAGCCTTTCAGAATTCTTGAAGAAAAAATAATCCTCATGGCTATGTCATGGGTTTGTCCTGGAACTATTTAAAAGTAGCAAGCAGTCACTCAGGCTTGAATCTAAATACTGTGATTCTGCATTCTTATCCACAATAGTCCCAATTTGGGAAAAAAGAAGCAGTCCCATTTATGCTGAGTCTGGTCAGTTGTAGTTTATTGCTGGCTGTCAATGTTTGGGCAAAGCCAGGCAAATATCCCAGTCTTGTGTTGTTAATGTGCTCTCCCATCTATAATCCATCTATCAACAAGAGTAGTCACTACTGATCACAACAGAATTATGTTGGAGCTGGGTTTATTGAGATTTAGTTATTATATCAGTAACCATGGTGGACAAATGTGAATATAAATTAATGCAGGGATATACAGTATACTACTATATATATGTATGTTCTCTGATGTATATGATATATTTAACATTCAATTCAAAAATTACTGTACTGTAGGTTAATGATAAAAAGGAGAAAATATAGTCATTCAGGCTTTAGGAAATGGCTTCATGGGTGAGGAAACTAGAAACCCAGTTGTAGCCAGGATCTGATTTATGTTTATTAGGAGGATGCATCAATATCTACAATATTAGCATTGTTCGACAAGGTCAGAGTAAGCTAAGAGTATTTTGCATTTGCATCCTTGCAGTTATGAAAAGAAAGGTCACACAACAATATTCAGTTTCATGTGATTTTTTTTAAAGTTTGTGTGTTTGCTTGTCAGCATTATTCAACATTATTTGAATTTAGGTTGATATCAGTCAAGAAGTTTGGGAAATATTTGTCAGAGGATGGGTTGCTGCCTTTTCAGCTTCCATTGACAATAGACAATAGACATTAGGTGCAGGAGTAGGCTATTCGGCCCTTCGAGCCAGCACTGCCATTGACTATAATCATGGCTGATCATCCACAATCAGTACCCAGTTCCTGCCTTCTCCCCATATCCCTTGACTCCGCTATCATTAAGAGCTCTATCTAACGCTTTCTTGAAAGCATCCAGAGAATTGGCCTCCACGGCCTTGAGCCAGAGAATTCCACAGATCCACAACTCTCTGGGTGAAAAAGTTTTTCCTCAACTCCGTTCTAAATGGCCTAACCTTTATTCTCAAATTGTGGCCTCTGGTTCTGGACTCCCCCAACATCAGGAACATGTTTCCTGCCTCTAGCGTGTCCAATCCCTTAATAATAATCTTATATGTTTCAATCAGATTCCCTCTCATCCTTCTAAATTCCAGTGTATACAAGCCCAGTCATTCCAATCTTTCATTGATATCCTTTAGAATGGAAATACAGTGCAACACAACCTATGCAGGTCTGATAACTGAAATGATGAGTGATTGGAAGCTTGGGCTCACAGTATGTACTGAGCAGAATATGTTTCACAGGACAATCTTCCAGTCTGCACTGGCATTACCAATATAAAGTACACTGTATAGTGAAGAGAAAATACAGCAGGTTACATTGGAAGATGCACAGTTAATTCGTGATTTGGCTGGAAGGAATACAGTGTAGCCTCCTTGGCCACCCGCAGGATCGCTCGGCTCGCTGTCGTCTAGGGAAACAGCCCTCGGCCCCGCCAAACTGGGTAATTAGTTTGTGTGGATGCTGTGTGATGTACCCCACCCCGCCCAAATAACAGACAATACACCAGATATAATTAAATGAATTACAGTTTATAGATATTACTGGAACTATACAATAGAGAATAAAATATAAAAGGGAAATAAAAGGCGCCACACTTATCAAAGTTCAATCTCTTAGTGCACAGTTGGAGCTTGGGACCCTTCTTCTTCACCCTGCGACCCCTCGCACCGCCTCGACCGGCCGCCTGGGACCAGCAACAGTGGTAGACCAAACTCTCCACACGAGTCCGTCTCCATCTCCTCTCCTCGCCGAAAGCCCCGCTCGGGGTCCGACCCCGTTAGCAGACTCACAGCACCTGCTCCATCCTCTGTCTCTCTCTCCCCCCTTCTGCCCCAAAACCCCGCGCATACAAATCTCCCAGATACACCAAAATCATAACAACTATCCCAATTGGTTAATAACACCCTGCTATCTGTATTAACCCAAGCAAATGTCTAGCTAGTGACCTTCTCAGCATTTAACATAACAAAGAAGCATTCCCAAGTATAACATAACAAAAAAGCCATTTTAATTAGCCTACACAGTAACATAAGAGACAAAACCCCCTTACACTCTCCCCCATCAAATAAAGTCATGTCCTCATGACTTCTAAATAACTCGCCAACCAGTCCTGCAGACACACAACACATACATAAACAGATACATACAGTGACAGTGCCCCCAAACAGTGGACCTTACGCCCGTTCCACGGGCGCTACTTAGGCCAACCAATCTAGTAGCTCCTTAACCCTCCGAGACCTCCGTACCCCCTCACCTAAACCCAAAAGGCTCAGACACTACTAGGGATACCTTGGGCCTACTTGCCAACTCCTCTCTCACTCAAGCCACCATTACAGCTCGGAGCCCCCAGTCCCGTGTCCGGGGCCCCGCTTCTTTTCCTTCCTGGTCCTGCCGTAACTCAGACTGCCCATAGCTAGCCCTCCCCACTACACCTGGCTCATTGGGAGAAGGGCCAAAGGTCTCTTCCTCAGTCACACGGAAGTTAGCGAAAGGCAGGCATGTACCACATGTCCAGTACATCATCCTTGGAATCCGTATTCTTCCTCATTTTCTCGATCGGTAGCTGCTGTTTGAGTTTCTCCAAACTGAAACATTTAGCCGGGCTACCCCTTCAGCCTCCTGCAGTCGATACGGCAGCTTCTTCAGGGACTCCTTCAACTCTCGCCACAGCCTCAGCAGTTCTGACTCAGGGTTCCTGGCCATCTCAATCTGGGACGCAGTTACCCCACAAGCTTCTTCCACCCTGACCTGAAAAGCAGCAGTTAAAGAATGTTCGGCCTCCAGTTTACTCTTCCTGATGACGTCTTCCAGGTCAACTTTCAGTTTTTCCACATCATTTAAACTCGCAATAATCATCTCCTGGTTCTTTTCAAGTGTCCACCTCCCTTTTCCAAGATCTGTCCTCCATTTCTTCACCTCGTCGGGAGTGTAGTCAAACTCCCCTCCCTGGGCTCTCGGTTTTCTGTTGGCCTTAGTCAGAACACTTCCTTGATCTTCCCCAACTTGTAAGTCTTCCAATCTTTTCTGAATCGACGTCTTGAGTTCCTGCTGATCCCTTCGCAGGTGGGTCATTGTTTCTTCAAACTGGATTAATTCATCAGTACATCACCGCAGTGTCGGCTCGGAATTCCGTTGCTCCTTCTCCACGTTGACGAGCGTGAATTCCAAGTCTGCAATGGTCGTCCCACAAGCGTGGCACTCAGTCTCCGGCCAGCGTTTCTGAGCACTCAGTTCAGCGGTGCAAATCCTCTCTCTCTCCCGTGTCTCATTCAGATTGATGACCTGGGTTTCTATCCCTAGGTCCATCACCATCTGTTCCAATGCCAGGAAGTTCAACTGGTATGTCGGGTCAATTTTCTCACATTGCACCAAACTCCTCCGGCCAAAAACACCTCCACATTTGACACTTTGCTTCTGTCGCCCAGGTTCAGCCACTCGCCTCGCCTCATAGTTCCCCCAGGCCAATCCAAGCTCTAGGCGGTCATCCACATATGCCAAAACTCCACACACCTTCACTTCCCCCATGGTCTTCCTCATGCCCCGTGGGAAGGATGCGGGGGCTCCAGATATGCCCTTGGGCATCTTTTCGGATCGGAATAATCCTAGGGAACTAATAACGGCCATCTTCGGCTCGACAGCTGCACTCCTCAGGATCTGGCAACATCCACTCCTCAGATCCAGCACAATAAACAACATCGCGTATTCCACACAGACGCTGCCTCCATCTTCCACGCCGCTAGGGTATAGTTGCCGCGACCTCTCTCTCACTGAGGTGTCTTTAGCAATCAACTCCCCTCCCTCGTGGTAGTTCGGAGCATCTACTAAGAGGGCCTCACCCTCAGCTACTTTCCCCAGGCCGTACCACCGCTGGGTCTCGTTTAAATTCGGTACGGGCTCAAGACTGCTACACACATCCTCAGAAGCGACTTGACACGCTGGGTGCCCAGACAATGCCCCCATGTACTCCAGGGTCATTAACCAATCATCATCTTCTGGATAACTACTGCCACTAGTACCCAAAGTTTCCGGTGCCCTTGCAGTTGTCAAGGGTAAATGCTTCAGACACCGGTTGTAAAACGAACTGTACAGCAACTTGACCTGCGCCCCGGGGTCGAGGATGGCTTTAGTATCGCTTCCCTCTATCCATAACGACACCCTGGGGCATGGTTCCTCTAAGCCTTCAGGAATAGGGTCTTTTCCTTGCGTAAGTTCATTGGTACATTGCTGGGAACGTGCTTTCCCAGAGACCTCAAACCATTCCCCCACTGGGCCTCCACTAAGTTTCCCAACACCTCTCTGATCAGCTGAACAACTGAAAGACCCCCTGAAATGATCCCCCTGGCCTTGCAAGCAATTTAGCTGCCCTACTAGCCAGAGAAGACACACTGAAAACTTTCCCCCCTCTTTCAAATAACTGACAGCTATCACCATGGTGTAAGTGAACCTAACAGCTCTAACTCCGTCACCAGCCCGCCTACTCAAACTTTCAACCACTCCCTGTTGCTCTCCCTCAACTGAGCACTGCCACTCATCTAACAACTGAGAGATCTGCTCCGCCCACGTCTCGCACGCCTCTGCCCCTCTTGGGGTGGACACTATCCCAGGCGCCAGGCAGAGCCTGCCAGAGCTAGAACATTTATTCGCAGGCACTACCTCCAAATCAGACCACACTTTCCTCTCTCTCCCAACAGCATAGACAGCCCTGAGTTCCACCTCCAACTCGTCAATGCTAGTCTGAACTCAAACAAAGGCCTCACCCACCACACATACAGCAATAACCAGCAAATAACCCACAGAGACACACATTACAGATTTAAACAGGGCACCCACACAGCATACCAGTAGACCCAATTCCGGACAAGCCCCCACAATGTAGACCCCCTGGCCAGACTCAGGGTCACTCGGCTCACTGTTGTCTAGGGAAACAGCCCTTGGCCCCGCCAAACTGGGTAATTAGTTTGTGTGGATGCTGTGTGATGTACCCCACCCCGCCCAAATAACAGACAATACACCAGATGCAATTAAATGATTTACAATTTATAGATATTACTGGAACTATATAATAGAGAATAAAATATAAAAGGGAAATAAAAGGCGCCACACTTATCAAAGTTCAATCTCTTCGTGCACAGTTGGAGCTTGGGACCCTTCTTCTTCACCCTGCGACCCCTCTGACCACCTCGACCGGCCGCCTGGGACCAACAACGGTGGTTGACCAGACGCTCCACACGAATCCTTCTCCGTCTCCTCTCCTCACCGAACTCACCGCTCGGGGTCCGACCCCGTTAGCGGACACACAGCACCTGCTCCATCCTCTGTCTCTCCCTCCCCCCTTCTGCCCCAAAACCCCGTGCATACAAATCTCCCAGATACACCAAAATCATAACAACTATCCCAACTGGTTAATAGCATCCCTGCTATCTGTAATAACCCAAGCAAATGTCTAGCTAGTGACCTTCTCAGCATTTAACATAACAAAGAAGCATTCCCAAGTATAACATAACAAAGAAGCCATTTTAATTAGCCTAGGCAGTAACATAAGAGACAAAACCCCCTTACATAGAATTTTGTGAATGGACGAGGTGAAAGCGTTGCCTACTCTTTTTTTAAAAATTTTGTATTTCTAAAATATTCCAATTTTAATGAAAAACTCTGTGTTGTATTATTCAAGAAGACACCATGAAGGAAATAGTACTTTTCAGAGTACAGACAGAGGAAGTTAATGCTCAAGTTTATTGTCATCAGCCTACGTATTCCAGGGTATAAACGCCATGCAAATTAGGCTTCTGAGTAGCAGCACAGTACATTCCAAACATGACAAACATAAGTTAACATAAATTGAGAAAGGAAGATGTATCTTTTAATTACATTGGCATATTTGATCAAGAGATGGCACCTTGAGTGGTGACAGGTGGAACACGACAACAAAGAAAACCAGATTATGAGAGGGAGGGGAAGAGATGAAAGCATAGGTGTAGAAAACAGGAAGATGCAGAGATCCTATCCACTACACTGAAGGAGATTCATCCATTAAGGAAAAAGGGAGGCATACTGGGACTACTGGTCCAGAAAGTGCTGTAATAGACAGGCATATAGATGGAAAAATTTAGAGGAGTATGGACCAAATCAGGCAACTTGGACTGGTTCAGTCTAGCAACTTGATTGATTGGTTGATTGGCATGGAAAATTTTGGCTGAACAAAGGTAAGGAGGATTCTTTTTTAATCAGAGAGTAGTGAATCTGTGGAATTCTCTGCCACAGACAGTGGTGGAGGCCAAGTCTGTGGGTATATTTAAGGTGGAATTTGATAGTTTCCTGATTGATCAAGGTATCCATAGTACTTAGCTCCATAGTACTTAGTTCTATGACACCTTAAAGAACTGTTTTCCATAGTACTTAGCTCTATGACACCTTAACTTGAAGATTATTCTCACTGACATTCCAGAAACAAGCAAAAATCAAAGTTCAGCCAATTATATTATATTGATTTATGAAGCCAAGGTTTACTAAGTTCCTGAAATCTTTGCTAAAGATGTCAGCTTATTAGTAGGAAGTTGAACTAATTAAGGGTTACTATCTCTGGATGGAATTTTATTCAGAATTGTTAAGGAGGCATCTATGGTCTGAATCATGTACATTTTATGACAATTTTATTAAGAAAAATAATGTAAAAATAAAAAATAGAATTATCTATTTTTTGTTTTTGAAGTTCAAACATAGCATCCACTACACACATTCATAACCATGCATCAGTACACACACACAAGCACATATGCACATGCAGACACACACCAATACATGAAAAAAATGCACACACTCAGGAACTAACACACTGACATACACATACAGACTTTCCCTAAAAGACATGTTGGCCAGGGAGGAATTAAAATTTGGAAGAAAACATCAAACTTGAATGGGTCAAGAACAGTAGAAGCAGTCAAACCAGTTGTCTTTGTTCTTACCATGAGGTGCATAAGATATAGGAGCAAAATTAGGCCATTCAGCGCATTGACTCTGCTCTGCCATTCTTTCATGGCTACCCCCCATCCTATTCAATCCCATACACCTTCTTTTGCGCCAGAACGAGGGGTCACAGTTTGAGGATTCCAGAACGAGGGGTCACAGTTTGAGGATAGAGGGGAAGCCTTTTAGGACCGAGATTAGGAAAAACTTCTTCACACAGAGAGTGGTGAATCTGTGGAATTCTCTGCCACAGCAAACTGTTGAGGCCAGTTCATTGGCTATGTTTAAAAGGAAGTTAGATATGGCCCTTGTGGCTACAGGGGTCAGGGGGTATGGAGGGAAGGCTGGGTTCTGAGTTGGATGATCAGCCATGATCATAATAAATGGCGGTGCAGGCTCGAAGGGCCGAATGGCCTACTCCTGCACCTATTTTCTATGTTTCTATGTTTCTATATCCTTTGATACCTTGATCAATCAGGAAACTATCAAATTCCACCTTAAATATACCCACAGACTTGGCCTCCACCACTGTCTGAGGCAGAGAATTCCACAGATTCACTACTCTCTGATTAAAAAAGAATCCTCCTTACCTCTGTTCTAAAAGGTAAGAACTACCCCTTCAATTTTGAGGTTGTGCCCTCAAGTCTGGATACTTTCACCATAAGAAACATCCTCTCCATATTCACCCTATCTAGACTTTGCAACATTCAGTTGGTCTCAATGAGATTTTCCCTGCATTCTGTTAAATTCCAGAGAGTTCAGACCCAAAGCTGCCAGATGCTCCTCATATTAACCCTTTCATTCCCAGAACCATTCTCATGAACCTCCTCTGGACTCTGTCTAATGACAACACATCCCTTTTGAGAATGGGGCCCAAAACTGTTGGCAATATTCCAAGTGCAGCCTGACTAGTGTCTTATAAAGGCTCAGCATTATCTCCATGCTTTTATATTCTATTCCTCTTGAGATAAATAACAACATGGCATTTACCTTCTTTACCACAGACTCAATCTGTAAATTAACCTTCTGGAAGTCTTGCATGAGGACTCCTAAATCCCTCTGCACCTCTGATGCTTAAAACTTCATCCCATTTAAATAATTGTCTGCACTTTTGTGCAAAATGCATTATCATATATATTACCAAAAATTCATTATCATATATACGTCATAGTGTCCTAAACTGGATTGCTGAACTTCAGAGCTTGGAAGTGTCCGCCATTCATTCCAAGGTTGAATGGAGTGGCTGGTCCACATCCATTCTCCCAGTGAACAAGAAAGGGAAGGTTGGAGCCATACAAATACATGGGGATTTCAAAGTAAGCATCAACCCACTGCTGCGTATTGTGCATTATACCCTGCCATGAATAGAAGACATTTTTGATTCATTGCCAAATGGGAAGAGGTTTTCAAAGATTGACTTGTCACAAACCGATCTGCAAATGGAGATTAAGGAGTCAAGCAGGAAGTTCTTCACAATCAACACTCAGAAGGGACTGTTCAGTATAATCGTCTCATCTTTGACATCGCATCAGCTCCAGCAGTTTGGCAAAGAGCAATGGACCAATTACTTCAAGATATCCTAGGAACACAAATATCACCATGGTCCGTGCTAAGAGAGAAATATGAGTTTTCAAGAAAAAAATCTTATTACTGTGGACATTGTCATTGACAAGTATGGCTTACGTAAGTCACAAAAGAATATAGAAGCAGTGCTACAGGCACCCAAGCCGGAAAATGTGTCATACCTTGGGTCATACTTGGGCCTTGTAAACTACTACCTCTGGTTTCTCCCAAGCATTGCTACAGTGCTACACCCATTGAGCACACTCCTGCAGACTGGAGCAGAGCGGGAATTGTTAGAAAGATGTGAAAAAGCACTCAAAGAAGCAAAGAGATTAACAACATTGAATGAACTGCTCACCTATTATGACGCACATCTGCCCATCAGACTGATGTGCGATGCATTCCTTTTCGTTACACACTCTGAAAGCTGGATCTGAATGTCCGATTGTATTTGCTTCAAGATCACTTATGAGCACAGAACTATGCACAGATCAACTGTGAGGCCCTTAGTCCAGTATGGGGAATAAAGAAGTTCCAACACTACCTCTATGGACAAAAATTTACTCTAGTGACAGACCATCGCCCCCTTGTGTCCATTTTCAATCCCATTGCTGTCTGCTCCCTGGTTGCCCAGTTACAACATGGAGCACTTTTCCTAGGAGTCCACTCTCATGAAATAGAGTTCAAGGGCAGTAAGCAACACAGCAACACTGATGGCTTGTCACATCTTCCATTGTTGACAACTGAAGAAGAAATGTTTTCATTCTGGAGCCCAGTAGAGGTGCTCCACACAGCATTGGTGGACCAGTTGCAGGTAACAAATTCTGAAATACAAAGAGAAACAAGGAATGGCCCAACATTGTCAAAAGTCTATGATATCACCATGGTAATCCGATGTTCACAGAGTTTTCAGTGAGACGAGACCATAGTGTAAGTGTCAAAGGACATTGATGTGTGGATCTCGTTTTGTGGTTCTCTCTAAACTGCACACCAGAGTGTTATAAAGTCTGCATGAAGACACCTGGGTACTGTAAAGATGAAGAGTCTCGCCCAGAGCTACATGTGGTGGCCAGGAATAGATGGACAGATTGATGACTTGACCAAATGCTCTTCATGATGGAACAAGGTTCAAAATGCACCCCCCTCCCCCGCCCGACAGGCACCTTTACAACCACCCGTAGGAAAGAGTGCATATTGACTTTGCTGGGCTATTCATGATGCCAGTGTTTCTGATTGCTGTGGATGCTCATTCGAAGTGGCTGGAAGTCATGCCAATGAAGTCAACCACCTCAGAAAAGACTGCTTCTGCTCTGAGGACCATCTTCTCCAGCAATGGCTTACCTGAACAAATTGTAAGTGACAACGGACCACAATACATGACAGAAGAGTTCTAACAATTCATGAAGAAAAATGGTATCAATTTTTTCAAAACAGCTCCTCACCAATCAGCAATGAATGGGTTAGCTGAATGGTATGTCCAAGACTTCAGGAAGTCTATTAAATATCAGGACAGGGAGGACATTTCTCCACAGCACAAGGCGAACAACTTCCCTTTTGGCTATCTGAACTCTGTTCACGTGATGACAAATAAAATACTCACAATGCTGTTAATGAGCAGGAATTTGAGATCTCGCGTAGACCTCCTGAATCCAAATCCACAGAGGGAAGTGCAGAATAAACAGTTCAGCCTGTTGCCAAGTAAATCAGCAAGAACTTTGAGGTTGAACAGGAAGTCCTAGCACTTGATTATCCAGAAAACAAGTGGATATCCGATAGGAAAGCTACAAGAACTGGACCACTGATGTACAGAGTGGATGTTGGAGATCAGACATGGAAACATTACCAGCAGCAACGTGACACCTGCAACAGAGAAAGTTGTCTTTGACAAGACATCTGCCAAACTTGATGCTACTCCACAGATCCAAAGGCGCTACCCTGAAAAAAAAAGTGTCAGGAAAAGACTCAATATTTAGTATATTGAAGTTAGTTAGATTATGAGAACACTCAGTCCTCTTTCATTGTCATTTAGAAATACGTACATGCATTAAAAAATGATGCAATGTTTCTCCGGAGTGATATCACAGAAAACAAGACAAACCAAAGACTAACACTGACAGAACCACATAATTATAACATATAGTTACAGCAGTGCAAAGCAATACCATAATTTGATGAAGAACAAACCATGGGCACAGTAAATAAAGTCTCAAAAGTTCCCGAGTTGATCGACTCCTGAGTTCCCGATAGCAGGCGGCAAAAGGGAAAAACTCCCTGCCATAAACCTCCTGGCACCGTCAACTTGCTGATGCCTTGGAAGCAGCCGACCATAGCCGACACTGAGTCCATTCATCTGAAAACTTCGAGCTTCTGACCAGCCTCTCCGATACAACTTCCCAAGTGCCATCCTCTGCCGAGCGCCTTCGACTTCACCCCGGCCGCTGAAACAAGAAAAGTCAAGGATTTCGGGGCCTTCTGCTCCGGAGATTCTGGTTACCACACCGTAGCAGCGGCAGTGAAGCGAGAATTTCAGAAGTTTTCTAGATGTTCCTCCATACCCTCACATCTGTCTCCATCACAAATCAGAATTGTGCACGGTCCCCTACTTGACAGATAACAGACATCACCACCAAAGTTTATTGTTTATTGGAATATCATTTGTTAAAGGAAAATTGAATATTTTGTCGCATATACAGTTTAGAATGTTTTGTTACATATTCAGTTTTATGTTATATTAAACTAAAGGGGGTGGTAGTTTGATTGATGGATCTATTTCTTTTCGAACAATGATCCCCTTAGTACTACTTGTTGACTGATAACCTACCCAGGTGCATTGATCTGTTGCCCCTCTCGCTGCAAAGTGAATATACCAGATAACCTCTCTTCCACGTCAGTGCTTTTATATAATTAGTATGTGGTTGTATAGACACAGCACATTTGCATTTTTGCTTGCTCTTTCTTCTTGCAGTGTGCACAATTCATTTTATTTTGTGCATTGGGGGAAGTTGATTTTTTTTCTTTGGACATGTTCCATAGTTTTCTTTGTTTAATGGCTGTCTGTTGAGAATATGAATTTCAGGTTGTTTTCTGCATACATATTAGATAACAAACATATTTGAATCCTTTGATCAGTACTAGGAGGAGGAGAGGAGCAAAGATAACGTGATTAAGTCAGTTCCTGTTCTTCACTCTTCTGGCGGCGAGAACAAACCCGAAGAATAGTTAAAATGCAAATACAAGGCAGGGGATAACAAAGCAGGCATACAAGAAATACCAAGTACTGGTTAGGTATTGGAGTTAGCAGATTCTTAGGAATGGAGCCCAAAAGGCAGAAGTCACTAAACTTCAGTCCTTGTCGCCTTCAATGTTTCAAACGAAGGAGTATTACAAAACTTATAATCCCATTTGTTATGAGAATAGCTAATTGGAAAACATAGAAACATAGAAAACATACAGCACAATACAGGCCCTTCGACCCACAAAGCTGTGCGAACATGTCCCTACCTTAGAACTACCTAAGCTTTACCTATAGCCCTCTATTTTTCTAAGCTCCATGTAGCCATCCAAGATTCTCTTAAAAGACTCTGTCGTTTCTGCCTCCTCCACTGCCGCCGGCAGTCCATTCCACGCACTCACCACTCTCTGTGTAAAAAACTTACCCTTGACATCTCCTCTGTACCTACTTTCAAGCACCTTAAAACTATGCCCTCTCGTGCTAGCCAATTCAGCCTGGCAAAAAGCTTCTGACTATCCACACGATCAATGCCTCTCATTATCTTGTACACCTCTATTAAGTCACCTCTCACCCTCCGTCGCTCCAAGGAGAAAAGGCCGAGTTCACTCAAGCTATTCGCATAAGGCACGCTCCCCAATCCAGGCAACATCCTTGTAAATCTCCTCTGCACCCTTTCTATGGTTTCCATGTCCTTCCTATAGTGAGGCGACCAGAATTGTGCACAGTACTCCAAGTGGGCTCTGACCAGGGTCCTGTATAGCTGCAACATTACCTCTTGCCTCTTAAACTCGATCCCACGATTGATGAAGGCCAATGCACCATATGCCTTCTTAACCACAGTCAACCTATGTAGCAGCTTTGAGTTTCCTATGGACTTGAACCCCAAGATCCCTCTGATCCTCCACACTGCCAAAAGTCTTACCATTAATACTATATTCTGTCATAATATTTGACCTACCAGAATGAACCACCTCACACTTATCTGGGTTGATCTCCATCTGACACTTCTCAGCCCAGTTTTGCATCCTAAAATATAAAGTATTAAAGTATCAAAGTCCCGTTGTAACCTCTGACAGCCCTCCACACTATCCACAACACACCTAACCTTTATGCAATCAGCAGATTTATTTGCCCAACCCTCCATTTCCTCATCCAGGTCATTTATAAAAGTCACAAAGAGTAGGGGTTCCCACAACAGATCCCTGACCATGCAGAATATGACCCGTCTGCAACCACTCCTTGCCTTCTGTGGGCAAGTCAGTTCTGGATCCACAAAGCAATCTCCCCTTGAATTGCATGCCTCCTTACTTTCTCAATAAGCCTTGCATGGGGTAGCTTATCAAATGCCTTGCTAAAATCCAAATACACTACATCTACGGCTGTACCTTCATCAATGTGCTTAGTCACAACCTCAAAAAATTCAGTCAAGCTCGTAAGGCACGACCTGCCTTTGACAAAGCCATGCTGACTACTCCTCATCATATTTTGCCTCCCCAAATGTTCATAAATCCTGCCTCTCAGGATCTCCTCCATCAACTTACCAACCACTGAAGTAAGACTCACTGGCCTATAATTTCCTTGGCTATCTCTACTCCCTTTCTTGAATAAGGGAAAAACATCCGCAACCCTCCAATCCTCCGGAACCTCTCCAGTCCTCATTGATGATGCAAAGATCATTGCCAGAGGCTCAGCAATCTTCTCCCTCGCTTTCCACAGTAGTCTGGGGTACATCTTGTCCGGTCCTGGTGACTTATCCAACTTGAGGCATTCCAAAAGTTCCAGCACATCTTCTTTCTTAATATCTACATTCTTTTCAATCCGCTTCAAATCATCCCTACAGTTGCCAAAATCCTTTTCCATAGTGAATACTGAAGCAAAGTATTCACTAAGTACCTCCGCTATTTCCTCTGTGGGCACGTGGCCAAGTGGTTAACGCATTGGACTAGCTACCTGAAGGTCGTGAGTTCGAGCCTGAGCCGAGGGAACGTGTTGTGTCCTTGAGCAAGGCATTTAGTGACACATTGCTCTGCGACGACACTGGTGCCAAGCTGTATGGGTCCTAATGCCCTTCGCTTGGACAACATTGGTGTCATGGAGAGGGGAGACTTGCAGCATGGGCAACTGCTGGTCTTCCATACAACCTTGGCCAGGCCTGCAACCTGTAGAGTGAAGACTTTCCAGGCACAGATCCATGGTCTCACAAGACTAACGGATGCCTTAAATATTTCCTCTGGTTCCATACACACTTTTCCATTGTCACACTTGATTGGCACTATTTTTTCTTGTCTTATCCTGTTGCTCTTCACATGCTTGTTGAGTGCTCTGGCGTTTTCTTTAATCCTGTCTGCCAAGGCCTTCTCATGCAAAAGAAATCTGTAACCCAATTTAAAGCAGTGTCGATCGACCCAGAAACTGTATTTGCTGCTGTGGAAGGAAAATTTGCAACAGTTGGAAAGGTCTTTGTTATTCTTTCAGCTAGGGTGTGAAGTTAGATATGGATCTTCACCAGACTCTTGAACCAGAGGGATAACTTCACGCACCCCAATCCTGCAAACTTGTGAATGAGTTACCTAGTTCATCTGATTGTGTCAGTTCAGTTACTTCAGTCGTGTCTTGAGAAATATTCTTTTGATCGGAGATAGATCCTTCCAGCCATTATGGATGAATATCATGTCCTTTTAGAATACTCTTTGTTGCATCTATTACAAATCATCCTTTGAAACTGGATATTGCTTTTCTGTATGGGGATGCACAACGTTAGTCAACTGGGGGACTTCCGGTAGAGCTCATGGAGTGAAGTTGTGTTCTTGACTCGCTCCATTACCTCTGAGTTTTTCTTCTTATGATCAGCTATATTTTAACTAACCATTAAAGCATCGACTTTTACAATACTTTGAAACAAATTGGATTCTTTGATAATCGGATGCTTTTAAGGTCTGCTATGTCTAAGAATGGAAAAAATGGGAAGGACGGCAAACCTCCGGTTAGACTGAAAGGTACCGATTTTCCTCCGACTGAACCACCGGTGACTTTGAAAGCTATATCGGATCTAATTTAAAGGGAAATTTCACCCTCTATTACGGAGCTGATTCGTGCAGAAATTTCAATTAATTTCCAGAAAATTGCCGATTCAATCGATAAAATACAAACATCTATTACGGAACATCAGTCGGCTATATCTAATCTTCAAAAATCCACGCAAAAAAATGAACTCAAGATGGGGAAAATTGAAGAAGCAATTAATGTAATAAAGAAGAAACTTGACTTTCTGACCTTTAAGAACTCTGACTTAGAATCCAGAATGCGACGGCAGAATCTTCGAATGATTGGGGTGCGTGAAGCTGCTGAATCTGACAACCCAATGAAGTTTTTTTCTCAACTTTTAAAAGATGCATTTCCTACTATATTTCCTGACCAACCACCATTATTGGATCGTGTTCACAGAGTTCCATCATACTTGTCTAAGTCAGATAAACCTCGACATGTCATCTTACGTTTTCATTACTTTCAAGACAAGGAGAAACTGTTTCGATTCGTTCGATCTAAAGGTTTCATTGATTTTTTGGATCTTCATTTTCGGTTTGTGGAGGATTTCAGTAAACCAATTCGGGATCAACGGGTTCATTACAGATCTGTGATGTCGGAACTCTACAAGATGGATTTAAAACCAGTGCTGCTTTACCCAGCACGTCTAAGGATTCGTACGTTGGATGGAGCCCTCCGTCTTTTTGAATCTCTATCAGATGCCCAGAGTTATCTGGATCAATTTTCGCCTTCAACGTCTTAATCGTAATTTTTAACTATCTCCATTTGATCGGAGGTTGTGAATCTGTTGGCCTTAATTTTTTTATGCCTTATATGGACAGGTAAGTTTATTTTTGATTAATTAATATGGTTGCTAAACTTACTTTCTATCTGCGTCATTCCTTTCTTTTTCCCAGGGGATTTTGGGTGGTTATTTCTTCAGCGTCATTCTACGTATTTCCTTTGAGGCCTTAAATTTTGTAGTTTTTAAATCTACTTTTTTTTGTAGGTTTTCATAACTAGTTTATGTTAATAATTTCATTTCTTTTTTTGTTTATTCATAGGGTCTGGGGTTTGTTGCGTTTTTTTTATATTTTCTGGCTTTTTCTCTGTTATATTAAGTGTTTGTTTTAATTGATTTACTTTTTTTTATTCTTTTACTGTTTTATAACTAGCTGATCTTTTTTGTATTTACACTTTTTTTTGGGAGCGTCTATCAGAAGTCATGGGGGTAGTTTTAGTGCTTGCTTCTTTCTGGCTGGTCTGTTTTAGATTTAGCCTTGGGTCATGGGGTGGAGGGTGGTGGGAGGGGCTTCACGTTTTAGTTTTTTTCTTCTTGGGCTCTGTACACTATTGAAGTATTGGTTGTGTTCTCCTTCCCGGTATCTCTTATTTGTTCTGTTCCCTTTCCGGGTTCGTGGGTCGAGCCTATCGTCAATCCTCCTTTTTGCGGGTTGACTTTAGGGTTTATGGATTCTATTATTAATTTTGTCTCCTGGAATACTAATGGTCTTAACCATCCTATTAAAAGGAAAAAAGATTTTAAAGTGTTCCGGAGACTTAAAGCACAAATTCTATTTTTACAAGAGACCCATGTGCGGAGGGGGGACGGACTACGTTTTTTTTATATTCTGGAAGGAACAACAGTTTCATTCGAACTCTAACGCTAAGATTCGAGGCGTCCCTATTTTTATAGACTCCTCAGTTACTTTTATACAACGTGATATCATCTCTGATCCGAATGGTAGATTTCTACTGGTAAGTGGTCTACTATTTAATAAAAAGGTAGTTTTGGTTAATGTTTATGCTCCCAATATGGACTGTCCGGAATTTTATAAATCATTATTCAATCAGTTCCCGAATTTGAATGAGTTTTCATTGATCTGGGGCGGAGATCTTAATACCTATTTATCTCCAGCTTTGGACCATTGGGCTCCTCTACAGACCTTACCTAATAAATCTGCAACTTTGGTTAATTCATTCCTCTCTGATTCTGGGTCGACGGACATTTGGCGTTTTTTGCATCCTCAGGAAAAAGATTTTTCTTTTTTTTCACATGTTCACCATTCCTATTCAAGAATTGATTATTTCTTTATTGACTCTCGTCTTATTTCTTCAGTGATTAAATGTGATTATGACTCTATAACCATTTCGGATCATGCTCCACTTAAGCTTTCTATTAAAATTCAGGCCAATACACAAAATAATAGACAATGGCATTTTAATTTGCTGTTGCTTCAGGACTCGGACTTTGTTAACTTTATGAATGAACAGATTGATCTTTTTTTTTACAATCAACTATACAGAGGATATTTCTGTGAACATTCTTTGGGATACTTTTAAAGCTTATATTCGTGATCAGATTATCTCGTATTCTGCTGCTTTGAGGAAGAAGCTGAAGCAGGAGGAGTTGGTAATTGTGGACAAGATTAAGGAAATTGATAAGAAATATGTTACAGCTCCCTCTGAGGAGTTATATAAACAAATAACTGAACTTCAAATGGCACACAGTTTATTACTTTCGTCCTCGATTGTAAACCAATTAAAGAAAACAAGAAATGAATTTTATGTACACAGTGACAAAATTGGCAAACTGTTGGCTAACCAATTGAAGTCTAATTATGCTAAATCTCAAATTAATCAGATTTATAATCAAAATGATCGACTGATACTTGATCATGCGGGGATTAATCAAACCTTCTTTGATTTTTATCCTTCTTTATATCAATCAGAGTTTCCTCGAGACTCTAAATATATGAGTGTTTTTTTAGATAACCTAGACTTCCCTGAGATTTCACAGGATATGTCTTCTATGCTAGATACTCCCATTACCACTGTTGAGATTAAGAATGTTATTTCCTCTATGAACCTGGGGAAAGGTCCTGGCCCTGATGGGTTTACCGCAGAATTTTATAAATGTTTTGCATCTTCATTAATCCCTTGGTTCTGTAGGGTTTTCGAGGCTTCATTAAAACTTGGTAAACTTCACGAATCTTTCAATAGAGCGTCAGTCTCTCTAATATTAAGGAAGGATAAAGATCCTGCTCAATGTGCATCTTATAGACCAATATCTTTATTAAATGTTGATTCTAAAATTTTTTCTAAGTTATTAGCAAACAGATTAGAAAAAGTACTTCCTTTTATTATTTCAGAAGACCAAACGGGTTTTATTAAAGGTCGTTACTCTTTTTATAACATTCGCACACTGTTAAATATTGTTTATACCCCCTCACAAAATGTTCCTGAGTGTGTTATCTCTTTAGATGCTGAGAAAGCTTTTGATAGAGTGGAATGGCCTTACTTATTTAAGGTGCTTGAAATGTTTAATTTTAGCTCGAAATTTACATCCTGGAGCAAACTGTTATATCATTCTCCTGTGGCCTCGGTCCGTACTAACTCTTTAAGCTCACATTTTTTCCCTCTTTTTTGAGGTACTCGACAAGGTTGTCCTCTTAGTCCTTTATTATTTGATATTGCATTAGAACCTCTTGCAATTGCCATTCGAGAATCTCCAAATATTATTGGGATAACTCGGGGTTTAAAGTCCCATAAAATATCACTCTATGCTGATGACTTACTTTTATATATTTCTAATCCTCAAAAATCCATCCTTGCTGTTTTAGAGTTATTAGCACAATTTAGTCTTTTTTCAGGTTATAGATTAAATCTTAGTAAGAGTGAACTTTTCCTGATTAATAAACAACTTCCCTTATATCATAACTTTCCATTTAAATTGATTAATAATTATTTTTCATATCTTGGGATTAAAATTACTTGTAAACACAAAGATTTATTTAAGATTGACTTTTTACCCTTAATTGACCATATTATTCAACTTTCATCTAAATGGTTTCCATTATATTTAACTTTGATTGGTCGTATTAATGCAGTTAAGATGTTTTTTCTGCCAAAATTTTTATATATATTTCAGGCATTACCGATTTTTGTTCCAAAATCTTCTTTTGATAAAGTTGACTCAAAAATTTCTTCATTTATTTGGCAAAATAAAAACCCGAGACTGGGTAAAATACATTTACAGAAAGCAAAGAGAGATGGAGGTTTAGCATTACCTAACTTTAGATTCTATTATTGGGCAATTAATATTTGATATATGAAATTTTGGTTACTTGACCAGGATATACTATCCATTCCTAAATGGGTAGCATTGGAATTACAATCTGTTCAGGGCTATACACCTGGCTCCATTTTAGGTTCCTCTCTTCCTTTTGATTTGAAACGCCTTAAACCGGTTGCTAACCTGATAGTTAAATATACCTTACGTATTTGGTTTCAATTCAGAAAATTTTTTGATCTTAACCAATTTGGGCTAGCGATTCCTATTTTAGGTAACATATTTTTTCCTCCCTCTTTTACGGATTGTGCTTTTCAAATTTGGAAGACTAAGGGTATTTCACGGTTTTTGGATTTATTTTTAGATGGTTCCCTTATGTCTTTTGAACAATTATCTATTAAATATAATTTATCAAGAATACATATTTTTAGATATCTACAAGTTAGAAATTTCCTAAGTACTATACTTTCTTCCTTTCCAATGCTTCCTCCTGCATACATTTTAGATACTATAATTAACTTTAATCCATGTCAGAAAGGTGCATCGGCTATGATTTATAATATTATTATGAAACTTGGGAAAGCTCCATTTGATAAGATTACGGTAGATTGGGAACAGGAATTGGGTTCTATCATTTCCGTGGATGACTGGGGGCAGATTTTACAATTAGTCAATACTTCCTCTATCTGTGCTAAACATTCCCTAATTCAATTTAAAGTTGTTCATAGAGCACATATGTCCAAAGATAAATTAGCTTGCTTTTATTCTCATATTAATCCTTTTTGTGATAGATGTCCAGGGCAGATAGCCTCTTTAACTCATATGTTTTGGTCTTGTCCTACTCTGGAAACTTTTTGGAGGGACATTTTTAATATTATCTCAAAGGTATTGAATATAGATATCTCTCCTCACCCTATTACTGCTATCTTTGGACTACCTAAAATTTCCAATAATCTTTCTCCTTCAGCCCATAGAATGATTGCATTTCTTACTTTAATAGTGAAAAGATGTATCTTACAACATTGGAAAGAGCTTAATGCTCCAACTACCTTTTTTTGGTTTTCTCAGATGATATTATGCTTGAATTTGGAGAAAATTAGAAGCAATCTTTATGATTCCTCACTTAAATTTGAACAGACCTGGAGATCTTTTATTCAATATTTTCATTTAATGTAATTTTTTTCTTCTCTTTTTTGCTCCATATTTATATACCCTTCTTGTTTTTTTTTTACTGTTTTTAATGGAGGTCGGGTTTGAGAACGTGATTTTAAGTTCTTTAACTCTACTTGGTTCCAAGTTAGCCCATTGCTTTGCTTTGCTTTTAGTTTAGTTGCACAGTGGGTTTTTTGGGGTTTTTTTTTCTTTTTCTCTATTGATATACATATATAAAAATTAGTATACTATTATGTTACCTTAGTGTGTTATGTTTAACTTACATTGTTTGTATCATTTTTTTTCTGTATTAATATCTCCTGTAATTTTATTATATTCTAACAGTGTATTAGTGCCTATATGGCTTACCTTTTTGTATACTTATTCAATAAAAAGATTTAAAAAGAAAGAAAGACATTAGTCAACTAATAATTTGACTAATCAGTTATTTCCTTTATAAACCTTGAAAGTGAATGATCCTCTGATAGCAGTACACCTGAACAACTTCTGTCATCAGAAATATCTTCCTTCTGAGTGAACAGAAGGATCGCATCAGGTACCATTATAGTCATAGTCATACTTTATTGATCCCGGGGGAAATTGGTTTTGGTTACAGTTGCACCATAAATAATAAATAGTAATAGAACCATAAATAGTTAAATAGTAATATGTAAATTATGCCAGTAAATTATGAAATAAGTCCAGGACCAACCTATTGGCTCAGGGTGTCTGACCCTCCAAGGGAGGAGTTGTAAAGTTTGATGGCCACATGCAGGAATGATTTCCTATCATGCTCTGTCTTGCATCTCGGTGGAATGAGTCTCTGGCTGAATGTACTCCTGTGCCCACCCAGCACATTATGTAGTGGATGGGAGACATTGTCCAAGATGGCATGCAACTTAGACAGCATCCTCTTTTCAGACACTACCGTCAGAGAGTCCAGTTCCATCCCCACAACATCACTGGCCTTACAAATGAGATTGTTGATTTTGTTGGTGTCTGTTACCCTCAGCCTGCTGCCCCAGCACACAACAGCAAACATGATAGCACTGGCCACCTCAGACTCGTAAAACATCCTCAACATCATCCGGCAGATGTTAAAGGACCTCAGTCTCCTCAGGAAATAGAGATGGCTCTGACCCTTCTTGTAGACAGCCTCAGTGTTCTTTGACCAGTTCAGTTTATTGTCAATTCGTATCCCCAGGTATTTGTAATCCTCCACCATGTCCACACTGACCCCCTGGATGGAAACTGGGGTCACCGGTACCTTAGCTCTCCTCAGGTCTACCACCAGCTCCTTAGTCTTTTTCACATTAAGCTGCAGATAATTCTGCTCACACCATGTGACAAAGTTTCCTACCGTAGCCCTGTACTCAGCCTCATCTCCCTTTCTGATACATCCAACTATGGCAGAGTCATCTGAAAACTTCTGAGGATGACAAGACTCTGTGCAGTAGCTGATGTCCGAGGTGTAAATGGTGAAGAGAAAGGGAGACAAGACAGTCCCCTGTGGAGCCCCAGTGCTGCTGATCACTCTGTCGGGCACACAGTGTTGCAAGCACACATACTGTGGTCTGCCAGTCAGGTAATCAAGAATCCATGATACCAGGGAAGCATCCACCTGCATCGCTGTCAGCTTCTCCCCCAGCAGAGCAGGGCGGATGGTGTTGAACGCACTGGAGAAGTCAAAAAACATGACCCTCACAGTGCTCGCTGGCTTGAGCACTATGAGAGTGAACAGTGCCAAAGCATGGCTGGACAGAAGGTGTTACTCTAATATTTTTGAAAATATTGTGAAAATTTTTAAAGGGAGATTATTTTTTGCCCGTGGATGATAATACCATGCAACTGAATACATTATCAATAACTCAAGGCTTGTCCATGCTATTAACATTGTCTAAGATAGAAACATAGAAAACCGACAGCACAATACAGGCCCTTCGACCCACAATGCTATGCCAAACATATAGTTACTTTAGAAATTACTTAAAAATTACCTAGGGCTACCCATAGTCCTTTATTTTTCTAAGCTCCATGTACCTATCCAGAAGTTTCATAAAAGATCCTATCGAATCCGCCTCCATCACCATTGCCGGCAGCCCATTCTATGACCTCACCACTCTCTGCATAAAAAACTTGCCCCTGACATCTCCTTTGTACCTACTTCCAAGCACCTTAAAACTATGCCCTCCCTTGTTAGCCATTTAAGACCTGGGAAAAAGCCTCCGACTATCCACACGATCAATGCCTCTCCTCATCTTATATACTTGTATCAGGTCACCTCTCATCCTCCATCAGTCCAAGGAGAAAAGACCAAGTTCGCTCAACCTATTCTCACAGGGCAGACTCCCCATCCAGGCAACATCCTTGTAAATCTCCTCTGCACCCTTTCTATAGTTTCCACATCCTTTCTGTAGTGAGGTGACCAGAACTGAGTACAATACTCCAAGTGGGGTCTGGCCAGGGTCCTATATAGCTGTAACATTACCTATCAGCTCTTAAACTCAATCCCACGGTTGATGAAGACAAATGTACCATATGCCTTCTTAACCACAGAGTCAACCTGCACAGCAGCTTTGAGTGTCCAAGATCCCTCTGATCCTCCACACTACCAAGAGCCTTAACATGAATACTATATTCAACTATCATATTTGACCTTCCAAAGTGAACCACCTTACACTTATCTGGGTTGAACTCTATCTAACACTTCTCAGCCCAGTTTTGCATCCTATCAATGTCCTGCTGTAACATCTGACAGCCCTCCTCTCTATCCACAACACCCTCAATCTTTGTGTCATCAGCAAGTTTACTAACCCATCCCTCCAGTTTCTCATTCAGATCATTTATAAAAATCTTGAAGAGAAGGGGTCCCAGAGCGGATCCCTAAGGCACAGCACTGGTCACCGACTTGCATGCAGAATATGACCCATCTACAACCACACTTTGACTTCTACAGACAAGCCAGTTCTAGATCCACAAAGCAAGGTCCCTTGGATCCCATGTCTCTTTACTTTCTCAATAATTCTTGGATGGGGTACCTTATCAAATACCTTATTGAAATCCATATACACTACATCTACTGCTCTACCATCATCAATGTATTTAGTCACATCTTCAAAACATTCAATCAGGCTTGTAAGGCATGCCTGCCTTTTACAAAGCCATGCTGACTATTCCTAATTATATTATGCTTCTCCAAATGTTCATAAATTTTAAGATCTTTTCCATCAATTTGCCAAACACTTAAGTAAAACTCACTGGTTTATAATTTCCTGGGCTATGCTTACTCCCTTTCTTGAATAAGGGAACAACATCTGCAACCCTCCAATCCTCCAGAACCTCTCCTGTCCCCATTGATGATGCAAAGATCATTGCCAGAGGCTCAGCAATCTGCTCCCTCATCTCCCACAGTAGTCTGTAATACATCTCATCCGGTCTTGGAGATTTATCCAACTTGATACCTTCCAAAAGCTCCAGCACATCCTCTTTCTTCATGTCTATATACTCAACGTTTTCAATCTGCTGTAAGTCATCCCTACAATCGCCAAGATCCTTTTTCATAGCGAATACTGAAGCAAAATATTCATTAAGTATCTCTGCTATCTCCTCTGGTTCCATACAATATTTTCCACTGTCACACTTGATTGGTCCTATTCTCTCACGTATTATCTTCTTGCTCTTCACATACTTGTAGAATGTCTTGGGGTTTTCCCTAACCTGGCTCGCCAAGGGCTTCTCATGGCCCCTTCTGGTTCTCCTAATTTCATTGTTAAGCTCCTTCCTGCTAGCCTTATAATCTTCTAGATCTCTATTATTATCTAGTTTTTGAACCTTTCATAAGCTTTTCCTTTTCTTCTTGACTAGATTTTCAACACCCTTTGTACACCATGGTTCCTGTACCCTACCATCCTTTCCCTGTCTCAATGGAATGTACCTATGCAGAACACTATGCAAATATCCCCTGAACATTTGCCACATTTCTGCCATACATTTCCCTGAGATCATCTGTTCCCAATTTATGCTTCCAAGTTCCTGCCTGATAGTTTCATATTTCCCCTTACTCCAATTAAACACTTTCCTAACTTATCTGTTCCTATCCATTTCCAATGCTGTGGTAAAGAAGATGGAATTGTGATCACTATCTCTTCACTGAAAGACCTGACCCTGACCAGGTTACTTTCCCAATACCAGATCAAGTACAGCCTCTTCTCTTGTAGGCTTATCTACGTATTACCTACACCTAACAAACTCTACTCCATCTAAACCGCTTGCTCTGGAGAGATGACAATCACTATTCTGGAAATTAAAATCTTCCACCATGACAACCCTGTTATAATTACACCTTTCCGGAATCTATCTCCTTATCGGCTCCTCGATGTCCCTATTATTATTGGGTAGTCTTTAAAAAACACCCAGTAGAATTATTGACCCCTTCCTGTTTCTAACTTGCACCCACAGAGACTCAGAAGACAATCCAACCATGACTTCCTCCTTTTCTGCAGCCGTGACACTATCTCTGATCAACAGTGCCACGCTCCACCTCTTTTGCCTCCCTCCCTGTTCTTTCTGAAACATTTAAAGCCTGGCACTCTAAGTAACCATTCCTGCCCCTGAGCCATCCAAGTCTCTGTAATGGCTCCAGGTACTGTTCTACACTCAAAGCTCATCTGCTTTTTTCATGAAACTTCTTGCATTAAAATAGACACATCTCAAACCATCGGTCTGAGCATATCCCTTCTCTATCACCTGCCAATCCTCCCTCTCACACTGTCACCATGCTTTCTCTATTTGTGAGGAAACAGCCCCTTCCTCCGTCTCTTCAGTTCAGTTCCCACCCCCCAGCAATTCTAGTTTAAACTCTGTCCAATAGCCTTAGCAAACCTCCCTGCCAGGATATTTGTCCCTCTTGGATTCAGGTGTAACCCATCCTTTTTGTTTAGGTCATACCTGCCCCAAAAGAGATCCCAATGATCCAGATATCTGATTCCCCCTGCTTCAATCCCTCAGCCACACATTTATTCTCCATCTCACTCTATTCCCATACTTACTATCGCATGACATAGACAGTAATCCTGAGATTACTACCTTTGAAGTCCTACTTCTCAACTTCCTTCCTAACTCCCTGTAGCCTGTTTTTAGGACCTCCTCCTGTTTCCCACCTATGTCGTTGGAACCAGTATGTACCACAACCTCTGGCTGTTTACCTTCCCACTTCAGGATATCGTGGACGTGATCAGAAACATCCCAGACCCTGGCACATGGGAGGCAAACTACCATCCATATTTCTTTCCTGTGTCTACAGAATAATCTGTCTGAACCCCTAACTATAGAGTCCCCTAGCACTGCTGCCGACCCTTTTCCTTTCCCTACCCTTCTGAGCCACAGGGCCAGACTCTGTGCCAGAGGCATGGCCACTGTTGCTTCCCCCATGTAGGTCGTCCCCCTCAACAGTACTCAAACAGGACTACTTATTGTTAACGGGACAGACACAGGGGTAATCTCTAGCATCTGACTCCTGCCCTTCCCTCTCCTGACTGTTATCCACTTATCTGTCTCTCGAGGCCCCAGTGTGACTACTTGCTCCTATCTATCACCTCATCACTTTCCCTGACCAGACGAAGGTCATCAAGCTGCAGCTCCAGTTCGCTAACACGGTCCCTAAGGAGCTACAGCTGGACACCCCATGTGCAGATGTGGCCTTCCGGGAGGCTGGGAGTCTCCTGGACTTCCTACATCAGACACCTGGTACAGAACACCGACCTCACAGACATACTTCCTGTTTCTATTCTTCACAGGTAACTTAACTCGCCTCGACCCATTATCATGAAATCCCTGTTGAGCCAAAGCCCTCCTACTCTATCTACATCTACTCTGTCACCCACTCTGTAAAGCTGTCTTCTTTTTAAACTCTTCCCGCCAGTCTAACTCGGTGACATCCACGCACCAGTGCAATTGTTCCTTGATCAAACCGCCAAAGAAAAAATGATCGTTTTTATTCTCTTCCCGTTGGTATAACTCACTGACATCCACGCACCTGCGCAGTCCTTCCTCAATCAAACTGCCAAAGAAAAATGATCACCTTTTATACTCTTCCCGCCAGTCTAACTTGCTGACGTCCACGCGCCTGCGCAGTTATTCCTCTATTTGGGGTGTTGTGACGAAGTGACCAAGCAGACACCAGGAGGCACCTTAAGGAGTCAAAATGGATCTTCAATACTCAGTATCAAAGGAACTATTTATATGTCATTTCTGAGGGGGAGAAAACCATATCAAACAGACATCAGACATTTTTCTCTGTCCCTGGACTGCTCCTCAGTGTCTCTGAGCAGAACTCCCATAAATCCAGCATCATAAAGCATTTTAGACTACAGGCCAAACCACTTGACATGTACAGGTATACAGTGAAATAATCGTATTCACCTATATTTTACACAGCTTTAATAGTGTTCCATAAATAATTAATGACATAATTTGATTCCTTAATATGTAATATTTAATCCCTCAAAATAGTCTATAAACTCAACTAGAATTAACGATTGAAATAATAGACATTCCCCCCGCACAAAGCACTAGACTACACTACCCTACACTACACGACCCGAAATTCATAGTTTAACTATAAAGGTTGTTCAGGAGAGCTCACACATCCTTCCAAGTTACCACTCACTTACCCATTCTGCAGCTACGGATCCTGAGCGGAAACAACAGGTGAGGAAGACAGAGCTGTATTTAGAAAACATGTTTAAAATGTTCAATAAATAAATATTATATGTTGTCTCCCTTCTTTGCTCGTGTGCACATCCAGCACGGATTAACGGACAGACGTGTTTGTCAACTTTAGAACACATACCGCTCATAAAGGGACAACAACTTAGCCATATTGTGACAAAACAGATAATTTTAGTAAAAAAGTAAACACAGATAAAGTAGCATGCTTGGATGTTAAATGCGCACTGAATAGTTGCAAGTTACAAACATGGGGCATAATTTACTGAATACTTTTGGAATTTTAATTACATCAACATTGTAATGGGCAAGGTAGCCTTCGGCATTTTTAAAATATATTATCAAGGTGCATGTATGTCATCATAAACAACCCTGAGATTCATTTTTATGTGAAACACACAACAAATCTAAGAAAACACAATGCAGTCAAAGGCCATACCCAACAAGATGGACAAATGACCAATGTGCAAAAGACAACAAACTATGCAAATACAAAAGAAAAAAAATCAATAAATAACAATGAATATAGAGAACATTGGATGAGGAGTCCTTGAAAGTGAATCCATAGGTTGTGGGAATTTTTCAGTGTTGGCATGAATGAAGTTATCCCCTCAATTATGATGCAATACTCTCCTCTGCCAGAAGCCGTTGCATATTTCCGACCATTGCGTAATTCATAGTCAGGGACTTCAATCTGCCTTTCTTGAAGAAATCTCTGCCCAATTATTATCAGCATATAACCTGCAACACCAGGGTCTCAACACACTGCTATACTACCATTAAGATTGTTTACCATTCCATGCCTCGACCACATTTTAGGAAACCAGATCACTTGGCTGTTCTTCTCCTACCTGCTTTCAGGCAGAGGCTAATGAACAAGGTTCCAGAGATAAAGACACCAAAGAAGCGGTCACGGGAGGCAGAGCAATGGTTATCGGATTGCTTTGAGTAGCAGACTGCGCCATGTTCAAGGACTCAGAGGATCTGTGTGAATAGACACACAGTTGTCATGGACTTTATTAAAATAGTCTTAAGTGACTATGCCACCACAAAATCATTCAGAATATTCCCCAACTAGAAGCCCTCGATCTGCAATCTGCTAAGGGCCAGATCAGTGGCATTGAAATCTGGCAACCAAGTAAGATACAAGAGGCACACACAAACTGAGGAACTCAGCAGGCCAGGCAGCATCTATTGAAAACAGAAGTTTCAGGCAGAGACCCTTAATCAAAACTGGAGAAAAAGATGAGGTCAGAGAGGAAGAAGGTGGGCAGGAGGGGAAAGGAGCTGATCCGCTATTTTCTGTGCTAAGTGATAGCATCAACCTGATCGGCAAGCTTCCTTGAACTAAATAACTTAGCCGTATTGTCTGTTTTAGAACATGTCCAATTAAATAACCCCATTACCTTACACTGCAACTCTTGAGAAATTAGCCCAGGTGATGTGTGCTAGTATTCTATATTCTATAGTCAGTGAGCTTGTTTGCAAAACTGTAATTTTAACTTCAGACTGATTATTGCTTACCATTTACATTAAAACCTGAAGACTTACTCTTGCTTATGACAAGAAGCTAAAAAACAAGAAATTTCCTGATAGTTTATCTTAATCAAAAACAACCCAGTGATCTCATGAATTTTCAGCTGCTTTGTTAAAAGGCTGAGCTTGGCAAAGAAGAAAGGTGCTCCACCCCTGGACTGTGAATGTCCATCACAGCTGAATGAAAAAAAATTAGTGGTAAATGTATGTTTTAATTGAAAATTTAAAATGAATTTCTCAATGATATCAGGTATAAAAAGAATAAACTCTTCTCCTTTCCAAAGATGCTGCCTGACCTGCTGAGTTCCTCCAGCATTTTGAGTGTGTTGCTCAGATTTCCAGCATCCATGGAACCCTGTGTTAATAGTAACAGCAAACGTGTTAGGCAGAAATACTCTTTTCATCTCTCCTTTCCCTTTCTACTCTTCTCCCTCATTCTCCATATTCCCCTTCCTTTCTCTCTCTCTCTCTTTCCCTCTCCTCCCTTCTTCTCCCCCTTCTTTCTCTTCCACCCTCCCTTTGCTTCTCCCTCTTTCTCCTTCTCTCTGTATCCCTGCTTCTTAATCTGATGAGCTTTCTAGTAGCTTCTTTTCAGAATTCAAGAATCCATGATATTTAATGACATGAGTAAAGTGAAAGCAATACTGGAATTTAAGAATAGTAGACTACTGAAGAATGTGAAAAAAAGCTTTTCTCTATGTAACGTGCCAAGTTGAAATGCTCAGAAATCAGTTTGGCAGTGGGACAGGTATGAGCATGCTTACCTCTATGCATAGAGCAGATGGTGAATGACATAATTAATGAGTTATCATCTGAAATACAGAATCCGAAGCCAGGCATTTTGTTTAAGTATGAAACTTAATTACCTGAATTAATGGAAAATATACTGCAAGGCTACCTGAAAAAGTTGCTTTGGAAGGCATCAGAATTCGAGGTAAGGAAGGATAATCTGAGGATGAGGATGAATAATTTGTAGCTGTGTATGATTTGTTGTTGTTCTGACATAAACTTTTAATTCTAAATTGCTTTTTATTGACAACAACCTGTCCAAGTGCCGTAGGTGGAGACAGTTTGGAGGGTATATCCAGAGGATAGATCAATATAGAAGAAGGGGAGGAAGGTTAGCATGATAGAAGGGTATAAGATTATAAGTGACGCAGATAATGTTAGATTGCCAGAATCTTGTCCCTGTGCTGGACATGAAGCAATAGGAGATAAATTTAAGATGAGAGGATGGAAATTTAAAAGGTATCACAGGGGTACGTTTTCTACACAGTGGTAGTCATGGGATCAGCTTTAAAAGGTATTTAGATGAATATTTAAATAGGAAAGACATAGAAGGACAAAGTACTAATGTGGGAAAATGGGATTAATGTATATGGGCAAAAGGTCAGCAAGGATGTAAATAGGTTAAAGGCCCTATTTCTCTACTTTATCACTCTATGATTCAATGACCCAGCTATCTCTATTTTATCAAACCAGTATTTTATCTTCTCCATAATATGGAGAGTTTTTTTTTGTAGGGATGCCTAAAATAATTTTGCTTTGCCTCAGCAGGAAGTATTAAGTTCTTTCCAATAGTCATCGTGATCTGTAATATATCAACATACAGCAGTATTAATATGCATACTGTTTATCGGATTCGTGTTTGATAATGCCACTACTAAAATACTCGTGTTCTGTTGACAGTGTTATTCAAGTTCACAGAAAATTCCATTATATATATCTTGTTTGTTTTTTTTTTGGTCTCACATCAAATGATTTCATGATGGTTAATCTGAAAGAAGTCTGAATATAAACATCATCAGTAGACTCTTGTTACATGTACCAATCTCTTGAACAGTAGTATTAGGGCAAAGAAGAGCAGTAGTTTATCATTGATCAAATTTGTAAAGACATCCAAAGCCAGTTTTGTGTGCAGGAGTTCTAAGAGGGCCAGTTGCCTTTCAGACACTGGGTGACAACCCCGTTGAACTGATCAGGTATCCTGGTGATGGTAATGAGGTCCTAAAAAGCACCATCCCAACTCTTTACATTTGTTACAGGAATCACCCATTGTAACAATAATCAGGGAAACAGGGAAAATTTGTAATTACCGATAAGCATCCCTATTATCTCTACCGAAGAACACATCAACTTATACCTGTGTGCACACCTACTAATTTCTCCTGACCGTCCATGAACAGTCAAAGAATATAAAATATAATGCCAGTTAAATGGGAGTTACTGCTGCTGGTCACATGTTACTCGCAGTCCCATTTTGAATCTCTGAGTGTCCTCTGTGGGATTCTCCTCATTCGCGATGGTTGTGCTCTGGTTGCTGAAGCGTCATCACTGTCTTTTATGTGAAAACCTCCATTTTTTAATACTCATTTCTTACCAATTTAAGTATTTTTTACATTCCAGTGTCATTGGCTAGTGGTCCGTGTCTGACCTTTAATACCTTTTTATTGGCTCTGCTCCAGGCCAGCATCCAATTATTGCCCTCTTCCTAGCTAGAGACAATCGGTAATTTATGGGTCTTTGCTCTCAATCCACAACCAGCTTGAATCACAGCAAACAACAGGAATTCTGCAGATGCTGGAAATTCAAGCAACACACATCAAAGTTGCTGGTGAACGCAGCAGGCCAGGCAGCATCTCTAGGAAGAGGTACAGTCGACGTTTCAGGCCGAGACCCTTCGTCAGGACTAACTGAAGGAAGAGTGAGTAAGGGATTTGAAAGTTGGAGGGGGAGGGGGAGATCCAAAATGATAGGAGAAGACAGGAGGGGGAGGGATAGAGCCAAGAGCTGGACAGGTGATAGGCAAAAGGGGATACGAGAGGATCATGGGACAGGAGGTCCGGGAAGAAAGACGGGGGGGGTGACCCAGAGGATGGGCAAGGGGTATATTCAGAGGGACAGAGGGAGAAAAAGGAGAGTGAGAGAAAGAATGTGTGCATAAAAATGAGTAACAGATGGGGTACGAGGGGGAGGTGGGGCCTTAGCGGAAGTTAGAGAAGTCGATGTTCATGCCATCAGATTGGAGGCTACCCAGACGGAATATAAGGTGTTGTTCCTCCAACCTGAGTGTGGCTTTATCTTTACAGTAGAGGAGGACGTGGATAGACATGTCAGAATGGGAATGGGGTGTGGAATTAAAATGTGTGGCCACTGGGAGATCCTGCTTTCTCTGGCAGACAGAGCGTAGATGTTCAGCAAAGCGGTCTCCCAGTCTGCGTCGGGTCTCGCCAATATATAAAAGGCCACATCGGGAGCACAGGACGCAGTATATCACCCCAGTCGACTCACAGGTGAAGTGTTGCCTCACCTGGAAGGACTGTTTGGGGCCCTGAATGGTGGTAAGGGAGGAAGTGTAAGGGCATGTGTAGCACTTGTTCCGCTTACATGGATAAGTGCCAGGAGGGAGATCAGTGGGGAGGGATGGGAGGGACGAATGGACAAGGGAGTTGCGTAGGGAGCGATCCCTGCGGAATGCAGAGAGAGGGGGGAGGAGGGAAAGATGTGCTTAGTGGTGGGGTCCAGATTTAGACCACAACAGCCACAAACCTGCATGTTATAGAACATCTCTCAAATATCTTATTTGGAAATGATCCCTAGTTCATCAGACTACCTGGACTTTAAATCAATGATCAAACCAAGCAACTTCATCTCACAAACTGGAGAACATAGAGTCTCTTCATAAAGAGGCAGTCTCCATCTCCTTCCTCATGGCAAGAACAAAGACAATTGGTCTGCCTGCTTCCTCTGGCCTTGATTCATTCGAATTCACTAATTTGTAGACAGTAGTTCTCTTTGGCCAATACATTGAACAGGGTTTATTGTTACACATAAGATTGTTAAATGATGGTGATGGTGCTGTTCAGACACATATCATTAATTAATTACTCTTTGGAAATTAGCCTGAAACCTAAAAAAGGTGATAAATGTTCCAGCAACACACATCAAAGTTGCTGGTGAACGCAGCAGGCCAGGCAGCATCTCCAGGAAGAGGTACAGTCGACATTTCGGGCTGAGACCCTTCGTCAGGACGAACTGAAAGAAGAGCTAGTAAGAGATTTGAAAGTAGGAGCGGGAGGGGGAGATCCAAAATGATAGGAGAAGACAGGAGGGGGAGAGATGGAGCCAAGAGCTGGACAGTTGATTGGCAAAAGGGATATGAGAGGATCATGGGACAGAAGGCCAAGGGGGAAAGAAAAGGGGGAGGGGGAAAACCCAGAGGATGGGCAAGGGGTATACTGAGAGGGACAGAGGAAGAAAAAGGAGAGAGAGAAAAAGAAAAAGCACGTGTGTGTATAAATAAATAACGGTTGGGCTACGAGGGGGTGGTGGGGCATTAGTGGAAGTTTGAGAAGTCAATTTTCATGCCATCATGTTGGAGGCTACCCAGACGGAATATAAGGTGTTGTTTCTCCAACCTGAGTGTGGCTTCATCTTTACAGTAGAGGAGGCTGTGGATAGACATATCAGAATGGGAATGGGACATGGAATTAAAATGTGTGGCCACTGGGAGATCCTGCTTTCTCTGGTGGACAAATGTTCCAGGACAGTTCGCTAGGTTCATGTAACATTCTCCTTAATATCTGCCTTTTTACTATCGTATGGGTAAGTTTAGGCACACATCTAAATACTCAGTGATCTGGCAACATTAAGCTACCTAAAATTAACCATAATATCAAGTAGTGCCAGAATTTCTGGAAAAGGAGGCGAGGAGACGTTTTTTGAGATGACATGATAGGAATTTTGGATTGTCTTGGCTTAACACTTTGAGCAGCTTGGGAAGATGACTGAGAAGAGCACGACTATGAGAAGCCCCGCTGTTCCTGAAATGTTTTGTTCCATTTGTGACATGTCTATTTTATGTAATGGCATTCTGATATTTATAGTAGTTTTTTTTATATAAACAAGTAAACCATTCCATTAATTTAACTTTTGGTTATTTTTGATTCTTAAAAAATGAACTATTACTCCATGAAGGTACCAGGCATCATTGTTGGCACAGTCATTATGTCCATAGTTTGTGGTGCTGACAATTTCACCAATTCTCATATGATTTTGATGACACTGCTTTCCTCTTTCAGTGTATCATTGTGTTCCTCTTTTCAGTGACCTCGTCAATAGATTTATGGTCTCCTTTGACATGGTAGCTGAAAAATACTGGGTGGAGGAAATGCCTGTAATACTAAAAGATGAAACACCAAACAGGACATTGGGATTCAGGCTATGTGGTGAGGAATTGGTGAGCAGCCCAATTTGCCAGTGGACAGGAGGTCAATATTTCAGCAGCTTGACAATAAACATAGGGTTGTGTTCATGCAGCTACTCCCTAAACAGTCCAGCAGTTCAGGGTAGGTGCATGCACCATAAGGAGGTCAATTTTGCAGCTTGAGAGCAGGGAATTCCACTGATGTTGAGCTGTGTTGTGATGCTCCTTGAGAAGTCAGCCTGCATAGTACAGCTACCCCATGTATGGTGCTGCTAAATGTAAGCTTGTGTCCAGCCTCCACTCAGAAATCGCTTCATCACAGGCAAGTCTCTCACACTTTTTGGCACGTGTTTACCCATCCCACCAGCCTAGCAATGTCTCTATGAAGTTACATGTCTCCTCCTGTTTATGACACTTTCAGGTCTTGTGTCATCTACAAGTTTTAAAATTGTCTATTCATGCACACTTTCCACACTTCAATGGACTGATCTTCATTCCTTTAGATGCTTTCTTAATTACATTTTTCACTTGTTCATAGAACTCAGCAATTAGATTATTTATTTACTGCAAGGCATTAATAAAGCAAACTGTTAGAGGAACTCAGTTGGTCAGGCAGCATCTGAGGAGGCAGAGGGATGGTCAAGATTTCAGATTGAGTACCTGCATCAGAACATGAGATTCTGCTTAATCTGCAGAGCTCTTTCAGCAGTTTGTTCTTTACTGTATGTTGCAGTACCTGCAGTCTCTTGTGTCTCCATTAAAATCAGACTTAGAATTACAGACCAATACCCTTCTTATATTTTGTTACTGCTAATGGATGAGAATGAATGAGAGATCTCTTCATCACAACCATAATAAAATCTCAATTATTGTGGCCATTGGTGCATTAAATTACTCAATGTATCAACTTTTATATTTCTTACAATTAGAAGCACAGAAAATTAATTTCACTTAGCATATCTATACTTGCTTTAATATAAAACTGGATGAAAACTATGATTATGACCTGGCCCGTTCTTGCTTTCCAGTGTCAAAAGGTTATTTGGTTTACTAACATTTTCGTGCATCATCAACATTTGCCACAGCAGAGCTAACAATGAAAGAAAATGGAATATTAAAGCAGTTGTCACAAAGGTTCAGATAAATATTGCCCCTGAGTTTTGAACTTATATGTGTATAGTGAATCAGTTTCAAGTTTTGAAGAAAATTATTTAATGGAGTACCTTCATACCACTGTCAATCCATTACCAATGGCGACAATAAAGCATAAATGCCATTTGTTTGAAATTATTATGGAATGTAAGCCCAAGGATAGAGGAAAATTCCTTAAGTCATTTTTCTTTTTATTGATAAAAACATTTGTTGCAGTTGTTTCACTTTTGCAAAACTATCAAAGAGAGGATCAGACATCCCCGTTTAACAAACTCATCAGTTCCGATGGCTACCTTACTCAATTTCATTCTGTATTTTGGCTTAGCAAGTTTATTTACATGGCAACATGTTTTGGAAAACCAGCTTTTCCTTTTATCTTCTTATTGCCCTAACTCCTCAATATTTCCATTAATTCTGTGGCTGTGCATATTTTCAAAGATTAATTTTCCATTTAAAATATTTACTATCATTTTAAAACTGAGTTTCTAAATTTTCCTAATGTATGAACCTGACATTAGCTTTTCTAGTGCTCCAGTTAATATTAGAAAGCATGTTTGTGCATTAAAAGAATACATTATTGCTCCATTATTAATATTCATTATTTTAATAGCATGAAAATGATGTTCATTTAGCTAAAATTCAATAACTTTCTACCCTGCAATGGCTTCCCATGCTTTAAGTTGAGACTGTTTGTGGGAATTTTTAAGAAAAATTGTTTAATTTTTAATATAGTCCAAACATAAACTGATGATCAAATTCTGGCAGTGTGGTAAAAGCAATTGCCTTTGACATCAAGAAAACATTTGTCATGCCATCAAGGAGCCCTGGTAAATTTGGGATTGATGAGCATTAAGAAGAAATAGACAAATGGTTGTACTTACTTCTCACACAGAGGAAGGTATTTGTGGTTGTTGGATCTCATTTACTCTATACTTGGCACTTTGCTGCTATGTTTATCTGGCCAGTATCCTGGGTCTAAGCATCTTCAGCTACTTCATTACTGAGCATTTCCCATGAGTGAGGATGATTACTCATGATTGACCAATTCTATATGCAAATCCTCAGAAAATGAAGTAGGATCTTGACAACAATCAGACAAGGGTAATAGGTAGATAGCAGCATTTTATTGAGGGGGATGTCGTTATTGATGAGAAACTCAAAAGGGCCAATCACGTAAATACTGCTGCTGTAAGCACAGAAGAGAGGTTGGTTTTTTGGTGTCAAAGTAGAGTTTATTGCCAGATGTACAAACAGACGTATACACAGGTGTAATAAAAACTTAATTACCGCGCCTCATGCAAACAGCGTTGTACAAGCAATTCACAGGAAAAAACATAAATTATACACGTTTTACAAGAAGGAATACAATTAGAATCAAAAAGTCAATTTTAATGCAAAGTAATCTAAGTGGTTTAAAACTGTAGTGTGTAAAGTTGTGAGTGGTTGAAGAGAAGTAGCTGTTCTTGGACATGGTGAAGAAGATTACAGGTTTTTGTACCTCTTACCTGATGGCAGCATCGCAGATGTGGCATGACCCAGATCATAGGGATCTTTGATGAATGCTGTTTCCTTGAGGCAGCACCCCCAGTGGTGGGGAGGGAAGTACCTGTGAAATATTAGGCTAAGTTCACTACTTCTGCAACTTCTTGAACTCCTACGTACTTGATTTGCTATACCAAACTTTGATACCAACCAGTCAGGATATTTTTAATAGTACATCTGTAGAAATTCATTAGAGTTCAAAGTTCTAAGTAAGTTGTTATGAAAATACATACATGCCACCACATACAATCCTGAATTTCATTTTCTTACACTCAATAAATTCATAATGGAATCAATGGAAAACCACACAACCTTGGGCTTTCAGCCAATGTGCCATAGACCACAAATTATGCAAATAAAAAAAGAAAGAAGTAACAATAGTAAATAATAAATATCGAGAACATGAGATGAAGAGCTCTTAAAAGTGAGCCCATAGGTTGTGGGAACATTTCAATGATGGGGCAAGTGAAGAAGAGTGAAATTAGTACCTTTGGTTCAAAAAACCTCTTGGTTTAAGTGTAATAACTGGTGGTGTGAATCCTGAGGTTCCTTTACCTTAATCCCATCAGCAGCAGTGAGAAGCGAAAATTGCCTGGATGGCAGTGTTCCCTGACATTGGATGCTGCTTCCTGTGAGAACGTTTCAATGCATCAATGGTGGGGAGAGACAACATTAAAAAGACAAATAAGGGACGGAAGATGTTAATACATGCAGTATATAAATACGGTAGATGATCTTGCAGTGCAGTTAAAGATTGACAGGTATGATGTCATGGGAATCAAGGAGACATGGCTGGTTGTAATTGGGAATATAATATCCAATGATACACAATCCAGCAAAGGGAAAGGCAGATTGTCAGAGGAGGAGGAGTGGTTCTGCTGGTAAAAAATGAAATCAAATCTTTAGAAAGAAGTGACAGGATTAGAAGATGAAGAATCTTTGTGGGTAGAGTTAAGGAACAGCAAGGGTAAGAAGACCTGAAGGGTGATACTTACAGGCAACCAAAAAGTAGCCAGGAGATGGTCTACAAATTACAGCAGAAGATAGAAAAAGTGTTTCAAAAAGGCAATGTTACACTAGTCAGGAGGAATTTCAATCTGCAAGTAGTTTGGGAAAGTCAAGTTGATGTTGTATCCCAAAAGACAGAATTTGTGGAATGCATCCGAGATTTTTTTTTTGGAGCAGCGTATGGATAAGTTCACAAGAGCATCAGTTATCTTGGACTGGATGTTGAGTAATGAACCAGATATGATTAGGGACCTTAAGATACATGAACATTGATCGTAATATGATAAAATCCTCCCTGCAAATTAAGAAGGAGAAGCTAAATTCATATGGATCAATATTACAGTGGAGTAAAGGGAATTGCAGAGGCACAAGAGAGGAGCAGGCTAAAGTTAATTAGAAAAGGACACTAGCAGGGAGGATAGCAGAGCAGCCGTTGCTGGAGTTTCTGTGAGCAACTGGGAAGGCACAAGAAAGATACAACCCAGGGAAGGGGAAGCACTCTAAAGGCAAAGTGACACAACTATGAATGACAAGGGATGTCAAAGCCAAAATAAAAGCAAAAGAGGGGAGCTGTAATAGGGCAAAAATTAATGGGAAGTTGGAGGATTGGAATTTTTTTGAACTATCAAAAAGCAAGTAACAAACACAAGAGGGTAAAATATGAAATATGAAGGAAAGCTAGCCAATAATATAAAAAATGATAGCAAACTATATTTTTTCAGCTATATAAAGTGTAATAGAGAGGTGTTAACAGATGTTGTACCACTGAAATAATGATGCTGGAGAGATAGTAATGAGGGACAAGGAAGGGGAAAATAAAATGAATAAATATTTTGCATCATTCTTCACTGTGGAAGGCACTAGTAGTATGCCGGAAGTTCAAGAGCGTTAAGTAGCAGAAGTGAGAACAGCTCCTATTACTAGGGAGATGCTGCCTGGGAAACTGAAAGATCTGAAGGTAAGTAAGTTTCACTTTGACCTGATGAACTACACTTCAGGGTTCTGCAAAAGGTAGACGAAGAGATTGTAGATGTATTAGTAATGCACTTTCTAGAACCAATAGATTCTGGCATAGTTCCAAAGGGCTGTAAAATTGCAAATGTCACTCCACTTTTCAAGAAAGGAAGCAGGCAGATGAAAGGAAATTATAGAGCTGTAAGCCTGACCTCAGAGGTTGGGAAGATGTTGGAATTGATTGTAAAGGATGTGGTTTTGGGGTACATGGAGGCGCATTACAAAATGACTAAAGTCAGTATGGTTTCCTTAAGGGAAATTCTTGCCTATCAAATCTGTTGGAATTCTTTGGAGAAATAACAAACAGGATAGACAAAGGAGAATTGGTGGATGATGTTCAGTTGGAGTTTCAGAAGGCCTTTGACAAGGTACAACACATGAGGTTGCAAAGGAAGATGAGAGCATATGGTATTACATGAAAGATACTAGCATGGACAGAGGCAGAGAGTGGGAATAAAGGTTTCTCCAAGAGGACCACAACCTTACTGTAGGGTTTGGAGGGTTACTTGCCTCAATGACTCAGGGAGTTGACGGCTGTTAGGTCTTGTGGCTCTTGTGCTTTGATTCTTGGTGGGGTATTCCATGCAAAACAGGATAGAAGCTAGACTAAGAGTGGTGTACCTGTCCTCAGGGTTTAGGGGTTCAGGTCAGGTCTAGGGACACTGACTGGTAAAAGGAAGTGTTATGGAACAGCAATGGTGAGTCCTGTATCTGTGATATCTGTGTGCATTGGTATTCCTGAGTCTCCACTCAGGATTGGAATGACTGACGGTAGTGAAGACCAAGAGAAAGCTACTGGCACACTGAAGGAAGCCCTAAACACTGCCAAGATCAAGACCAAAATTGTTTTTTGGAATGTACGAACCATGTATAACACTGGCAAGCTAGCACAAATAACTGCAGAAATGCGTCATTACAACTTATATATACTGGGTGTCAGGGAAACCAGATGGAGAGAGTCTGGCAGACTATAGGCAGGCAACTGGTGAAACAGTTTTATATTCCGGAAGAGAAAATGAGCAGCATCATGACAGTGTAGCTGTCATTTTGAAGAAAGGCACTGAGATGCGCCTGCTGAAGGGGAAACCAATCAACTGTAGTCTGATGAGAGTCAGACTGAAAGGGAAGCAAGTGAATATCCAGTGCTATGCTCCAACTAACGATAGTGACATTGAAGGAAAGGACATATTCTATGAACAGATGTAATCAGAAGGAGAGCTGACACCACTCCATGAGATAATTATTGTCATGGGAGATCTAAACATAAAGTGAGAAATGAAAACTCACACTTCATTAAGTCTTTGGCTTGCAAGAATGTGCAATGATGAATAACAATGGTGAAAGACCAGTGGAATTCTGTGCCGTGAACAATCCAGTCATAGTAGAGACCCTCTTTCCACGCTGTGAAATCCACAAAATGACATGGTGCTCACCCAGTGGATGCAACAAGAACCAGATTGACCATTTAATGATCAATGGTATGTGGAGACAATCCTTCCAGGGTGTAAAGGTGAAGAGAGGAGCGTATACAGGAAGTGATCAACACCTTGTGATGAAACTCAAGCTGAGAAGCACTGGGACCAGAACACATGTACAAAGAAGTTTTAATGTTGCAAATTTCAAGGACACCACTGTGTGATCTGCCTTTACCATTCAGCTTAAGAACAGATTCCAAGCCATGCATGATCTTGACGAGGATGTGTCAGTAGAGAGGTTCGACATAAAGTGGAAATGCATTACCTCAGTCCTCAAGGAAAGCAATGAGGCTTGTCGAGGATACAGAGCTGGAAAGAAGAACAAAGAATAGATACAGCAGGAAACATGGGCAGCCTTAGAAGAAAAATGGAAAATTAAAAAGAAAGTTTTAGATGCAAGGCCAACACAAATTAAGGTGAAAATTCAACTAGCATGCACTAAATCTAAGAAAATGAAGAGACTTGTAAGGAAGGATAATAGAGTCTACATGGAAGACCTTGCAGAAAAAGCTAGGCGAGATGATCGGAGAACTACATGCAAGATTTCAAAATTAGTATGTGGAAAGTTCCAGGCCAGATCCAGTGGTCCCGTGAGAGATAACAATGGTTTGCTTTTGACAACTGAGAAAGACAAAGACGCATGATGGATAGAGTATTTCAGAGAGTTACTGAAAAGATCACCACCAAATGAAGAACCTGACATACAAGAGGCAGCAAAGGACCTCGACATCAACACAGATCAACAGGAAAGATGCGATTGCTGCTTCAGTTAAATCATTAAAGCACAGCAAAGTTCCAAGACATGGCAACTTGAACACCAAACTGTTCAAAACTGAACTAAAAGTTGCAGCAGCCATCCTGCAACGACTGTTTACTATAAGCATGGAATAGGATCAAGTACCCAAGAACTGGACAAAGGAATCCCCAAGAAAGAAATGCTAAATGATTGCAGCAACTGGTGTGGCTTCAGACTTTTGTCAACACCCAGTGAGATTCTTGCCAAAGTAATTGTCCAATGGATTACACATGCTGTTGATGAGTGCACGAGGAAAGAAAAAGCTGGCTTCAGGAGAAACAGAGGCTGTGTCAGCCAGATCTTCACGGTGCGTAACATCATAGAACAGTGCACAGAGACAACTGTATGTGAATTTTGTGGACTTTGAAAAGGCTTTTGATAGCATTCACAGGGAAAGCCTCTGGAAAATTCTCAGGTCATACATGATCCCT
The DNA here is from genome assembly GCF_963921235.1 of Mobula hypostoma. Classification (NCBI taxonomy): domain Eukaryota; kingdom Metazoa; phylum Chordata; class Chondrichthyes; order Myliobatiformes; family Myliobatidae; genus Mobula; species Mobula hypostoma. The sequence goes on from NC_086106.1 coordinate 69,159,715, forward strand.
TCCAAAATTGTTCAGCTTATTCAGAGTGTCTATGCTAACTTCACCTGCACAGTTGGGGATTGCAATTTGAGCTTTGAAGTCAAGACAGGAGTCAGGCAAGTCTGTATGATATCTGGGTATGGTTTAACTTGGTGATTGACTGGGTTATGAGGCAAACAATGTAAGATAAGTAGAAAGCCATTTGGTGAACTCTATTCTTTATTTTGAAAAACCTTGACTTTGAGGGTGACTTCGCATTGCTATCACTTACACGTTAGCACATGCAAAAGAAAACTCTGTGCCCATGTACCATTGGTGAACAGTGATGCACCATCAATAACTCCAAAAGACAGGTTAGACTCAGAGTTTGCCAGAGAAAGACTGATACCATGACCCTTAATGTCTCCTCCTGACATCAGGGAATATGGCCTCAACTTACCCAGCACTGGCAGATTCATCGACCTGGGCAGCATCATTCAGTCAGATGGTGGGACCAGGGATGACATCCTGTGCAGAATCAGCAAAGCTAGAAACGTCTTCAGATCAATGAGCAGCACATGGGGATATCAAACAATTACAGTGTCCACACCAAGGTGAAGCTGTACCAGAACTGTGTTCTGTTCACACTCTTGTACAGGTCAGAATGCTGCAGCATGTCTGAGAATGACTTTGCCAAGCTGTCATCATTCCACACCATGAGCCTTTGGAAGATCCTTTTTATTGCCTGGCCAAGAAAAATCTCCAATCACACCCTACTCCTTCAGTGTTACCGAAGAGGACTTGGCCACAATCATCATGAAGAAATGCTGAAAATGGACTGGGCACGAGAGATGAAGGGAGGCTAACTCCATCATCAAGACAACCCCTCATTGGACCCACTGAAGGGCAGAGAATACACATGAGATCAAAGACAAATAGGCACCATACTGTAGAGGCAGAAAGGAGGACCCTGAAACACACCTGGGTCTGGGACTGACAGGAATAAAAGCACAGACTATTTTCCAAATGGAGAGAAATTTCAAAAATCTGAGGTATGCAGGGATTTGAGAGTCCTCGTGCGGGATTCCCAAAAGGCTATTTTGTAGATTGAATTGGTGGTGAGGAAAGTTAACACAATGTTAGCATTCATTTCAAGAGGACTAGAATATAATGCTAAGGCTGTATATATGAGACAATGGTGAATCCTTGGAGTATTGTGAACAGTTGTGGGCCCATTATTTAAGAAAAAATGTGCTGACATTGGAGAGAGTTCAGGGAAGTTTCACAAGAATGTTTCCGGGAATGAAAGGGTTGTAATATGAGGAACGATTGAAGGCTCTGGGCCTGTACTCACTGAAATTCAGAAGAATGGGGGGTATCTCATTGAAACCTATTGAATGTTGAAAGGCCTAGATAAGGTGGATGTGTAGAGGCCTCAAAATATAGGGACATCCATTTGGAACAGAGATGAGGAGGAATTTCTTTAGCCAGAGGGTGGTGAATCTATGGAATTCATTGTGGAGGCCAGGTCACTTGTGTATTTAATGCGGAAATTGATAGGGTCTTGATTACTCAGATCTTGAAAAGTTATGGGGAGAAGGGAGGAGGATGGCGTTGAGAGAAAAATGGCTCAGCCGTAATGAAATGTTGGAGAAAAAAATGGACCAAATGGATTAATTCTGTTCCTGTGTCATATGTCTTATAGCTTTCCCCATGATGGTCTAGGCTTTATCCACTACTTTCTGCAAGATTTTATATTCATGGACATTGGAGTTTACATACCAGACTGTGATATAGCCTCTCCACTACACAGCTACAAGATTTTGTAAAAGTTTCAAATGTCATGCCAAATCCTTGCAAACTCCTAAGGAAGAAGTAGTGCTACTGTGGTTTCTTTATAGTTGCTCCTATGCACTGGGCCTTGAACAGGTCCTCTGAAACAAAGAAGCCCAAGTTTCTGACCCTCTCCACCTCTGATCCTCCCATGAGAACTGCCTCATGGACCTCTGGTTTCCTCCACCTGAAGTCGATAATCAGCTCCTTAGTCTTGCTGACATTAAGTTGTTGTTGTTATGACACCACTCAGCAGAATTTTTATTTGATTCAGCCTATCACAATGGTGTGATCAGCAAATGTGAATATGGGATTGTTGCTATGCTTAGCAACACAGTCATAACTGTAAAGCGAACAGAGCAGGGGGCTAAGCACACATCCTTGTGGTGCAACTGTGCTGATGGAGATTGTGGAGGAGATATTGTTGCTAATCCAAACTGATTGGGGTCTGCAAGTGAGGAAATTGAGTATCTAATTGCATAAGGAGGAATTGAGATCAAGGTCTTAAAGCTTATTGAATAGTTTTAAGGGTATGATGGTATTGAATTCTGAGCTGTAGTCGATAAAGAGCATTTTGATGTATATATCTTCACTGTCCAGATGTTCCAGGGTTGTATGAAGAGAAAATGAGACGGCATCTGCTGTGGACCTGTTGCTCTGGTAGGTAAATTGGAACAATAAGTCCATAATAACAAGCCAAACCTTTTAGCTCCCTGTGAAAGTAAAGTCACTGCATGTGATCATATTTGTGTGCTGGGTTGTCTCACCTTCCAACAATCCAAAGTTTTCTCAACATCTGCAATCCACAAATTTGTGATGTAATAAAGTAGCACAACTACTTATAAACACGAGAACGTCTGTGGATGTAGGAAATCCAAAGCAACTCATACAAAATGCTGAAGGAACTCAACAGATCAGGCAGTGTCTACGGAAATGAATAAACATTCAATGTTTCGAGCTGAGACTCTGCTTCAGTACTAAGGAGGAAGGGGGAAGATGCCAAAGGAAAAGGATAGGACAGGGGGAAGGAGGCCAGCTGGAAGGTGATAGGTAAAGCCAGGTGGGTGGGAAAGGTCGGGGACTGGAGAAGAAGGAAGTTGATAGAAGAGAGTAGACCATAGGAGAAAGGGAAAGAGGAGGGGACCCAGGGGGAAGTAATAGGCAGGTAAGAAGAGGTAAATGGTTAGAGTAGGGAATAGAGGAAAGGGGTGGGGAATTACTTTATTGGAAGGAGAAGTCAATATTCATACCATCGGACTGAAGACTACCCAGATAGAATAGAAGATATTGCTTCTCCACCCAGAGGGAGGCCTCATCTTCACATAAAAGGAGGTTGTGATCCATCGCCTAGTAGACCAGTCATTGTTCACAGACTGGACAGCCAACTAGGTAAGTTTGTCACCACCATCTCAAACTTTATCAGCAAGCATGTAGAGGATTGTATACGAAAGAGGTCAGTCCAGGAGTTCTCAAACTGGAAACCATGAATGAATCAAGAAATCTACACCTTACTGAAGTTCAGGATTGTGGCATCAATTCAGGTGACCCTAACTGATACAAAAAAACAAGATAACACCATAAAAGATTAAGACATAAGAGCAAAATTAGGTCACTCAGCTCATAGAGAGTCCTCTTCCATTCTTGTAGAATTGTGAATAAATGCACTCTTGGAGTCAAGCAGGCTTAATCTCAAAGGCTTGTATTAATCCTACTGTATACAATTCATCAACACATACTAAATGTTCCTGCTGCATCTTGGTAAATACAGATGTCTAATAAATAAACAGCTGGATTTGGAATGGCTTCAATGGGTAATTCTTCCCTTTGGTGAATTAGCAGAACTTTAAGAATCTAAACTCAAACTTTGATCAACAAATGTAAATTATAATGAACAGGTGCATAACAGTAGTAACCAAATTCATCTTAGGTAAGGTTTAAACATCTTTAAGTTTGCAAAATTAATATTAATTGAGTTAAGATAAACAACTAAATGTAGCTTAGCTTTAACCCTTACATATTGTTCAGGTCAAATTTGACCCACTTTGACATTTGACAGCAGTAAAAACACCCTAAATGCCATTTTTTAGTCGAAATTTGATGACTTTTCCTGAAGTGACCCAAAATGCACAAAAATGAAAATACTTTAAAATTTTATACTTTTGTACAGGTGCTACAAATTTTTGTACATTGAGGCTGTTCTGGGTCAAATTTGAAATGGGTTTTAGATCTCTGAAACATTAATCACCCATTTATTAATGTCAGATAGGCTATTTATATATTCTAAATAGATCTGTGGTTCGAAATTTGGTATAGACACTTGTTATGAGGAGATTCTTGGTCTGGGTCAAAATTGACCTGGACCATACTGTGATGGTATAGAATATGAACAGGTTGCCTGGGTTAAGTACAGGCAATATTGTGCAAACCAGGAATTTAATACTCTACAAAATCAATTGGGATTAGAATGATAATTTATATGACCAGACAGAGGTCTTCCAAAAATGTTTGTGTAAAGTATATGGTACCTTTGTAAAATTTTCTTTTTCCATTAAAAGTTGCATATTTAATTTTTACTGAATTAGGTTAGACATTTTTTTTTAAACACTCTTGATTTAAAAGGTTCTTGTGTTAGATTTACATATTCTATTCTGAACACTGCCTTAAGTATCTCTATGGCTAACTTTCAGGTATTATTTTTCAGGTTGAATATCCCATTTGCGAACCTTGCTTTTAAATCAACCCTCTACCACTAGCTTTTAAGTAACACTTCCAAGTCTCAAGTGCTTTCTTCCTAGTGAACAGAAAACAGTGCTCAAATGAGAATAACCCCAAGCACCAATAGAGCTGCTATGACATATTATGATTTGAATTCTTTCGTATTCATTTTATTATTAAGTATTGAGGGCACTTTGTTGATTGCAGCCTTAAGAAGATTGCAGTGAAATATTGGTTAATTGACCGTGAGATAATTACATTCATTAATGTCCTTCAAAGAAGGAAATCTACTGTCTTTGCTGAGTCTGCTTTACTTGACACTCCAGACCTACCAGTGTAGTTTACTCTTAGTGGCTGCTCTGATCAGCAGCAGTTAGCGATGGGCTGTAAGTGTTGGTCTTTTCAGTGATATTCATTCTCCAAACATAAAATAACCTTGTTACTGCTGATACAAAGTCACAGTGCTTTTACTCCTTCTTTCACATTGAACTGCCTTTAATACGAATTTGGAAGTACAGAGGAGCGCAAAGGTGTTAAAAATAAAGGGAAAGAGGAAAAATTACTGAAATGCTGTCATATTCAAATCAACAAACACCTACTCGCCTGAATTTTGTAGGGCCATGACCATTGGGAAATCTGATTATACTTGGCTAGACTCATAATAGACATGTTGTTTCTACGTACAAATCATTTTTGTTCTGTGATACTTTTGAAATACAATTAACTTTTCAAACATCCTGTTAATCAGTGCTAGATTGAACAAGATGATTTGGGAATAAAGGGGTTAACATACGGGGAGCATTTGGTGCTGGAATTTATAAGAATGCAGTGGGAGGGGGTCTCTCCTTGAAACCTACTGAATGTTGAAAGAACTAGATAGGGTGGATGTGGAAAGGTTGTCTCTTGTTGTGGGGTATCCGGAACTAGAGGCCACAAAATTGAGGAGTGACCTTTTAGAACAGAGGTAAGGGAGAATTGTTTTAGCCAGAGAGTAGTAAACCTCTGGAATGCTTTGCCTCAGACTGTGGTAGCGGCCAAGTCCTTGGGTATATTTAAGGTGGAAGTTGATTATTTCCTGATTGGTCAAGGCATCAAAGCATATGATGAGAAGGCATGTGTGTGGGGTTGAGTGGGATCCAGGATCAGACATGATGGAATGGTGGAGAGGACTCGATGGGTTGAATGGCCTAATTCTGCTCCTATTTCTTATGATCCTCCGGCCCTTCAATCCACACCACCCGGCAATCCTTCAATTTATTCCTAGCCTAATCAATAGACAATTGATAATCACCAATTAACCTACCACCCAGTACATCTTGTGACTTTGGGAGGAAACCCGAGCACTTGGAGGAAACCCACGCGGTCACAAGGAGAATATCCAAATTCCTTACAGGCAGCAGCGGGAATTGAACCTGGGTCACCTGTACTGTAAAGCATTGTGCTAACTACTACACTACCATATGTTAGGGTGTATTCTGGAGTTTGGGTATATAGCAAATATTAAGTTCAACAGCAACCATTCTTCAGATTTCAATGTAGATTGCAGATGGAATTTAAAATGCAGCTCAGAACAATGGGTTTCCTGGAGCTACACATTGGGGTCAATAGGAAACAAAGAAACACTCCAGTTAGAGTCAGATGCCTGCATGTGCATGAATGCAACCGAAAGTCAAGGGGATTAACATTCATTTTGGGTTCCTGGAGTGCGGGTGCGAAGAAGGTGTTTGAAAACTATATGTAATTTAAAGGAAGTCTTGTAGATACATTTTATCTATAGAATTGTCGTGCTGCTACCTCTGATCTTCAGCACATAAAATTGTCATATAATATTGTGTCAAGCAGGCCTCTTCTTCTAAGATTGTCTCAATATGATGCCCATTGCTTATCTTTGTTCAATAAAACACTTCTATATCTACTCACTTCAGTGTCTCTCAGTGACTTTTTTAAAAGTTACAACATTTGGCATGGATTCTTTCTATTGTGTCTTTCAGTCATATTTTGCCATTTGCTCTATTTGCTTTTTTTAAAAAAAAACGCATAGGGGAGTGGGTTTGATGAACAGAAGCCATGATTATTTCTTTGTTTTTTGGCTTTCTATGGGAAGACAAATCTCAGGGTTGTATACTGCATATATAACCATATAACTATATAACAATTACAGCATGGAAACAGGCCATTTTGGCCCTTCTAGTCCATGCCGAACTCTTACTCTCACCAAGTCCCACCGACCTGCACTTGTCCCATAACTCTCCATTCCCTTCCTGTCCATATATCTATCCAATTTAACTTTAAACAACAACATCGAAACTGCCTCAACCACTTCTGCTGGAGATGGACCAAACTGATTGAACAGTTGTCATAAAGGGGGCGTCATTGAGAGGATCAAAATGCAAGAAACAGACATTGAAGTACTAGGAACAGTGCTAGACTAGAGTTAGGGACGTGACTGGACACAGACAAGGAGCTGGAACAGGAACACAGACTTGGGCAAAGACATCGGCTAGGCAAGCAGGACCAGGACAAGGAACTGGGAACTAGGAGCCTGGGCTTGGACTCTGAGCTGAAGACTGGACAAGGACCCAGAACCTGGGTCCTGACTCAGGCTCGGATCCCGGAACTACGCAAGGACATGACGTGGTCTTGGGAGTCAGGAATAGGCGAGGCTACAGGAACGAACGAGACACTCCTGGGCAAGATGAGGGAACTCCAAAACCGGGCTGTACGAGGTACCTCCTGGGCTGGGTGAGACACATGGACAGCATGAGAACAGGAACGCGGAGCCTTGGTCGAGGGAGAACAGAAACGCGGAGCCTTTGTCGAGGGAGAACGGGAACTCAGGAATATGAAACACAGAGCCAGGACCCCTCCTTGGGAACAGGACATAGGGCCAGGACTCCTACACAGAATGCCGAACACAACAAGACAGTTCTCAACACTAAGTAGCAGCAAACAGCCAGACCTACCTAGCAAAGGCATGGACACAGAGACAGTTCCAACTCAATGATAGACAATTCCTTATGGGTGCAGGACAAGGCTCCAGAATGAAGGGGAAGGGAAGGGAACAGTCCAGCCTCAGGGTAACAGCAAAGACAGCCTGTCTTACCCAACAGAGGTAAGGACCGGAAGGGACAGATCCAACCACAGGGTAAGAGCAAAACCAGCCTGACTTACCCCACAGAGGCAAGGACAGGATACTGACAAGATGAAACAGCAACCACACTCAAACCCAGGGACACTTATCTTCCCACCTCCAAGATGAGCATCAGGTGCCTATGATTAAGCTCAACCGAAACAAGGGACAGCCGGAAGACCTGGAATCAAGAGTCCACGGACCGGACCGTGAACCAGAACGTGGACTTCACGAACTGGACCATGACACCAGTATTTTAAATCAAATGAATTAGCCAATGAGAAGCAAGTTTTGCTTCAAAGTTTAACAGCTCCAAGAGAACAAGCTGAAATAAGCTTTGTTGATATTGCAAAAGCATGCAAAAACACTTAGAACCAAAACTATTGCTGACTGCAGAAGGCTTTAAGTTTTATAAGTGGAATCAAAAGGAAAGAGAATCCATTTCATCTTACATGGATGAATTAAAGAGATTGTCTGAGCATTGTTAGTTTGGTAAAGGGCTTAAAGGTACACTGGAAGATTGTTTAATTTGTGGAATCTTACAAGAAAGCTTTCAAAAATGGCTTCTAAATGAAACACAATTTACATTTACTGGAGCTGTTGAAACAGCTATATCAATGGAAACAGCAGACAGAGGCACAATTGAGTCACAGCCAGGAATGTATTTATTTAATTATTGAGATATTGCATCGAGTAGGACCTTCTGCCCCACTGCTAAACAACTCTTGATTTAATACTAGCCTAAATATGTGACAATTTACAATAACCAGACCAATTAAGTTACCAACCAGTACATCTTTGGACTATGGGAGGAAACTGGAAAACCTGTAGGAAACCCACACATTCATGGGGAGAAACTACAAACTCCTTACAGACAGCAGCGGGAATTGAACTCGGGTCTCTGGTACAGAGCAAACAACCACACTAGCATGCCACTTCTGCATGAACAAAATCACAATGTCTAAACAGAAAGCAGTCTGGCTGAACAAATTCTGTTACTGTTGTGGCAGGAACTCGCATACACTGGACCAATACATTTTTAAAGGCATAACTTGCAGAAAATGCAACAAAGTAGGACACATAGAAAGAGCATGTTGGGCAGACAAAAATAAATGTGCAGGGGGTAGAGATAAAGATCAAAGACCAAGCTTCAGTTTCAAAAAGAGCACTAATCTGCATGCTGTTGACGGAAAATCTGATAATGATGAGAGTGACACAGGACTGTGTGGACTTAAGATTTAAATGTGAAAACTAACAATAGGCAAACAATATGCTTACAACAGAAGTGAACAGCATATTAATTAAAATGGAATTGGACACTGGCTTGGCTGTTTCGGTCATTCCACATACTTGCCAATTTCCTCCTTGCTTATCATAATGCAACACACTCCACAACCAACAACTCAACAGCTATGCTATTCTTGGGTCATCTCTTATGTCTACACTTGGATCTCCTCAAACCCAATTTCAAAAGGAGTATGCAGGACAAACCGATGAGGCAAATCCAAGGCTTCTCAAACAAGGAGGTTCAACGTTTCGCTCCTAGACAAGCAATCCTGGTGAGGAACAACAAAGGTGATCAAAACTGGGTTTTGGAGTGATTAAGGACAGAACAGGACCACTCTCCTACACAGTGGAGTTTGCATCTGATATCAATTGGAGATGACACATCGATCAATCAATGAGAGCAGAATTAATTTTTGGAGAAGAAAGTTGGCCAGAGCTGTCAGAACCACTTCCTGCAGTCCCAGAGTCAACTCCTACAACCACCACTGAAGAGACACCAGAACCTAAAGTTGCTTCACTGCAACAAGTCTCACCTGCCAAGCAGATAGATAGCCCTTTTCAGGAAAGACGTTATCTCACAACAGTAGGAAAGTCTCTATAACGATTAAATCTTTCAATCTGAATGGGACAATTTAAACTTTACTAAGCTGTGTGCCTTGGTATATTAGTTGTTTCGTATAGTATACTGTGTACATAGTTAAGATGCATTCTATATGGATCAAGTTTAAAACTAAGCAATGGGAAGTGTTGTGTATTTAATATTTCAGTAATATTTGAATAATATTGTAAGTATATTTGCTGATTAAGCACTTTTTGTTGTTTGCATAATGCATTGCAGGTAATCTGTAGAAGTATGTGAGTAACTTACATCATTATGCTACTGCATGATACATGCACCCACCCCTATGCTTAAAGTAAAAATGAATTAATACTCACAACTCTTGGGCTCCAATCTTCCTCTTGCAGTTAGTTTTCATGTTTTGGAATTACAAAATATGACAGTCGATAGATATGGTGGGCTCAAAAACGTGTTTTTGAGCTGTAAAACACTAAGACAACTAGGTCAAACATCTGGCTTGAAAATCCTTCATAATAGGACCATAAGACCATAAAATATAGGAGCAGAATTAGGCTAGTTGGTCCATCAAGTCTGCGCCACCATTTTATCATGCTTGATCCAATTTTTCTCTCAGCCCCATTCTCCTACCATCTCCTCATATTCCTTCAAGCCCTTACCAATCAAGAATCAATTAACCTCTGCCTTAAATCCACATAAAAACTTGGCCCCCACAGCTGCCTGTGGCAAAGAATTACCACTCTCTAGCAAAGTAATTTCCCCTTATCACCATTCTAGCGGGGACCCCCTCTATTCTGAGGACTCTGCTCTTAGACTTGCCCATCATTGGAAACATCCTCTCCACATCCACTCTATCAAGGCCTTTTTCCATTTGATAGGATTCAATGAGGTCACCCTCATTCTTCTGAATTCCAGTGAATACAGGCCCAGAGCCATCAAACACTCTTCATATGACAAACCATTCAGTCCTGGAATTAGTTTCGTGAACCTCCTTTGAACCCTTTCCAGTTTCAGAACATCCTTTCTAAGGGGCCCAAAACCTCTCACTGTACTCAAAATGAGGCCTCACCAGTGCTTTATAAGGTCTCAACATTACATCTTTTGAGCCATGATCCATAGATCCAAAGGTAAAGCCCTTGTTCATGATCCTCATTTGCAACCTGAACACAACAATTGTGTCATTTTCAGTGGATTTATCAGTCAGAATTTTTGATGATGTGCATAGCGCTTAGTCTAATAGCCATAAAACTCAATTTTGGTTTCATCAGACCATAGAACCTTCTTCCAGCTGACTTCCGAGTCTCTCACATGCCTTCTGGCAAACTCTAGCTGAGACATCCTGTGAGTTTTTTTTTCAAAAGTGTGTTTTCTCTTTGCCACTCTCCCTTAAAGCTTCGACTGGTGAAGCACCTGGGCAACAGTTATTGTATGTGCAGTCTCTCTCATAACAGCCACTGAAGCTTGTAACTCCTCCAGAGTTGTCATAGGTCTCTTGGTGGCCTCCCTCACTAGACCTCTTCTTGCACAGCTACTCACTTTTAGAGGACAACCTGCTCCAGCTGGATTTACAGCTGTGTCATATTCTTTCCATTTCTTGAAGATTGATTTAACTGTACTCTAAGGAACATATAGTGACTTGAAAATATTCATGTGTCCATCATCTGACTTGTGCTTTTCAATAACTTTTTTGCCGGGTTGCTTGGAGTGTTATTTTGTCTTCATGATATAGTTTTTGCAAGGAAACTGACTCACCAACAGCTGGACCTTCTGTTTCTTCTTCTTCTTTTTTCTTTTAATGGCAATTGGCAGTCCCACTTAAAGATGCATTACTGCCAGCAACTGGACTGCAGTGTGGTCTCGAGAGCTGGGAGATAAAATCCCTACTACTTCCTTATCAAATGTAAGCTAAATTACCCCCAACAGCCATATAGACTGTAAATAATAAAAGGCAATATTGTGAATTAAATTAAAGTCACTTCAATAAGTTAGTAAAGTTTTTAAGTGAGACATATCAACTCCCAAAGCTAGTATTACAACTTGCATTTGCTTTTTTCAATCTTATATGCTTCACATTGTAAAAGACTGCATTCAACTATTTTGTAATGATAACAATGACAAAAACTACACACTCCAGAGTGACGTTTTCCAAAAGATATAAGGAATAATTAAGCATATTATGCCAATTCTTGTTTTACCCCTTTCTCCCATCAATCCAGTAGTTTTATGTATTCTGTAAAGGGATCTCCCCTTCTGCCCATTATCTGACAAATCTTACCATAATCCCCTCATTATTAGCCTCACCAACCCCTTAGCTTCTGATTTGCCAAGTGGAATGTCTATATCCACAATGAACTTTTAACAGCTCTTTTGGCCAAACAATCAACCCGCTCACGCAACACACATCAAAGTTGCTGGTGAATGCAGCAGGCCAGGCAGCATCTTTGGGAAGAGGTACAGTCGAGACTTCGGGCCAAGACCCTTCATCAGGACTAACTGAAGGAAGAGCTAATAAGAGATTTTTACTAATCTCTTACTAGCTCTTCCTTCAGTTAGTCCTGACGAAGGGTCTCGGCCTGAAACGTCGACTGTACCTCTTCCAGAGATGCTGCCTGGCCTGCTGTGTTCATCAGCAACTTTGATGCGTGTTGCTTGAATTTCCAGCATCTGCAGAATTCCTTGTGTTTGCGAATCAACTCGCTCATTCCCCTCCACACCTCTGCATGCAAGGACCCACAAGAAAAAGACATGTAAGCTAATTCTTTGAATATGAAATAAATATTGAAGAATTTCCAGCAGTAAATCTGACCTACTGCTGGAATGAGCTGTTTTAAGACTAGTCTAGGTTACCCAAAAAAGCTACAATGGGATGTTTTGAATAATCCAACAAACCATTATTCAATAGTTGGAGCTTCCAGATACAGGTCCATTTTTACTTCAATCAGTTGCAACAGCTTGACTGCACACGGTGATCTCCATTTAACTCATTATGTGACTTCTAAAATCAATGGCCGCGCCAATGATGACCTGGTGTGTCATATTAAAGGGGCTGAATACTTATGCAATCAAATATTTTGTGTTTTATATTTATAATTAACGTAGATCATTTTATATAGATCTGCTTTCATGTTGATACATGAGTCCTTTTCTGTTGATCAATGTCAAAAAAAGCCAAATTAAAAAGTTAAATACACTGTGATTCAATGGTGTAAAACAACAGAGCATGAAAAAACTTCCATGGGGAGTGAATAATTTTTATAGGCGCTGTACATACACATAGCATTTCATTTTATCCCAGGTATTAATAGGTTGCTGGCTGGTGGCGTAGTGGCATCAGCGCTGGACTTCGGGGTGAGAGGTCCCGAGTTCAAATCCATTTGGCTCCCTTGCACACTCTCCATCTGTGCCTGGGTTGAGAGCTAACAACTCGACCTTGTATAAAAAAAAACCTGGAGACGTTTCAGATGCCCAAGACACGCCGTACGATGAGCATACCAAAAAAACTTGTCATGATGGCACACCAGCGACCTCCATCAGGAGTTAAGGTCACACACACACACACACACACACACACACACACACACACCCACACGGCACAGCACATTGCTTGCCTGTTATGGAAACTGAATGATACTCATTTTAGTGCAATACTAGCCATTTGCTCAAAATAATTTTTGCCTCTAATCATTCTAGTTCATCACAACATATTCAGTTTTGAAATTCATGCCTCTACTCTAGGTTCAAGTGTCAGGGATGTTAACATAATGCATACATAATATTTCAGGAATGTTATGTTTGCATATAATGCCCAGACAAATATAGGTCATGCTTGAGGAACTCTCAAGGAAATACTTAATTCTTAACTGTGTAAACAATTATTAACTACAATTTCTGATATAGCCACATCAACTCTTCAGTTTGACTGAAGGCTTTAGCAATAAAGTTTAGAGAAATTTGAAGTGATAATTTCCCAACTGTCCTTTGAATTGCAGACAGTCTTCTGTCAGCTAGGAACTGATACGGTGCTAAAACTTAGGTTTTATCATTTTGATTTATTACTGAGAAGCAAACTATGCAGAAATATCAAAATGAGGTCTCAGAATTTGTGGTTTATTACAATCTGGAGATAGCAGATTTTTCAAGAATTAGTCCTCTGTCTCGGAAAAAGAATTTAAACTAGTTCTCAATAGATATTAAACGGCACCAGATCTTTAATGGCTCTTTGTCAATGCAGAATCTGACTTCTATTTTACTGAATACGGCAATTTTCTCTGAAGAAAAAAATAAAATGTAACTCACTGAGCAGCTGAAGAGAAAAACAAAGCTGGAAAGGTTTTATAGAGCCACTTTGACCCAACTAGCCCATGCCAAACAAGATTCTTACCCAAACTAATGCTATTTGTCTCTATCCTTCTAAAACTTACTGATCCATGTTCCTGTCCATCAATAAACTTCATCAATATTATCCCTCAGTCTCCTAAGCTCCAAGGAGTCTCCAGTCCTAGCCTATTAAAAATTTCCCTTCTCCTGAAAGGGTAAACAGGTTTTCCAACCAAGGATGAATAACATTGCTCCTTTAGAAGGATGATGAGTGTGAAGCTTCAGGCCAAGTAAAAAGAAGATGACTATGATTTATGAACTGCTAAGCATTGTTTCAGTCTCTCTCTGCTTTATTTTGCATCACCAGTTTAAGCTATAATATGCCCATACGTTGCATAGCTGATTGAAACTTACTGGTACATTGTTTAATATTTGTCAAAACTCATTAAGGTAACATGCAAACTATACTATAGATTCTACTACATATTTAACTTCAGGATTTATGCATTTTTTACCTGCAGATAGTCAGTAAAGAGCACATTCACATAAATTGTTCTCTTGACTTAACAGTCAGGAAAGGAAAGATACTTCAGACATTGTAAAAGATCCGAGTCACTTAATAAGTTTTTTGGGAAGTATCAGAGCAATGGCTGTAAAGGAATAGGCCAGGGCTATATGCAGTCCTGGTCCTAAAGGATGAATGCACTCAGCACCGGTTATGACAGGAGCAACAAAGCTACTGAGTCTTGATGAAGGGTCCTTCGTGAAATGTCATCTGTTTATTTATTTCAAAGGATGCTGCCTGATGTGCTGAGTTCCTCTGTCATTTTATGTGTTTTGCAGCAAAGCCATTCTTGTCTGTAGTTCGTGACCTGAGAATAATTAGAGTGAGAATGTGGTGCATCTGTAACTGCTGACGCTCCATGGACCTGCCTTCAATCCTCACCCTCTGCTATTGCCTGTGTGATTTGCACATTGTTCTCGTGATTGTATGGCCATCTGTTATGTAGCTTCTCATGCACCAAAATGTGCTGACAAGTTAATTGCCTCAGGTAAGTTACCCTTAGTACCTATAAGTAGCAGAAGAACAACAGAGGAATAAATGGGCATGCAATAGAGAATAAGAGGGCTGTAAGGGCATGAAACTGAGTTGAATGGCCTCCTTCTACACTTTCTAGATATCTCTAACCATAAAATTAACACTGAATTTGTTTCTCCTTTAAAACAAATCATAATCCATTTTTAATGGACAATTGTGATCAAAAAAATGGCTGGAAGCAGTGATCTATGAAGCTGATAGGTGAAGCTGGTTTGCCCCAAACAGCAGGAGAGAGTTGTAGACCATTTTGCCAGATTTATGTTGTATGCTTCCCACAGGTCCAACACAAGGAGAGGGGAACATCGACTCACATCATGAGAGGCCTGCGTTGGGCATTTTTATGCCTTGCAAGGCGCAGATTGGAAGCCTGTGTGGGGCACCACTCCTCTCACAGACTAGAGCAATGTGTGATTAAGTGGCTTGCTCAAGGGCACAAATGCGCTACAGCTGAGGCTCGAACTAGCGACCTTGAGATAACTAGACAAACGTCTTAACCACTTGCCCGTGTGCCCAACACAAGGAGTGACTCATACCACTTAATGTCAGCTTGTACCTAATAGTGGGAAAAAGAAACATGCTGTAGCAGGCAGTGAAAATTTTGACCAAAGTAATGAGGTTGTGCCTCAGGAGAGAACTGGTTCTTTGATCATCAATCATGTGCAGGTGTCTTTAGAAAAACTTAATAGACTCTACTCCGTCCAAGATGTTCTTCAGGAAAGTGGTTTGAAGTCAGTGATAACTGAAGAACATGGCTATCAATTAGGGGAATCGGGCCACAGAATGTAATGACAGATGAATTCCAGTAATTGCTGTCCTGTGAATTGAACGATGGACAAACAGGTGGACGGTAACACCAAGAGCTCTCCCTAAGTGACGATGGTCAGTGGACAGATGTTGACCTCCTGATGGAGGTCTCAGAACTGCACTCTACGTAGACACTGCCACTCATCACGATAGTATCTCAACCATCTTGCTGACCTAGTGAACCTGTTGCTGAACTTCTGCAACACTCTGCAAGGCACATTGACCACGAGCATCTAGTGCCTTGATGACATCAGCCAGAGCTTGCAGAGAGTAGCCTGTGCCTGCATGAGATTGCCCTGAGCTGGTATGACCATACACTGATCTTGCACAACTGAACTTAGAGCTTCTACTTTGCCTAGTTTGGCTTTCGCTCATGCTGCAGTAGAAAAGGAAATGTTGGCCATCGGATGTTGTTTCACCACGGCTCGACAAATGTGCACTTGGAGCCCCCTACCACGTCCATGCTTGAAAACAATATCTCTAAATGCAGTTCTGTGCAAAGTTAACATTCTGCTCTTCATGATATATCTTGGCTTTCTGGCAAGCCTGACATTACACCAAGCATTTCATCATGCTTTCTGAAGGCTTCCTCATCAATGAACACACCTAAATGCCCTTCAACTGAATATTTGTTTGGCCTTGCATTTCAGGAAGGAGCCACCCTGCCACCCTTTCCCTCTGTCCTGGATGGAGGCTACTTGTACCTGGTGATTTAACATTTTCAGTTCTTGCTCCTAATATGTTCATTGAATTAAGGCAGAATGTCAGTAGCTGAAAAGATGGCTGTGGTGTTTCTTCATTTATACCACCTTCTCATTGGCCCATGTGCTGCTCATTCAGGGCCTGTCTGCCAGTCCACGTTGCATCTCCAAACTTCATAAACTGCAAAAGTACAGAGCAGACAGGCAATCAGACGTCAGGCCATGATGAAGGCGTCCATCACTCAAGTCACATCATGATCCACTGAAATTGCACAATAGGATAGTTCTTGATCTTTTAAGGCTCAAGTATGTATCACTGTTCACTGGAAGGACAATGCAACCAAACTTGGCAGAACCATTGTATGATTAGGATTGCTTGAATCCTGAAAAAATGCCCAGAAGGCCAAACTATAACTTCACACTTGATGATGCACAGTGAAGGGAATTTTTTTCTCTATTGGTACATTTTCAAAATAATGGTTTCCAATAAGTAGTTATTGTTCAGTAATGAAATCCCAGATTGCAATCTATTTTTGATAATGGTTGTAACATCTCTGCCTTTATTCTCTAATACTTTCCTTTACATCTTGCATGATGGATTGGAACTTTCAAAAATGAAATATATCCCATCAGAAAGCGAGTAGTATATCAATCTATCTGAAAATATATTCCAGAGGGAAACATATTACAGTGCCTATAAATCAAAGTTAGTGACTTAAGAAAGGCTGAAATATAGATGCTTGTATTAAATTTTAAAGTTGTTAACCTTCTATTATAAATAGGAGAATGATCAATTAAACCAAATAATCCCACTGATTTATAGAATAAATCATAATTTCATTTCTTCGGTAGTTAAGCTCAGTATTTTAGTGCTTTGTGTAAACAATGAATTTTGAGTATTTTGCTGATGCCATTGTTGCCCAAATATAACAGGGCACACTCTGTCAGCTAGGCATTTTATATTTCATCATAGCATTGAAGGAGGCCATTCAGCCTATCAACTTTATGTCTGCATTCAAAAAATCCCATAGATCCCATTGCTCCACTGATTCCCCAGTAACCTATTCTCTTGCATGTTCTCATTGACAAGCAATAATTCTGTTTCCACCTCCTTGCACCAGGAACTTGTTACAGTGGACACTTAAACTGACAATCGGAGCATCTTTGGAGGAAACTAGTGAGGAAGTTGTACATGGCCACTGGGAGAACATGCACATTGTACAGAACGCAGTGGAAGTCAAAGTCAAACCTAGGTCACAGGAGATCTCTGACAGTTGTACTATCTGCAGCATGACCTGCTCCCTCATCGTTAAGTTATTTTATTTCGTTGACAATTTCCTGGAACTGTCACAATCTGGACACAAGTGACAACAGAGCAATTACATAAAAAATGGGGAACTGTGGTTTATACTGCAAACAGTGGAAAGACAGTAGAAATTACAGTCGATTAATTCCATGTTCAATCTGCAAATAAAAGATAAATGAAAGCAATAAATAAGTGGCTTAAGAAAAGGCTGACAATTAATACGTCTGTCTGGATTAAATTGAAACAAATTTTGTCTGAACATACCTTCACTACTAAATCATATGTTTAGTGTATGTAATAAAGGATGAAGTTTAATCCCACTAATTTACAACTTTACATTGAAAAATCTCCAACATCACTTGCAATTGCTGATTTCCAGAGCAGACAATAGAGTTAAGGATAATTCTAAGTGGAATATCATGCATGTACAATTTCATGTTCATCCATTCTCTGCACATTCATGTGTTTAGCTAAATGCCTCTTGAACACCTCTATCATATTTACTTCACTACCACTTATGAAGCTTACTGTGATGAGTTTAGTTTGTGTTAAATATGTACTTAGAACAATATAAGAGGTAGACAATTGACAAATAATGGGACTGGATGTAGGAAACAGGAATGTTGGTAACCTCACCAAAAAAAAGATGCAATATATGTCCTAATATGGTAACACCTATGATATTGTATTGATTAATTTGGCAAATTATTTGAAAAGGAAAAAATAGTTAACATTTTTATCACTTTGAGGAATGTTTTACAGAGATAGCAGAATTTAAGTCCTGAATTAATAGGTGTAAATTAATCTGCAATGTCCAGTCAGCTAGATTCATGACAGTATCATAAGGAACCTAATTCCCAGCTACCCAGCATTTCAGACACCAGTAGAGGAGAATTGACCTCAATGTCCTGAGGGTGCTGTGTCCAGTTTTATGTTGTTGCCGTACATCATTGGTAGATATCTACATCTGGAAGGCTCTAGGAGAGGTGAAATGAAAAGATGAATTGAAATTGGATATCAGACCACTAACATCAGAAAGCAGCAGCCTAAAGAACTTCACCACTCAAGGTTAGGAGCAAATACCAAAACAAAACATCTTTTCAATTGCATACAACAGGAATTCTGCAGATGCTGGAAATTCAAGCAACATACATCAAAGTTGCTGGTGAACGCAGCAGGCCAGGCAGCATCTATAGGAAGAGGCGCAGTCGACGTTTCAGGCCGAGACCCTTCGTCAGGACTAACTGAAGGAAGAGTGACTTACTCTTCCTTCAGTTAGTCCTGACGAAGGGTCTCGGCCTGAAACGTCGACTGCGCCTCTTCCTATAGATGCTGCCTGGCCTGCTGCGTTCACCAGCAACTTTGATGTATGTTGTTTTTTCAATTGCATATTTCTATTAAAACCTAGCAGTTTCTGTGATATATAGACATTTTCAAACAAAACTCCCACAATTGTAAACAATCTAAAAATTAAAATAATTGCAAACGCTGCAGAACTCTGAAATAAAAGCAGAAAATTCTGGAAATGCTCAGCAGGTCAGACAGTTTATTTCCAGTATTGAGGTAGAATCATCAACTTGAAATATTAACTTGCACTCTTTCAATTGATGCTGCCCTGGTATGCTGAGAGTTTTCATCATTTTCTGATTTTCTAATTTTATGGAGAAGAGAAGATGGCGGCACGACGCAGCGCCCAGTGGCCACTCCAGTGATAAATATCTGTTATCTGTCAAGTAGGGTGCCGTGCATAATCCTGATTTGAAGGAGACAGACGTGAGAGCACGGAGGAACATCTGGAGTAACTTCTGAAATGCCTGCTTCGCTGCCGCTGCTACTGTGTGATCCAGAATCTCCGGAGGGGAAGGTCCCGAGCCCTCGGCTTTGCTTGTTGCTTGATGGCCGGGGCTGGGGTCGAAGCGCTCGGCAGAGATGGTGCTTTGTGCTAGGTGTTGGAGGGCTGGTCGGAGGCTTGAAGTTTTTGGATGGACTCAGAGTCGGCTGTGGTTGGGTGCTTCCAATGGTGCTGCATCGGCAAGTTTGCGGTGCTGGAGGTTCATGGCGGGGAGAGCTTTTCCCTTCTACCGTCTGCATGAGATGATGGGCTATGGGGACTTTGAGACTTTTTTTACCGTGCCCATGGTCTGCTCTTTATCAAATTATGGTAATGCTTTGCACTGTTGTAACTATATGTTATAATTATGTGGTTTTGTCAGTTTTAGTCTTGGTCGTCTTGTGTTTCTGTGATATCATACTGGAGGAACATTGTACCATTTCTTAATGCATGCATTTCTAAATGACAATAAACGAGGCCTGAGTGTCCTCATAATCTAATCTAATCTAATCTAAAAAAAAGCAATTTGTCAGCATGGCTAATGAAAATAACATAAAATGCTAGAACCACACAGCAGGTTGGGCAGCAGATGTGAAAAAAGTTACAGAAATAAATTCTCATGACTGGAAAAGAGTTACATGGCAAGCTAACTTTAGAATCAGAATCAGAATCATCGTTATTTTTGTTGTGTGTTTAATATTTCAGTAATATTTGAGCATCATTGTAAATATATTTTTGATTAAGCATTTTTTGTTTATTTAAATAATTCATTATGGGTTATATATAAAAGTAAGTGAATGTCTCATGTTATTATGCCACTATATCTTAAGTGTGTGCCTTGTTAAAAGTCAAACCGAAGAGTATAAATACACCAGACCAATGCAGGTTTCAAAGAGAGACTTGCAGAAAATGTAACAAAGTAGGTACATACAATGAGCATATCAGGCAGACAAAAATAAATGGACTGCACAGGGAAAAGAAAAAGATAAAAAGTCAGGTTGCAGTTTCAAAAAGTACACTAATCTGTATGTTGGTGATGAAAATCTAATAATGTGACTAGTTAGCCTTGAGATTTACCATGGGAAAATGTACAATAGGCAAGCAATATGGCTTACATCAGAAGTGAAAGGCAAATTAATTAAAATGGAATTGGACACAAGCTCAGCTGTTTCAGTCATTCCACAGAATGAGTTTCAATAGCATTTCAAAAATACTGATCTGAAGCCTGCAGGTATTCAACTAAAAACTTACACTGGAGAAAACATAATTCCTGTATGAATGACATTTGTAACAGTGAAATACAACAACCGACAAGCCACATTGGGTTTGTATGTGGTAAACACAAAAGGGCCACCATTATAGTGCTATGACTGGCTGTGACAACTACAATTTGATTGGAGAACAATACACCACTTGCATGCCACATCCCCTGCAATAAGTCAACTGAAAGCAAATTAAATAAAGTACTGGAAGATGCCACAACAGCATTCAATATTGGCTTTGCAAAACTCAAATACATCAAGGGTAAAATAGTGGTAAATCAAAGTGCCACAGCCATGTTTTGGAAAGCCTGTCTGGTTCCTAATACCATCTGTGATAAACTAACCAGAGAGCTAGATCACATGGGGCTGAAGTAATTCTTTCCAAGGTTGAGTGGAGCCCATGGGCAATGCCAGTAGTCCCAGTAGCTAAAAAGGATGGGTCTGTCAGGATCTGAGATAATTTTAAGGGTACCATCAATACAGTACTGAGAGTAGATCAATATCCTCTGCCCAGGATAGTGGATATCTTTGCAAACCTTTCCGGATGGAAACACTTTAGCAAAGTGAACTTAGCTGGAGAATTAGGAAGCATTTGAAAATGAACAGGAGGCAACTAAAAAAAAAGTAAGGAGAGAAAATATGAAACATGAAGGTAAGCTAACCAATAATATAAAGGTAGAAGGTGCTTGGGAAGCTGAAGGCACATGAGTCACCTGAATGGGTGGACAACACCCCAGGACACTAAAACAGATAGCTTAGGAGATTATGGAGACATTAGTAATGATCTTTCAAGAATCACTAGATTCTGGAATAGTTCCACAGAAATGGAAAATTGCAAATGTTACTCCATACTTTAAGAAGGAAGGGAGGCAGAAGAAAGGAAATTATAGGCCACTTACCCTGACTTCACTGGTAGGGAAGATGTTGAAGTCTATTTTAAGGATGAGGTTTCAGGGTACTTGGAGGCACATGATAAAGTAGGCTAAAGTCAGCATGGTTTCCCTAAAGGGAAATCTTGCCTGAAATATATATTGGAGTTCTCTGAAGAAATAACAGACAGGATAGACAAAAGTGAGTCAGTCGATATTGTTTACTTCAATGTCAAAAGGCCTTTGACAAAATGCTGCACATGAGGCTGATTAACAAGCCAAGAACATATGGATTTATAGGGAAGATACCAGCATGGACAGAAGATTGACTGACTGGCAGGAGGCCAAGAGTTGCAATAAACTCTTGCCGATACCGATGACTAGTGGGATGTTCTGGAGGAGTCAGTATTGGAACCTCTTCATTTCACAGTATATGTCAATGATTTGGATGACAGAATTGATAGCTTTGTGGCCAGGTTTGCAGATGATACAAAGGTTGGTGGGCAGGCAGGCCTGTTACCCTTGTCTCATGTTGCGCCAGCAGACATTCGAGCTGTGTAGCTTCGGGTGTAATGAGGAGTAGGCCTCAAGCCTCGATCTTGCATGCTGTTGTAGACCATATGAGAGACAGGGAAGCGCTACAGTGTTGGTGTACCAGCTCAGCTGGGACCCAGTCTCTCCTGTCAGTGCTGGCCATCCCATATTCAGGAGGTGGAATGACAGGCTGGATTTAGTGCATCTGTACACTGCTGGGAGACTGTATCATCGATTGCCAGACATTGCCGCTCAGGGTCTTGGGCAATACAGTATATACGGATTTTTATTGAGTGAATATGGTTCAATACCCGCTATTTTTGAATGTTTTGTACCTTGGCCCCAGAGAAATACTGTCTCGTTCAACTGTGTCTATGTATGGTTTCAATGATAATTAAACTTGAATTGATTTCTTTGATGGTCTGTCATGGAGAGATTGCAGAGCACAAAGTTCCAACGTGTGTACTTAACAGAAGGTTTAGCCTGGACTCACAACACTACCTTGTCAGTTGAGAAGGCACAGCAGCATTAACACTTGCTGAGGAGATTGAGACATCCAAGGCCACCCATCCCCATTCCAACAATGTTCTGCAGGAGAACTAACAAGAGTGATCTGTCTTGCTGTATCCTTGTGTGATATGGAATTAACAAGGCATCGGACCGCAATTCTCACAGAGGATAACAAAAACTACCAAGAGGATCACCAGGGTCTCCCTCCCCCATATTTGCGACGTTTACCAGGCGTGTTGAATACGTAACATTGTTGGGGATCCCTACCACCCATCCCACAATTTCCTTGACTTATTAACATCTGGAAGGAGGTATAGGCGTATCAGGGCTAGAACTGTCAGACTGGATAACAGCTTCTTCCCACAGGCTGTGAGACTAATGAATACCCTGCTTGAATTCTCAACACTAGAACAGCAAACTGCTTAATGTTGATTGTATTGTTTACTGTCTATCAATGCTGTACACTACATGCACTTTGAATGACATTTTATGAACCTATTTGCAGTACTCTGTGTGATTCATGCTCTGTTGTTGCACTACGGTCCAGAAGAATGTAATTTCATTTGGTTGTAGCTATGTACAGTCCGATGACAACAAACTTGAACCTAAACTTCAACTTGTTGGAACACCACTCAACCAGCTAGATCTTTCTCATCCATCTCACTTCTGTATACCTCATCATCAACAACTGATATTCTTCTGACAACAGTTATGTCACCGGTAAACTTAAAGATGGTGCTCGAGTTGTTTGCTGTATCTCCCCTCTTGAAGTGCAGCATGGACGCTGCTTTTTCCCTTATTAGAGAGAGAGAGAGAGAGAGAGAGAGAGAGAGAGAGAGAGAGAGAGAGAGAGCCTGTGGTAGGTCGAATTATCAGGTGAACGAGTAGTGTTTGAAGTATTGCAAGTCTGTGTCTTTATTGATGCCTTGTTGCATGCTTCAGTGCCCGGTGGGGGGCATTGATGCTTTTTTTTTACTGGTGGGGAGGGGGTTTCATTGCCTTGCTGCTGCTTGTGCGTGGGAGGGATGGGCTGGGGGGACTTTGGGTTCTAACGTTTAACTGTCATTCATTCTTTGAGGCACTCCTCCGTTTTCGTGGATGCTTGTGAAGAAAAAGAATTTCGGGATGTGTATTTCATACATTTATCTGACATTAAATGTCCCTGTTTACCCTATTGAACCTATTGACCTGTGCCTGGCCACACAGTCATGAGTGTGGAGAGAATAGAGCAATGGACTAACCCATGACCTCTGGTTGCATTCTGTAGAAAAAGCCTGCTTGCATTTACTCTCACAGTCACATTGTGACTCTCACAGCTATCTGGACTATTCCTCTTCTCACCCTGTCTCTTGCAAAAACGCCATCCTCTTCTCGCAATTCCTCTGTCTCTGCTGCATCTTCTCTCAGGATGAGGCTTTTCATTCCAGGATGAAGGAAATGTCCTCCTTTTTTAAAGAAAGGGGCTTTCCTTCCTCCACCATCAACTCTGCTCTCAAATGCATCTCCCGTATTTCACGCACATCTGCTCTCACTCCATCCTCCTGCCACCCCATTAGGAATAGGGTTCCCCTTGTCCTCACCTACCACCCCACCAGCCTCCGGGTCCAACATATTATTCTCTGTAACTTCCGCCACCTCCAACGGGATCTAACCACTAAGCACATCTTTCCCTCCCCCACCTCTGCTTTCCGCAGGGATCGCTCCCTACGCGACTCCCTTGTCCATTCATTCCCCCCCCCATCCCTCTCCACCGATCTCTCTCCTGGCACTTATCCTTGTAAGCGGAACAAGTGCTACACATGCCCTTACACTTCCTCCCTTAGCACCATTCAGAGCCCCAGACAGTCCTTCCAGGTGAGGCAACACTTCACCTGTGAGTTGGCTGGGGTGATATACCGCGTCCGGTACTCCCGATGTGTCCTTCTATATTTTGGCGAGACCTGACGCAGACTGGGAGATCATTTCGTTGAACCCCTATGCTCTGTCCACCAGAGAAAGCAGGATCTCCCAGTGGCCACACATTTTAATTCCACATCCCATTCCCATTCTGACATGTCTATCCACGGCCTCCTCTACTGTAAAGATGAAGCCACACTCAGGTTGGAGGAACAACACCTTATATTCTGTCTGTGTAGCCTCCAACCTGATGGCATGAACATTGACTTCTTAACTTCCACTAATGCCCCACCTCCCCCTCGTACCCCATCTGTTATTCATTTATATACACATATTCTTTCTCTCTCTCTCTCCTTTTTCTCCCTCTGTCCTTCTCACTATACCCATTGCCCATCCTCTGGGTTTCCCCTCCTCCCCCTGTTCGTTCTCCCTAGGCCTCCTGTCCCATGATCCTCTCATATCCCTTTTGCCAATCAACTGTCCAGCTCTTGGCTCCATCCCTCCCCCTCCTGTCTTGTCTTATCATTTCGGATCTCCCCCTCCCTGCCCACTTTCAAATCTCTTACTAGCTCTTCTTTCAGTTAGTCCTGATGAAAGGTCTCGGCCCAAAAAGTAGCTCTTCCTAGAGATACTGCCTGGCCTGCTGCATTCACCAGCAACTTTGATGTGTGTTGCTTGAAATTCCAGCATCTGCAGAATTCCTCGTGGTTTGCATTTACCCTATCTATACCCCTCATAATTTTGTACACCTCTATCATATCTCCTCTCAATCTTCTATGTTCCAAGGAATAAAGTCCTGGAATTTTTTTTAAATTGCATATTTTCAGCAGGGATGTATGTAATCTTTGATGAGCAAAGGAGTGAAAGGTTCCTGGGGTGTGCAGGAATAGGGAACTAATATTACAATCATTCATGTTCTCAGTAGATCATTTTCAAGGAATTGAATGACCTACTTCTGCTCCTAATTTGTACATTTGTAATATACTGAGCCAAACTTTCCCCCGATGTCTGACAGTGAACGTGAGAATGATCAGTTCTTGACACCTGTTCAAAAATTCTGTGGGTTCAAATCTCATACATGGTTGAGTGAAGAAAATAAAACAGATTTTCATTTAAAAATACCAATTTGAGTATTTTATTTCTCAGGCTGTATCAATATGATGTATCTGATAAAGATAACTCACCTTTTAGTCATGTTGAATGACTCCAGTTGTTTGAGATGCCCAGTATATATCAGTATAGTACTAATAACCTGACAAGTTTCAGCAAGTAATGATAATAGATGTGTAGTTTCGAAGACTTGGAAGGATGCTTAGCCATTAGTTATTGTCTCAATTTATTATTTGGCTGAAGTATCAAGGTCAAGCCAGGACTTTATTTGAAACAAATGTGAAAACTATTTTGTTCACATTAAGAAACAACTCCCTACCTTGTGTGTTGAACGTGGCACTTAAGAGGTTATGTGGAATCATACCCTAACTCATATAACACCGAACAAGCAACATGATCTGGCATTTCAGGTAGTGAAGACAATTGGGCCTGGGAGGGTGTTGGGAAAAGGGAGATTGATACAATGTCATGGATTTTTATCATTGGGAACTTCAGCCAAACTGCCTAATTCTTTGCTGAATGACTATGTGAATGAATATGTGACTATACATATATAGAAACAAACGAAGTAATATTCCTATAGACCACATTGCATCCACAAAACATGTATCACACATAAGATACTAGCAAAAATAAGTTCATGAAATATAGTTCAAAGTACATGCAGTGCACAGCACAGGTAAACAGTTGAAGTTAACAATAGAGAAAAAGTAAACAGCCCTAATGATGAGATCTCGGTCGTGGCAAGGTATACATTAGTCTCATGGCCTGAGGGAAGTCTGGCAATCCTAGTCCTGATGCTCCTGTATCTCTTTCCAGATGCTAGTAGGTTAAGGAAATTGTGGGATGGGAGGTAGGATCCTCAACAGGGCTTTGTGTCTTTGTATACAGAGCTCCAGGTAAAGTTCTCAAATTGGAGTGAGAGAGACCACAGTGATCCTCTCAGCGATGTGAAGACAACAAATGTGTTTAGAAGACACCAGGATTGAAGTTTCCAAAAGTTGTTACATTACTGATATTGGCAAAAGCAAATCAATAGAAACAAACAATTTAGCTAATAGTAATGCAGTTAAACCAGCATATCAGAATAATGATATTCTAAGCCGATGGGGCCAATCCAAATGATTATAAGATAGGATATTTTAATAAAGTATGTAGACTGCAAACAAAGTAATATACTGAGTATTGTTTAACGTAGTTGATTTCTTGACCTCACTCAACTTACCAGTGAGTATATTAGATGGTGGCTCTCTGACTGGAGATCTGTGATTAGTGGAGTGTCACAGGGATCAGTGCGTGTCAGAATAAAAGGTAAAGATGACAGATTTACAAGGGCTTTTGAGGCCCTGGTTAAGTTAAAAAAAAGGAGCTGCTCTGCAGGTATGGGAAGGTAGGAGCAAATGGAATGTGAAAATGTGAGAGAACACTTAAGAAAAAAATCAGGAGGAATAAAAGAAAGCATGATAAGGTGAAGGAGAATCCTAGGGGATTCTACAGATATGTTAAGAACAAAAGGATTGCAAGGGATAAAATTGGTCCTCTGGAAGATCTGATTGGTAATCCATATATGGAGCCAGAAAATTTGGGGGTGATCTTAAATGGATGT
Organism: Mobula hypostoma; assembly: GCF_963921235.1. Taxonomy (NCBI): domain Eukaryota; kingdom Metazoa; phylum Chordata; class Chondrichthyes; order Myliobatiformes; family Myliobatidae; genus Mobula; species Mobula hypostoma. Next base: position 69,187,060 of record NC_086106.1, read on the forward strand.
TTTGCATCTGTATTTACTCAGGAGATAGACACCGAGTCTATAGAAGCAAGGGGAAACAGCAGTGAGGTCACGGACCCTACACAGATTGGAGAGGAGGAGGTGTTTGCTGACTTAAGGGAAATTAGGGTGCATTAATTTGCAGGGCTTGACAAGGTGTTCCCTCGGACCATGTGCGAAACAGGTGCAGAAATTTCAGGGGCCCTAGCAGAGATACTTAAATCATTGTTAGCAACAAATGATGCACCAAAGGATTAGAGGACTGCTAATGTTGTTTTGCTGTTTAGGAAAGGCTGTAACAATAAATCAGGAATTTATAGGCCTGTAAACCAGGCATCAATAGTTGCAAAGTTCTTGAAAGGTATTCTGAGGGACTGGATATATGAGGATTTGTATAGATATGGACTGATTAAGGATAGATGGCATGGCTTTGTACATGGCAAGTCATGCCAGCCAATCTTGTAGAGATTTTTGAGGAAGTTACTAGGAAAATTGATGAAGGCAATACAGAGGATAATGCATTTGACAAGGTCCTGTAGGGGAGGTTGGTCAAGAAAGCTTAGTCACTTGGCATTCAAGTTGAGGTAGTAAATTGTATTAGATTTTGGTTTTGTGAGAGAAGCCAGAGAGTGGTAGTAGATGATTTCATCTCAGACTGGTGGCCTGTGACTAGTGGAGTGCCACAGATTTTGGTGCCGGGTCTATTGTTGTTTGTCATCTAAATCAATGATCTGGATGATAATGTGGTTAACTGGAACATCAAATTTGTCGATGACACCAAGATTGGAGGTGTACTGGACAGTGAGAAAGAGTATCAGAGTTTGCAATGGGATCTACACCAGCTGGAAAAAAAAAGGCTGAAAAATGGCAGATAGAACTTAATGCTGACAGTGTGAGGTGTTTCACTTTGGTAGGACCATCCTGAGTAGATCTTACATCATGAACAGTATGGCACTGAAGAGTGTGATAGAACAATGGAATCTGGAAATACGGGTCCATAATTCTTTAAAGGTGGCATCACAGATAGATAGGATCGTAAAGAAAGCTTTTTAGTACATTGGCCTTCATAAACCATAGCATTGAATATAGGAGATGGGATGTAATGCTGAATATGTATAAAATGCTGGTGATACCTAATTTGGATTCTTGTGTGAGGTTTTGGTCACCTGCTTACAACGAAGATGTAAATAAGGTTGAACGAGTACAGACAAGGTTTATAAGGATGCTGCTAGGGCTGGAGGAACTGAGTTAAAAGGAAGGATTGAATAGGTTAGGACTTTATTCCTTGGAACAGAGAAGACTGAGGAGAGATTTGATAGAGTATACAAAATTATGAGGGATATAGATAGGGTAAGTGCAAACAGGCTTCTTCCACTGAGGTTGGGTAAGTCTACAACTAGAGGTCATGGGTTAAGGGTGAAAGGTGAAAAGTTTAAGGGGAACATAAGGGAAACTTCGTCACTCAGAGGGCCGTGAGTGTGTGGAACCAGCTGCAGACACAAATGGTGCATATAAGTTCAATTTCAAAATTGAAGAGAAGTTTAGTTAGGTACTGTACATGGATGATAGGATTATGGATGGCTATGGTTCGGGTGCAGATTGCTGGGACTTGGCAGTTTAAATGGCTCAACATGGACATGGGCTGAAGGGTCTGTTTCTGTACCGTACTTTTCTAAAACTAAGACTCAAATTTTTAAAGCTTTATGCTTATTGGATTTCTTTTCTGAGAGATGCAATGAGATTTTATGGAATGTTACTATAGCACCAGAATCTGTTAGACTGAGAGGTGAAAATCTTCTAAGTTTTTACTTTCTTAAACTTTCTATAACTAGTGTGCCCAAATACTGATTTAAAAGTTTGAAGTATCATTTTTCGTATTATCAGAATACATTAGAAAAGGAAAATGTTTTTAGTCTCAAGCTCGCCTCAGTTCCAATTGTTTACTCTAATTGTAATTTGTTTTATTTAAAAAAATACATTATGTTCTCAGGAAATCTGGATATTGGCAAAATGGTTACATATTGGTTTTGCCAAGTATTCATCAACTGCATTATCTAGGAAATTCAGAATAAATATCTCAAGTCCATTGACAAATCCAATACACAGTTTGAATGCAGTTTTTGTGATCCATGCCAAGATTTGATGCATTTGTGCAAATTTTCAACATTTTAAATGTATTTATAATATTTTTCGTGTCAATTAATCTGTTACAGAAGTGAATAGAAATATTTTAAAAAAAACTACCTGGTGCAGAAAAGCCTGAAGCCATTTTCAAATCAATTTATTCCTGCTTTGCTGCTGTTTTCTTGTCATAGGTAGGAATAAATACAGAAAATAATTAACTGTGTTTGAATAAAATCTCTGTCTCCCATATTGCAGGGCATTTCTAGTTTTAAATATTATGATGAATATTAATCTATGCACAGTTAAATACACAGGATTCGTGCATTTCCTCAAATATCTTACTGTTCTAATATAATATTGCTTGTGAACGTAACTGCAATTTTGCAGTTACTTATTTCATTTTTATTCAGATATTGTTTATAAAAGCATAAGGTTTGCACGTGTACAAAATTTCGGTATTATTTTGATTTATATTTTCTCTTCAAAGAGCTTTTTCAACTATCAGAATTATGAATTCAGTAAAAAAAATATTACTTAAGATATATTGACTAGAGCTCTTTTACTGCTAAAGAGTTATGTCAATATGCATTCAATTCTGGTCACCCCATTGTAGGAAGGATGATGGGTAGTAGTGAGGTTGGGGATAGTATTAAACAGGAAATTAGAAATGTGTGCAATAAAGGAACAGCAGTTATAATGGGTGACTTCAATCTACATGTAGATTGGGTGAACCAAATTGGTAAGGGTGCTGAGGAAGAGGATTTCTTGGAATGTATGCGGGATGGTTTTTTGAACCAACATGTCAAGGAACCAACTAGAGAGCAGACTATTCTAGACTGGGTATTGAGCAATGAGGAAGGGTTAATTAGCAATCTTGTCGTGAGAGGATCCTCGGGTAAGAGTGACCATAATATGGTGGAATTCTTCATTAAGATGGAGAGTGACATAGTTAATTCAGAAGCAAAGGTTCTGAACTTAAAGAAGGGTAACTTTGAAGGTATGAGACGTGAATTAGCTAAGATAGACTGGCAAATGACACTTAAAGGGTTGACGATGGATATGCAATGGCAAGCATTTAAAGATCGTATGGATGAACTACAACAATTGTTCATCCCAGTTTGGCAAAAGAATAAATCAAGGAAGGTAGTGCACGCGTGGTTAACAAGGGAAATTAGGGATAGTATCAATTCCAAAGAAGAAGCATACAAATTAGCCAGAAAAAGTGGCTCATCTGAGGACTGGGAGAAATTCAGAGTTCAGCAGAGGAGGACAAAGGGCTTAATTAGGAAGGGGAAAAAAGATTATGAGAGAAAACTGGCAGGGAACATAAAAACTGACTGTAAAAGCTTTTATAGATATGTGAAAAGATAAGGTTGGTTAAGACAAATGTAGGTCCCCTACAGACAGAAACAGGTGAATTGATTATGGGGAGCAAGGACATGGCAGACAAATTGAATAATTACTTTGGTTCTGTCTTCACTAAGGAGGACATAAATAATCTTCCGGAAATAGCAGGGGACAGAGGGTCCAGTGAGATGGAGGAACTGAGGGAAATACATGTTAATAGGGAAGTGGTATTAGGTAAATTGAAGGGATTAAAGGCAGATAAATCCCCAGGGCCAGATGGTCTGCATCCCAGAGTGCTTAAGGAAGTAGCCCAAGAAATAGTGGATGCATTAGTGATAATTTTTCAAAACTCTTTAGATCCTGGACCAGTTCCTGAGGATTGGAGGGTGCCTAATGTAACCCCACTTTTTAAAAAAGGAGAGAGACAGAAACCAGGGAATTATAGACCGGTTAGCCTAACATCGGTGGTGGGGAAAAGAGTGGGAATAAACGGGACCTTTTCAGAATGGCAGGCAGTGACTAGTGGGGTACCGCAAGGCTCAGTGCTGGGACCCCAGTTGTTTACAATATATATTACTGACTTGGATGAGAGAATTAAATGCAGCATCTCCAAGTTTGCAGATGACACGAAGCTGGGCGGCAGTGTTAGCTGTGAGGAGGATGCTAAGAGGATGTAGGGTGACTTGGATAGGTTAGGTGAGTGGGCAAATTCATGGCAGATGCAATTTAATGTGGATAAATGTGAAGTTATCCACTTTGGTGGCAAAAACAGGAAAACAGATTATTATCTGAATGGTGGCCGATTAGGAAAAGAGGAGGTGCAACGAGACTTGGGTGTCATTATACACCAGTCATTGAAAGTGGACATGTAGGTACAGCAGGCGGTGAAAAAGGCGAATGGTATGCTGGCACTTATAGCAAGAGGATTCGAGTATAGGAACAGGGAGGTACTACTGCAGTTGTACAGGGCCTTGGTGAGACCATACCCGGAGTATTGTGTGCAGTTTGGTCCCCTAATCTGAGGAAAGATATCCTTGCCATAGAGGGAGTACAAAGAAGGTTCACCAGATTGATTCCTGGGATGGCAGGACTTTCATATGATGAAAGACAGGATGAACTAGGCTTATACTCGTTGGAATTTAGAAGATTGAGGGGGGATCTGATTGAAATGTATAAAATCCTAAAGGGATTGGACAAGCTAGATGCAGGAAGATTGTTCCCGATGTTGGGGAAGTCCAGAACGAGGGGTAACAGTTTGAGGATAAAGGGGAAGCCTTTTAGGACCGAGATTAGGAAAAACTTCTTCACACAGAAAGTGGTGAATCTGTAGAATTCTCTGCCACAGGAAACAGTTGAGGCCAGTTCATTGGCTATATTTAAGAGGGAGTTAGATATGGCCCTTGTGGCTAAAGGGATCAGGGGGTATGGAGGGAAGGCTGGTGCAGGGTTCTGAGTTGGATGATCAGCCATGATCATACTGAATGGCGGTGCAGGCTCGAAGGGCCGAATGGCCTACTCCTGCACCTATTTTCTATGTTTCTATGACTCTTTGTAGTGGTTGCAGAGGAGTTTGTCTGGATTATAGGGCATGTGTTACAAGGAGAGTTTGGACAGACTTGTGTTGTTTTTTCTGGAGCAGCACAACTAAGGAGAGATCTGACAGACGTCGTAGAAGTTTATAAGATTATAAGAGGCAAAAGTAGACTATCCATATTATTTTCCAGGGGTTAAAGTGTCTAATACCTCAGAGTGTTTATTTGAGGTGAAATAAGACATGTTCCTAGGAAGTGTGGGGGGTAAGGTTTTTAGATAGAGATTGTTGTACTGTCAGGAAAGTGGTGGACACAAATATGATAAAGGCATTCAAGAGACTGTCAAATTGCACATAAATTTGCAGGAAATGGAAAGATATACATGTTGTGTGGGCAGAAGAGCATAGTTTGGTTGGGAATTTTATTACTAATGAAATTAGTTTGGTACATCATGGGTTAAAAAACCTGTTCCTGTTCAGTACTATGCAATGTTGTATTATAATTTTGATTTCCAAGTTACCTCTGATTTATTCATCAATTGCATTAAATTTGTGCCCTTGGATACATAACCTACTTCCAGATGCACCTACTCAGTTTTTTCACTGAAAGCCAACCAGATTTTGGCTGTCAAATCTTCACTTTTGAAAAGTAAATGAAAACTTCATATTCTGTAAATCTGAAATTGAAATGAAAATATCTCAACTACTCAGGTGGCCATGCAGAATATGCTGAGAAAGAATCAGCCAACTTTTATGATTGTGATCTTTCGGTACTGGTGAAGTCCCATCAAGTTAAACAAACAGTTGTTGCCGTCTTATTGGGGGCTGCCTGGCCTGCAACGTGTTTCATTCTTTTTCTGCTGTTATTTAAAGTTCAAAGTTCAGAGTAATTTTTTTTTAATCAAAATATATATACTTTATACAACGTTGAGATTTGTCTCCTTACAGGCAGCCACAAAATGAAGAAACTCAATTAAACCCATTAAGAGAAGATTGTCAAACACATGATCTGCAGAGAAAAGAAAATAAATCATGCAATCTATAAAAGGAAGCAAATAGCTTTCAGAACTGAAGTTTATGGAAGTGAGTCCACAGACACAAAGCCAAGCATCACAGCACTGGGTCCAGGAGCAGATCACAGCCTCAGTTCAGTGCAGAGTCAAGTTAAACATCCCTCAATTCTGGGCCCAACACCCTGCCCTTTCCAGCCTGGCCTGGTACTTAAATCATCCAAACCATGGGTCATTCCTTGCTTTCAGACCTGGCCCTGCTGCTCAGCTATGCTCTCAGACCAGTGCCCTGCTTCCTCTATTTGGCCCATATCAGACCTCTCCAATTCGTCCCGGTGCTTAACTCGAATAAACCTTGGTTCTTTCCTCACTCTCCACTCAACTCTGCCTCGCCTCACCTCGGTTCTGCCACAGTGAATCACCTCCAAATCCACTCCAGTAACGGCCGAACATTGGCTCGTTCCCTGCTCTCGGGCCAGGTCCCACTACCTGAATTCGGACCACCCTGCCACAACTGTAATGCACATTTCAGACTTCAGTTCATGCCTCAAAATCACCAGGTTGTACAGGTATGTTTAAAAGCTCATTTCAAAAAGAAAATTTACAGACTATTGTTTGCAGTGATCATTTACCAGAAAAAAAAGTGTTATTAATAAAGTATTTAGTTGTTTTCTTTGTTTTATTTGTTGCCAATAAGTAGTCGCTAAGCTTCACCAGTGTCATCTTAAACCAGGAGCCAATTAACACTCCCTGCAGTTAATTAAAAGCAAGAAATGAAAACCACCCCACCCCTCCATAAACATCTTAGTTTCAACCTCAAATTGAAGTTCTGCATACTTGTTCAACTCTGGCTCCCTCAGACACATGTCCACACCATTTGAAAATTCACTGCCATCTTAGCTACTTTGGCTAGCAGTCCAAGAACTGTTCTCTCTACTTAGCTCAGCTCTTGGATGCTATCTGGATGCTTCACTACTATGTTACAGGACTGAACCTTATTATATAAAGAAGGAGCCAGGTCTATTAAAGTCTGACTGCTGTGTGCACACTATTCTGTTTGGGTTATTCAGAAAGAAGCAGCTTTAAGTTTATAAGCCTCTACTTCTGATAGTACCCCAGAACTTATGTGTTATGACAAAACTTATAACACCAGGCTGATACTGTCAAAGAGAGCAGATTATGGATGGTTGCATAGTTTCATACAACATAGAAGTTTTCATTTGCAGAAAGAACTGAGGTGCAATTTAAACCTTTTGGCTTATAGTTTAAAATGGAAAGCTGTGCCAACACCTTTTTATGAATCATCGTTTGTATTAATCACATAATATCACATTTGACTTCCTCCATGAATTTACTTCATCATAAAAACAATTTAAATGGACTCCTGCAAGTTTTGTTTTTTGCTGTTGATTGTGAAAATGCTGTAACGACTTATAAATAAATAGATTCATGATGAGGTAGAAAATCAAGATAGAAGAATCTATCCCTTCTTTTCCAATCAAAGATGTGAAGAGTAAAATTCAAAGTGCATTGTTCAGTGCAATGGATTCCACTCCGTGATTTAGAGCAGTGACATTTACACTAAAAATGTCATGTTGTTTCAGAAATCTTCACAGTGGCATTTCAGTCTCCTTTCAAATCAGGTCATGACATGTATATAGATCTTTGATGAAGACTTTCCACAGAAATTTTAGAAACAGCATGTCTGGATGACAGATTATATGGAGGAAAACTGATTGAGATTGTCAACACATTTTATAAATTTACAGGGACTAAAAAGGCAATTCTAATCATATAGCAGCTGTAACACTAATCAAATATTAAAATAATGATACCATTAGATGGTGTCGGTCCATAGATTCTGTGCTTAGAATTTTTAGCTAAATTATTTCATTGTACCTCAATATGTAACCTGTCATAAATTATTTGCTCTTAAGTGTTAAGTCAAAGTTCAAATATCAAAGTAAATTTATTATCGGAGTACATACTTATCACAACATACAATAAAATTTATTTTCTTGTGAACATTCACGTGAAGTACCAGAAACACAATAGAATCATTGAATGAGCGCAGCCAAAGGAATAGACAACCAATGTGCAGAAAAACCAAACTGTGCAAATACAAAAAGAAAAGAAATAATAATCATGCTTTGATAAATTAATTTTGATCAAAATACATAATAAAAGACCAAAAAATCCAAGATTATACATGTAGAAAATGCCAAGAGAAACCAAAAACAATCAAACACATTTTAGGATCCTGCAGCAGTTTAACTCAATCTGATTACTTACACAGGCACAATAAGTGACAAACATCATTGATCAAAATCTTTCTTTAAAATACAAACTCATAAAAGAAACTATACCTTAAAATAAAATTGTGGGCCAAAGGGCCTGTATTGTGCTGTAGTTTTTTCTAAATACCAGTCTAATCCTGTTTTAGAGTGACAATCCCACAAATTATATTATGACCTATCTGTTATTACAGATAGGACAATCCATATTAACTATCTGGATATAATAATTCTGGATAAACAAGCAAGAACAATTTTCTTAATTGATATAACCATTCCAAACACACAAAATTTACAGAAAGCAATACATGTAGAACACCAGAAACCTGCTGAGTTAAAAGAGGAAATTGAAAGATTTTGGAACATGAACAGGGTGTATATTTTCCTCATAGTAATAACTACAATTGGTATCATCCAAAAAACACTACACAATAGAATTAAACAATTACGTCTACACAGCAATATCTATGTAAATCTGCAGAAAGCCACAATACTAAACACCACTAAAATAGTCTGAGAATTCCTAGCAATTGCGAAATGAGTGTACTTGGCATTGCCCATACCTCAGGTTTTACCAGCTTGAGCTGAGAAACATTAAATAATAACAAAAGTAAAAATAATACACCCAATCCTTGTGAAATTCCAGCAACATCTGATGAAGTGTACCATAACCACCCTATCTAATAACAACTAAAATAGACCTATCAACATTATCAAAATAAACTGAGGCATTTTCCAGTGCAAATCTCTAATCCAAGCAACATACGTATCCTGCTGGAGGAATTCAGCAGGACAGACAGCATCTATGAAAAAGAATACATTCAACATTTCAGGCTGAGACTCTTCATCAGGACTGGAGAAAAAAAAGAGGAGTCAGAGTAAGAAGATGAGGGAGGGGAGGAAGAAACACAAGGTGATCAGTGAAATTGGAAGAGGGTGGAGAAGTGAAGTAAAGAGCTGCAAAGTTGATTGGAGAAAGTGAGGGCTGGAGAAGGGGGAATTTGATAGGACAGAACAAAAGGCCGTGGAAGAAAGAAAAGAAGGATTAGCACCAGAGAGAGGTGATGGCCATGTAAGGAGATAAGGTGAGAGAGGAAAATGGGAATAGGGAATGGTGAAGGGTGCAGTGGCATTACCAGAAGTTCGAAAAATCGATGTTAATGCCATTAGATTAGAGTCTACCCAGGTGGAATTCAAGGCGTTGCTCCTCTAACCTAAGTGTAGCCTCATCATGACAGTAGTGGAGCCATGGACTGGTATGTCAGAACGGGAATGGGAAGTGGAATTAAAATGGGTAGCCACTGGGAGATTCTGCTTTTTCTGGCAGACGGAAGTATAGGTCTTGGAAAAGTGGTCTTGCAGTCTACGTTGGTTCTGACTGATATACAGGAGGCCATATTTGGAGCACCAGATACAGTAGATGATGCCAACAGACTCACAGGTGAAGTGTTGCCTCAATTAGTAGTACTATTTGGGGTCCTGAATAGTGGTGATGGAGGTGGTGTAGGAGCAGGTGCAGCACTTGTTCTGCTTGCAAGGATAAGTGACAGGAGGGAGATCAGTGGAGAGGGACAAATAGACAAGGGAGTGACATAGAGTTGATCCCTGTGGAAAGACAAAAGTTGGGTGGAGGGCAAGATGTGTTTGGTGGTGGGATCCTGTTGGAGATGGTGGAAGTTGCAAAGATTTATGCACTGGATGTGGAGGCTGATGGGATGGTAGGTGAGGAAAAGAGGAACCCTATCCCTGGTGGGGTGGTAGGTGAGGACAAGAGTAGCCTTATCCCTGGCAGGGTGGTAATTGACGAAAAGAGGAACCTTATCCCTGGTGGGGTGGTAGGTGAGGACAAAAGTAGCCTTATCCCTGGCAGGGTGGTAATTGAGGAAAAGAGGAACCTTATCCCTGGTGGGGTGGTAGGTGAGGACAAGAAGAACCCTATCCCTGGTGGGGTGGTAGGTGAGGACAAGAGGAACCCTATCCCTGGTGGGGTTGTGGGAGGATGGGGTGAGGGCAGGCGTGTGTGAAATGGAATAGCTGTGGTTGTGGGCAGCTTTGATGGTGAAGGGAGGGAAGCTCATTTCTTTGAAGAAGAAGGACATCTCCTTAGTTCTGGAATGAAAACTCTTATCCCAGTAGCAGATGCAGCAGAGAGAGAGAGTAATTGAGAGAATGGGATGGCATTTTTACAAGTAACAAGGTGGGAAGAGGTATAGCCCAGGTAGCTGTGAGAGTCCATGAGTTTATAATAAACATCAGTAGATAACTGTCTCCAGAGACAGAGACAGTGAAATCGAGGAAGGAGAGGGAGGTGTCAGAACTGGACCAGGTAAATTTGAGGGCAGGGTAGAGGTTGGAGGCAAAGTTGATGAAGTCAACAAGTTCCACATGGGTGCAGAAAGCAGCACCAATGCAAAGCAGCACCAATGCAGTCATTGATGTAGCATAGGAAAAGTTGGGGAGTGATACCAATGTAGCCTTGGAACATAGATTGTTCCATATAGCTGACAGAAACACAGGCATGGCGGGGACCCATGCAAGTGCCCTGGCTACACCTTTCGTTTGAAGGTAGTGTTACGTACCCCGTAACTGGGTTGCCAAACCAGCAGAAATGGATCACTCAGTTGGAGTCTGTAGTACTAGAACTAAGAAAGTTTTATTAAAGAAGCAAGCAACACAGTAATCGAAAGGATAATAAATGCAACAATTCAGCGATGATAAACACACATGTGCACAGAATTAAGATAACAACATCAATCAAGCTCTATCGTTGTCTAGGGGTAAATGACCAAATTTCAAAGTGACTCAAAGTTCAGTCCAGTTTAGTAGTTCAGTTCGCAGTAATCGTTGCCATGGCGATGGACAACGTGGGGGAAGAGAGAGAGAGAGAGAGAGAGAGAACAGGAACAACTCATCATTCAGACACGGCTTCACTCACAGACCGACGATATGGCTCACAAGCAGCTTTTTGGGCAGGTCCTTGGTGATGTCACCTGAGGTCACCGACTGTGACCCCTCCTCCAGATGCGGTCGATCCTCTGCAGTGAACCCGGCACCCAGGCAAGGGCGGACACACACCGGGTTCCCGCTGATCGTACCTTTCCACCCTGGCCATTGTCTGATACTTCTCACCGACTCGTGAGAGGCGTACCGCTTCCAGGGTCTCGTTACCTCGGGTGTCGTGTGTGTCGCCTTAGCGAACCGATCCCTTTTTATCCCCCTGCTGGGGTATCGCCTGTCCATCACTTCAAACAGTTCAAGGTTCAAAGGGGGGAGCCGCTCCAGACAGCTCTCTCTCCCCCGTCCCTTCATTACACATCTCCAGACGCTGCTCCATTGTTCCTTATCTCTCCTTCCCCTGAGGGCAGGTGGCAGACCAACTGCTGATGTCACTGATGCTAACCCAGGCCAGCAAACATCTTAATTTTATGTGTATTCTCGTCACAGTAGTGTGAGGAGCCGAAGAAGAAATTATTGAGAGTGAGAACAGGTTCCGCCGGACAGAGGAGTGTGGTGGTAGAGGGGAATTGGTTGAGTCTGGTGTCCAGAAAGAAATGGAGTGCTTTGAAGGTGTATAGGGACTGGACATTCACAGTGAAAATAAGATGATTGGGGCCAGAGAACTTGAAATCATTGAAAAGATCAAGAGCGTGAGAAGAGACCTGGAGGCAGCTAGGAAGGGACTGAACCAGGGGGGATAAAACAGAGTCAAAATGTGCAGATATAAGTCCAGTGGGGCAGGAACAAGCAGAAACAATGTGTCTACCTGAACAGGTAGTTATGAGGATCTTAGGTGGGAGGTAGAAATGGGACATGCGAGGTGAGGGAACGGTGAGATTGGTGGCAGAGGATGGAAGATGCCCGGAGTTAATAAGGTCAGTGATAGTGTGCGAGACAATGGGCTGGTGCTCGTTAGTGGAGTCCTGTTTAAGGGTTAAGTAGAGGAGGTGTTTGACAAGTGTAGCTGGGTCTCAGCATGGTCAAGGTTAGTCTGCCAGACAACTACAGCAACCCCACTCCCCACCGCACCCTTTAATCATCTCTAATCCACTATGGTTCTGTATAGCTTTAAACTCGTTCTCTAATTTACTGAATCAGATGAAAAGCGGGTATCAAATCAGAAAAAGCAGTATTTATTATACCTTAACACACATTCTATACATTTGAAATTATCTGCTCTTTCATCAGTTAAGCTAGAGCAATTAATTCAAATAGTAGAACTATTTTTGAAGGATATCAACATGAACATTGGACTGGATAAATGCAGATCATTAAACAGAAAGGAAGGTGCAATAAATCTAATAGGCTATGAAACAGAGCAGCAGGACACAATACAACCGATCGATTGATATGCAACATATGCAGTGGCATGCAAAAGTTTGGGCACCCCGGTCAAAATTTCTGTTACTGTGAATAGCTAAGCGAGTAAAAGATTACCTGATTTCCAAAAGGCATGAAGTTAAAGATGACACATTTCTTTAATATTTTAAGCAAGATTACTTTTTCGTTTCCATCTTTTACAGTTTCAAAATAACAAAAAACAAAAGTTTGGGCACCCTGCATAGTCAGTACTTAGTAACACCCCCTTTGGCAAGTATCACAGCTTGTAAACACTTTCTGTAGACAGCTAAAGTCTTTCAATTCTTGTTTGGGGGATTGTCACCCGTTCTTCCTTGCAAAAGGCTTCTAATTCTGTGTGATTCTTGGGCCGTCTTGCATGCACTGCTGTTCTGAGGTCTATCCACAGATTCTCGATGATGTTTAGGTCGGGGGATTCTGAGGGCAATGGCAAAACCTTCATCTTACGCCTCTTGAGGTCGTCCATTGTGGATTTTGAGGTGCGTTTAGGATCATTATCATGTTGTAGAAGCCATCCTCTTTTCATCTTCAGCTTATTTACAGACAGGGTGATGTTTGCTTCCAGAATTTGCTGGTATTTAATTGAATTCATTCTTATCTCTACCGGTGAAATGTTCCCCGTGCCACTGGCTGCAACACAAGCCCAAAGCATGATCGATCCACCCCTGTGCTTACCAGTTGGAAAGGTGTTCTTTACATGAAATTCTGCATCCATTTTTTTTTCCCAAACATAATTTTGCACATTGCGGCCAAAATGTTCTATTTTAACTTCATCAGTCCACAGGACTTGTTTCCAAAATGCATCAGGCTTGTTTAGATATTCCTCTGCAAACTCCTGATGCTGAATTTTGTGGTGAGGACGCGGGAAAGGTTTTATTCTGATGACTCTTCCATGAAGGTCATATTTGTGCAGGTGTCACTGCACAGTAGAAGAGTGCACCACCACTCCAGGGTCTGCTAAATCTTCCTGAAGGTCTTTTGCAGTCAAACGGGGGTTTTGATTTGCCTTTCTAGCAATCCTACGAGCAGTTCTCTCGGAAAGTTTTCTTTGTCTTCCAGACCTCAACCTGACCTCCACCATTCCTGTTAACTGCCATTTCTTAACTACATTACGAACTGAGGAAGCGGCTACCTGAAAACGTTTTGCTATCTTCTTATAGCCTTCTCCTGCTTTGTGGGCATCATTTATTTTAATTTTCAGAGTGCTAGGCAGCTGCTTAGAGGAGCCCATGGCTGCTGATTGTTGGGACAAGGTTTGAGGAGTCAGATTTATAAAGCTTTGAAATTTGCATCACCTGGCCTTTCCTAATGATGACTGTGAACAAGTCATAGCCCCAACAAGCTAATTAAGGTCGGAGACCTTGGTAAAAATTACCTGAGAGCTCAAATCTCTTGGGGTGTCCAAACATTTGCATGGTGCTCCTTTTTAAATGCAAACAACAGGAATTCTGCAGATGCTGGAAATTCAAGCAACACACATCAAAGTTGCTGGTGAACGCAGCAGGCCAGGCAGCATCTATAGGAAGAGGCGCAGTCGACGTTTCAGGCCGAGACCCTTCGTCAGGACTAACTGAAGGAAGAGTGAGTAAGGGATTTGAAAGCTGGAGGGGGAGGGGGAGATGCAAAATGATAGGAGAAGACAGGAGGGGGAGGGATAGAGCCGAGAGCTGGACAGGTGATAGGCAAAAGGGGATACGAGAGGATCATGGGACAGGAGGTCAGGGAAGAAAGACGGGGGGGGGGGTGACCCAGAGGATGGGCAAGAGGTATATTCAGAGGGACAGAGGGAGAAAAAGGAGAGTGAGAGAAAGAATGTGTGCATAAAAATGAGTAACAGATGGGGTACGAGGGGGAGGTGGGGCCTAGCGGAAGTTAGAGAAGTCAATGTTCATGCCATCAGGTTGGAGGCTACCCAGACGGAATATAAGGTGTTGTTCCTCCAACCTGAGTGTGGCTTCAACTTTACAGTAGAGGAGGCTGTGGATAGACATGTCAGAATGGGAATGGGATGTGGAATTAAAATGTGTGGCCACTGGGAGATCCTGCTTTCTCTGGCAGACAGAGCGTAGATGTTCAGCAAAGCGGTCTCCCAGTCTGCGTCGGGTCTCACCAATATATAAAAGGCCACATCGGGAGCACCGGACGCAGTATATCACCCCAGTCGACTCACAGGTGAAGTGATGCCTCACCTGGAAGGACTGTTTGGGGCCCTGAATGATGGTAAGGGAGGAAGTGTAAGGGCATGTGTAGCACTTGTTCCGCTTACACGGATAAGTGCCAGGAGGGAGAACAGTGGGGAGGGATGGGGGGGACGAATGGACAAGGGAGTTGTGTAGGGAGCAATCCCTGCGGAATGCAGAGGGGGGGGAGGGAAAGATGTGCTTAGTGGTGGGATCCCGTTGGAGGTGGCGGAAGTTACGGAGAATAATATGTTGGACCCGGAGGCTGGTGGGGTGGTAGGTGAGGACCAGGGGAACCCTATTCCTAGTGGGGTGGTGGGAGGATGGAGTGAGAGCAGATATATTATTCTCCGTAACTTCCGCCACCTCCAACGGGATCCCACCACTAAGCACATCTTTCCCTCCCCGCCTCTCTGCATTCCGCAGGGATCGCTCCCTACACAACTCCCTTGTCCATTCGTCCCCCTCATCCCTCCCCACTGATCTCCCTCCTGGCACTTATCCGTGTAAGCGGAACAAGTGCTACACATGCCCTTACACTTCCTCCCTTACCACCATTCAGGGCCCCAAACAGTCCTTCCAGGTGAGGCATCACTTCACCTGTGAGTCGACTGGGGTGATATACTGCGTCCGGTGCTCCCGATGTGGCCTTTTATATATTGGTGAGACCCGACGCAGACTGGGAGACCGCTTTGCTGAACATCTACGCTCTGTCCGCCAGAGAAAGCAGGATCTCCCAGTGGCCACACATTTTAATTCCACATCCCATTCCCATTCTGACATGTCTATCCACGGCCTCCTCTACTGTAAAGATGAAGCCACACTCAGGTTGGAGGAACAACACCTTATATTCCGTCTGGGTAGCCTCCAACCTGATGGCATGAACATTGACTTCTCTAACTTCCGCTAGGCCCCACCTCCCCCTCGTACCCCATCTGTTACTCATTTTTATGCACACATTCTTTCTCTCACTCTCCTTTTTCTCCCTCTGTCCCTCTGAATATACCCCTTGCCCATCCTCTGGGTCACCCCCCCCCGTCTTTCTTCCCGGACCTCCTGTCCAATGATCCTCTCGTATCCCCTTTTGCCTATCACCTGTCCAGCTCTCGGCTCTATCCCTCCCCCTCCTGTCTTCTCCTATCATTTTGCATCTTCCCCTCCCCCTCCAGCTTTCAAATCCCTTACTCACTCTTCCTTCAGTTAGTCCTGATGAAGGGTCTCGGCCTGAAACGTCGACTGCGCCTCTTCCTATAGATGCTGCATGGCCTGCTGTGTTCACCAGCAACTTTGATGTGTGTTGCATGGTGCTCCTTTCCTTTTTTCACTCTAAAATTGTACAAAACAAAAACAATACACTAATCTTGCTTAAAATGTTGAAAAGAATGTTTCATCTTTAACTTTATGACTTTTGGAGATCAGTTCACCTTCTACTCACTTAACTATTCACAGTAAGAAAAATTTTGACTGGGGTGTCCAAACTTTTGCATGCCACTGTAAATATCTGGAATATCAACAAGGAAAGAAAATAGACCATAGTGTGATGAAAGAAACAGTTTTGAGAGAATTTACTTCAAGGCTCAAAAAAATCTGCTAAGCAGAGCTCAGCAGTAAAGCTATAACAAAGGCAATAACATTTTCAATATACCTATAATAACATATTCTTTTGGCATAATATCTAGGACCGAAACCAATATGGAAAATTTATAATGGAAAATAAAAACTGAAATGACAAATTTCAGAAAACATTATGTACACTCGAAGGTGATCAGATTAACACCAACTAGGACAGAAGTGGGAAGAGAACAAAAGACATTAAAAATCTTCACAACAGTCAGATAAAACTTTTAAGGATATACTTCCATCGATGAAAACAGGAATTAGCATTCCATGTAAGCGTATGCAATTCTGATTGGCAATATACACCACTAAACTAAAATGAGAGCACAACCTAGAAAAATGAAGACATTATCACTATTGAAGAAAAATTAATCAATGGAAGACATCCTCACGCTCTGAGCAGACAAGATATGAACAAAGAAGTGTCAAACACCTGGCTCAGAGTTGAAGACATCTTCCCAGAAACAGAAGGGTTCCTTGCGGCAATAAAAGACCAGGTTGTTCACATTAAAAAAAATCAAAAATACAGAATAAAATGTTTATATTTTTACTGTTAAGCTGTATGTATTTCATTTTGGCAGCTTTGTAAGAGTAGCTTGTCCTGTTTTCTTGCTTGTTTGGGCTACTGTTGAAGATAAGAGAAAGGAGAAATGTGTGCCATCCAATTAGGATCGTCAGATTAAGGGAAGATTTCTCTGGTGAAGGACACGAAGGTTGAGCTTGAAGCTTTTGTTTGAGAGGAGATGAAGGGAGAAGATGCTGGGGAGAACCAGTCATAGCATATGTTCTGGTGGGAGACTGGTTTGTTCAAGATGGATTGCAAGCGATATTCGGAAGGTGGTGTGTGCTTTCACGTTGACCGAGGGCCCAGCGTGTGTGTGACAGAGAAGTTCATGATGAGCTCCAACTTGTGCACACTTGACTGTTTAATTAGAATGGGCCCTTTTGTTTTGTTAATCTTTTAGTTAAGATTCATAAATATAAGTGTACTGTCTGTTATTTCGTGGCATTAATTCGTAACAGGGTAGCAAATGACACAGCATCCACACAACCGGGGTTTGGGATGGGATAGAGCGTGCCTCAATCTTATGAGTTTGGCGGGGCTGGAGATTGTCTTCCCTAGACTTACGCAGCCAAGGAAACTAGGCTGTTTCAAAAAGATCAACAAATTCAAGATGATAAATATCAAAGATACCAAGAGAAACCAGAAACAATCCAGCACATCACAGGATCCTGCAGCAGCTTAACTCAATCTGATTACTTACACAGGCAAAATCAAGTGGCAAACATCATTCATCAAAATCTTGCTTTAAATTGCAAACTCATTAACGAAATAATACCTTACAATAAATACAAGCCTGATCCAGTATTAGAGTCAGAGTTCTACAAATTGTATTATGACCAATCTATTATTACAGATAAGATAATTCATAATAACTGCCCAGATATAATATTACAGGATAAACAAGCAAGAGTGTCCTACTTAATAGAAATAGCCTTTCCAAACTCTAATAACATACAGAAATCAATAAATGAAAAACAACAGGAATATTCTGAACTAAGAGAGGAAATTGAACTCTATGGAATATGAACAGGGTATACATTGTCCTAATAGTAATATCTACAAATGGTATAATCCCATAGTCACTACACAATAACATTAAACAATTAAGTCTACACAACAATATTTATGTAAATCTCCTGAAAGCCACTATTCTAAACCCTGCTGGAATAGTTCAAAATGTCATAGTAACTGGGAAATGAGTGGGCTCAGCTGCACCCAGGTTTTACCAGCTTGAGCTGAGAAAAAAATAAAATGATGATAATAAATTAATAAGCAATAAATATTGAAAACATAAGATGACATGCCCTTCAAAGTGAGCCCAGAGGTTGTGGGAACAGTTCAGCGATGGGCCAAGTTTAAGTGAGTGAAGTTATCACCTCTCGTTTAAGACCCTGATGTTTGAGCAGTAATAATTTTTCCTGGACCTGGTGGTCTGAGCAGGATCAGGAGAGTATACATAGGATGGTGGAGTTCTTGAAGATGGATGCTGCTTTCCTGTGACCGATAGAGCTCCTGTGAAGATGAGCTCAATGATGTTGAGGGCTTTACCTGTGATGGACTGGGCTGTATCCATTACCTTTTGGAGTCATTTCCATTCGAGGGTATTGGTGCTTCCATAATAGGATGTAATGCAACCAGTCAATATACTCTCCACCACACATCTATAGAGGTCCGTCAAAGTTTTAAGTGGCATGCCAAATCTTCACAAACTTCTAAGAAAGTAGAGAGATTACCATACATTCTTCAGATGTTTGGCCCAGATGAGGTACCCTGGCCGGGTTCTAAATGGCTGTGTTGATGGATCAAAATGTAAAAGAGAGGCTGAGAGTAGATATCGGACCACTGGAAAGTGATGCTGGAGTGTTATTACTGGTGGAGGAAATTAATATTTATTTGGTCATCAGCCTTTACTGTGGAAGACACTAGCAGTATGCTGGAAGTTTAAACATGTTAGGGGGTAGAAGTGTGTGAAATTGACTTTACTCAGGATAATGTGTTTGGGAGACTGAAAAACTGAATGCTCTGAAGGAAGATAAGTGACCAAGTCAGATGGTCTACACACCAGGGTTGTGAAAGGTTATGGACTCATTAGCAATGATCTTTCAAGAATCAAAGGTTACTGACATGGTTCTGGAGGCCTGGATAATTGCAAATGAAGGGTGAGAGGCAAAAGAAAGGAAATTTTAGGCATGTTAGTCTGACCTCAGTGGTTCGGAAGATGTTGGAGTTAATTGTCTAAGATGTGGTTACAGGATACTTGGCGATAGATTATAAAATAGGCCAGTGGTCAGCATGTTTTCTGTGAGGGAATATATGGCCTGACAAATCTTTTGGAATTCTATGAAGAAATGACAAGAAGGATAGACAAAGGAGAATCAGTGAATATTGAATACTTGGATTTTCAGAAGGCCTTTAATAAGATGCCATGGATGAGACTGCATAAAAATTAAGAGTTCATGGTATTACAGGAAAGATACTAACATGGATAACACAGTGGCTGATTGGCTGAAAGCAAAGAGTGGGAATAAAGGGAGCTTTTTCTGGTTGGCTGCCAGTGACTAGTAGTGTTCCACATTAGTCTGTGTTGGGACCACCTCTTTTAATGTTATGTCATTGATTTGGATGATGGAATTTATTGGCTTTGTGGCCAAGTTTGTGGATGATATGAAGATATATAGAAGGGCAAGTAGGTTTGAAGAAGCAGAAAGGCTACAGAAGAACATAGGCAGATTAGGAACATGGCAAAGAAGTGGCAGATGGAATACCGTATCAGGAAGTGCATGATTACACATTTTGGTAGAAGAAATAAAAGCATAGACTGTTTTCTAAATGGAGGTAATATTCAAAAATCTGAGCCGCAAATGTACTTGAGAGTTCACATGCAGGATTTCCTAAATGTTAATTTGCAGGTTGTGTCTGTAGGGAGGAAGGCAAATGTGATGTTAGCATTCCTTTCAAGAAGGTGAGGATGTAATGCTAAGGCTTTATAAGGCACTCATGAAACCTTACTTGGAGTATTGTGAGCAGTTTTGAGCCCTTGATCTAAGAAAAAGGATGTGCTGACCTTGGGGAGATTTCAATACAGGTTCACGAAAATGATTCCGGTATTGAATGGCTTGTCATATGAAGAGCGTTTGATGGCTCTGGGTGTGTATTCACTGGAATTCAGAAGAATGAAGAGAGACCTTATTGAAACCTATTGAATATTGAAAGGCCTTGTCAGAGTGGATGTGGAGAGAAGGTTTCCTATGGTGGGAGAGTCTGATACATCTATTCTGAGGACACAGTATCAGAATAGAGGGACTTCAATTTAGAATGGAGATGAGGACAGATTTCATTAGGCAGAGATTGGTGAATCTGTGGAATCTGTTGCCACAGATGGCTGTGGAGGTGCAGCCACTGGGTACATTTAAGGCAGAGGTTGACAGGTTCTTGATTAGTTAGGGTATTGAGGGATACGGGGAAAAGGCAGGGGATTGGAACTGAAAGGAAAATGGATCGGCCAGGATGAAATGATGAAGCAGGCTCGGTGGACCAAATGGGCTCATGCTTCCATGTCATATGATCTTTTCACAGTGGTGTAAGTGTTACTGAACAATATTCACTGAGGCAGGTTACCATCTTCTTAGGAACTTAAGTATTACACATCTATATATCTCGTTGCATAAATATGTAAACTGACCCCTTCTTATCTGTTTGCTATTCCTTATTTCCTGTACAACCTTCATTTAAATATTTACCTATATTCACTAAGCCATTATATCTGATTGTTGGTCCAGATTATAATATTTATGCACAAGGGTTGAGATATTTTATGACAATTGACAACTCTTGATTTGTTAGAGGAGTGCACCTTCTGCATATTTTCCCACGTAGGTTATCAAAGTGTCACGAAGACAGACCAGTACAGACAATCATTGGAAGTGAAAATGAAATTGGTTTATAATTGTCAAGAAACGGTGAAAAAAAAACACTTGATTTTGCATGCCATCCAAATAATTTCATACAGAAGTACTGCACACTGAATTGTTACAAAGATGGTACAAAGAGATAAACAATAACAGAATTCAGAATGTAGTTGCAGAGAAAGTAAATGTAGATAATAAGAAGGAGGCAAGGATCATGTAAGGCAGACTGTGAGATCAAGAATTCACCTTGATCATACAAGAGGTCTATTCAACTGTCTTACAAGAGCAGCTTAGAAGCTGTCGTGAGCCTAGTTGTATGTATACTTAAGCTTTTGTATCTTCTGCCCAATGTAAGGGGGAAGGGGAAGAGAATATTCAGGATGGATATTCTCTTAACCAATTTCCCCCGGGATCAATAAAGTATGACTATGACTATGGGAAGTGCTTTTGATTATGGCTGCCTGACCTGGTCAGCAAGAAGTGTAGACAGGGAAATGAGCCTGGTTTTCATGATGGACTGAACTGAGCACAACACTCTGCAATTTCTTACAGACTTGGCGGAGGAGTTGCTATTCCTGGCTGTGATGCTTTTAGTAGTGTATCTATATTTTGTTAGGGTCAACAGGGATGCACTGAATTTCTTTAGCCTTCTGAGGAAGTAGAGATGCTATTGTCCTTCTTAGCCACTATGTCTGTGGTTATTCTAGTAAAAGTGGTGATATTTGTGGCTATGAACTTGAAGCTCTCAATTGTCTCTACCTTAGTAAGATTGATACAGCTCCAGCCTGTATCGATGATGCTAAATTCAGCTCCATTGAATGTGCTTCAGGTACTTCCTGAACCAGCTGACCAGTTTGATAATCAGCTATTTTGATTTGCTGACATTAAGGAAAGGATTGTTATCTTGACATCATGTCATGAGGCTCTTTATCTCCTTCCTGTACTCCATCTTGACATTGGCTTGAGCTGTTCTCCGAACTTGGCAATCCATTTGCAAATGTTTCATTACCATATGAGGAAACATTAGTGGTGTGCTGTTCACTGGTGGTGAGTCCTCCAAATGCTTGGCCTTTATATACTTATCAATTAATTAATTGGTTGTCATTATGGAAACTCAATTGTGACGTAGGGAGGGGGATTCATCGCTGATAGGTTGCCTAGTGAACTCTGTATTTTCTGGAATTTTTGCCCGCATTGATTTATAAATGAGATTGAGGTCTACATATGTGTTTATATAACTGCTTGCAGAAAACCATGCTTCTAGGAATTCTCTAGCAATCCGAGTGTTTGCTGTGCCGTGACTTTCAATGATGCCCAGTCGAATTTGTGTCCTCTCGATCTTCATGGGTAGAGACTAGGGAGAGTTGGTCATGTCACTTTACAGCCAGTGCATGGATCCTTGTAGATAGTTTTCTCCCAGTTTGTCTGATGTAATATTTACTGCAGTCCCCACACTGGATTTTGTAGACCACATTGGTCTTGTCCAATAGCTTGGTTAGTTCTTTGGGTCTGCAGAGTAGTCTCTTCAATGTTGCTGTTGGTTTATGTGCAACCAAAATTCTATGTTCTTGGAGCAGTTGGGCTGTCATTTCTGATATTAGATAGGTAATGCCATGTGCTAATCTGCCGGAATACATACATATCCTGATTAACTTCAATGAAGAAGGGACCAGCTCTGCAATATTGAGCAACTTGTGCAGCCACGTTATTTGGTAAACATGTACATTTATCCCAGAGTGCTAACTTCATTTGAACTTACTGACAACGGAAGGATAATGGGATAATGTCCCTTTTGCATGTGAACTATGCTTGTATGATGTCTTGGCACATTTACAACTGACATATTTTGATTTCTTTACTCTATGTCAAACTTAAAAGAAACTTAGGGAGAAGTTACAAGAACTTATTCTAACCTTAGTTTTTCCTGATACTTTCAAGAGGGAGCTAGGATTTAAATTAATAATTCATGTACAAAATTTAATCTGAGTATTCCTATCCTGGATCTATTTTACCATATAAAACATGAACATTGAAATTACATAGTTGGATAGAGTTTCATTTTGGGATATTACTTCTAAACTCAGCCTAAAATTGCATAAATGGGACGTGATTAAAATCCCCACTAAAATAATGTACATAAACACATACTGTATATTAAAAAGAGCATAATTTAGTAGCAGAATATAAAAAAAACACTATAAAGTATTTGTGTGTGGTAATCCACTGCAATGTTATTAATAGAGCTGAAAATGGAATTTCATCAAAACTGTGAACCAATTCTGCAAGCAAACTGATTTAAATCACTGAAAATGAAAGGAAAGTTATATAGTTTCAGTGATGTAATGTCATTTTCATTGTGATTTAAACTATATATGAAAAAGTCATTTAAAATATGCCAGTGTGTCTAAGGAAAATGAGCAAAACCTAGAAATATCTGAGCAGGGGTCTGGTTCAGGTGAATTTGAATCCTGTATCAGCACAGACATAAGCTGTTTTGGCCAGACTCACATTGAAACAGTCATGATCTTTCACAATGGGTTGACCAAAACTGTTAGGAATTCATTGAAACTCTAAATATTAGGATTTGGAATACCTCTTCTGTGGTATTTTATATTACTTCCTCAATGATTTATTACAGAATTCAAACCAGATCAAATTTCAAAGCAAACAGATGAAGCAAATCTGTGTCATTATACCAAACCTTTTTTGCCACTTATCACAACAGTATTGTCCCTCACTTTTATCTATTGTACTGGAGCTAATTTATTGGAAAGCACTTTGACCTTTGTCAACACCACTCCAGCTTCAAGATTAGTTCAATTACAGTCCTTAAACTACATTACAAAGATGATACTTATATACACATACATTTGGATGCTGAGCTCCAAATTATTGCTGACTTGTTCATTGATGCTTATGAGAGGATGGGCTTTACACAAAACAAATGTCCTTCAGCAATCTGTTCATACTTCATAACATTGCCCTTGACGATGCAGGTTCATATCCCAACAAACGTTCACAGTGAAGAAAGCAAGTAATGATCAGATTTTAAATGGTTTCAAATGGTTCCACTTCTTATCAGAGAATGTATACAACATACAACATGTCTTGGCAGTCGTCTGCAAAAAAACAGAAGAACCCCAAAAGAAGGAATGGCAGAAAACATTAGAAACCTAAAGCCCCCTCTGCTCTCTCCCCAGTACAAGCATCAAAGCATCAACATCCACCTCCTGCCCATTTCAGCAAACAACATCAGTGCCCACCACCCAACAAGCAATAGCAAATCCCCCTAAGAGAGACCATGACCTGCTGTCAAAATCTATTGCTTACCCGACAGGTTGACATGCCACAGCTTTCTCTCTCATTAACAAGGCACAGAGAGATATCACCCATTTTCACAGTGAAAGGGGAGACTGACAGTCGTTGTTACAATATTGCAATCTGCCATGTTGCTTTTTATTCCCAGATTCTCCGACTTCAAAATTAGCAGCAAACTCTCTCACCCTTGAGAGAAAGAAAGAGAGTATGGCTGCTCGACTACAGAGACCTCTGTCCATACATCTGCCGCAGCGAAATCCTGATGTTCCTTCTCCCGTGACACCTCAGTCAGCAACACCAGCCTGGAATTGGTTGTCCACAGGGCCACAACCTGGATGGACCATCTTCCAAGCCGTGCCTGGAGAAAGTTGGAAAATGGCCGACTGGCGAGCTCCAGAAACATGAACTCATCAACCATAAAGAAAAACACAGACTGAGTGCTGTTACAGATAAGAATCTCGAGAGTACCCCAACCACCTTGAAAAGGAAAAAAAAAGCAACATTAAAAAGAGAAATTTAAACTGTTTCAACAAATAAGTTCAACGAGGCAGCCACTTGCCACCATCTTAACTCTGCCCCGATTTATCAGCATTTTCAATGTATTACGCAGTCCTTTGCTGTTGAAGGAAAATGCTACTGAAAATTCAGCATCTCAAATTAGGGGCAAGTGGTGCTGCTGGTAGAATCATTGCTTCACAATACCAGAGGATGGGTTCAATCCTAAACTTGGGTGCTCTCTAAGTGGAGTTTGTGTATTTCATGCAGAGTTAGGAAAAGTTCAGAAGGATATAGGCCAAACATGGACAGATAGGATTAGTTTAGATGATCAACTTGGCTCATATAGATCTGTTAGGCCGGGGGCTTGTTCTGTGCTATCTTAAATTAACAGGACTTTATGCTCATTTGATTTTTAGCTACATGAAATATGACATTTTTGAGTGAAATACCAAAAACTGTAATATTTGTTAAAAAAAGAAGTACTTCTCCTTTTCCAATGTGAGGGTGAGTAACCTCAACCATTTTATTATTGTAATGGACACCTCACCAAATAACCATAGAAAACAATATTGGTAGATCAATTAAATAAAATTCAATATTTGAAGGCACTAAAAATCAGTTCATTACAATGTACTTTCAGTAGCAGGCCTTTATTTCTTCTGAAATGGCTGGAAGGTAGAAAATTGAACAAGCATCTTCAAGCTGCAGGACGGACAATATTCTGTTCTAGAAGAGTGAATAAAAACTTTTCCTGCAAATTCACATGAACATAAACAAATAAACTGTTTCCATAGTAACTGAGTCCTAGTTTCTGGAAAACTGCTGACAGATATTGGAAATTCTACTTTTAGTATCTTTTGGTTATGAAATCAAACACACAATATACAAGTCACAACATTCATTTTGTCTGTAATGCAATCATCTTAGTAAAACAGAAACCTGCTGCAAGAAAGCTTCTGCTGGGTCAGAAGGACCGAATCATCTATCTTCAGTGTATATTATATATACAGTGCCAATAAAAAGGATTCACCCCTCTTAGAAGTTTTCATGTCTTATTGTTTGATAACATTGAATCACAGTGGATTTCATTTGGCTTTTTTTTGTCGCTGATCAACGGAAAAAGCCTCTTTCATCTCAAAGTGAGAACAGATTTTACAAAATGATCTCACTTAATTACAAATATAAAAATCAAAATAATTCATTACACAAGTATTCACCCCCTTTAATATGGCGCACCAAATTATCACTGCACAGCCAATTGGTTTTAGAAGTCACATAATTTGTTACCTGGAGATCACCCTGTGCAGTCAAAGTGTTTCAAATGACTGGAGTAAAAATATACCTGTATCTGGAAGATCCAGCTGCTGGTGAGTCAGTATCCTGGCAAAAACTACACCATGAAGACAAAAGAACACTCCAAGCAACTTGGCAAAAAAAAGTTATTGAAAAGCACAAGTCAGGAGATGGAAACAAGAAGATTTCCAAGTCATTGAATATCCTTTGGTGTACAGTTAAGTCAATCATCAAGAAATGGAAAGAATACAGCTGTAAATCTGCTTAGAGCAGGCCATCCTCTAAAACTGAGTGACTGTGTAAGAAGGAGACTAGTGAAGGAGACCACCCATGATAACTCTGGAGGAATTACAAGCTTCAGTGGCTGAGATAGGAGAGACTACATATAGAACAACTGTTGCCCAGGTGCTTCACCAATCGCTGCTTTATGGGAGAGTGGCAAAGAGAAAGCCGCTGTAAAAAAAAACTCACAGGAAATCTTGGCTAGAGTTTGATGGAAGGCACGTGGGAGACTCTGAAGTCAGCTGGAAGAAGGTTCTATGATCTGATGAACCCAAAATTGAGCTTTTTAGCCAGACCAAACGCTCATCATCAAAAACGCACCATCTCTACTGTGAAGCATGGTGGTGGCTGCATCATGCTGTGGAGATGCTTCACTGCAACATGTTCTGGAAGGGAAGGTAGAGGGTAAAATGAATGCAGAAAAATACAAGGAAATCCTGGAGGAAAACCTGATGCAGTCTGCAAGAGAACTGCGATATGGCAGATTTGTTTTCCACCAAGCTAATTACCTCAAGTATAAGGCCAAAGCTACACAGTAATGGTTTTGAAACAACAAAGTTAATGTCCTGGAGTGGCCAAGTCAGAGTTCAAACCTGAATACAATTCAGAATTTGTGGATGGACTTGGAAAGTGCTGTTCATGCACGATCCCCATGCAATCTGACAGAACTTGAGCAGTTTTGTAAAGGAGAATGGGGAAAAATTGCAATGTCCAGATGTGCACAACTGATAGAGACCCATCTACACAGACACAAGGCTGTAATTGCTGCCAAATACCTCCTTGAAGGAGGTGAATACTTATGCAATCCATTATTTTGATTTTTATATTTGTAATTAATTTAGATCACTTTGTAGAGATCTGCTTTCACTTGGACATGAACGAGTCTTTTGCTGTTGATTAGTGTCAAAAAGGTCAAATTAAATCCTTTGTGATTCAATTTTGAAAACAATAAAACATGAAAACTTCCCAGGTGTAAATACTTTTTATAGGTGTGTTTGTGTGTGTATATATATGCATGTGTAGATACATAGGCAATTTAGTATCTCCTATTGAGTTTCAAATGCCATTTTCAAGGCTATGTGTTATTATTTTGCTGATGAGACCTTGATGAGGTTTAAGTTTTTAACTGAAACTTGGGGAGATAAATAAAATCTATTATTCTTGCCTATCTTCATGTTCTAAAACAAACTGCATGCATGAATGATAAGTTATCACTATATTGTATATTTGCAGTTTAATTACTGTTCCTTTCATTTAGTTAATATTCACTGATCCCCAAGACTCTAAAATTAATGTTTTCAATTTTCCGAACAGGAAGCAACAATCAGTCTATGGGAACAACTCAGTGGATTGCACAGCATCTGTGGGCGGTAAGTAAATGTCGATTTTTCAGTTTCAAACCTTGCATCAGGACTGAGAGGGGGGCATGATGTTATTAAAACGAGAAGGGTAGCTGATCAATGATTGGTAGACCAACAATGGGTGAAGGATGATGAGCTGACCAAGACAGCTGGGGTATCAGCTGAATGACAGACAGATGCAGATGAACAATAGATGGTGGAAGGAAGGAAGGAAAGAGTTTGAAGGAGGGTGGGATGATGCTAAAACATTTAAAGATGCAATAAGCTAGAACACAAAGGTTAGCAGAGCAGGATACTGTTTAATTATATTTTATTTAGAGAAACAGTGTGCAACAGACCCTTCTAGCCCAATGAGCCGCACCACCCAGCAACCCATCTAATTAACACTAGCCTAATTCGAGAACAATTTTCAATGACCAATTAACTACTAACTGGTACGTCTTTGTAATGTGGAATGAAAGTGAAGCACTGGAGAACATGCAAACTCCTTACAGGTGGTGCCGCAAGTGAACTCCAAACTCCAATTCCCCGAGCTGTAATAGTATGGCGCTAACTGCTACACTACTGTGGAGCCCTAATTATTATTGATTCCTATAAGGAAGAAATATGATAAATGGAACGCTTAGGGAGATGGTAAAGGGCTGAAGGAACCAAAACCAGATGGTAACAGCTGGCTAGAACTGGTGAGAGAAGTTCTACTTGTATGTTTATACTGATATAAACATGTGTACCTAAATATGTCTCACTGTCTTAATAAATGAGGCACAAAGATTAAATGAATGGCTTAAATGCAATATTCAAAAATAGCCTGGATTCTGGAAAATTCCTTGTGGATTGGAAAGCAGTAAAATAATAACATTTATTTGATAGAAGAGAAATAGAAATCAGGAATCTCAGGACAATTGACAACATTATGTTGCTGGGAAAATGTTGATGTCCACTATTAAGAAAGCCTGGAGGAGGTCAGTTAGAAAACCAAACATAATCATGCAGAAAGAGGAAGGATTTATGAAAGTTAAATTGTGTTTAATAAAATCAAGAGACTGCTTTAGTATGTAGTATTAAATCAATGCTGGAATATATCTGCTCAAGAATTGTGGTGGGCAGTTAATCTGCTAATGAAAGGAGAAAGCTCCACATGTAATATCATTGATGGCAGATGGGTTGCAGGACCCAGCACCTGTGTATTGAAAGCAAGACTAAAATGTTCCCAGCCATGTTCTCCCAAAAGCATTAAAGAGATAATTCACCTCAGCTTCCTTCTGAGAATCCCACCATCACAAAAGCCATTCTTCAGTCACTTTCATTTTCCCCATGTGACATCCGGAAACAACTGAGAGTTCATGATATAGCAAAAACCAAGGTACCTGACAACATCCCAGCTGGAGGACTGTGTTTCAGAACTAGCTACATCTCTGGCCAATCTGTCCAAGTACTGTCATAATAATACCCAGCAATGGGACAAATATTATGTTCTATTCACAAACAGCAAGTCAAACTTAATCCAGTTAAATTTTGCCCAATAATCCTGCTTTTAATAATTAGCTAAGTAATGGAAGGTGTTGCAATGATATTATCAAAAGAAGCTTACAAACCAATACGTGTTCATCAATAAAGCCAATCCGAAGGGTGACATAAAGTTTCTGTAGCTGAGAACAGCATTTGTTAGAGCAGTGAGTGAGACAGTGCCATCACTGCAGGGCAGGAGCCATTTAATAACACCAAAGCTGTCAGTACCTCCAGTTGAACTCTGTCTTTTTGTGTGTTTTCCCCTAACTGTCATTCTGTGGTTTTGTATTGCCACTTGCTCCTGTCCCCGGTCCTGCCCTACTCCGGCCCCTGTATTACTGAGTACTCCGTCTCTCATCTGTTTCTCATTACAGGTGTCACCCGCATTTCGAATGTTCGCTTTACGAAACCTCGCTGTTACAGAAGACCTACATTAGTTCCCTGTTTTCACTAACGGAATGTGTTTTCACTGTTACGAAAAAAGGCAGCCCACGAAAAAACAGCACATGATAAAGGGTAGCACGCGCCCGAGCAGACAAGCTCCTCCCCTGGAACTGCATTCTAGCCGGCATTGCTTAAACACATGCGTGTGAGGAGCTGTTAGCAAGATCAGTTCTAAGGTATCGGAAAAGCCTAGAAGATCTCGTAAAGGTCTTACACTTAGCGTAAAACTAGATATAATTAAGTGTTTCGATCATGGTGAACGAAGTAAGGACAAAGTGAGTTTGGCTTGTGGAGGTTGATGAAGGTGATGTTGAAGAAGTTTTGGCATCCCATGACCAAGAACTGATAGATGAAGGACTGATGCAATTGGAAGAGGAAAGGATAGCGATTGAAACCGAATACAGTAGTGAATGGACCGGAAGTGAAGTCGTCCAGGAACTGAACGTGAAGCAACTGTGTGAGATTTTCACTGCAATTGACAACAATGATTGCAGAAAAGTACAACTTTAATTTTGAAAGGCTACGTAGGTTTAGGGCATATTTGCAGGATGATTTGAGTTCTTACAAAGAACTGAATAATAAAAAAATGCGCAAGGCTAAGCAGTCAAGCATACTGTTGTTTTTCAAGCCTTCCACATCAGCCACAGCAGACGATGAACCTCTGCCTTCGACATTAAGGCAGGCAGACATAGAAGAGGATGACCTGGTTGCCCTGATGGAAACAAACGACGATGAGATGACACCCCAGTATCCCACCACCCCAATCCCTGGGCCACGGACCGATGCATTGCCACGAAGCATGCAGCACCGGGCGGCACCTAATTAATTAGCTTGTTTATTTTGGCTTTTTTCTTAAAGGTGCTGGGTGTGTCCCGGCTACCACTGTGTGCTTCGCGGATCAGTATCGGTTGGTGGCCTGGAGACTGGGGACCACTGCACCACCCCAACCTCCGACAACTCAGCCTAACACACCATCATCTGTGTGCTTGGCGCTATCTTCCCGATTCCGGTAGGTGATACTACACTGTACATACATTTTTTCTACTTTATATAGGCTGTGTATTTTTATGTGTTATTTGGTATGATTTGGCAGCTTCATAGTTTAAAGGTTACTGGAGAGAGTATTTCTGCCGCAAGCAGAAAATCTCTTTTGTGAGATTTTCGCTAAGGAGAACAGTGCGGCAATGATTGTAGAGAAGTACTCCTACTTTATATAGGCTGTGTATTTATTATATCATTCCTGCTTTTACTATATGTTACAGTTATTTTAGGTTTTATGTGTTACTTGGCATGATTTGGTAGGTTATTTTTTGGGTCTGCGAATGCTCACAAATTTTTCCCATATAAATAAATGGTAATTGCTTCTTCACTTTACGACATTCCTGCTTACGAACAGTTTCATAGGAATGCTCTACCTTTGGATGGTGGGGGAAACCTGTATTGCTGCCACCTGTGTCTCATTGTGCTCCACCTATCACCTGCCTCTCTGTTTATTGCTCAGTGTATTTCAGTCCTGTGTTTTCACTTGTTGGTTGTCAGATTGTGCCAATGAATTTTCCTGAGCCTTTCCAGCATTTGTACCTGTACTCAGTCTGTCTGAATATTGACTCTGTCTGATTCTGGTTTTTGGATTTCTCTGGATGTTTTGATCTCTGCCTGAACTTTGATGCCAACTTTGTTTGCACCTTGGGATTTGTTACTCAATTAATCTCACTGTGTGCACAGTGCTAGGTCTGCAATTGGATCCCTGCTCCAGTGTCTTGACAAAGTCTCATTGGGAATAAGTCATTCTTTGAGGTAGCAAGTGAAAGGACGACATCATTACAAGGTGGGAGCTATTTGAAAACAGAAGGTCATGAGTGCAGGTATTCTTTAAAGTGCAAGGTTGCAATGAGGTAGATTGCCAGGTGAAGGGTCCATTTTATCATATGAGGGAACCTTTCATTAGTCTTACAACAGCGGTATAGAAGCTGTCCTTGAACCTGATGATAAGTGCTTTCGGGCTTTTGTACCATCTGTCTAATAGGAGGGGCAGAAGCGAGGATGTCCAGGGTGGGTGGGGTCTTTGATTATGTTGACTGCTTTAATGAGGCACAGGGAAGGGTAGACATAGTCCAAGGGGGGGGTGGGGGCTGGTTTCTGTGATGTGCTGAGCTGTGTCTCCAGCTCTGCAGTATTTCCAGCATTTTCTGTTTTTATTTCATTATATTTTTTCTGTTGCAAATCCAAAATCCAGAAGGATTCTAGGTATTACCCAGAAGCAAAGAATTTGCTGTTGCATATTTATGTGCCTTGAGGAGGATAATTGGACTCACATCTTTACATGCTACATTGTTAATCTCCATTGAGACTACGTAGTTAATCTTCATTGTACATATTGGTTGTGCAGTAGCTACTGATGCCAATTTACTGTCATTGCAACTTACTTGCATTGCTTGGCTGTGAATCCAACAACCCTGGCCAGAAAAAAAAACTCTACTGTTTGCATTGGATTCTGAACCTCAACAAATCTGCTCCTGGCTGAGAGGTTTTTATATGTTTGAACAGCAAACTGAAGAACCTCTGCTTCCAAGATACAGGTGTCCTCCGCTTTTCGAACGTTCGTTTTATGAAACCTCACTGTTATGAAAGACCTATATTAGTTTCCTGTTTTCGCTAACAGTAGGTGTCTTCACTGTTACAAAAAAAGGCAGCTCACGAAAAAAAATCAGCGCGCGCGCCGAGCAGCCACTCTCCCTCGGATTCAGAATGGGATTCTCGCCGGCACTGCTTAAACACGTGCCTGTGAGCAGCCGTTTGCAAGATGAGTTTGAAGGTATCGGGAAAGCCTGAAAGAGCTCATAAGGCTGTTGCACTAAGTGTAAAACTAGACATAATTAAGCGTTTCGATTGTGGTGAACGAAGTAAGAACAAAGTGAATTTGACTCGAAGAAGTTGACGAAGATGATGTTGAAGAGGTTTTGGCATCCCATGACCAAGCACTGACAAATGAAGAGCTGACGCAATTGGAAGAGGAAAGGATAACAATCGAAACCAAATGCAATAACGAACGGACCGAAAGTGAAGTCGTCCAGAAATTGAACGTGAAGCAACTGCATGAGATTTTCGCTGCAATGATAAAGTACGACTTTAAATTTGAAAGGGTACGTCAATTTAGGGCATATTTGCAGGATGGTTTGAGTGCTTACAAAGAACTGTATGACAGAAAAATGCGCAAGGCTCAACAGTCAAGCATACTATCGTTTTTCAAGCCTTCCACGTCAGCCACAGCAGACGACGAACCTCGAACTTCGATATTGAGACAGGCAGTCATAGGAGAAGATGACCTTCCTGCTCTAATGGAAACAGACGACGATGAGATGACACCCCAGTGTCCCACCACCCCAACCCTTGGACCGTGAACAGATTCCGATTCGCGGAGAATGCAGCGGTAGCCGGGAGGCACACAGCACATCTTTAAGAAAAAAGCTGAAATAAACGTGCTAATTAATTAGGTGCTGCTGTACCCCTGCATGCTTCACGGATCGGTATCGGTTTGCTGCCCAGAGGGTGGGGGCCACTGCACCACCCCAACCCCCGACGACTCAGTCTCACACACCATCATCAGTGTGCTCGATGTCTTCCCGATTCTGGTAAGTGATACTACACCGTATATACATTATTTCTACTTTATATCGACTGTGTATTTTTATATGTTATTTGGTATGATTTGGCAGTTTCATAGCTTAAAGGTTACTGGAGAGAGTGTTTTCGCCAACAGCGCTTGCGCCGTGTTTTTGCTGTCGGCGCTTGCGTCATGTTTTTGCTGAGAGTGCTTGCATGAGATTTTCGCTATGGAGAACAGTGCGGTAATGATTGTGGAAAAGTATCTCTACTTTATATAGGCTGTGTATTTATCATATCATTCCTGCTTTTACTATATGTTACTGTTATTTTAGGTTTTATGTGTTATTTGGCATGATTTGGTAGGTTATTTTTGGGTCTGCGAACGCTCACAAATTTTTCCCATATAAATAAATGGTAATTCCTTCTTCACTTTACAACATTCCAGCTTACGAACCGTTTCATAGGAACGCTCTACCTTCGGATGGCAGGGGAAACCTGTATTTCTAAAAGCTGCATTTTTTTCTTTACCTCATGGATTGTGTGGGAAGCCATAACATGGTTTCAATGTCTCACATAAACTGAGTACTTTTAAAATATTGTAAAGCATATTATGAAACTTGCATTATCAAACCAAAGTGCTGCAAAGGTGCTCCATTCTATTAGGAGGTTCCAACATGGCTAGTAAGTTATCATCTTTATTTTTATTGTAGAGAATTGTTTTAAATGATGCAAAGCCACAGCCTTAATTTTGTGTATTGTCTTCTATATAACTTCAATATTTCATAAAATAGCATGTTGTATTTTAACTTGATTGATTCATGTGTAGGAGGTGTGCATCTGAGGTCTCCACTGCACCAATCCATTATTGGACATAGATTGCTTAATTCCTCGTGTGTTATCTGACATCAGCATAATCTGCTTACCATTGGTCAATAAGGAGAAAAGGAACCAGTTGGGAAACACTATGATGTTTGAGACTGTGCTGCTTTTGACAAAATATCAAATTAGTTCTAAATAATTGTTCAGCCCTTTGTTTATTTATTTTCTCCTTTAATGGATTGGATCACATAGTCCCTGGAGCGGATGTCAGGGCACCGTGGCATGATACAATATATGTAGTGCAAGAGTCCTCGAAGGATTTACATGAGAGGAATGCAGCGTGTGAATTACTGATGTGCATTCATCATGACACTATTGGCAAAAAGAAGTATAATGAACAGCGCTTATATCATTAATCTTGTACCTAGAATGAAAGAGGGATTTTGGCCCAAAAGGCTTTTACAGTGAGACTTAAGGTCTTAATAATTGGATTCCATATTTTCTTTTTCCAGCCATTTGAAGTAATTACTTTGTGCTTTGCTTTTATGGTGTCTTAGAGGTGCACAATTGCAAGTACTCTAAACAATGTAGAGGGGAAGAGACAGGAAAGAAAGAAGACACTGTAGAACACTCCTGCGTAAAGTCTTATCTTCAGAAAAGGTATGGTGAAAATAGCAAGTTAATTGTTGTAGTAGTATGATTTACAAATATATCAACTACAGTGATAATAGACCAAATATGCTTTTAGTGATTTCCAATAAAAGGTAGACACTGGATCAGGAATATCCCTATTGCCTTTGATTGAAATAGGATCATATGATCGCCAGCATGAATGTAAGGATCAGAAATGGCATGAGTTTTATGTTGATCCAATAGAAGTTCTCCGACACAGCAGTACTGAGGTGTCAGCCGAGATACTTTGATCAAATACTCATGATTTGGGAAGGCAAAGGGAAGAGCTACATATAAAATAGAGGAGAAAGCAGAATGTTGCCTGGATTAGTAGTCTTTACCAAATTCCACACTGTCAACTTCTCATCTTTCCTTCTTTTATTCCCCTAAAGGTACAGGTACTTTTATTCCCCAGTTGGATGGTGCTGTTCTTGGGGGAAAACAATGAGAGAATTTGGAAAACAAAATAAGAATCAACATTTCACGAACTTGGAATTTAAGGATATAATTTATAATAGAGTATTTGAAATAGAGGTTGATGCAGGGCTGGGGTATAGTGCCTACAAGAGATGTGGCTTATGTTTGCTCTGTTGAGGCAATATAATATCTGTAATTATAACATTTTCAGCAGAAGATGGGAAAGTAACTGATGGACTTAGAAGCACCTGTGAAAGACATTATTGCAACAACATAACTGAAACCTGCCCAGGAGGCTGTGAAAAGGTGGAAGACAAACAGGTGCAGTAAGCTTTTAAATAAGGAAATGGTGTAAGACTTAACATGCAATTTACACCACTTAGACATGGAGTGAATATGAAAATAACCAGATGCAGACACATTTTAATAAACTTGCTGATTAATTTGAATTAACTCATAACAAGGTGATCAAGGTGGATTGGACTGCTTCCAAAACTTTGTTTCTTTACACAAGTAAAGAAAGAGCCATAGTCTGTTTTAGTTCTAGAGAATGAGATAGAGTAATTTTGATATGTAGGGAGGAGGATTTGGAAATAGTAAACATGGCTTGATTAGGTTCAGTTTGGAAGTTTAATTAAGTGAGATGAAATTATGATAGATATACAATGGATTATCATTCAAGTACTTTCTGCTTTGGAGGTCAAGAAGGCCCTGTTCTGTGTTGTATCTCTAAATACGGGTGTTACGTACCCCGTAACTGGGTTGCCAAACCAGCAGAAATGGACCACTTAGTTGGAGTCTGGATTACTGGAACTAAGAAAGTTTTATTAAAGAAATAAGTAACACAATACTCTAATAGTAAGGATATAAATGCAACAGGTTAGCAATGATAAAACACACATGTACACAGAACTAGGATAATAGGATCAATCAAGCTCTATCGGAGTCCAGGGGTAAAATGATCAGTCTCAAGTGACGCAGAGTTCCGTACAGTTTAGTTCAGTTCGCAGTAATCGCTGTTGTGCCGTTGGGGGGAGAGAGAGAGAGAAAGAGAGAGCGCGAATGACGATATTCAAATCGGATTCAAACAGACCTTTGATATTCCTCGCAGTTAGCTTTCGGGCGAGCCCTTTGTAATGTCTTCTGAGGTCAGCGACTGTGACCCCTCCGTTCCGGATACGATCGTTCTTCTGCGGTGAACCCGGCACCCCGGCAAGGGCGGACACACATACTAGGTTCCCGCCGATCGTACCTTTCCACCCTGTGCGTCTATGGTCGGTCCTGTGACCAGACCTCCAAAACTCCCACCAACTAGATTTTCCACCTCACTTGTCACCCATGGTTCCTTCACCCTACCATTCTTTATCTTCCACACCAGAACAAATTTATCCATAACATCCAGCAAGAAATCCCTAAATATCGACCACATGTCCATAGTACAGTTCCGTGCAAAAATGTCATCCCAATTCTCACCCGCAAGTTCTAGCCTTATAGCCTCGTAATTTTCCCTTCCCCAATTAAAAATTTTCCTGTCCTGTCTGATTCTATCCTTCTCCATGAAAATGCTGAAGGCCAGGGAGCAGTGGTCACCGTCCCCCAGAAGCTCACCCACTGAGAGATCTGTGACCTGTCCCGGTTCATTACCTAGTACTAGATCTAGTATGGCATTCCCCCTAGTGGGCCTGTCAACATACTATGACAGGAATCCATCCTGGACACACTTAACAAACTCTGCTCCATCTAAACCCTTGGAACTAATTAGGTGCCAATCAATATTAGGGAAGTTAAAGTCACCCATGATAACAACCCTGTTATTTGTGCACCTTTCCAAAATCTGCCTCCCAATCTGCTCCTCAGTATTTCTGCTGCTACCAGAGGGCCTATAGAATACCCCCATTAGAGTAACTGCTCCCTTCCTGTTCCTGACTTCCACCCATACTGACTCAAAAGAAGATCCTGCTACATTACCCACCTTTTCTGTAACTGTAATAGTATCCCTGACCAGTAATGCCACCCCTCCTCCCCTTTTCCCCTCTCTCTATCCCTTTTAAAGCACTGAAATCCAGGAATATTGAGAATCCATTCCTGCCCTGGTGCCAGCCAAGTTCTCTAATGGTCACTGCATCATAATTCCATTTATGTATCCAAGCTCTTAGTTCATCACCTTTGTTCCTGATGCTTCTTACATTGAAGTACATGCACTTTAGCCCTTCTACCTTACTAGCTTTATACCCTTTATTCTGTTTCTCTTTCCTCAAAGCCTCTTTATATGTTAGATCTGGCTTTACTCCATGCACTATACTTGCAGTTCTCACATGACCTCTATCCTCTTCCACCTCACTATCTGCTCTAACACTCTGGTTCCCCTCTCCCTGCAAATCTAGTTTAAACCCCCTGGAGCAGCACTAGCAAACCTTCCTGCAAGGATGTTCATCCCCGTCCAGTTCAGGTGCAACCCGTCCCATCGGAACAGATCCCACCTTCCCTGGAGCAAGGCCCAATTGTCCAGAAACATGAAGCCCTCCCTCCTAAACCAACTCCTTAGCCACGTATTTAGCTGCATTGTCTTCCTATATCTAGCCTCACTAGCACTTGGCGCAGGTAGCAATCCTGAGATTAATGGAAGAAATATTAAAAATACTAGCTTGGTCGCAACCAATGACAGAAAAGCCAACTGAATCCTATATATCATGATTCCAAGGGATATAATTAACATCTTTTGTCAACATTGTCCTTTTTTTGTACTTATAGATAGATGTTTGGTGTATAGTGCAATTAAGAGCTATGCATAAAAGTGGAGTTGAGCTAAAAGTCTGGTCAGGCATAAGAGCATGAAAAAAGCAGGAGTAAACACAAGAGATTCTGTAGACATTGGAAATCTGGAGCAACACACAAAATGCCTAGCAGGTTATGCAGCATATATAAAAGGCAATAAACAATTAAGGTTTTGGGCTGTGTTTAGCCTCTAGAGACCTAGCTCATTTTATACGAACATCACCGCCTACACACTGTGCTTTGAGATGTTTCTTGCACAGGCTGGTTTTTATTCTGAGTTGAAGCACATGGTGGAAAGACTTGCATTTCCATCCACTCTTTATTTGCCCTTGAAAATGAAATATCTTTTCAAAAGAAAAATAAAGAGAGAAATTTCATTAAAAACCTGAAAAGAGAGCTTCCGTCTTGGGTGATATTTGAGAAGTTGTTTAACACACTGCATAGCTGTGTCCACACACACGTTGAGGGCAGTTGAGTGAAAGGGGAGCTCAACAACAAAGATATCATCCAGGATTGGAGGCACATCTGAGAACCGTAGATGATGATACCAGATTCTGACCTGAGCAATATTGATCACCAAGACCTAGAAGTCAGGTCAGAATGCAGTTTATCTACCACATTTCTGCAATGCTCAAGCAAATCGACAACTATCATCGCTACTGTGCAAGCTCAAGCCAAAGATGAAGAGGAAAGAATGGGAACAGTTTAAGCTAAGCGTGAAGTTGAGATGCAGGTGGAGAAAACACCTATAGATGTAGAGAGAGCATGTACGGAATTGGAGAGAGCACATATAGAGGCGACACTAAGTTCACTCTAAGAAGATGTGTAGCTGAGCTGCCTCATCAGAGGCAAATGTGCATGAAGCATCAGCAGACTCAGATAGTGGAGACTCAAGTCTATAACCAGAACCATGACTCGCCATCATAATAGTAAAAGCATCTTCATAAGAAAAAATCTTTATTTATATTTTGGCTATAAAAACAGTGCTTCAGCTCAAGAAGCAAAAGCTGAACACACTATTCAGCCACTTAGTTCAGATATTGACAGTCAAGGTCTATAGCAGCAAAGACCCACAACACCCCTTACTGCAGTTCCATTACAGCAAAGACCTCAGTCAGGTGTTGCTACTGAGGCCAGCCCTATCTGCACAGTCATGGATAGGTTGAACTTCCATCCATCCCAGGAAACACATTTGGCAAACCAGTCTCCACAATGCTCCCATTCAGGAGCTGCAGGTGCATTAGCTTTGGCTTGGTATCAGCCTCGTTGAGACTTAGTCACAGAGGGACTAAAAGTGATCATCAACTTGTCTGCGAACTACCCATTCTGGAAGTCAAGCTTTCATAAAGCCATGGAAGAACTCAAACCTAGTGAAGTGCTAAACCTTCTCCGTAAGAGCATTATGGGGAGTCACTGCAACATAGAAACATAGAAATATAGAAAATAGGTGCAGGAGTAGGCCATTCGGTCCTTCGAGCCTGCACCAACATTCAGTATGATCATGGCTGATCATCCAACTCAGAACCCTGTACCAGCCTTCCCTCCACACCCCCTGATCCCTTTAGCCACAAGGGCCATATCTAACTCCCTCTTAAATATAGCCAATGAACTGGCCTCAACTGTTTCCTGTGGCAAAGAATTCCACAGATTCACCACTCTCTGTTTGAAGAAGTTTTTCCTAATCTCCGTCCTAAAAGGCTTCCCCTTTATCCTCAAACTGTGACATACAAGAAGGGGTAGGGAAGTTCATATTAATAATCCAGTTATGGACTTACAAATGTTGTGGCAGAGATTAGACAAATGCTATGGCTCTCCAGAGGCATTCAAAGAATTTCTCTTCAGTAGACTTGATAATTTTCGAAAGCTCTCACACAAAGTATCACAGAAGCTACAGGAGCTTTCAAATCTGTTGTTGGCATTGCAACCTGCAACAAGAGGGTTAACTAATAGGGCTAAGTTTCTTGGACACAGCAAGAGCAAAAAACTCTATGGTGGAGAAACTACTGAATAATATCCAAGAATAGTGAATAACTGAAATTTTCAGGTATAAAACACAGTATCATGCCCCCTGTCCACCAGTTTTTACTCTTTGTGGACTTCATCTATCACAGAAATGCAAAATGATTGTATGAAAAATGCAAAATGAATTGAGTCCGTTGCAGTGAATAAATGTTCCACAACATTCCTAGTGAGAGAGGATCATTGAGCCTACATCAGATTCTTGTGGTTTTGTGAATACCAGCTGGACAATCAGATTCTGGAGTACTGCATTACAGTTCATGTATTTGATAACTGTCCCTCGCCAGCTATGGCAACCTATGGCTTTAAGAAGATAGCTTTCAGGGGAGAGAGGAATTTGGGATTGAAGCATGGAGGTACATACATAGAAAGGCATTTCTATTTTGACTGTGGCTTGAATCATCTTATGGTGAAAAAGAAGCAGTCATCAGTCTGAAAGCATCACAAGACATGTCGGTGCATTTCTAATCTCCGACTGATTAAGATTGCATCCAATAGTGCTGAGGTCATGCATTATTTGCTATCTGAATGTCCCGTCAAAGGTCTACAGAATCTTCATATTGGACAGGACCTCCCTCCAATGCAGTGCAATCTGGGCCTTGGAAGGGACCCCATTACCAATACCCTCACTTCGCAAGTCACCAATGCCAAAAGACATTTTATGCCCTTTACTAGCAAAAGCATATTCGACCCTTTTGCTGCTTCAGTCAATATCTAGGGGTGCTTCGTGCGAAGAGAGTTGATGTCAGACACTTATGAATGGAACGTACCGCTCTCTAATGAGAAACATGGGCAGTGGCAGCAGAGGTGTTCTTCCCTTCGAGATCTTAAAGGTTTGAACATTGAAAAAATAAACCCACAAGACAATTCCATTATCTACAGGCCAAAAGAAAGAGAAATGCATCTTCTGTGATGTGTCAACTAAAGCTGTTGCTGTGTTGAATACCTGAAGTTCACAGGCACTCCTGGATATAGCGATGTTGGAACCACCCTGGGAAATGCAATGCTTGCTTCCAAACCAGATCTCACCATGCCAAAGTTTGAACTCAGGGCTGCTGTTCTTTTCTTTTCAATATTTTTTATTGATATTATATAAATTGCATGAATACAAATAAAAAATCCATAAGGATACAAGTAAATAATATGAATTACATTACATTTAAATCACAGTAATATGATCACAATATCCCATATTCCAAATTAATCATGTAGAAAAAAAGATTGAATTATGAAATGAAATAAAATAAAATAATTGTATTTTATTTTAAGAAATCTACCCCCACTACCAAAATGAGCTGGTTGGTAAAAAAAAAGAAGAAACAAGAAAAATACCTTACCATATGATATAATAATAATAATGGCTCAGATCCATACTTCAATAACAGTTCAAAGATCATGAAAATAATTCAGAAACGGTCCCCATAACATTAGAAAATCATGTTTAGAATCAGAAATCGAACAACGAATCTTCTCTAGATCAAGGCACAACACAATGTCAGATAGCCATTGAACATGAGAGGGCGGGGCGGCCTCCTTCCGCTTGACCAAGATCACCCTCCTGGCCATTAGAGACATAAAGGCCAATACCCGCAAATTAGACAGCTTCAATTTTGTAGCACTATCCTCAACAATACCAAACCTGGGCAGTCAAAGGATTGGGCTTAAAGCTGACATTGAAAAGTACAGAAAAATTTTGAAGTACATCCTTCCAAAATTTTACAAGGCTCGGACATGTCCAAAACATATGAATTAGTGTGGCCACTCCATTAGTACATCTATCACAGTAAGGTGAAATATCTGCATAGAAACAGGAGAGCTTGTGTTTAGAAATATGGACTCTATGTACCACTTTGAATTGTAATAAAGAATGACAAGCACATAATGATGAAGAATGAATCAATTTTAAAATAATCTTCCAGCTCTCTTCAGGTCTGAAAATCTGTAAATCCTTTTCCCAACCTCCTTTAATTTTATCTAAAGAGGCCTTTTCAGTCCCAACAGTAGACCATAAATGTAAGATATTGAACCATTATCAAAGGGTTTCAGATTAAAAATTGTATCTATTATATTCTTACCTGGACTTGTAGGAAATGTATGTAATTGAGATCTTAAAAAATCTCTAATCCATAAGTATCGAAAAAAAATGAGTATTGGAAAGGTTAAATTTCATTGAAAGTTGCACAAAAGAAGAGAGATTCCCTCCATCAAACAAATCCTGAAATCATTTAATACCCAATCTATTCCATTCTTTAAAAGGTAAGTCAATTAAAGATATTTTAAAAAACTATTAGAAAATATGGGACTTGAGAGGGAGCATCTCAATAAACCAAAATGTTTTCTAAACTGTAACCAAATCCTCAATGTATGTTTAACCACCACATTGTCAGTTAGTTTATTTAAAGATAAAAGAAGCGAGGATCCAAGTAAAGAAATAATGGATAATTTCATAACAGAGTGACTTCCAAAGAAACCCATATAGAGCAATTCTCATGATTAATGTAATTGTAAGGGGGTTTCGACTTTTATGTCACATGCGGAGGCTAATTAAAATGGCGTCTTTGTTATGTTAATCTGGGGAATGCGGCTTTGTTGTGTTAAATGGGGAGAAAGTTTGCACTAGCAGCTTGTTTTTGCTTTAGAGTATGATAAGAAATTGCTATTAACCAATTGGGATAGTTGTTATGGTTTTGGTGTATTTGAAGATACTGTATGCGCGGGGTTTTGGGGAGAAGGCGAGAGAGCGAAACAGAGGATGGACGATGTGCTGTGATGTCCGCTAACGGGGTCGGACCCCGAGGAGGGCGTTCGGCGAGGAGACGGAGACGGACTCGTGTGGAGCGCCTGGTCGACCACCGTTGGTGGTCCCAGGCAGCCGGTCAAGGTGGTCCGAGGGGTCGCAGGGTGAAGAAGAAGGTCCTTGAGCTCCAACGGTTTTGTGCACGAAGAGATTGAACTTTGATAAGTGTGGCGCCTTTCATTTTCCTTTTATATTTTATTCTCTCTTAGTTGTATAGTTCCAGTAATATCTATAAACTGTAAATCATTTAATTGCATCTGGTGTATTGTCTGTTATTTGGGCGGGGTGGGGTACCTCACACAGCATCCACACAAACAAATTACCCAGTTTGCCGGGGCCGAAGCTGTCTCCCTAGACGACTGCGAGCCGAGCGACCCTAAGGGTGGCCGGGGGGGGGCTACATAATATATCCAGAACATAATATTTCATATATTAACTGCCCAATAATATAACCTAAAATTGGGTAAGGCAAATCCTCTGTTCTGTTTGGTTTTTTAAAGGTGAGCTTTATTATACGAGGTATTTTATTCTTCCATATATTTTAGATTTAGATTATGAGGACACTCAGTCCTTTTTTATTGTCATTTAGTAATGCATGCATTAAGAAATGATGCAATGTTCCTCCAGAATGATATCACAGAAAACAAGACAACCCAAGACTGAAAAACTGACAAAATCCACATAATTATAACATATCGTTACAACAGTGCAAAGCAATATTATAATTTGATAAAGAACAGACCA
The DNA here is from genome assembly GCF_963921235.1 of Mobula hypostoma. Classification (NCBI taxonomy): domain Eukaryota; kingdom Metazoa; phylum Chordata; class Chondrichthyes; order Myliobatiformes; family Myliobatidae; genus Mobula; species Mobula hypostoma. The sequence goes on from NC_086106.1 coordinate 69,230,543, forward strand.
TGGGCCTGGTAAAAAAAAAGTCTCAAAGTCTCTCGAAATTCCCATCATCTCACGTGGATGGTAGAAGGAAGAAAAACTCTCCCTGCCGTGAGCTTTCAGCGCCGCAAACTTGCTGATGCAGCACCCTGAAAGCACCCGACCACAGCTGACTCTTGAGTCCGTCCGAAAACTTCGAGCCTCCAACACCGAGCACTGAGCACCATCTCTGCCGAGCGCTTCGACCCCAGCCCCGGCAACAGGCAATAGGCAAAGCGGAGGATTTGGGGCTTTCCCCTCCAGAGATTCTTGATTGCACAGTAGCAGCGGCAGCGAAGCAGGCATTTCAGAAGTTTCTTCAGCTGTTCCTCCGTGCTTCTCACGTCTGTCTCCATCAAATCAGGATTGTGCATGGTACCTACTTACAAATACGATATACTTACAAATACGGTACAAATGTGTTGCGCCGCCATCTTCTCCTCCCTTCCTAATATAGGAAGAAGGAATTGAATCCAAGAGTTAAAAAAGATTTAGGAATAAAAACAGGCACAGCTTGAAAAAGGTATAAAATTTAGGTAAGATATTCATTTTAATAGAATTAATTTGGCTAATCAGTGATAAAGAGAGAGGTGACCAATTAGAAGGTGTTTTTTTAACATGATTCAATAAACTTAAAAATTTTTCCTTAAATAGGTCTTTATAATTCTTAGTAATTGTTACTCTTAAATACGTAAATTGTTTTCTTAAAATTTTAAAAGGAAGGTTAATATCAGTTGGCATTAAATTGTTTAAAGGAAACAGTTCTGTCTTCTGTAAATGTAATTTATATCCTGAGAACTGACTAAAATTAGTCAGTAAACGGAACACAAATGGTAAAGAGGTTGTAACATTAGAGATAAAAAGCAATAAGTCATCAGCATAGACCAACACTTTATGAATAGTACCTCTCCTTAAAATACCAGTAATCTCTTTAGACTCTTGAAAAGCAATTGCTAAGGGTTCTAATACCAGATCAAAAAGCAAAGGGCTCAAAGGACAACCTTGTCCAGTCCCACGTTGGAGTTCAAAGGGTTTAGAATTCTGAAAATTAGTAAGAACCCGAGCGGAGGGAGACAGATAAAGTGATTTAATCAAATGAATAAAATTAGGTCCAAAATTAAATTTTTCTAAGGATGTAAATAGATAGCTCCATTCAACTCTGTCGAAAGCCTTCTCTGCATCCAAAGATATCACATATTTCAATATTTCCTTAGATGGAGAGTACATAACATTTAACAAATGCTGTATATTAAAATGGGAATATCAATTTTTAATAAATCCTGTCTGATCATCCGAAACTATAGAAGATATAATGTTTTCAAGTCTGCGAGCCAACACTTTAGATAAAATTTTTGTATCAAAATTGAGTAAAGAGGTAGGTCTATACGAAGAACATTCAGTAGGATTCTTATTCTTTTTGAGAATAAGCAAAATAGAAGCTTCGTAAAAAGACTGCAGTAATCTTCTTACCTTAAAGGACTCTGTAAGGGTAGATCATAAGTGTGGTATAAGCAAGGAGGAAAAAGCCTTATAAAACTCTCCAGAGAATCCATCGGGTCCTGGGGATTTCCCAGAATGCAATACTCGAATAGCCTGAGCAATTTCCTCCTGGGAAATGGGTTGATCGAATTGCCTACGATCATCTAACGAAAGATTGGGAATATTCAATTGATCTAAAAATTTATTCATTGCAATATTATCATTAACAGAGTCAGAACTATACAATTTAAAATAAAATTCCCTAAAAGTGTCATTAATTTCAAGGTGGTCAGTTGTCATGTCCCCATTAATTTTATATATTTCTTTAATTTGCCACTTGGCCATAAATGGCTTCAATTGATTAGCCAATAGCTTGCCAGTTTTATCTCCATGAATATAAAATTGACTTCTATCTTTAAAAAAAGTGGCTTTCAATTGGATACGTTGAAAGAAGATCATATTTAGTTTTAGTTTCAGTACGTCTCTTATAAGTTTCAGGATCGGGTACCGAAGCATATTTCTGGTCCAGTTGTTTTAACTGATTGGCTAGTTCATTTCTCTCTTTGTTAACTTTTTAAATGATGTTTGCAGTATAAGAAATAATTTGACCCCGGATATATGCTTTAAAAGTATCCCATATAATAAGACTAGACGTCTCTTCCAATGTATTTCTTCAAAAAAAAAAGAGTAATTTGATGCTCCATAAATTGTAATGAGTCCTCATCGGATAACCGAGTTAAATCGCCAAAATCTATTCATAGGGATAGGACCAGGAAGATTTAAAAGTAGAAGTACAGGAGAGTGGTCAGAAATAGCAAACTCTTTATATTCCATCGATCGAACTAATGGAATCATTTGACTGTCAATAAAAAAAAAATCAATCCTGGTGTAAGAATGATGAACATGAGAGAAAAAGGAATACTCACTGTCTGTCGGATGGAGAAAATGCCAAGCATCAACAATACCACATTTAGTTAGAAAGGATGCTGCTGTTCTAGCAGTTGAGATGGCACACATGATAACCAAAGAGCTGGATGCAGAACTAGATGATATCAATTTCTTAACTGACAGTAAGGTTCTACTTGGATACATTTTTATTGAAACAAGGAGATTCTGTGTTTAAGCACATAATCCAATTCAATGTATTAGGCGATCAAATCAGAAAAGCCAATGGAACAATGATCTCAACCCGGCTGATCTTGCCATAAGAGAGCTCTAAGCTTTCCCTCTACTCATGGTTAACTGTTCCAGAATATTTTGCTTATTCTCAACAGGAACATTATTAGCAGGAAATTTTTGATTTAGCCTACCCTGAGGCTGATATAGAACTAAATAGTCAAGAGTCGACCATCACCACTCCAAGTTGGCAGTGAATGCTTTCAGAGTTTTTCAGACTGTAAGTCACTTACCAGATCAATTGACCGTCCTAGTTCTCACATGTTGCTCATTCCTTTACAGGAGTATCCAAACACAAACTTTGCATAGATTGCACATTTGTAAGCAACCTCTCATAGCAGAGCAACTGAATAGGGCAAAGGTTAGAATTCTTGTTGTTCAAAGATATGTTTATGCAGAGAAAGTGCACTATATCACAAGGCAGGAACCTCTCTCAAAATAAATCCCCTTAGTTAATCCTGTCCCTTTCTGACATATCCCTCCTACATAGCCTTCCATTTTCCTATCTTAGGTGTATCTACCTAAGAGTTTTTTTTTCAATGTCCTAATGTATTTGCCTCTTCCCCCATCCCTGGCAGAAGCTTTCACTTGCTCACAATCCTCTCTGTAAAAAAAGTTACCTCAAGCACAAATAACTATAAATAAAAGCTATTAATAAAATCTAACAGTTTAAATTTACTTTGTAATATAGTTCATGACATAAATAAAACTAAAACACAAAATTATATAAAGTTCAAACAAAAAATCATTAGCCTTTTTTATTTTCCAACCCTTGGCTGGAATAAAGCTGAGTGTTAAGTGCAAAGGGCAGCTTGTCGCTCCCTTCCTACTGCAGTATGGAGAGTTGGAGATAAGCCAAACTGTCAAGGCGATCTCACTGAGTTTTCTACTTAACTACTGCCAAAAATAAGTTTGGTTCAGGTCATAGTCCCTCTAAGTGGTAATTGTGCATAACTAATACAGGTCAACCTTCACTAATCCGACTAATCCAGCTAATCCGGCACGATTGGGACCTGAGGAGTGCCGGATTAGTGAAAATGCTGAATTACAGAAGGATCACATTTAGCATAATCAGTGCCAGATTATCAAAGGAACCAGATTACAGGTAGTCGGATGAATGAAGGTTGACCTGTACTATCTGAGGGTATTTAATAGTATAATCTGCAACATTTCCAGAGTATTTAATTTTGCTAATATATATATTATGCTTCAATTACTTTTTTATATATTCGATCAAATAGTACATTTTTATTTTGCCAACCTCTGTAACTCTGGAGTAATATCACATTTTTAAAAAGTGGTCCTTCATAGGGAAAAGACAGATCCCAGGTATGAATTTCCTATCACCTGAAGTCATAAGGCAATGTTCCAACTAGAGACAATTGTAAAACAAGCAATTCAGGTGCTTCATATGCTAGATTTAAATTTTGCATAATGTTTTAATCCATAAGGCATCAGCCTCCTGGATGAATGCAGGACATCAGCACTCTTCTTCATTCTTCTGTCTGTTTTCCTGGTTCAGTGGCTCCTCCATTACACTTCCTTTCTGTTTGGCTGGAGGTATGATCACAGGAGCACCCATTTCTGTCTGGAAATGGAGGTGATCAAAGTATTAATTCAAGGCATAATCTCAACTACAGACACAGCAGTTACTGCAGAGGTTTGAGAATTTTATTTCCTCACTTGTGTGAATAACTATAGTTCTCATTAATTTATCGACTTTAGCTCATATTTGCAAAACATTAAGGATTCTGTTATACCATGCAGTTTGCTGAAACAGACACTTTACAACAATGCTTGGTTTCCCCTGTATGATGATCAACTTGTGTTATCAAGATCAGCAGGGTCCACTTTATAGTACTGATATCATATTATTGTCACTTACAGTTTGATATCACCCGAAATGGAGGTTTTCTGCTGTGTGCCAGCAATGTGTGACCATGTTATTAAACCTGCCAAACCGTGTTAATAATGCTAAGATTGGCAATGTGGTACAAATAAGAAAATTTGTACCCTCTGGTCCATTTTGCCAACTGTATAATTTATGAATAGATTTTCTAATCTATATATCAGATCATTATTTAATGAATCATGTAATGCTTTGAATATTTGAAGTTTTATTGGAGTTATCATCTGTTAATTAAAGCCTAACATCTAAAGATCCGACTTCTGAAAAAAAATATTTATAACACAAGGGTACGGTAATTAAACCATCAGTTTGATGCTTTCTTTATAAAAGATCTGTGACCATGCTACAAATCGCAATTACCAAAATTGGGAGGGTTTTACATGATGTGAACACAAAGAGTTGCTGCGTATGGTTAGTCATTTATTGAATAATTTCTTGTTCAATGTAAAGATAAAGTTACAATTAAATATTGCTCATTGATTTCTGAAGAGTCAAGAATATTGAAATAATGTGGATTTTCCTATGCCATGGTGATTGGTCCCATTTGGAATGAATTAGGAAAAAGATTTCTCAAACTCATTATTCATAATATTAAGAACAACTGGACAGCATTAAGAATTCAATTCAAACATTCTTTTTGCCAACTGTTTTGGAAAAATGCAATAGTTTAAATTTGATAGGTGGTTACAGAGTTGAAAATCCGGTTTAGAAATCAAAGAGACCAAATTAGTTTTGCACTGAAGAGAATTTCTGAATTTTCATGTGTAACGGGTGACGTGATACAACAATCAGAAAGGAGTGTTGGAGATCATGTTTCAAACAAGATACCTTATATTTTGGATATATAAACATCAACAAGGATATTGCCAGGACTAGAGGGTCTGTGTTCTAGTGAGAGGTGAACTTGCGTAGATCTTTAATTCTTTAATTCTTGAAACATAGGAGAATGATCAAAATGATGATAGGCATAGATAAGATAGATTGTAACAGGGCAGAGAGGACCAAAACATGGGCGTATAGTTTTAGGGTGAAGGAGGAAATATTTAAAAGCAACCTAAAGGTCAACCTTTTCATGCAGAGCACAGTAAGAATGTAAGAGCCACCTGAAGAAGTGGTTGAGGTAGATACAACAGCAGCATCAAAGATGTTCTTGAAAAGGCACCTAGATGGGTGGGGCTTAGAGGGATGTGAGCTGAATGCAGAAATTTGGGATAGCTCAGTGTGTACCATGGTCAGCATGGAGACAGTGAGCCAAAGGGCATGTCTTCATGCTGTACTGCTCTATTATTCTATGACTAAATAGAAGAAGCCAACTTGTCTTTTGTAAATACGAGGAAATCTGCAGATGCTGGAAATTCAAGCCACACACATCAAAGTTGCTGGTGAACGCAGCAGGCCAGGCATCATCTCTAGGAAGAGGTACAGTCGACGTTTCGGGCCGAGACCCTTCATTTCGGCCCGAAACGTCGACTGTACCTCTTCCTAGAGATGATGCCTGGCCTGTTGCGTTCAACAGCAACTTTGATGTGTGTGGCTTGTCTTTTGTAAACACCTTCATAACCTGGGATTAGATACAGGACGAAAACAAATTTTGCAGGTTACAGCCGGGTAACCACCATAAAGATGAAGCTTCTGATAAACTGTTTGTTAGAATTGGGGGTGATAAAGACCATAACTATTACTTCCTGTTCTGTTCAAAAATCTACTGGGCATCAGTTGCCCTGACCACTCTTTCCTTCTCCATCATCTGCCCACAAATCCTCAGGCACCCCATCTCACATCTTGGTAATTCATTGTGGTTATAATTCTGTGGAAATGAAAATATACTGACTTTCTCCCTGCTGTTTGTCAAGTAGTATAGACTTCATGCAAAAGAAACAAAGAAGGGAAAGTTTTGGAATACTTCAATAAATCATTGTGGTGGAAAACATCCATGCCTTATAGAGTCCATGCCAGATCCTATTCATTAGTCACTTTCCCTGTTCTTTCCCTATTGGTCTGTAAATAGGTTGCTCTCATGTCCCTATTCAATTTCTTAATGAACTCCCCGGTTGTTTCTGTTTTCAACTCTGACAGGTAGTGAATCTTAAATCATAGCTCCAATCCAGATGAAGGGTTTTGGCCCAAAACATCAACTGATTATTCCTTCTATTACAAGGATTGATTCTCAAGTATTAACCCTCAACAATAATGATCATTTAGGCACAGAGAGGATCTGTATTTATTGAGAAGTACCTTTACTGGCTTAGTGCACATTCACGGGAAACCCACTAGGTTTCCTTAACCTTCCATGAACAGTCAAAGAAGAGAAAAGGTAATACCCAGGGAAAGGAGTTTACTCTGGTCAGGCGTTCCTTGTGGTCCCGATGTTGGGCCCTCCACATCCACAGTGGTTGGTCTGAAGAGAGTTATCACTGCCTGTGCTCACAGAATCCTCCTTTCTTATTTTTTTTCCTTATCAGATCAATCTATTATGTTTCAGTTTTGTTGTCTCAAAGTCATCTGACTGACCTATGGCAGTTTCTCATTGGATGTGGTCCAAGACTACAAACAGTATTGCTTTATGGCTCTGCCTTCAGCCTTGTGACCTAAGTAATGCCTTTTGTCCTATCCAACTTGGGGTGGTTCAAATCATTCTAAAGGTCAGCCAACAGCTCGGCCTTGCTGACCAGATCCTTCTGCACCCCTGTCATTTTACATAATTAACAGCTTCTTTTCTGAGAACGGACTCGGCTTTAGTAGATAGTTAGCAGAAACTCCTTGTGTCCACGCTCAGCTGCTCTGATTAAGTTATCCTGGAGCAAGGATCAGTTCAAACAGTTCATAAAATGACAGCTGCAAGGACACTAGCATAAAATTTCCTTGAAACACATGGTAAGAACAAGGATTTTTATTCTGTCTCTTTCCACTGTCCTTGCCTCATTCCTGTTAACTGATTTGTAGATTTTAGTTCTTTCTGGCCAACATTTCTGTCAATGCTGCTTGACCTGCTGAGTTCCTCCAGCATTTTCTGTGTGTATTAAAATAGTCTAGTAATTTTCCTTGTACCTTTTCGCCAAGATTTTAAATATGTGTTTCTGCATTTTGAACATTTCGCGAAAGGAAACCTCTCTTCACTTACATCATCCTTTGTCAAATAACCTGCATTTTTATTTTTTTTTTCACTGAAGCTTGTTAAGAAGCTCAAATTATAATACTCTTGTAGATAGAAACGGAAACAAGGCCTTCAGCCTTTATGTCTATGTTGAACATCAACACCATCTTCATCAATCCCTTCTATCAATGACAAAAAAGCCAAGCTGCTGGAGAAAAAGAGTGGGTCAGGTAGCATCCATGGAGGTGAAAGTTTCAGGTCAGGTATCACATGCAGCAAGACTGAGGTGACCCTAATTCAATAATCTGCAGCCCCTTACTGTCTCCACTTTACAACCCCCAGTCTCTGTGGCTATTTCCATCCTTCTTCACTCACCCATCACCATCAGCCCATCAACCCCTGCTGTCTGGTTCCATTCCTCCTGCACGCCCTCCCTCTCAGCTCTTTACAATCCCTATGTTGCCTCAGTTCTGATACAGGGTCTTGACATGAATGGTTGTTTATCCCTTTGTCTCTACAGATACTGCCTGATCTAATGAGTTCCTCCAGAAGATTATTTTTATCGCTCAAACTTACATCATCTGCAGTCTCTTCTATCTCCATTTATCAGTTCTTAGCCTGTAGCTTTCTCTGACTTGGAGATTCAAGTGCTTATGAAGGTAATTCTTAAATATTGTGAGTGACTCTACTTCCACCATTCTCTGAGCTAGTGTATTCCAGAATCCAACTTTCTAAACTCTGCGATGGAGGAAGTTTTTATCAACTGTAATAGTCTCTCGTAAGCTTGAACATAAGACAACGTCGAACCTGCCTCAACCACTTCTGCTGGAAGTTCGTTCCACACAGCTGCCACTCTCTGAGTAAAGACGTTCCCCCTCATGTTACCCCTAAACTTTTGCCCTTTAACTCTCAACTCATGTCCTCTTGTTTGAATCTCCCCCATTCTCAATGGAAATAGCCTATCCACATCAATTCTATTAATCCCCCTCATAATTTTAAATACCTCTATCAAATCCCCCCTCAACCTTCTACATTCCAAAGAATAAAGGCCCAACTTGTTCAACCTTTCTCTATAACTTAGGTGATGAAACCCAGGTAACATTCTAGTAAATCTTCTCTGTACTTTCTCTATCTTGTTGACATCTTTCCTATAATTCGGTGACCAAAACTGTACACAATGCTCCAAACTTGGTTTCACCAATGCCTTGTACAATTTCAACATTACATCCCAACTCCTATACTCAATGATCTGATATATAAAGGCCAGCATAACAAAAGCTTTCTTCACCACCCTACCCACATGAGATTCCACCTTCAGGGAATTATGCACCATTATTCCGAGATCCCTCTGTTCTACTGCATTCTTCAATGCCCTACCATTTACCATGTATGTCCTATTTTGATTAGTCCTACCAAAATATTGCAATTAATTCACCACTATTAGATTTTATGCTCCACTTACAAAGACCAAATCATTTATTTGAAATGTCCAGATCTCTTCCACTTCTATTTTGGATCAGATTTAAATAATTTTGAGCTTTATAGATACTCTTGACTTTGTAAACAATTTCATCATGTCTTTGCACCATATCGTCTGGCTGCACCATACTTCCTTTCTAAATGTAATATTATATTCTACATTCTATGCAACACACAAAATTCTCCAGCAACTCAACAAGTCAGGCACCTGCTGTGTTGCTTCAGTATTTTTTATTCATTGCTCAACCCTTCCAGCATCTGCAGAGTCACTTATGTCTCCATTTTGTATTCAAGACTTAAGTTAATTTATCACATCAGTGCGCTCTGCTTCTGTAGTCCATCCACTGCAAGGTTCGACGTGTTGTGTGATCAGGGATGCTCTTCTGCACACCACTGTTATAACATGTGGTTATGTGAGTTACTCTTACCTTCCAGCCAGCTTGAACCAGTCTGGTTATTCTCTTCCGACTTCTCTCATTTGCAAGATGCTTTTGCCCACACAACTGCCACTCACTGGATGATTGTTAAAAATTATTTTTCACAGCATTCTCTGTAAACTCCAAAGAACGTTGTGTGTGAAAATCGCAGGAGATCAGCATTTTCTGAGGCACTCAGTCTACTCTCTCTTAAATCAACAGTCAAAGTCACTTAGTTGATATTTCTTCCCCATTCGTTCAAGCTTATTGTCACCTAACTGTAGATATATAAAACCGAACAAAACAAAGTTCCTCTGGATCACAGTGCTCCCACAAAACATACTGTACATCATACACATCACATAAAACAAAATATTGCCACAAATAGGTTAATAAAATATAATTCAAAGTGTGTGTAGTGTGCATACAGGTCAACAGTAAACAGGAAGTAATTCTGATGTTTGGTCTGAATAACAACTGAGGTACTTGACCATGTCCTCATATCTTTACGCACTGAGTAGCTGCCACATGATTGGCTGCACTAGATATTTGCATTAATAAGCAGACATACAGGTATGTAACCCTCAGGCTCACCCAGCTCACGTTCGTCTGAGGAAAACAGCCTCTGGCCCTGCCAAACTGAGAAATCACATTTGTGTGGATGCTGTGTAATGTACCGCCCAGTTACAAACCCACAACGCAAAATATCAGACAGTACACCATATGCAATTAAATGATTTAACTTTATGAATCTTAATCTGAATATAGGGTTAGTGATGAAAATTTTAAAAAGGCCCAGTTCAAGGAAAAGTCAAAAGTGCATGTTAGAGCTCACTCATTCGCCATTCAATCACCATTGATCTCCTCCGAGCATCGCCGACCTTCGGACCCTCAGATCCCAGTCCACTCCGTCTGGTGGTCTACCAGCTCTCTCCACACGTGTCCTCCCTCTTCATCCCTCCTCCACAAAGACTGCAAGAAACATCCTTCCAGATTCACAAGACAGAGCAACAAACTCTGATTGGCTAACATGCATACCATAGTCCTGTTATTTCCAGCCATAACCCAAACATTGCTGCTACAGAGAAACCATTACCTCAGCAGCGAACATTACAGAGAAGCTATTACATTAGCCTTAGCAGTGAAACATCACAAAGAAGCCATTACATTAGCTGTGAATCCTTACAGTGCATTACACTCTCCCCCCACTAAATTTAGTCATGTCCTCATGATGTTGAGATAATTTGCCAACCCTTCCTGCAAAACACAAAGCCCAATCCAGGTGCAAAAGGCAGTGACAAAGCTCCCCAAAAAAGTAGAGATCACGCTCTGTTCCGCAGGCAAAACATAGGCCAACCTATCCAGTGGTCTCCTAATTCTCTGAGACCTCCGTACCTCCTCACCTAACTCTTCAGGCTCAGACACTACTGGGGATACTTCGGGCCTACTTGGCGAGTCCTCCCCCGACCTATCGCTCATGCCCCCCTGCAACTCGGAGACCTCTGTCCCATGTCCAGGCCCCACCTCTTCTCCTTCAGGGTCCTGCTGTAACCCAGGCTGCCCACAGATGGCCTCCCCCCCACTTCACCTGACTCAGTGGGAGAAGAGCCAGCAGTCTCTTCTCAATCAGTGGGGAATTAGCGAAAGGCAGCATGTACCACACATCCAGATCATCATTCTCCAAATCAGTATCCCTGTCATGGGTGGGGCCCAGCCCAGCCTCTCCTGCTGTGGGCCCTGCAGTCACCCTGCGTTTCCGCAGAGTCCCCTTATTAGGTGTAGGCTCCAAGTCGGGCTCTGAGTCCACCTGCACCTCCTGTCCCAAGGCAGCAGGTGGTTCCGATGGAGAACCTTGACAGGCCCCTTCCCCTCCTCTGGTTTCACCCGGAAAACTGGTAGGTTTGGCATCTGACTCTCCACCACATAGGGTGTGGCCGCCCAGCGGTCAGCCAACTTATGCTTTCCAGGTAGCCCCAAATTCCGTATGAAGAACCTCACTTTTTGGTCATACCTCCTCTTATTTCCTCAATTCTGCTTGGCGGCCATGACCCCAGCCAATTCATAATCCCTTTTCAGCTCTCTCCTCATATCAGGCACATACTTCAGGTAAGTCTTTGGTGGTAAGTCACCCTCGTCAGTATCAAAACAAAGGTCATGTTCAACCTTGCCTCGCACCCAAACATCAGATAATATGGCGAGTACCCAGTTGCTTCATTTTGTGTACAGTTGTAACTGTGAACCAGATGCCCAATATGTTGACTCCACCTGCTCTTCCTGCTGATCTCCAGGGTCTCGAGCATGTCCAGCAAGGTCTGATTAAATCTCTCAGGTTGGGGATCGTCCTGCGGGTGATAGGACATGCTCCTCGACTTCTCAACTCCAAACATGCCCAGTAACTCATGGATGAGTCTGCTCTCGAAGTCCCATTCCTGGTCACTATGTATCCTCCTGGGAAGGCCATAATAAACAAAATAGCTCTCCTATAACACTCTGCCACCGTAGTCGCCCTCTGGTCCTTGGTAGGAAAAGCCTGAGCATATCTGGTGTAGTGGTCCGTGTTGACTAAGGCATTCGGCGTGTGCTGGCATCGGGCTCTATTAACAGGAAATCCATAAACACCAGGTCCAGGGCCCTGCACTCTGCAAGTGGGACAAAGGAGCTGCCCACGTGGGCAGTATCTCTTGCCATATGCAGCAAGTGCACAACTTGCAGTATTCTTCGACCTCCGACTTCATTCAGGGCCAGTAAAACCGGTCTCTGAGCAATCCATAGGTCTTGTCCACCCCAAAAGTCCAGAATCATCATGAAGTGACTTCAGTGCAATCCTCCGATACTTCTCTAGCAAAACCAGGTGGCAACGCCGAGGTCGGTCCGGGGGTGACGAGACCTGGTATAAGATCTGGTTCTTCAACTCCAACCGAGGCCATTCTTTCATTAATGGAGGCACAGAAGCATGTATCGTCTTCTCCACCGGAGCCATGTCTCCCTTTTTGACCGCAGACCAAATAGTGCCAATGCCCGGATCATCTTGCTGAGCAGCTGCCACTTCCCCAGAACTCAATTCCGGCAGCTGATTTGTCTTCAGAGCAGTCAGGTTACAGTAAACTTGGGGTGTGGTGTTATTAAAAGCCCCCAATTGATCCACCACTTGATCCTGTTTCCCCTTTTCCTCTGCCTTCACTGTGATGGCAAACTGACACATGGCCTTCACCCCAGGGGCAGGAACGCTCTCCCACTCCTTGTCCCTGTCCAGTCTCCCATGCACCCGTCAGTACAAAGCATCCTCATCAATGTTCTGGCTCCCCAGCCGGTACTTCAGGCTGAAATCATAGGTAGACAAAGCTGCCAACCACCGATGGCCTGTGGCATCCAGTTCCGCTGAGGTCAGGATATATAATTAGCGGGTTGTTGTCCGTACTCACCTCAAACTTGGCCCCTTAGAGATAGTCACTCAGCTTATCCACCACCGCCCATTTCAACGCCAGGAATTCCAATTTGTGCGTGGGATAGTTTCTCTTGGAGGGTGATAGACAAACACCACAGGCCTCAACCCGGTGCCCTGATCCTGATACAGGATGCCCCCTAAACCCTCTCGGCTGGTATCTGTGTGCAGTGCATATGGCAATCAAGGGTCCGCAAAAGCCAGCATTGGCGCCTGGGTCAGCAGCTCCTTCAGCGACTGAAAGGCTTCCTCACATTTTACATCCCACCTTTGTCCAAAGGGCTCTGACAGACTAAGATACTCTCCACCCTACTGTCCTTTTTTCTCCCTCCCTGTCTTCCCCAAGGGAGGGTAACCACACAGAAGTTGACACAATGGGTGACTCACTTTGGCGTAGCCCTTCACGAATCTCCGATAATAACCACAGAACCCAAGGAACGAGCGCAGAGCGCTCACAGTCTGGGGTCTTGGCCAAGTCACCACTTCTATCTTAGCCGGGTCTGTAGCTACTCCATGCCATGAGATTATGTGTCTGACATAGGTAACAGACATCTTGCAGAACTGGCACTTGTCCAGGGAAAGTTTTAACCCTTCAGCTTTCAGGCGGCTGAGCACCTTCAGTAGCCTCACTTCATGTTCTTCCAAGGTGGATCCAAATACTATGAGGTAATCTAAATACACCAACACCTAAAGCAAGTTCATATCCCCCATCGTCTTCCCCATGACCCGCTGGAAGGTTGCAGGGGCTCGTGATATGCCCTGGGGCATCCTTTCAAACTGGAAGAATCCCAGGGGACATATAAAGGCCGTCTTCTCTTTGTTGGCCTCACTCATAGGGATCTGGTAATATCCACTCCTCAAATCCAGCACACTAAACCACTTCACACCACTCAGACAGGCCAGCGTGTCTTCGACCCTCGAGACCGTATACTGGTCAGGGATGGTGCGCCTGTTTGGAGTGCTATAGTCCACACACATGCGTACCTTCCCGTTCTTCTTCCACGCCACTACTACTGGGGATTCATAGGGGCTTTGGGACTCGGTGAAGATCCCAGCTTCGTTCAACTTACCCAAATGCTGCCACACGTCTTCTACGTCTGCAGGGGCCAGTTGACGCGACCTCTCTCTAAATAGGGTGTCCTCGGTCATCCAGATAATGTGACAAATGCTCTTGGAACAACCCACATCAAACTCGCCAATGGAAAAGATACCTTACAGCTTCAATATCTTCTCCACCAGCCTCCTTTTCCAACCTGGCGGCACCAGGGAGTCCCTAAAGTTGAACGATTCAGCAGTCAACTTTCCCCCCTTTTCCAATAGCTTCTCCCCGGCGTGTCTCACAGAGGCACTAGACATTACCATCACCGGGAACAGATGCACCAGGGGCATCCCCCACTTGAAGGTGACCTCCCTCTTCATCGTGTCCCAAACAATCACTGCCATCCAGCCCGCCTGTACAACTAAAGGCTTCTGCAATTTGGGCCTCACCAGTACCCCAGCAGGAAATCCCAACTCCCCCCATGGTCTTCCGGAACGTCCACTAAGAGAGCTTCACCCTCAGGCACTCCGGGAAATATGGGGATCCCCATCACTCTCGTTACCTCCCCAGGCCGTACCACCATTGGCTTCGACTGGGTGAGCCACACAGTCCCTCGTTTAAGTTCAATATGCAGCCAAATGCTGCCACACACTTCCTCAAAAGCAGCCCGAAACCCCGGGTGCACGGACAATGTTCCCAGAAAGCTCTCACCAGCCTTCTCCCTGCAGGCCCCCATGAGCCTCCTCACCAGAGGGCTGTTGGTCCCCACCAGAATTGAAACACTGCCCTTCTCAACAGGGTCTGGACAAACCAGCACCACTGTATCAAGGACCTCAGACACTCCCACATAGGCCTCTGAAAACTCCAGTTTCACTAACAAATAGCCATCATATGGATAATCACTAGCACTGAGACCCCAAACCTCCAGCACACTGAATGGTGTCAAGGGTAAATGCTTCAGATATTAGTTGTAAAACGAACGGTACAGTAATGTGACTTGTGACGCGGTGTCGAGTATAGCTATAGTGTAAATACCCTCGATCCATAGGGACACACTGGAGCACGGTCCCACTAAGCCTTCAGGAAGTGGGTCTTTTGTTTTCGGGAGTTCCCTGGTACATTACTGGGAACGTGATCCCCCAGAGACATCAGGCCATTCCCTCACTGGGTCTCCTCTAAGTTTCCCGACGCCTCTCCCTGATTAGGTACCCAGGAGCTCACTCTCCGAGGGGCTTCTTGCCTCTCACATTCTCGCTGGAAGTGTCCCTCTTCCCCACAGTTATAGCAGACGCTACCAGCCGCCCCACTTCTCGCGGAACCCCGGTCACCAACAGTCCTCTGCGTAGTCTGTCTTCTTGGGGGGGGACCCCTCTCTACCAGTCCTATCATACAGAGGGTCCACACCCGCTGTTAACACCCGGGACATCTCAGTTCTCAACTCTGCCACCATCTCCTTTACCATCCCCTGGGTTTGGCTAGCCGCAGTCACTTCACCACAAGGGGCTACTACCAAGGACTGTACCCTGTTGATGGAGTTCTCCCGCGCCTCTGACGCATTCTCTTCCTCCTGCACCTCACTGATCAGCTCAGGAAATGAGGGAGAGGGGTGCATTTTACGGGACGGTCAGATACTCCTAACAATCATGTCCTGGGACTGGGCGCCCTTGGCTATCTGGTCTATCCTTAACTTATCCACCTCAACAGCCTGAATGACCCACCGGTGCAGCAAACAATTTAGCTGTCTCTCTCTAGCCGAAAAAGGTACGTGGAAAGCTTCTCTCTATTCTCCTGACGCATGTTTTGAAACCGCCCCACCCGCCCCCCACGTGAGCTCCAGTGTGCGCCCTGTCGTACCAAAAATGCTCTCTAATGCATCGGCATTCACGGCTCTCACTACATCAGCCGCCAACCCCTTCAAACTTTCAACCAATCTCTGTTGCTTTTTGTCATCAGAACTCTGCCACTCATCTAACAACTGAGACGTCTGCTCCACCCGAATCTCACACCCCTCTTCCCTCTCTGGGGAGGGCATTATTCCAGAGAACATTCTTAGCTTCCGGTCGGGACCCTCTGCCTGTGCATTGGGCCACATATTCACCAGGGAGATAAGGGCTGATGCCAACTCAGAACCCTCACTCTTCACTGGGGACGGGGACTAATTAAACTTTCCACATCTGAACACTCTTTCCCTTCGCTCCTCAGAAACGATAGAACCCTGTCTCTGAAATCTCCACCCCCTACTACAGGCAACTCAGCTTGTGACTCAGCCTGCTGGGCTCCATTCTCCTCCTCCCTGACAGTATGGACAGGCCATGGCCCCACCTCACCTGGGACACCGATAGACGCTGGCAGTCCCACTGCCATTATGTCAGCGCTAGTCTGAACTAAAACAAGGTCTGAGCCCGCCATTTTATCAAACCTTCACGCTATGATTACAACTTTGCCAACAGCTTTAACCATACTCAAAAATCGAGTAAACAATTCATCCGGGGTACGAATATCCAGCCCACTCAACACGCACACATTAATTACCGGTAACCCCACAGAGGCACACCAGCACTCCACCCCAGCAGCATCCATACCAGCAGAGATTTAAACAGGGCAATCACACAGCATCCAACGGAATCAATCCCAGCCATAACCCAAATATTGCTAGCTACATAGAAACCGTTACATCAGCAGTGAATATTACAGAGAAGCCATTTCATTAGCCTTAGCAGTGAAACATTACAAAGAAGCCATTACATTAGCAGTGAATCCTTACAGCGCGTTACAGGTATATCTGATATTAATATCGAATTTTCACTGTGGAAGACACTAGCAGCATGGTGGAATTTCCAGGTGTCAGGGTTCATGAAGTCTGTTAAGTTACCATAAATAGAGAGAACGTTTTGGGAAACTGAAAGGTCTGAAAGTAGGTAAGTCACCTGGATCAGATGGTTTATACCCTAGGGTTCTGAAAGAGGTGGCCGAAGAAATCATGAAAGTATTAGTAATGATCTTGCAAGAATTAATAGATTCCGGAATGGTTTCGGAAGACAGGAAATTGCAAATGTCACTCCATACTTCAAGAAGGAAGGAAACTATAGGTCAGTTAGTCTGACCTCTGTGGTTGGGAAGATGTTGGAGTCGATTATTAAGGATGAAGTCTCAAGTCGGAGGCACATGATAAAATAAGATGAAATCAGCATGGTTTACTCAAGAGAAAGTTTTGCTTAATAAATCTGTTGGGATCCTTTGAAAAAATAACAAGCAGGATAGCTGAAGGAGAAATGGTTGATAATATGCATTTGGATTTTCAGAAGGCTGAGGCCGCTTATAGATCTACAAGCCCATGGTATTAAAGGACAGGATCTAGCATGGATAAAGCAATGGCTGGTTGGCAGGAGGCAAAGAATGGGAATAAAAGGAGCCTTTTCTGGTTGGCTGCCATGACTAGTGGTGTTCCACAGAGGTCTGTGTTTGGACCGATTCTTCTTATGTTGTGGATGATGGAATTGATGGCTTTGTTGCAAAGTTTGCAGACGATATGAAGATAGGTCAAGTGGCAGGTGGTTTTGAGGAAGTAGTGAGGCTACAGAAGGACTTAAACAGTAAGGAGAATGGGCAAAAAATGGCAGATGGAACACATTGTTGGAAAATGTATGGCCATGCACTTTGGTAGAAGAAATGAAAGGACTGACTATTATTTTAAATGAAAGCAAATACAAAAACTGAAGTGCAAAGGGACTTGAGAGATCTTGTGCAGGATTCCCTCAAGGTTAAGTGCAGGTTGAATCTTTGATGAGGAAGGTAAATGCAATGCTAGCATTTATTTTAAAAGAACTAGAATGTAAAAGCAAGGATGTAATGTTGAGGCTTTATAAAGCACTGGTGAAATCTTGCTTGGAGTATTATAAGTAGTATTGGGCCCCTTATCTTGGAAAGGATGTGCCAAAGCTGGAGAGGGTTCACAAAAACGATTCCAAAATTGAATGGCTTGTCATATGAAAAGTGTTTGATGGCTCTGGGCCTGTATTCACTAGAATTTGGAAGAATGAGAGGCGACCTCATTGAAACCTATTGAATAGTGAAAGGCCTTGATCGAGTGGATGTGGAGAGAATGCTTCTTATGGTGGAGAGTCTAAGATACAGCCTCAGAATAGAGCGGTGTCCTTTTAAAACGGAGATGAAGACGAATTTCTTTAGCCAGAGAGTGGAGAATCTGTGGAATTCTTTGCCACAGCAGCTGTGGAGGCCAAGTCTTTATGCATATTTAAGGCAGAGATTGATAGATCCTTGATTGCCCAGGGTATAAAGGAATACAGGGAGAAGGCAAGAGATTAGGACAGAGAGGAATATAGAATCAACCATTGTGAAATGATAGAGCAGACTTGATGGGCCAAATGGTCTAATTCTGCTTCTATATCTTATAGTTCTATAAAGTGGCCACTGAATGTACATTTACATTGAAACATACAGTGAAATGCATTGTTTACATTAGCAACCAATACACCTGAGGGGGTTCCTTGGGCAGCTCTCCTCCTCTCAGTCCTTTTCCCTTCTACTATCTTGATATACTGATGTAGTGAAGTAAGCTGTATAGATGGCATGCAGTTCTTCACTGTGCCTAAGTGCATCAGGGAATAATAAATTAACTACCATTCCTCATTTAGGTAACCCTCTCCAAAAGGAGGTACTACAGTACATTGATTTATTTTAACACAAGCATCACTGGTTTCCTTGTGTCGATATTTATATTCTATACTATTGCCCCTTGAATAAAAAATGGGACCAGATATTGGATGCAAGCCGAATCAATCTTTTTCCACTGGCACAGTTCATCCACATCTGCAGAGTCAGCCACACATGTTTAAGCATCAGAATGCAGTGTTTAAATGGATTATGTTGTTTACAAGAAAGGTTGTAAGTAAATTCTGTTGTGCGCTGCAAATTGACCTGCAGCCACAGTCTCCCTCAGGCATAGTACTGCCAGTTGTTGTGAACACCATCACCCTTGGGACACCACAGCACAAGTGACATGTACTACATTAATCAAACTGAAACACGCAGATGCATAAAGCAGGTGACTACTATTGTTTGTTCAAACAAAGTAATTACAACATACTTTTCTTTAATCAGTATGGCGTCCCGAACGATACCCTGCTACACAGGCAATAAAAAAGACTTCGCAAGTTTACAGGGTAAAGATTAGAGTCCAAATGGTTTACAGATTGCACCTATATGATCCAAAGTACCCAATTACACAATGACATAACCTTCATAAATCACAAAGGAAACCCTTCAAAGAATGTTTAGTTTTGCTGTAGTCGTGATCACTTTGTTAAAAAAGACTTGTTTTCAGGCAGCTGCCTTCATTTTAAGGCAACACTTTATTTTAACAATATTTGTTCTACAGTGGGAAGCAGTATGGAGGCACTTAGGTGATAAATTCTATCTTTTTTTTGCCGTGGCTCATGACAGTTTCAATGTAACAAATACTCAGCCCAACATTTGTGTAGCAATGCAATACAAGAAAATTAGTCTAGACAAAATACATTCAGATTATGAAAAAATGTGCAGCCATGGAAATGACAGAGATTGCTAAGAGTACTTCTCAGATAATATCTGTCTATGGGCAATAATTTGTGGTGGCATTTGGTCCAGGATGACAGACAAGAGAAGCTTGTTTAGATTAACTGCCGGTTTTACTGCGACGAGCACAAAACCAGACCGAGTGCTAAAACCTGAAGAGAGAACCCTCTCAGTCACAGACACACAGGGGAGGTGGTTATTACACACCCTACTTACAGTCAGGGTGACCCACAAACACACATGTGAATAACTGTATAACACATGTTAAAATGTAACAATAAATGAACTTGGACATCCCACCATAACTTTACAAAAGTATTTTAAAACAAGAACAATAAATAGCACTACTACTAGGAATGATGGTGCAGGCTTTTGGCTAGGCTCCACTCCACCCCACCCCCCCCAGTGAGCTCTACTATGTCCCCGTCTAAGGTGTCAGTCATCCCTGGTACCCCAGAGTCCAAAGTCAAAAATTTGCTGTGCTGGTTGACGCTGCCAGCTGGGGCGCTGTGGAGTGTCTGTAGCATTCACCCCCACCCCCGAAAGCCCCCTCACCGTGAATCATGGAAGGCCCTCTTTGATGAGGCAAGAAGCAGGGCATCTGGAGGGCTGGAGAGTCACTTCCTTCCTTCTGCCTCGTGGGGTCGCTGGTGGCCGAGGGACGATGCAATGCTAGCTGGTCTCAATGTAGCGCAACTGCCTTTGGCCGCTCAAGAAACCGCACCCGATATACCACATCAGAGATGTGGCCAAGCACCTCTCCCGGTCCCTTCCAGTGGCTCCCAAGCTTGGGGGATCGTCCATTTTTCCGGATGTGGCCGTAGACCCAGAATGGAGCCCCCACCAGGTACTGTTGCAATGGCTCAATGGACTGGCGGTTCGGCCCCTTCTGGGGGCTGTGCAAGTGTTGCAGTAGTGAACAAACAGCTCCATGTCCTGCCTGTGCCCAGACCAGTAGAAATGTTCACACAGCTTGCCCAAAGTCTTTGCGATCCAGAAATGGCCGGCTCCCAACCAGCTCATGCACCCACCGCAGCACCGTGGCATTGAGCCCCTGGGAGACCACAACCATATAACCATATAACAATTACAGCACGGAAACAGGCCACCTTGGCCCTTCTAGTGTGTGCCGAACGCTTACTCTCACCTAGTCCCATCTACATGCACTCAGCCCATAACCCTCCATTCCTTTCCTGTCGATATAGCTGTCCATTTTTTTTTAAATGACAAAATCAAACCTGCCTCTACCACTTCTACTGGAAGCTCATTCCACACAGCTACTACTCTCTGAGTAAAGAAGTTCCCCCTTGTGTTACCCCTAAACTTTTGCCCCTTAACTCTCAACTCATGTCCTCTTGTTTGAATCTCCCCACTCTCAATGGAAAAAGCCTATCCGTGTCAACTCTATCAATCCCCCTCATAATTTTAAGTACCATTATCAAGTCCCCCCTCAACCTTCTATGCTCCAAAGAATAAAGACCTAACTTGTTCAACCTTTCTCTGTAACTTAGTTGCTGAAACCCAGGTAACATTCTAATAAATCTCCTCTGTACTCTCTCTATTTTGTTGACATCTTTCCTATAATTCGGTGGCCAGAACTGTACACAATCCTCCAAATTTGGCCTCACCAATGCCTTGTACAATTTTAACATTACATCCCAACTCCTATACTCAATGCTCTGATTTATAAAGGCCAATATACCAAAAGCTTTCTTCACCACCCTATCCACATGAGATTCCACCTTCAGGGAACTATGCACCATTATTCCTAGATCCCTCTGTTCTACTGCATTCCTCAATGCCCTACCATTTACCATGTATGTCCTATTTTGATTAGTCCTACCAAAATGTAGCACCTCACACTTATCAGCATTGAACTCCATCTGCCATCTTTCAGCCCACTCTTCTAACTGGCCTAAATCTCTCTGCAAGCTTTGAAAACGTACTTCATTATCCACAACTCCACCTATCTTAGTATCATCTGCATACTTACTCATCCAATTTACCACCCCATCATCCAGATCATCATCTCCAGCATGCCCCACCGAGAGTCTAGGGCTTTGGTCTCTGGATGCAGGGCAGAGACCTCAGCCCACTCCGTCTGCTGCCCCATGCTCACCTGGGCCAACACGGGATCACTCACCTGCTCGCGGTGCAGCTGCTGGTCAATGGTGGGGAGGTCTACTCGCCGCCAGCTGCCATCTGAAGTGCCGCCACCGCTGCTTGCTCCTGGTTCCGCTGTGTTGTGATGGGCCGCTGCGGGGTGTGCTGCACTGAGGCAGGCCACTGCGAGACTAGTGGTGTTTGTTGCTGCCCCCGCTGAGACCCCCTTCTGGACCTGCCCTGCCGGTGAGCCAGAGCTTCAGCACCGAGGTAGAGTGTTGCCCCCTGACACATCCACACCTGCCCCCTCACCCCACACCACCCCCCCCAGAGTCCCAGATGCTGGCTAACCTCATCTCAAGCTCCCCTGTGTTTTTCTCCACTATGGTGCAAAGCCATCTCTTCCCTCCAATTGCCACACCGTCACCAGTGACCATAGCCAGCTGGACCGCCATCATTGTCCACCCAGGCAGGTATGGCTGCTCCGTGTTGGGGAGGACACCCAGACGGATGATGGTGATGGTTGACCCCGTGTCCACCAACACACAAAATTTGATGTCCTCCACCGCGTAGTTCATGTATAAGATTTGCTGTTCACCCTGAGAGGCGATGATAGAGGGATTCTGCTGGAGGTCTCGGGCAGTGCTGTCTACTCACTATTCCCGATGGCTGCGTGAGGCTGTGGCATTGCCCTGGTGTGGGGCAGTCCCGGGCCACATGGCCTGGCTCGCCACACTGGTATCTGAGATCACTCCTTGGCACATGTCAGGGCGAGCACAACACTGGTTGAACCTGTCTGACAGATCTCTCCTCACCAGCTTCCTCCTCCACCTCAGTGACACAAGCCCAGGCTCAAAGCGTGCAGAGTGATGCTGGAATACCCTGAGGGGTTAAGATTGCTTCTACCCTCTCTGCCTTGGCCAGCAGTGATGGTGATATCAGGTGAACCTGCTGCCGAAGGTGCCCAGGCGTCAAAGGTGTGGAGGGCTTGCACTTTCTGGGTCGTGGGAGGGAACTAGGGGTAGCCATGCTGGGCACAGTGGTGGAGATCTGTTGTGAATATCCCCAGGCTTTCTCCCACATGCTGCCATCTGTTGCCCAGTTGTCAGCTCATTGCTTCTTCCAACGGCATCTGCTTGAAACACCGCTCCAACACCACTACGAGGGCCCTGTAGTTACACTGCTCAGCCAGCATTAGCATTAGGTCAAGTAGAGCTCACAGGGCATCGCCCTCCAGCTCCAGGGAAAGGTGTATCACGTATCGGTGGGGCTCCACCTATGTTGCCATGCAGCAAGTTTGACTTGTACCAGGTAAGGCCCTAGGCAACTGGCACTATTGCACCTTGGGAGCTTCAGGGTAGACTTTGTAGCACAAATTTCTGAGACCCATTGGTCTTTCTCTTGCACCAGTGGCATTGGTAGTGCCTGCCATGTTGCCCATCCTCCCATGGCTGAGGCATCTTGGGGTCCCCAGTGTGGGCCACAAGGGGGGCAGATGATACACTCAGCCATGTACCCCAGGTTGGGGAGCCTGAGTACACTCATCCTATCAGGGTCCCCTGGGAAGACAAGATACTCAGTTCCAAGTTCCTCCCTCTAGGGCAGAGTCCTGTCTTTGGGAGTCCAGCCTACAGGTGCAGGGGAGGCATTTGCTCGGTCTCTCAATTTACTCCCCGGTTCTTAAAGCACTCCATGCAATGTCATATCTCTTCAATCTCGCCATCAATTTCTAAACCCACACCTGACACCAGTGTGGCGAGTATTTGGTCCTTGATGACAGACGAGAGAAGCTCGTTCAGTTCAACTGCAGGTTTTATTGTGACAGGCACCAAAACAGACTGTGACCTGGAAGAGAACTCACTCAGTCACATGCAGATGGGGGAGGTGACCTATGAACAGGTATGCTAATAGTTGGATATTCCAAGCTAAAATGTTACCATAAATGAACTTAAACATCCCACCATAATCCCACAAAACCATTTTAAAGCAAGAGCAATGAGTAGTGCTGGCCACTGGGAATGCTGGGGCAGCCTGTCAACGCCCCTCCCCCAACCCAGAGTGCTACAATGTAATGAATTTTGCAACAGTGTAGCAGGAAAGCAGTTACTGTAAACTGTATGTGCATTGTGTACCAGGAAACAAATAGCATCCTTACTTTCACCTAATCAGGTAATTCCAGTAGATCTTCCTACAATAGGATGCAGATGCTCTGTGTAGAGCTGAGCACATTTATGCTGGGAATCACCATGCTCCGTGATCATGAGCAGATGTGCCATTCCCATCATAAACTCTAACCAAAACATAGAAGATATCTAAATGCTTCAGTCCCTACAGGAGGAGACTATTGGTTCCATCTAATTTGTGACGTCTCTTTCAAACAACTATCCTTTCGACTTTTGTCATCTTCTGTTCAGTCCAAAGTTACATTCCATATCCAACACTCTATCAGACAGGGTCTTTCAAATCCTACCCACATGTTGTCTCAGAAGATTTCCTTCAGTTCCTCTGACTCTATTGCTTCACCTCATTATTGCTGCATCCCATGCTCTACATCAAAGTTATCCAGAATTGTAAAGTCTGGATAGCTAAGCAGGCAATCAATGAATCAATTCATGTCCTAAAATCATACCTGCAACAATAGGTATGAGGTATTGAGGCTTTATTTCAACTGAAATCAAGGAGCACATAGTAAATGTAACCACAGAAATGACCAACATAGAGGGACTGGTTCAGGTATCCTAGCTAAACCCTTTACCGCACGCCCCTTAAAACCATCTGTAACAGTTTATTGCTGCAGTCTCCAAGTCCCTGATATTTTGTTCTTATATTTTGTTAAGTGTATAATGCTGGGACTCAGCATAAGTAGGAGTGATTCTTTACAGGCTTTTGAAATAAATTGATTCCCAAATGTATATTGTGACATTAATTGATCCCACAAGGTTAATTATGAAAGAAAGCAATGATTGAAAGTTTAAAGCGGAGCCTTATATAATGTTGTACTGAAAAGAAAGAAATGCTGAAGTTGTTCTGAGGGAACTGTTTGCATCTCATTTGCTTTTATACTTTCATGTGCTCAGGGTCTCAGTTTTTATTTCTTTATCTTTACCCAAGGAAGATGTAAATAAGGTGTGAGCATAAAGTTGAAAATTGATGCACTTCTCTTCAATGTCCACGCAGGATTCTTCTCCTTGACTGTTGTCCATTGATTATTGCATCACCAATTCATACTACCATCAGAAAGTACTGGAAGCTTGGGAAGACGATAGTTCACAGAGATACAAGAGAATGCAGATTTGAAAATTTGGAGACATGAGTTGTCTTCCAGAGGTTCTCAGTGGCCTGAAAGCATATTCTCTTCCAGCAGATTGTTGCTTCAGACATTATTATGACTGTATATCTTAACACTCAGAGTAACATGCTCCTTAATTCTCACTGTATGCTGAGTTCTTGCCTGAAGAATCCATAGAAAATGTTTCAGCATTTAATTGCAGTCAACAGAACAGTAAACTATCTGATCTATCCTACCCTTTAATTGTTAGTAGGGAAATACATGGCAGCAATCATTGAAGCTGATTGTGCTATTGAATTATCTTTCACTTTAAGGATAACATGTGAAAACCAGAGTCATGAAATTCCACATCAAGGAGTCTGATTGATCTTCAAATACTGCCAAACTCCAACTGCGTATACATGTAATGTGAGTCGCTCCAAGATCATCTTCTATGTTATAATCCCCATCTGAATGTGTACAATGTGCCTCGGCAGTGTTTTTTCTAAGACAGCAATGGCATGAGCCCATAAGAAATAGGAAGAGGACGGAGCTATTTGTCCTTGAGGCAGCTCAGCTGTCTAGTCAGATTGCAGGTGATCACCCAATCATCACCATGTCATTTGGTCTCCAAATATCTCTCAACACTTCCCTTTCTGAATATTTTCAATAATGTGCATCCATAATCCTAATTGGCTGCTCAAGAGCCCGTAACATGCTATTTCTTAGATTCTGACTTTATCTTAATTAAAATCAAAGTGTACATTTTCAATGCCTGTATTTAATTAGACATGTTTTGTAAACAATAATTTGCACCATTTGGCATGCAGGTAAGTTATTATTTTATATACAAAACACCAGAATTGTAGTCAGCCAGAGAAAAAGACTATGGGTATTCAAGTCTCTAGCCTGCATTTCAAACATGACATGAACGGTCCTTTGGGAGATAGCTTCCATTATGATATTTGAAAAGTGTGAAGCATTTGAGCTGAGGATTACCAGTTTTTTCACCCTTACTGTATTTGGCATAGATTTCCTTTCTCTAAAATGAAGAAAAGAGGAATGGAATAAGTAGATATTTTAGGCTGTCTATTTTTGGTGTTGTGCGATGTGAGGGATTGTAATTGCCTTGCCAAGAGGATGCATGCAAGGGAATGGTGGCATGTTAATTGCTACCATGATCAGTCTTCAAGCTGATCTAAAGATGATTCTTGAAATTCCTGAGGTGATAAAGGAACAATAATGTTTGCAAATACCTTCAGTCTGAGTGCTCTATTTTTTTTCATTTTTAATACACCTGTAAAATTGTGTGGCTGTGAAGTACACTAAACGAAAGGAAAATGATTGAACACCTTAATTAGACACTGCCCGTGTGCTGGGGGACATCTCACCCTCAGAGTGAATTGGAACATAGAGTAAGACATAGAAGAAAGAGTGAGTGGAGGGGAGATGGTAAAAAAACAGCAAGTTAACCAGGCTGGTCTCATTTCTACATTGTTACGTGTCAGATGCTGGTCATCAGAAGTTCAGAAGCAGGTTGAGTGCTGTTTCCTTTGGCAGCAGAAAGCAGATGATGTGAATCACCTCTAAAGCAAAATAAATGAACTAGCACTTCCTTTTCTGCCGCAGTTTGATAATGCCAGATTGACATGTTGCAGTGTGAGCGGCAGAAACCCACTGCGATCATAACTCAGCTGGATTCTGGAGCATTTTTGCTGTAATTCCTCTTAAATTAAAATGCTTACATTTGGAGTTTAGGGGATTTGAGTTATTTTAGAGGTTGGAATTATAAAGATTGAACAATTAAGATGTTATTGTAAGTAAATACATCCATTAAACAATAATAACATGGAAAATCCTCGATTTAATTATAACTATACTCAAAGTCTCGACCTGTGTTGGAGTGTTGTCTCACTTCTGTACATGTAAATGAATATTTTGGTTTATAATCCAGACTTTAATACTTTCCCGGCAGCCTTTTAAATCAATACCTGTCATGTGTCATTACTCTGACTAGCCCATTTCCCAACAGAAGCAAATGGCTTTCACAATGTGCTTATGAAGCTCACAAACCTCTTCGACAGTACTGTATTTCACAGGGGGTTGAATGTCTGGCTCCATGGTGTTTAATGTCATTTTGCCCGTGAGCGAGATCATATATTAACCATAACATAAATGATTTCAGTGTATTCAACCCAGCTTCAAGTGGTAATTTAAACTGAGGATGTGGGGTTGAGGGGAGAGGCAATATTTTTGATTCAGCATACAAGAGGAGGAGACTGACACAAAAAGCAATGTCTTCGCCCAGAGAACAATAAGACTGTGGAATTCTCTACCACAGGAAGCTGTGCAAGTTTGATTGGAGAATAAATTTAAGAAGATAAATAGAGTTCTGAACTGATGAGCCTCAAGAGATTGGAGAGAGAATGAGAATGTGGAAATGAAGATGGAGTATTAGCCTTGATGGTATTGAATAGTGGAGCAGTCTGAAGGCCTGAATGGCTGACTTCTCTTATTTTCCTCCATTTTCTTTGTTTCTATCTGGCCGTGTGCCACACTAGACTCATTTATAGACAGCATGTATTGCAACAATGTTTTAGCCATGTGTCTACCATCATAAACTTCAGTAGTACAAGGTTTTGGGTGCTAATGAGCAATATTACATGTTTTCTTCATGTATTCATGAACTAGAGGATCAAAGGAATGTACAGCACACAAACAGGCCCCAATTCCCCATGCCAAAAGTGATGCCCATCTGGCTAATTTTATTGGCCAGTATTAAGCCCATATCCCTCTATTCATTTCCACTTAAACTACCTGTCCAAATGCCTTTTAAACATTGTTATATGATCTCCCTCCACTCTGCTTTGTGGCAGTTCATTCCAGGTAGTCACCAACCCTGAGGTAAACAACTCTCAGAATGCCTCTAGACTCCGTCTCATTGATGATTCTGATTATCTTTCCTATTTCTGCCCCATATGATCTTGTAAACCTCAGTATGGTCACACTCTTGGTCTCCTATGTTCCAGTGAGAATACATCCAGCCTGTCCAATCTCTCCTTGCAAACGTAGTTCTCCATTTCAAGCAATGTACTTGTGAATCTTCTTTTTTTTGCTCTTTCTATTGCTACCTCCAGTCTGGCAACCAGAACTGAATTGTTCTTAGAAAGTGCCTAATAATCAATGTTTTCTATAACTTCAAGATACTGTAGCCTATGAAGGCAAACATACAAAATATCTTTTTCACTACCCTGTCAAACTGCCTCACCAGTTGCAGGGAGCTATGGATTTGTACCTGAAGGTCTCTCTGTACATCATCACTCATAAGGACTCTGCCATTTATTCTATAAGTCCTGTGAGAATGTGACTTCACAAAATGCATTACTTTACTCTTGTCTGGATCAAGTTTCACCTGGTGTCACTCTACCCAACTTTCTAGCTGATCTAGGTCCTTAACTATCTTCTTTGCTATCTATGATTGCATCAACTGTTCATGTTTCCTCATACTTACTAGTTACGTCAAATACATTCTAATCCAAGTCATATTACAAGTTACAAAGGCCCAGCATAAAATCTACCACATATCATTTGTTGCAGAATTCACCAGAAGGATATCCACCATTACTCTGTAGCTTCTACAATCTAGGCAATTTTGCAACCAGTTTTCAGACATATCTCAATTTCCTTGTGCCATAAACATCAACCTATCACATAGGACTTGTCAAAAGCCTTACTAAAGTCATATAGACAACATTTACTCCTCTGCCATCAAGCTCCCTGGTTACCTCCTCAAAAAAAAATCGGATTTGTGAGATGTTATCCCCTCTGTACAAATCTCACTGACTTCTCTGTATCAATCCCTTTCTTTCCAAATGAAAATAAATTCCGTTCCTCAGTATCTTTTCTAACAATTTTTCTTAATACTGATGTTAGCCACAGTGACCTGCAGTTTCCAATCAAATCCCGACTGCCGTTTATGAACAAGGAGGCAACATTTGTTATCTTTCAATTTTCTGGCATCGCAAAAATGGCTAACAAAGATTCAAAGACTCCATCACCCAGCAATTTCCTCCATTGCTTCCGCTAACATCTCAGGATTACATTTGGGTGAATTCATGGGTCATTATCCCTGTTATTTTCTTCTATCTCATACAGATATACTCCAGAATATGTGTAGCTCTCTCTTAACTTTCTCACCTCCATATTGTTCTCTCAGGTAAAAACTGATGATAAGTATCAACCTGAGAACTTGGTCATATCCTTTGATTCCACACCTGAGGATCTATTCCTTCCTTTGCTATTTTCTTGCTTCTAACATGCAATAGATTGCAGAATTCTCCTTAATCCTACTTGTCAAAGACATTAGATGGTCCCCTTATGCCTTCCTAAGTTTGTAATTACTTACTTAAACTTGCTCCTGTATACCTCATGAACCTCAAATAACTTATCTGATAGCAATTTCTTCCATTGATATGTGCTTCCTTCTTTTGCCTGATCAAATATTTAATAGCTTTTGTTCACCATAGTTTCCTAAACTTACTAGCTTTGCCTTATACCCTGAGAGGGATCACTCTCTTGCTATTCTTACTATTTCGCCTTTAAACATCTCTCACTTACCAAATGTTGTTTTACTCCATGCAGCAGCTCCCAATCCATCTCATCCAGATTCTGTCTAACGGTATCAAAAACACAAAAGATTCCACGGATGCTGAGAAACTTGAGAAACACCTACAAAATTTTGGAGGAACTCAGCAGGTCAAGCAGCATCTGTCAAATATGTATGAAAATCCACCTTTCCTCAGATTAGCATCCTAACTCAAAGGGTACTCTGCACTGGCTATCTAAACCCCTTCCCCTTCCTGACTGTTACCCAGGCTCCTGTGTCTAGCACCTTGAGTATAGCTAACTTTCTTTATATCCTGTCTATCACCCCTTCAACCTACCGAGTAATCTAGAGTTCATCCAGTTCCAATTCCAACTCTTTAATGTGGAGTGTTAGAAGTTTCGGCTAGATGCGCTTCTTGCAGTAAGAGTGGAGGTCTCCCTGCTTTCCCAAAATCTACAAGAGGAGCATTCAACTATTCTGCTTGGCATCTCTACTGTTATAACTTGCAAATATAAATAAGGAAAGCAAAAGAACAGAGTGGCAGAGGAAAGTTATGATGGCGCTATACGGTGACTCCTTTGTTTGCATCTTCAGAAACAGCTCTATTTCTATCTTTGATATCTCTTTTTTTCCTTTTTAAGGTTTTTTTGAGGGCCCTTACCTCGAATACACTCTGACTTCAGTTCTTTGCGGGAATGGGACCCACTCTCAGGGCCTCACGACCAGCCGCATTTTGATATCCCAAAGACACGGCCTGGAAGACTGGTGTGCCTTCAGGGTGCCAGATTTTCATGGCTCTGGAGACAGGCTGATTCTAGGCCAGTGCCCCTGACTGAGGTGTTGCAAGAGAAGACGGAACATTGGTAGTAGTTGATCAGCTGCAGTGGACTGTGTGTCCAGAGAGCTGAGCCTTTCTGGAGCCAACTCTCTGGGCGCAGAGCTCGGAAAAAATGGCTCTTAACATCATAAATCAGTGAGTTGTTTGTTATGACTCCCCTCTCACTGTGAAACGGGGACACCTCTCTTTCCCTTATTAGGTAGAGAGAGAGAGCCTGTAATATGTCAAATTACTGGGTGAACGAGTAGTCTTTGGGGCAAATCTGTGTCTTAATTGATGCTTTGCTGCATGCTTGAGGGCTCAGTGGCAGGCACCACTGTTTTTTTTGCTGAAGGGGGAGGTCAGTCTTTGCCTTCTGCTGCTTGTGCGTGGGAGGGGGGAGCTCAGGTGTTATAACATTTAATGTTTAACTGTCATTCATTTTTTGGGGTATTCCTCTGTTTTTGTGGATGCTTGAAAGAAAAAGAATTTCAAGATGTATATTGCAACATTTCTCTCATATTAAATGTACCTATTAAAACCTATTGAAAAAATCTACCTACTGCTTTTCACCTTCTCTCGCTCAAGCCTCTCCTTGGTGACGCCTCGAAGAGCAAAAGCCTCAAATAATTTCTCTAACTCTGTCCACTCTAGCAATGGCTATTCGAACAGTGGTCACTTCACTTGCCCCGCCTAATTTTTTAAATCTATTTTTGCCAATCGTCATAAACAACACTTATGTAAATCAGGGGTCCCCAACCTTTTTTGCACTGGGGACCGGTTTAATATTGATAATATTCTTGCGGACCGGCTGACCGGGGGGGGGGTGTTGAGGTTAAACTCACCTCAACATCTCTTTTACAGTTAGGGTTGCTAACTTTCTCACTCCCAAATAAGGGACAAAAGTAGCAGTCAAATCCTTGGACACTTTACCCCAGAAAGACTACCCTGACCAAGAAGCCTTGCGCGGGCAGCTGTGTGAGCATGCACGTACGTGCCGAAATTTTTCTCCCACAAATCGGTATCTTCCCGACTATACTGTAAATACATTATTTCTACTTCATATAGGCTGTGTATTTATCATATCATTCATGCTTTTACTATATGTTACTGTTATTTATTTTTGGTTTTATGTGTTATTTGTTATGATTTGTTAGGTTATTTTTTTGGGTCTGGGAATGCTCAAAAATTTTTCCCATATAAATTAGTGGTAATTGCTTCTTCACTTCACGCCATTTTGACATGAAAGGTTTCATAGGAACGCTTTACATTAGTGGGGGAAATACAGGACAAACCAATTTAGCCCAATATACGGGATGTCCCGGCAAATATGGGACAGTTGGCAACCCTATGTTCAAGTTCAACAGTGCGTGACAGGGAATGAGGAAAGGTGCAGCTGACTCATATTGTTTCCTCACGGCCCGGTAGCACATGCTTTGCGGCCTGGTACCGGTCCGCGGCCCGGTGGTTGGGGACCGCTGATGTAAATCTTCAGAAAGCCATAACGTTAAACCCCACAAGGATAGTCTGAAAGTTCCCAGTGTTATGTACCCCTGGGGTTCCTTTTTGCTGTGGACTGTCATTTTAGGGGACAAGAAAGAACTGAGACTAACTTTTGGATTTCTGCTGAGAGAGAGAAGGGCAGAGTCTGCCTTTCAGTTTGTGTTTACACTTTTATAAGGACACTGACTACTGCTGTCAGCTTTTGGGTTGCCATGGAAAAAGAGAGAGTTGTTCAACACAGACACCTTGTTAAAAAGAGAGAGAGGCGAAGACTGCACACAGTTTGGTTATACTTTCTGCAAGGACACTGGCAGCTTCCAAGTTCTTAGAGAGAGAGAAGGGAGGAGCTGCTTGATGGACAGCTAGTATTCAGCACGGTGAGATAAATAGAAGGTCAGCTGTTATACCTACAGACACATGGTTTTGGACACTGAATGAGCTTTGTTATGCCCACAGAAAAGGTGGGTTTTGGAGGATCGATCAGGCGGATCGATCAGTGGCTCTCACAGTGTGAAAAGGGTGTGACTGGTGTGGAGTTATCCGTGTTACCAACCCTCACCTGAGTTGATAATTCCACCACAGAGGAATGGTCCCCTTTGTTGTGGTCACAGTCAGTGGCTTCTAAAGGAATTCGGAGGACAACGAGAAGATCGACGGCATCAGCTCACCTGAAGAACCAAACATCTCTCTCTCTCCATCACTACTCAACTCAATACCACGAACTGAACTGAACTTTACTCTTCATCATAAGACTATCTATTTACCCCTAGACTTGAAGAAGCTTGGTTTTCATATATTTCCACACTTACTTATTCATAATCATTGCTAACCTGTTTGCTTTATCTGCATTTATATTACTGTATTGCACAGTTACTAATAAATACCATTAGTTAATAGCAATACTGGATTCCGAAGTGTTTTCCATTTCTGTTTTAACCCGTCACGGGGTACGTGACACCAGCAGTTGAGAAATTAGTGTGCTTGGTTATCCTATGCCTCAGGTTTTACCAACATAAACTGATAAAAAATAATAGTCAAATTAATAATAAAACCCTTTAGCTTTCACGCCCTTCTGCAAGCTAATTACATACAGTGCCTTTAGGGAGTATTCACCCTACCTGGAAGTTTGCATGTTTTATTATTTTACAACATTGAATCACAGTGGATCTAATTTAGCTTTTTTTGACACTGATCAACAGAAACAGACTCCTTCATCTCCAAGTGAAAATAGATCTCTACAAAGTGATCTCAATTAATTACAAATATAATATAATTGATGGCATAACTGTTCACCCCTATCAAGTCAGTATTTAGTAAATGCACCTTCAGCAGCAATTACAGCCTTGAGTTTTGACGCGCATGTTATAAAACATGAAATCTTCTGAATACTTTTTATTGACACTGTATCTGTTCAAATTCTCACTGACTATTACAAGTCTATAGTGTAATACTTTGTAATAAGGAGTTATAGTTCTGGTCATGTAGCCCCATTGACCAATCTTGATATCCTATTCACTGCTGTAATGCTTTCCCTGAGCACCAGTACAATACCCATTCCACTGCTGCACCTTTCCCTCAGTCACGTTTCTGTGATCGCAACAAAGTCAAAATCCCATGTGCCCATTCATGCTCTAGCTCTGCTGCAGGGTCATAATCCAAAACATTGACCATCCTTTCACCTCTACAGATGCTGCCTGACCTACAGATTTTCCTTCAGCATCTTGTTTGCCGGTCCACATTCCAGAATCTGCAATTTTTTGTGCCTCCGTGCTCTCAGCACATTTGTTTTACCTGTGAGCTCCTTCTGTTAAAGTAAATGCAGTTAAGCTCCCACGCCATCCCTTCCGTCTCTGTCCACTCTTCCCATGCCATCCTTTTTCACTCTCTCTATCTCTATTCCGGACTTGCTTGTTTTATTTTCTACATCTGAGTCAGTTATTGTACTGGCTGCACAGCATTCTGTGCCCCACCTCCTTTGCCACACCACTTTAAACCTTCCAGAACAGACCCAGCAAGGATCGGGGTCCCCCACCATTTCAGATGCAAACTCTTCTTCCTGCACAGATCACTCCACCCCAGAAAAGAGCCCAATGAACTCAAAACCTTAAGCTCTCAATCCTGCATCAGCTCTTTAACCACTCAATCATTTCCCATTTCTTCCTATCCTGTACTCATTAGCACATGGCACAGGGAGAAATCTTCCGATTTCCACCCAAGACATCCTGATTTTCTCTCCAACTTAATTACTTAAATTCAACTTGAGAATCATTCATACCCATGTCATTAATACTAATACAGCTTACAATGTCTGCCTATTTACTGTCTCAGGATGTTCTGTGCCCACTCTAATGCATCTTTGACTCTGGCACCAGGAAGACAACACACTATTCTGGAGTCTCAATAATGGCTGGAATGTCCGACAATTTCCATTAAATTCAAAACTGGCTTAGAGGTAGGAAGCAGAGAGTGGAGGTTGAATGCCATTTCTTGGAATGGAAGCTGGAAACTAGTGATCTGCCACAAGGATCAGTGCTGGGATTCCTGTTATTTGTTCCTTATAGAAATAACTTGAATGTAAATGCACAAGCCCTGATCAGTAGGTTTGCAAATGATACAGAATTAGGACATGTTGATAGAGTCAGAAGTTATCATAGATTACAGGGATATCTTGGTCAGTTAGGGCCTAGAAATTGTCAGTGGATTTCAATACAATTTCATGTGAGGTGATGCCCTTTGGAAAGTCAATCCAGTGGAGGACTTATTCTAATGGGTGTAAGTCTGGCAACTTAAATCAAGCACTAGGAGAGTAATGGAGAAAAGGGACAGAGGAGTACAAGTGCATAATTCATTGAAAGTGGCAATCCAGGAAGACAGGGCATTGAGTACAGGAATTGGGAAATTATGTTGTAGTTGTATGAGTCATTAGTGAGGCTGCATGGAGTACTGTGCATAAATTTGGTCACCCAGTTATAGGGAGATACGGTAAAGAGACATATAGATAAAGTAGATGATAACTGTCTTTTCCCTGGGGTAGGAGAAACTAAAACTAAGGGTCATAAATTTAAGGTGAGAGGAAAAGGATTTAAAAGGGAACTGAGGGACAAGTTTTTCACTCAGAGAGTGGTAAGCATATGGAACTAGATATCAGAGGAAGTAGTTGAAACAAGTACAATAGATTCATTTATGAAGTATTGGATAGATACATGGAAGGGTGGGGATATGAACCAAGCATGAAAATTGGGGTGAGCTGGGTGGACTCCCTAAGGTGCGGGCCTTATATCCTTGCTGTACTGATCCATGACTCAATGACTAAATATAGAAGATACTGAATATCCAGACCAAAACAGAAAATACTGGTAGGCTCAGCAAGTCAGGCAGCATCTACATGGAGAGGAACAGTTAATGATGCAAGTTGGATAAAGTTGATATTACATGATCAATTATTTACGTGTGAACTCTGTCTCTTTATCCACAAAATGTGCCTGAGCTGCTATGTATTCCTCTTAATTATAGTATTTTCAATTCCATATTTTATTAATGAACTAAACTTAAAGTTCCAATTACAAGATTTGAACTCGCATCTCAAAATCAATGGAGCATGCCTTGAATCTGGTAATATAACTGTTACCTCACTCTTGCCCTACTGTGGGACAAGGAATCAATAAATAATTAACTTTTATCTGGCATGTCTCATCTTTCTCTACTTGGTCCTTATTTTCTTCCAGTCTTCCTCACCCTGCTCCTGTGTCTCCACCGAATACAGTCTCGTCTCTGTCTACAATGCAGAGGGATCATTCTGAGACCAATTGTTGATACATACAGACCAGTTTTTTTCCCCACAGTAATTACCCTGTGTTATTCCTGCAAGGTTGTGTTGATGTTTGCAATGGGGAGGAGAGA
Organism: Mobula hypostoma; assembly: GCF_963921235.1. Lineage (NCBI taxonomy): Eukaryota > Metazoa > Chordata > Chondrichthyes > Myliobatiformes > Myliobatidae > Mobula > Mobula hypostoma. Next base: position 69,266,363 of record NC_086106.1, read on the forward strand.
GGCTCATGACACAGGATAAATATACAGTTTCCGGTCCCCAGTCAACCCGTGATTAGAGACATCCTGAACAAAAAAAGAGTCGAGGATATATCTATGCCCTGATGACAAGGAATGTGCTGAAAATGGAGGAAGCAGAATTCTATTATAAATTCTGTAATTCTCTTGCCTGAGGACTGAAGTCAATTTCAAGTCCCATGCTTAGAGTAGGTTTTTCCTGCAGGCTGTGAGATGAAACTTGTCTTCTATAGTAACTTGAAAGAAAATAAAAATCATGACATGACCCTCTGGCCCAGGAGTCTTGTTGTAGTAAACTTTAGTAGTTTTCTGGAGAAATGTAGCCTCCTAATATCCAGCTACTTAAATAGATCCAAGTGATTCTTGGCCCATGCATCCTGTGCACCCTACAAGCCCTCCTACACGAATCTGCTGATTTTCAATAGGCTGAGCTGCTGCTTTAAGTGATTACAGAGCCTCTCACTCATCTTCCTAAAGTGTTTCTTCATCCAAATAAAACTGGCCCAAGATGATTAGATAAAGTTTACCAGGAGCAATGAAGTAAATGAAAAAAAAACTCAAAATGGGCACCTCTCCTAACAACCCAAGTAAGACAAAGAGCCCTGAATGCAGGTGACAGTTCCAAAATGCTTTGCCAGATTTTGTGGGCTGCTAAGGCACCCAGCAGTATTTCTGCAATTTAATATTAAACTGGTGTAAGGCATTTAATTGTGTCATAGGATATAAATATATTCAGCAAGATCCCCAGCCCCACATTCTACTTAGCTATGAAGCCTTTGTTTATTGGCCCAAAAAATATCCAAGATGGCACAAATACAAGCATGGTAAACTTGTAGGCATTTTAAACAGCTGCCCTGTTTCATCTAATGGGAAGGGTGAAACTTTGAGCATAACGCTGCTATTATAATACATGATTAGTTCCAATTTATAGCTGGAATAACTTGTACAACTGAAATTAAATACATTCCTATGCCAGCAAATTAATTTCTCGTAGAGGAATTCCATGAAGTTGGAAGAAAGAAATATTTGATGTAAGAATGCAGAAAGGACTGGGAGAATTAAGAGAGGACATCATATCTTTTTTTCGATGGGGGAGGAATGAGTAATTTACAGCAATAAGTAAGGAAATTGCAGAAGACAAGTTGTAAATGAACAGTCAACAACAATCACTATGAACAACGCCTCTTGATTTGTATTTTTCAGGGATTTGGTATTCACATCCAAGTATTTAAATAACAAGGGTCGAAGCACTGATCCCTGTGGCACACCACTAGTCACCATCCTCCATGCCGACAAACAATCTTCAACCACCACCTTCTTTCTCTACCTCCAAGCCTATTTTGAATCCAGCTAACTAGCAGACCCTGGATTCCATGGTATCTAACTTTCCAGACCAACTTAGCATACAGAACCTTATCAAAGCCCTTGTTAATGTGTAAATAGACAATATCTATAGATCTGCCCACATCTATCTCTTTGGTTAAATCTTCAAAAAAAACCTATCAAGCTTGACCTCAAAGGCAAAGCCATGCTGACACCTCTTAATCAGACTTTGTCTATTCAAATGCTGGTAGATCCAGTCCCTCAAAATTCCTAATGATATCAAGCTAACCAGTCGGTAATTCCCTTGTTTTATCCTTGCTCCCTTTTTAAAACTGGTGAACAACATTAGCAACCTCCCAGTCTCCAGGAACTTCTCCAGTGGCTAATAATAAAGCAAACATCTCTGCAAGGGTCTCCACAATTTCCTCTCTATAGCGTCCCACAAAACTGAATGATGCACTTGGTCAAGCCTTGAGGATTTGTCCATCTTAATGCACTGTAAGGCTACAAACTCCTCTTCCCTGGTAGTATGAATGTCCTCCACTTGTTTCTCTGATCTCATCAGCAATGATTCAGTAAACACTGAGGAGAAATATTCATTAAAAATCCCACCCATCTCCTGCGGCTCAAGATGTAAGTGGCTCCGCTGGTCTCTAAGAGGACTCTACCTTGATACCTTTTACTCGTAATATAACTGTAAATCTATTAAGATTTTCCTTAACCTTACTGGCAGGCCCATGTTATACCCTGTCTTTGCTCCCCTAATTCTCCTCTTAAGTGTATTCCTGATTTTTTTAATATATTTTTTATTTATTCATTTCCAGGATATGGGCATCGCCAGCTAAGCCAGCATTTATTGCCCATCCCTAATTGCCCTTGAAAAGGTGGTGATGAGTTGCCTTCTTGAACTGCTGCAGTCCCTGAGGTCTGGTACACCCACAGTGCTCTTAGGGAGGGAATTCCATGATTTTGACCTTGCAACAATGAAGGAACAGCGATATGTTTCCAAGTCAGGCTGGTGAGTGACTTGGAGGGGGATTTCCAAGTGGTGGAGTTCCCAGGTATCTGCTGTTCTCGTCCTTCTAGATAGCAGTGATTCAGTTGTTCCCAATATCCTGAACCCAAGTATGCTTCCTTCTTTTTCATAAACCAGAGCCTGAATATTGGCCGGCTGGTGGCGCAGTGTCATCTGCGCTGGACTTTGGAGTGAAGGTTCAGGAGTTCGATTCCAAGTTGCCGCTCCCCCAGGCACGCTTTCCATCCATGCCAGGTTGAGCATCGAGCTAGCCACTCAGCCTTGTAAAAAACAAGGGTCGAGTCAGGAACGTTCATATCGTGACACAGTTAATCTGAAAGGAGACCAATCCTGACACTACGCACCAGACAAGAATGGCTGACTGTCTGGTGCGACTCTTTAGGAAGGAAGGCCTGAATCAGGGAATAGAACTAGGTACAGTCAAGATTACTAGAGAGAAAGTGCTTGGGAAGCTTAATGGACTAAGAATAGATAAGTCTCCCGGTCCGGATGAGGTGCACCCAAGGGTTCCGAAGGAGGTGGCTTTGGAGATTGTGGAAGCATTGGAAATGATCTTCCAGGAATCAATAGACTCTGGCATGGTTCTGGAGGACTGGAAGGTCGCAAATGTAGTTCCGTTATTTAAGAAAGGAAGGAGGCAGCAAAAAGAAAATTACAGACCTATTAGTCTGACATCGGTAGCTGGAAAGATATTGGAGTCAATCCTCAAGGACGAGGTTAGGAAATACCTCAAGGTGCATGACAAGATAGGCCGAAGCCAGCATGGTTTCATGAAGGGAAGATCCTATTTCACCAACCTATTGGAATTTTTTGAGGTAATCTCGAATAAGATTGACAAGGGAGAGGCTGTGGATGTTGTGTATTTGGATTTTCAGAAGGCCTTCGATATGTCGCATATGAGGCTGCTTAATAAGATGAGAGCCCATGGAATTATAGGAAAGATATTGAAATGGGTGGAGCATTGACTGATAGACAGAAAGCAAAGGGTAGGAATAAAGGGATCCTATTCTGATTGGTTGCCGGTTACTAGTGGTTTTTCCGCAGGGGTTGGTGTTGGGGGTCGCTTCTTTTTACGATGTATATCGATGATTTGGATTATGGATTAAATGGTTTTGTGTCTAAGTTTGCGGATGACACGAAGATAGGTGGAGGAGCAGGAAATGTTGAAGAAATGGAAAGGTTGCAGAGAGACTTAGTCAATTTAGGAGAGTGGGCAAAGAAATGGCAGATGAGATACAATGTTGACAAATGTACGGTTGTACATTTCGGAAGAAGAAATAATCAGGCAGATTATTATTTAGATGGGGAGAAAATCCAAAAATCGGAAGTGCAAAGGGACTTGGAGGTCCTCGTGCAGGATACCCTAAAGGTTAACCACCAAGTTGGATTGGCGGTAAGGAAAGCGAATGCTATGTTGGCATTCATTTCAAGAGGAATAGTGTATAAGAGTAAGGAGGTGTTGATGAGGCTCTATGGGGCATTAGTGAGACCTCATTTGGAATACTGTGTGCAGTTTTGGGCCCCCTATCTTAGAAAGGATGCACTGATGTTGGAGACAGTTCGGAGAAGATTTACGAGAATGATTCCTGGAATGCAGGGGCTAACATATGAGGAGCGTTTGTCGGCTCTTGGATTGTATTCATTAGAGTATAGAAGAATGAGAGGGGATCTCATTGAAACGTTTCGAATGTTGAAAGGGTTGGACAGAGTAGATGTGGAAAGGTTGTTTTCCTTGGTAGGTGAGTCCAGGACAAGAGGCCGTAGTCTTAGAATTAGAGGGTACCCAGTTAAAACAGAGATGATGAGAAATTTTTCTAGCCAGAGGGTTGTGGATTTGTGGAATTCGTTGCCACATACAGCTGTGGAGGCCCAATCATTGAGGGTGTTTAAGGAGGAGATTGACAGATATCTAATTAGTCAGGGTATCAAGGGATATGGGGAAAAAAAGCCGGAAATTGGAACTAGATGTTGAATAGTTTAGCTCATGGGGGAGCTGCGGAGCAGACTCAATGGGCCGAATGGCCTACTTCTGCTCCTTTGTCTTGTGTGATCTTGTGAATATCTCATTGGCCAAGTTTCCCTAAACTTGCCAAGTTAAAATTAGAAGAGTCTTCTCCACCAAAATATATCAGGCAGCATCTTCTGAGATAATAAAAGAACAGTACGATAAACTTTTAATCAAAAAGATACAGTGACTGTTATCAATCAGTAACTCTGCTTCCATCTCCACAGAAGCTGTTCAAACTGATTATTACCAGCATTTTTAGTATTTTTGTTTTCAAATTTCCAGCATCCACAATGATTTGCATGTGGCAAACTTGAATGTGATTTTTGTGTGATGAGATAGCAAAAAACTCATTTCCTTTAGTTTTTAGGATTGTTTGTTGTGAGTGCTATTCTGTTTGTAAGCCAAATTACATGGATTGCTACACAAACAAATTAGAAAAGAAAACCTTGAAAATTACTAGCATCCATACAAACCAGAACATAAATAACGTTACATTTGCACAATCTATTCATTGCAAAAGTTCAAAGCTGAAAACAATTCTTCAATTTGATGGTAAGCAAAGATTAAGGCAATTCTCCTGCAGATAAAGCAAAACTAGGAGTAAGGGATAATGAACGAGGATGCAGGAATAGAATTCAGTCCATATTTTAAAATTAGATTTGTTTTATTTTCAGTTTTCTGCTGTAAATAACATTTATAACAGAAACTGTCTCAGGAAAACCTATTATACAACTTACTGCTTTTCTTCAGTAAATTCACTACACTCCATTGACCTGGAGACTTCAGTTCAAATCTCTCAAAGGGAACTCAGCAACACACACAAGATGCTGGAGGAACTCAGCAAGTCAGGCAGCATCTATAGAGGAGAATAAACAATCGACGGGTCATGCTGACCCTTCATCAAGAAAGAGGTATCCTGATGAAAGGCCTGGGTCTGAAATGTTGGCTCTTTATTCCTCTCCACTGATGCTGCCTGACCTGTGTAATTTCTCCAGCATTCTATGTGTGTTGTTCAGAGAGATGGCATAAGCCAGAATAAGAAGGTGGGAGGAAGAGAAAGAGCACAGCTGCGATGATTGGTGAGACTAGGTGAGGGAGAAATTGTAAGAAATTAGGAGGGGATAAATGGAAGAGTTACACATGGCTGTGGTAGTGAATCTGGGTGAGCACATGGTCAAAGAGTTGGCCCATAGGATTGATTGTTTATTTCTTCCCTCCAAAGTTCAAAGTTAAATTTATTATCAGAGTACATACATGTCACTACATACAACCCTGAGATGGTTTTTCCTGCGGGCATACTTAGCAAATCTATAGAGCAGTTATTATAAACAGGATCAATGAACAATAAACAGTGTAAATGCAAATATAAATAAATAGCAATTAATAACAAGTATGAAATAACAAGATAAAGGGGGCTTAAAGTGAGATCATCAGTTGTGGGAACACCAGAAATAGAATGAGTGTAGCTATCCCCTTTTGTTCAAGAGCCTGATAGCTGAAGGGTAGTAACTGTACTTAAACCTGGTGGTGCGAGTCCTGAGGTACCCGTACCTTCTACCTGACGGCAGCAGTGAGAAAAGGGCATGGCCTGGGTGTTGAGGATCTTTGATGATGCCTGATTTGATGAGTTCCTCCAGCATTTAGTGTATATTGCTCAGAATTTCCAGCATCTCTAGAATCTCTTACGTTTATCATCGGAGATAAGTTTAGTTCATTCATAAAAGGTAGAATTTAAAAATAGAAACACTACAATTAAGAGAAATAAACAGAAGTTCTTGCACAAACTGTGATGAGAGAAACAGAGTTCACAACTCAGATCATTGATCATATATCACTAGATTTGACAAAAGTATCTCACCCTACATCATTTAAAGTATGGCATGTGGTACAGTACTATTTCAAGTAGTTACATTTAAAGAGCAAAAGAGATGTCTACAAACACAGAGTAGCTGTGAGCTCACTCTGTATGCCTGTCATTGACAAGGGAGTGTGGAATGCACTTACATCTTATCGACCAATGTCAGAAACCTCCCTTATGTAATAGTGAATGATGAATTGTATAAATTTGCAAATCCAACCTGCTCCAGCTTGAAAACAATCATTTCTGAGACATAATTTGTTCTGCATGGAAAGTGTGGGCCTTGCTTTGCTGCTACTGTATGTCAATGGTGGAGTGAGTAAATAGTCGTGCATGGGAGCCTATCAAGAAAGCTCCTGCGTCCTGATGGTTTTGAACTTCTTGGGTGTTATTAAAGCTGTAGCCAATCAGGCAAGTCAAGAGTATTCCATCATGCTCCTGACTTGAGTACTGTAGATGGACAGTCTTCGGCAAGTTAGGAAATGAGTTTTCACCACAGGATTCTGTGCTCCTCTTATAACCATGTTATAGAAACCATAGAAACCGTAGAAAAACTACAGCACAGAAACAGGCCTTATGGCCCTTCTTGGCTATGCTGAACTATTTTCTGCCTAGTCCCACTGACCTGCACACGGACTATATCCCTCCATACACCTCCCATCCATGTATCTGCACAATTTATTCTTAAATGTCAAAAAAGAACTCGCATTTACCACCTCGTCTGGCAGCTCATTCCATACTCCCACCACTCTCTGTGTGAAGAAGCCCCCCCTAATGTTCCCTTTAAACTTTTCCCCCTCACCCTTAACCCATGCCCTCTGGTTTTTTTCTCCCCTTGCCTCAGTGGAAAAAGCCTGCTTGCATTCACTCTATCTATACCCATCATAATTTTATATACCTCTATTAAATCTCCCCTCATTCTTCTACGCTCCAGGGAATAAAGTCCTAACCTATTCAACCTTTCTCTGTAGCTGAGTTTCTCAAGTCCCGACAACATCCTTGTAAACTGTCTCTTCACTCTTTCAACCTTATTAATATACTTCCTGTAATTTGGTGACCAAAACTGAACACAATACTCCAGATTCGGCCTCACCAATGCCTTATACAGCCTCATCATAACATTCCAGCTCTTATACTCAATACTTTGATTAATAAAGGCCAATGTACCAAAAGCTCTCTTTATGACCCTATCTACCTATGATGCCACTTTTAGGGAATTTTGTATCTGTATTCCCAGATCCCTCTGTTCTACTGCACTCCTCAGTGCCTTACCATTTACCCTGTATGTTCTACCTTGGTTTGTCCTTCCAAAGTGCAATACCTCACACTTGTCTATATTAAACTCCATCTGCTATTTTTCAGCCCATTTTTCCAGCTGCTCCAAGTCCCTCTGCAGGCTCTGAGAACCATTCTCACTGTCCACTACACCTCCAATCTTTGTATCATCATTAAATTTGCTGATCCAATTTATCATCCAGATCATTGATATAGATGACAAATAACAATGGACCCAGTATTGATCCCTGTGGCACACCACTATTCACAGGCCTCCACTCTGAGAAGCAATTCTCTACTACCACTCTTTGGCTTCTTCCATTGAGCAAATGTCTAATCCAATTTACCACCTCTCCATGTATACCTAGTGACTGAATTTTCCTAACTAACCTTCCATGCGGGACCTTGTCAAAGGCCTACAGAAGTCCATGTAGACAACATCCACTGCCTTCCCTTCATCCACTTTCCTAGTAACCTCCTCAAAAAACTCCAATAGATTGGTCAAACATGACCCACCACGCACAAAGCCATGTAGACTCTCCCTAATAAGTCCCTGTCTATTCAAATGCTTGTAGATTCTGTCTCTTAGTATTCCCTCCAATAACTTACCCACTACCGACATCAAACTTACCAGCCTATAATTTCCCGGATTACTTTTCGATCCTTTTTTAGACAACAGAACAACATGAACTACTCTCCAATCCTCTGGCACCTCACCCGTAGACACTGACATTTTAAATATATCTGCCAGGGCCCCTGCAATTTCAACACTAGTCTCCTTCAAGGTCCGAGGTAATACCCTGTCAGGTCCTGGGGATTTATCCACTTTAATTTGCCTCAAGACAGCAAGCACCTCCTCCTTTTCAATCTGTTCAGTTTCCATGATCTCACTACTTGTTTCCCTTAATTCCATAGACTTCATGCCAGCTTCCTTAGTAAATACAGACACAAAAAACCCATTTAAGATCTCCCCCATTTCTTTTGGTTCCGCACATAGCTGACCACTCTGATCTTCAAGAGGACCAATTTTATCCCTTACAATCCTTTTACTCTTAATATACCCATAAAAGTTCTTTGGATTATCCTTCACTTTGACTGCCAGACAAGCTCATGTCTTCTTTTAGCCCTTCTGATTTCTTTCTTAAGTATTTTCTTGCACTTTTTATACTCCTCAAACACCTTATTTACTCCCTGTTTCCTATGCATGTCATACAACTCCCTCTTCTTCTTTATCAGAGTTGCAATATCCCTTGAGAACCAAGGTTCCTTATTCCTATTCACTTTGTTTTTAATCCTGACAGGAACATACAAGTTCTGCACTCTCAAAATTTCTCCTTTGAAGGCTTCCCACTTACCGATCACATCTTTGCCAGAGAACAACCTGTCCCAATCCACGCTTTATGTATATTGTATTTCCATTTCGGTTTCTAGCAAATGGTAACCACAGAATAATGATAGTGGGGCATTCAATGACAGTAACTCTATTGAATGTCAAGGAGTGACAGCTGAATTTTGTCATTGTACTTGTGTGACATGACTATGACTTGTGATCTATCAGCCAGGCCTGGGTATTTTCCAGCTTTTGCAGCATTTGTATGTGGACTGCCTCATTATCTAAAGTCACGATTATTGCTGAACATTGTGCAATCATCAATGAACATCCCGACTTCTGGTCTTCCATTGAAAGATAGCCATTTGCTGAAGCAGCTGAAGATGGTTGTGCCGTGGACACTGGTCTGAGCAACTCCTGCAGAAAAGCCCTGTGGCTGAGATGATTGAGTTCCAACCACCATCATAGCTATTTTCTTTCTACTAGATATGATTCCAACCATAGAGGTCCCCTCTTTTATTCCCATAGACTCCAGTTTGACCAGAATTCCCTGATGCCATTCTCAATCAAATAATGCCACTACTTCAAGGACAGTTACTCTCACTTCACCTCTGGAGGTCAGCTCCTCAGTCCATGCTTGAACCAAGGCTGCCAAGCGTGCACTCAAGAGTGCAGTACAAGTCAAGCTGCCAGAAGAAATGTGGTGGATGGGACAAATGGCAGTCTAGATGTCAAACATCTGTCAGTCAGCAACTTGCCAACCAGTTACCTGTGTACTAGACCTAGGATTAGCTGTTCTACAGGAGCTGGTTAGTGATACGCTTCGGAGGATTGAACGCGGAATCAGGCAGGTACAGGATCTGAAATATTGTTGGAGGAGTCTCAGCTTCTGCTCTCATCGAGCAGGTGTCTTTTCTCCAAGATTGCCAGCTAATTCTGCAGGGGATCCTTAGACTGCCGTTTTAAAATCAATTCATTGAAAGGACCAGGATCACTGTCTCCAACAAAATCAATTGCAAAGCTCACGGTTTTGGAATCTGCATGTAAGAGTAATATTAAAGCTCTATTTGAGGACAATTACAAGAATCTTATTCTGTTGAAAATGCAGTGAGTGCCCCTACACCTTACAGGAAAGAGTCTGGATGCATTAGTCATCCGAGACCAAACAAAACAAGACAGCATTATCTGAATCTGAGTGTATCCTGTGAAACATAATTGTAACAGGTTTCAGTATGTCAGTAGCAATGATGCAGAGGAATTATACTCTGTGTTCTTGCAAGCTTCTTTCTGAAGGTTTTATTTTTATTGGTTTTAAATTCTTAAAAATAAACTACACTGCCATTAAGAGAATCTGAAAGAAAATTTTACAGAAAATTGACACTTTTTAATAATTTCAAAGGAGAAAGAATTTAAATTACTTAAAAGTGTAAATTGCATTTAAGAATTAGATGGAATGGTCAGTTTTCTATGTATCTGTTCATTTAATCTTACTTTCTGATATTTAGCTAAATGATATGTTTTAGTATTTAAGTACCACATTAACGTCACATATTCCGAGCGAAGACTCCCATGTTTGAATCCAGCCAGCTCCCTTGCACGCTTTCCATCTGTGCTGGGTTGAGCATCAAGCTAGCAACTCGGCCTCGTAAAAATAAGAAAACCTGCTAAAAAAAACACCGTCATGATGGCATCCCGATGACTTCACTCAGAGTTAAGTGCTTTCTTCTTCTTCTCTTCTTTACGTCACATATATTCCTTCACACACAAAGAAAATCTTTAAACTGTGAAGCTCCAAAGGCATTGTAGATTTGCAATTAATGTAATTAAAACAATATTGAATTTGCAAAGTTAGGCTTTTTAAAGTTAAACTTAGAGCAGTGAATGCCATTTCAATAGAAAAATTATGCTTGATACACATACAATTTTTAGCCCATCCCACAACAGTTGCTAAATTGCTAATGGGCAATATGTGGGTATGAAATTAGGAGCTGGAATGTGTAACCAGATGGAACATCATGTTGACTCCAATATATGATGCTGCTTTCATGGCAGCATTCCCCTTTAGGGTAGAATGATGAAATCTACTTCCATCAGGCACCCAGTACTTGATAACAGCAAGGCCCCTAGTCCATGCTATTTGCATAGTTGATTAGCTGCTTGCATTTTTGTTGGTGACTGATTGGAAGGTAAGTTGATTATAGACAGCTCTACCACTTTTAGAGAATTCATAGTAGTTTCAGAATTCTGGTATAGCTAAAAGTTTGAGTTCTAAAGATCTGTGACCAATGGTATTATGCAAAGGTTAGTACTGGGACCTCTGCTGTTTGTGATATACGTATATTAATGACTTGAATGAATATGTAGATAGGTGAATGAGCAAGTTGGCAGATAACATCAAGATAATGGAATTTTCGACAGTATAAATGACTGTCAAATATACAGTGGCATATAGATCAGTTACATCATGGACAAAGAAGTGGCTAATGGAGTCTCTGGACACACAGCCCATGGCAGCTAACCCGCTGCTCCCGATGTTCCATGTTTTCCCGCGACACCTCGGTTAGATGCACCGGCCTTGAATCACCCCATCTCCAGAACCACGAAAATCTGGCATGCTGAAGCTGCGCTAATCTTCCAGGCCGTGTCCTTGGGATATCAAAAAGCCGCCGGTCGTGATGCCCTGAGAGTGGATCCCATTCCCACAAAGAACTGAAGTCAGAGTTAATTCCAGGTCAGGGTCTTCAAAAGAACCTTGAACAGGAAAAAAAAGAGATACCAAAGATAGAAATAGAGCAGTTTCAGAAGATGTAAGCAAAGGAGTCGCTGTTTCGCGCCATCTTGTCTTTGCTCTTCCCTCCATTTGTGCATAGGGTAGTAGTTGTCTGGAATGTGTTATTGGGCTTTGCAGTGGAATGAGATAGCTTATTGGTGTTTAAGAGGGTTTTAGATAGATACATGTTGACAATTAACTTCTTTTAAGATAGTGCAGCAATTACATAATGCTTTACTGCTGGGGTCCCCAACCTTTTTTGCACTGCAGACCTGTTTAATATTGACAATATTCTTGTGGACCGGCCAATCCAGGGGGTGGGGGGTGGGTGCAGCAGGGTTGCCAACTTTCTCACTGTGTTTACCCTGAGAAAGACTACCATAACCATGAAGCCTTGCGTGGGCACCTGTGTCCGCATGCATGTACGTGCCGATTTTTTTCTACAAATCAGTTTTGGCGATTCTGTTCAGTGAAACTACACTGTACATACATTATTTCTACTTTATATAGGCTGTGTATTTATCATATCATTCTTGCTTTTACTACATGTTAGTGTTATGTTAGGTTTTATGTGTTATTTGGTATGACTTGGTAGGTTATTTTTTGGGTCTGGGAATGCTCAAAAATTTTTCCCATATAAATAAATGGTAATTCCTTCTTTGCTTTGTGCCATTTCGGCACGAAAGGGTTCATAGGAACGCTTTACTTCAGCGGGGGAAATACGGGACAAGGGTGATCCCGTATGGGACAAACCAATTTAGCCCAATGTATAGGATGTCCCAGCTAATACGGGACTGTTGACAACCCGGGGGGGGGGGGGCGGGGGGTTAATCATGACCGGAATATAGGTGATAAGTCAACAATAAGTCACTTATAAGTGGCTAATACACTCAACTTTGTTTCTAAAAAGGTTTATCTAACGAGTTTAATATTAAACACACAGCGCATATTTTTCTCGCATGAATATAGTGATAAGTCAATTATAAGTCACTTATAAGTCAATAGCATCATAACATTTTAAGTAGCATTTGGATATTAAACACACAGCACATATTTTCCCCGTATGAACATATAAAATCATTGCAAAACACCAATATTGCTGAATCAGTGGGAGCCCTGGGCTTGTTTCCCTGCAACAAGACGGTCCTATCGAGGGGTGATGGGAGACAGCGATACTCGAAGGGGGTTCCTTATGTCCAGTCTATTCCGCAATTTAGTTTTTGTTGCATTCATTGGAGGAAACCCCGCTTCACAGAGATATGTTGGAAATGGAAGCAACATTTTCAGTGCTTTCGTGGTTATCTCAGGATATTTAGCCTTGACCTTGATCCAGAATGTCGGCAGAGATGTTATGTCAAACATACTTTTCAGCCTGCTGTCATTTGCAAGCTCGAGGAGTTGATCTTCTTCTCGCACTGACATGGATGATTCACCGGGGACATTCATAAATGGATCACGGACCTATTCCTTTACGCGTCTTGGGTCATTTGCATCTTGGGTCACTGATGACCTCGTGTGCCTTCAAGTTCAACAGTGCGTGACGGAATGAGGAAAGGTGCAGCTGACTCATATCATTTCATATCACCAAATCATATCATTTCCTCGTGGCCCAGTAGCACATGCTTTGCAGCCTGGTACCGGTCCACGGCCCAGTGGTTGGGGACCACTGCTTTACCGTGTCAACTGTAAGATCGGTGTTCAATTCCCATCACTGCCTTTAAGGAGTTTGGATATTTCCTCCGTGACCATGTGTGTTTCCTCCGGGTGCTCCAGTTTCCTCTCACATTCCACAGGCATACCAGTTAGGTTTAGTATGTTGTGGGCAACGTATGTTGGTGGTGGAAGCATGGCGACACTAGTGGGATTTCCTCAGCACATTCTCGATGTAAACAATACATTTCAGTATATGTTACAATGTTTCAATGCACATGTAACAAATAAAGCTAAACTTTATCTCAGGCCATAAAATATAGGAGCAGTATTAGGCCATCTGGCCCATCAAGTCTGCCCTGCCATTTCATCGTGGCTGATACATTATTCTTCTCAGCCCCAACCTCCTGCCTTCTCCCTGTATCCCCTAATGCCATGACCTATCAAGAATCTATCAATCTATGACTTAACTATACATAAACACTTGGCCTCCACAGCTGCCTGTGGCAAAGAATTCTGCACATTCTCTACTCTCTGGCTAAAGAAATTCCTCCACATCTCTGTTCTAAAAAGACGTCCTTCTATTCTGTGGCTGTGTCCTCTGGTCTTAGACACTCCCACCACAGGAAACATCCTCTCCACGTGCACTCTATCAAGGCCTTCACCATTCGATAGGATTCAATTAGGTCACCCCTCATTTTTCTGATACTAGTGAATACAGGCCCAGAGCCATCAAACACTCTTCACACGGCAAGCCATTCAATCCTGGAATTATTCTTCTGATCCTCCTTTGAACCCTCTCCAGTTACAGTACAACCTTTCTAAGATAAACGGCCCAAAACTGCTCACAATACTCCAAGTGAGACTGCACCAGTGCTTAACAAAGTTTCTTTTTTTCTTCTTCAATCTTTTTATTAATTTCATAGAACGAAAACTTAACATAGCAATAATACAAAGAGTAGGAGATACATTGTTGCACTTAAAATGAGTAATTGTAAGACCAAATAGTATAAATTGACAAAGCTCCCAACCGTGTAGGATAACAATGAATAATACAGGACAAAAAAAAACTAAAGAAAAATCATGAAAAAGAAAAAAAATAGAAAAAAAAATCCCAAAAAAGAACTAAATAGAATTAGTCAACTAAACTAAAAGACTTGGGCAATTCTAACAACTTAAAAATGGGAAAGAAGAAAACGTTAGTGTCAATGACTCCATTTCTCTCAACCAACAGTACAGAGAAATAAAATAAGTTTGGAAATGGTCAAATTACATCAAATGAAAATGCTGAATGAATGGCTTCCAAGTTTTGTCAGAGTGAATGGAAGGGTCATAAGCCACACTTCTAATTTGTTTTCCAAATTCAAACACACCATAGTTTGTGAAAACCAATGAATTACAGTAGGAGGGTTAATCTCTTTCCAATTCAGCAAAATGGATCTTCTAGCCATTAAAGTAAGAAATGCAATCATCCTACGTGCTGAAGTTTCAACGTTACATCCTTGCTTTTATATTCTACTGCTCTTGAAATGAATGCTAACATCTCATTTGCCTTCCTCACCACAAACTCAACCTGCAAGATTAACCTTTAGGGTGTCCTGCACAAGTACATGTCTATACACCTCCTGATGCTGTATTCCATCTGCCACTTCTTTGCCCATTCTCCTAGTCTGTGTAAGTCCTTCTGAACCCTCCCTATTTCCACAAAACTACCTGCCCCCATCTACCTTTGTATCATCTGCAAACTTTGCTATAAAACCAACAATTCCATTATCCAAATCATTGACATATAAATTAAAAAGAATCAGTCCCTACACAGACTCCTGTGAAACACCACTAATCACTGGCAGCCAACCAGAAAAGGCTCCCTTTATTACCACTTTTTGCCTCCTGCTTTATCCATTCTAGAATCTTTCCTATAATACCATGGGCTTGTAGATTGTTAAGCAGCCTTATATATGGCACCTTGTCAAAGGCCTTCTGGAATTCCAAGTACACAACATCCACCGAATCTTCATTGTCTATCTTGTTTGTTATCTTGTCAGGCATGAAATTCCCTTGAGGAAACTATGCAGACTACAGCCTATTTTATCATGTGCATCCAAGTACTCTGAGACCTCATCCTAATTGACTCGAACATCTTCCCAACCACTAAGGACAGACTACCTGGCCTATAGTTTCCTTTCTTCTGCCTCTCTCCCTTCTTGAAGAGTGGAGTGACATTTGCAATTTTTCAGTCTTCCGGAACCATTCCAGAATCTAGTGATTCTTGAAAGATCACTTCTAATACTTTCACAATCTTTTCAGTCACCTCTTTCAGAACCCTGAGGGGTACACCATCTGATCTAGGTGACTTATTTACCTTTAGACTTTTCAGTTTCCCAAGAGCCTTGTCCCTAGTAGTGGTAACTTCACACACTTCATAACCCCTGACACCTGGAACATCCACCATAATGCTGGTGTCTTCCACAGTGAAGACCGATGTAAAATATTGATTCAGTTCATCTACTATTTCCTTTTCCCATTTACTACCTATCCTGCATCATTTTTTTAGAGTTCGAACATCCACTCTCTGCATAAAAAACTTGCCCTTGTCATCTCCTCTGTACCTACTTCTAAGCACCTTAAAACTGTGCCCTCTCATGCTAGCCATTTCAGCCCTGGGAAAAGACCTCTGACTATCCACATGATCAATGCCTCTCATCATCTTGTACACCTCTATTAGGTCACCTCTCATTCTCCATCGCTCCAAGGAGAAAAGCCTGTGTTCACCCAACCTATTCTCATAAGGCATGCTCCTCAATCCAGGCAACATCCCTGTAAATCTCCTCTGCATCATTTCTATGGTTTCCACATCCCTCTTGTAGTGAGGCGACCAGAAATGAGAATAGTACTCCAAGTGGGGTTTGACCAGGGTCCTATATAGCTGCAACAACACCTCTCGGCTCCTAATCTCAATCCCACAATTGATGAAGACCAATGCACCGTATGCCTTCTTCACCATGGAGTCAACCTGCGCAGCTGTTTTGAGTGTCCTGTGGACTTGGGCCCCAAGATCCCTCTAATCCTCCACACTGCCAAGAGTCTTATCATTAATACTATATTCTGCCATCATATTTGACCTACCAAAATGAACAACTTCACACTTGTCTGGGTTGAACTGCATCTGCCACTTCTCAGCCCAATTTTGCACCCTATCAACGTCCCACTGTAACCTCTGACAGCCCTCCACACTATCCATAACACCTCCAACCTTTGTGTCATCAGCAAATTTATTAATCCATCCCTCCACTTCCTCATCCAGGTCATTTATAAGAATCACAAAGAGTAGGGGTCCCAGAACAGATCCCTGAGGCACACCACTGGTTACCGAACTCCATGCAGAATTATTGGCTAGTTTACTTTCATATCCCACCTTTACCTTCTTTATCTTCTTCTCTGAATATGAAAGGTATAGTAGGATGTGGAAGATCCACAGGAGGAGAGCATTTATTATAAATTGGCATCACGATTGGCACAACATCATGACTGAATGACCCGTCCAGTGTGGTACTTTTCTACATTCTATATTCTATGTAATAATCCCTTTGTGATTACATGTCATGTGATCACTTGTACACTTTAGAGGTACAACTCACAATGTGTTGCCTTTTTGTGTGCAAGAAGCATGAATCATTTCAAGTGTCACTCCACACCTAATGAAAGCTGACCAGTGATAACTGACGTTCTGTCTCTCCTCATGAAGCATACTCTAAAAAAGGCCCTTGCAATTGCCCATCAACTTAGGCAGGCTACTGCTACTTGTAGCATGGTGATACAATCAAGGCAGAACTGCTTACAATCAATCTTCAGGGCCATTAGCAGCCTCCTTCACCCTGAAGGAGCAACCAACAACCAGTTTGACTAAAGCCAGCAGAGGAAACTGCTGATAGGAAAATTAGAACAGGCAAAATCATGGGGAAATAGGACCCTCTGGTACTCTTGCCAGGTGTTAGTTCAATATACATGAATATCCTTTATCTATATGATTGAACATTTCATAGATATATAAAACATATCTTGTGAAATGGCACCCATAGATTTTAAATAAGAGGTACTATATTGCATAATTTTGTGATTTCAATGTCATTTCAACCAGGTTAGTTAAAGTTATACAATGATTCTATCTCAGACATTTGGTTATTTGCGTTTAATTTATAGAAAAAAATACATTTTATGGTTATTTGAAAGTACATGAGTGATATTTGTTTTGAGAACTGCACATAGAGAAAAGCAGAATTATTCGTTATTCAGGACTGCACTCAACAAAGCAAATGAAATGTGTCCTTCAATATTTCATGAGGAGCTGTAAGGAACTGCAATTGTAAACTTCACAGTTTAGCTGAGTGATAAGTTTGCAAGGTAAGGCAATGCAATCCTTACTACTGCATCCACATCCAGTATACCCACTGTAAATTAGTGCTTAGTTCAAGTCCTTTGAAATGAATAGTGTTTCTCCAAATATTCCTCTCAGGGTGAATTGTCAAATGTGGTTGAATGTCAAGCAGAACAGCTGAGAATTCCAGTGACATTAAGTTAATCACTAGGTATTATGTGTGCAAACTGTTACTTCAGCATTTCAAACTCATATGGCAGCAAGGACATGGGATTCAGACACAGACAACCTCTCTGGACACACAGGAGACTGCAGATGGTGAAAACCTGGAGTAACACACAAAACATCGGAAGAACTCATTGGAGGCATGGAGGGAAATTGACAAAGATACTCCATCAGAACTGGAAAGAAATGTAGCCCCCTGGCCAAGCCTCAGGGTCACTCGGCTCGCTGTCGTCTAGGGAAACAGCCCTCGGCCCCGCCAAACTGGGTAATCAGTTGTGTGGATGCTATGTGATGTACCCCACCCCGCCCAAATAACAGACAATACACCAGATATGATTAAATGATTTAGAGTTTATAGATATTACTGGATCTATATAATTAATAGAGAATAAAATATAAAAGGAAAATACAAGGCGCCACACTCATCAAAGTTCAATCTCTTCATGAGCAAACAGTTGGAGCTCAGGACCCTTCTTCTTGACCCTGCAACCCCTCAGACCACCTCGACCGGCCACCTGGGACCAACAACGGTGGTCAACCAGATGCTCCACATGAGTCCATCTCAGTCTCCTCTCCTCGCCGGACGCCCCGCTCGGGGTCTGACCCCGTTAGCGGATTCACAGCACCTGGTCCATCCTCTGTCTCTCTCTCTCCCACCTTCTGCCCCAAAACCCCGCGCATACAATATCTTCAGACACACCAGAAGCATAACAACTATCCCAATTGGTTCATAACACCATTTTTTATCAGTAACGTGATCCAAACAAATGGCTAACAGGAGAACTTTCTCAGCAGTTAACATAACAAAGAAGCCCTTTCAATTATAACATAACCAGCCATTTTAATTGGACTACGCAGTGACAAAAAAAAAGAAACCCCCTATAGAAAGAAGGAAGATAGCTGGTATAAAAAGATGAAGAAAACGGTGTAGCAAGGAGATATTTGATTTCAGGTTAGGGCAGTGAGGTAGCTTCTCTGTTTCTTGTGGATGACTGATGTGCAGTTTCACTAATGTGACAAGGCTAGTCCTTAAAATAATGATTTTGCACCTGATTAAAGACCAGAAGTGCAGAACAAATAAAGCACAAAGAGCTGGTCCAAGTCTTCAGTGCACTGTCTCATCACCCACGCTCGCTAATCACTTGTTCATTAACTGTGATTTTAACAGGAGAAAGTTCCCTGGCATGGACCTTCCCCATAATTTCTCTGGCTTGGACCTTCCCTACAAATTCCCTGGCATGGACCTCCCCTGCAAAGTTATGTGAAGTATTGGGTCTGCTAATGAAAAATAGCAATTTTGTATTTTGCAGAAATAAGCTGAGAATTGTTTATGCCAAATAACATGTTTACTAAATGTCTCAGCTGTCAAAGTGCTTAGATGTTTATTAACATCCCTGATATTCAGAGATACCTAAAATATACTAAAGGATGTTAAAAGTCAACAGTCCATTTTCCTCTATAGATGCTGCCTGACCAGCTGAGGTCTTCCAACATTTTGTGTATTGCACCAGATTCCAGCATCCGCATTCTCTTGTGTCTCATATTCCTTGGGATCAAGAATGGTTTGCTTCCTCCTCAGATAGGCTGGTTCTAGAATGACTTTTAATATCAATGAAGAACTGCAGACTCTTCAATAAACAGGGTAGATGAGTGGCTTATGGGGATGGTGGCTGTCTTGTTTTTGGGGTAGTGTGCTCCTTCCATTACTTACATGGATAAGCCTTGCTATATCCCGGGGGCAGACGAGCATGGTGGTGGGGAGAAGTAGGGTGAATAGTGGGTTGTAGAGCTCGGACATACCTGTCTTTGGAAAGGTGAGTACTGATATGTAGTATTCAGCATGGTTTTGTGCGTGAGAAATCATGTCTCACAAGTTTAATAGAATTTTTTGAAAGGGTATCCAAGAGGATTTGACAAGGGCAGAGTGATAGATGTTGTCTCCATGGATTTCAGCAAGATTTTTCACAAGGCCAATGTTGCCAAGACTGGATAGTTAAGATATGAGCAGAGACTGGATAAGCTGGGATTGTTTTCCTTGGAGTGAAGGATGATGAAGTTTTACCTTTATTGGGATTTATAAAATCACAGCAACCATATATAAGGTGGATCATCATTGTCATTTTCTTAGGATAGGTGTGTCTAAAACTATAAGGCATAGGTTTAATATGACAGAAGCAAGATTAAAGGGGATCTCAAGGGTGACTTTTTCACACAATGGTACTGTTTATTTTGAATGGGCTGACAAAGGAAGTGGTAGAGGTGCTTAAAATTGCAAAATTTAAAAGACATTTGGACAGGAAAGATTTAGAGGAATATAGGCTAAATTCGGGCAAATGGGAAAGGCACCTTAGCTGGGATTGACAAGACATTTATGTCTTAATGAGCTAATGTATGCTTATTTTAGTATATCTATTTGTGTGATGTTCAGTGGAGCATCTTCTGGCAAACATAACACAATATTATTCTGAATATGGCTACTGGCTTTTTGGGACATGTATGGCTTTTGCAGGAAGCCTCTTAGATCTCACAATGTTCATTGCAAAGTTAGACAATTTAATTGAATGAAGTACATACTCTGATATTTGTGATTTTTTTGCTAAATTGTATTTATTTTCAAAGTTCAAAGTAAAATTGTAATTGAAGTACCTATATGTTACCATATACAACCCGAAGATTCATTCCCTTGCAGGCATATTCAATGAATCAAATAATCATAACAGCATCAATGAAACACTGCACAGAGTACAACCGATGTGCCAAAGAGTGCAAATAAAAATAAACAATAAATAAATAGACAAACAAATAAATAAATGCATACATAAGCAATAAGTATCGACAACATGAGATGAAGAGTCCTTGAAAGCGAGTCCGTTGGTTATGGGAAACTCTCAGGCAAGTGAAGTTGAACCCTTTGGTGGTTGATGGGGTAACAACTTTTTCTGAACCTGGTGGTGTAAGTCCTGCAGCTCCTGTACTTTCTCCCCAATGGCAGCAGCAAGAAAAGGGCATGATCTGGGTGGTGGGAGTATCTGATGATGGGTGCTGCTTTCCCATGACAATGCTCAATGTAGCTGTGCTCAGTGGTTGTGTGGGCTTTACCCATGATGGAGAGGACTACTTTTTGTAGGATTTTCCATTCCAGAGCATTGATGTTTTCATAATACCATGTAATGCATCCAGTCAATATAATACCTACCACTGATTTATAGAAGTATGTCAAAATTTTAGATGTCACGCAGTACCTTCATAAACTTCTAAGAAAGTAGAACTGCTGCCGTGTCAGGGGACAGAAGTAAATGATGTTGCCATTATTTGGGAGAAGGTTCTTGGGAAACTGAAAGGTCTGAAGGTAGATAAATCACCTGCACCAGATGGTCTACATCTTGGGGTTCTGAAAGAGGTGGTTGAAGAGATTGTGGAGGCATTAGTAATGATCTTCCAAGAATCACCAGGTTCTGGCATGGTTCTAAAGGAATGGAAAATGGCAAAGGACATTCCAGCCTTCAAGAAGGGAGAGAGGCAAAAGAAAGGAAATTATAGGCCAGTTAGTCTGACATCAGTGGTTGGGAAGTTGTTAGAATCAATTGTTAAGGAGGTGCTTTCGGTGTACTTGGAGGCATGTGATAAAATATCAGAAGTCAGCATGGTTTCCTTAAGGAAAAATCTTGCCTGACAAATCTGTTGGAATTCTTTGAGGAAAAAACAAGCAGAATAGACAAAGGAGAATTGTTGGATGTTGTGTACTTGCATTTTCAGAAGGCCTTTGATGAGATGACACACGTGAGGCTGCTTAACAACTCAAGAGCCGATGGTATTGCAGGACAGATATTAGCATAAACAGAGCATTGGCTGATTGGCAGAAGGCAAAGAGTGGGAATAAAGGAAACCATTTCTGGTTGTTTGTTGGTGATTAGTGATGTTCCACTGGAGCCTGTGTTGGGAACTCTTTACTTTGGATGACAGAATTGATGGCTTTGGGTCCAAGTCTGCGGATGTTACCAAGATAGGTGGAGGGGCAAGTGGACTACAGAAGGATTTAGACAGATTGGGAGGATAGGCAAAGAAGTAGCAGATGGAATATAGTGTCAGGAAGTGTTTGGTCAAGCACTTTGGTAGAAGAAATGAAAGGGTTGACTATTTTCTAAAGGAGGGGATATTCAAAAACCCAAGGTGCAAAGGGACTTAGGAGTCCACATGCAGGATTCCCTAAAGTTAACTTACAGGCTGAGTCGGCGGTGAGGAAGGCAAATGTTAAGTTAACATTGATTTTGAAAGGACTGTAATATTTAAGCAGGGATGTAATGTTGAGGCTTTATAAGGCACTGCAAAGGCCTCACTTGAAATATTGTGAGCAGTTTTGGGCCCTTATCTAAAAAAAGGATGTGTTGACATTGGAGAGGGTTCAAAGGAAGTTCACAAAAATGCTGAGATTGAAAGGCTTGTCCTATGGTGGATCTGGGCCTCTACTCATTTGAATTCAGAAGAATGATGGGAGTTCTCATTGAAACCTATTGGACATTGAAAGGCCTCGATAAAGTAGATGTGGAGAGGATGTTTCCTACGGTGAGTAAATCTAACACCACTGTGGCAGAAAAGGAGCACAGGACAGGTGCTCTGAAATGATGGAACTGAGGAATTTAAAGTTGCAGACCCTCTCCACTTCTGACCTCCCGAAGTGGACTGACTCATGGACCCTCAGTTACCTCCTCCAGAAATCAATAGTCAGCTCCTTGGTCTTGCTGAAATTGAGTAAGAGATTGCTGTTGTGGCATGACTCAGCTAGTTTTTCATTCTCCCACCTACATGCTGATTCATCACCACCTTTGATTCGACCTATGACAGTGGTGTCATCAGAAAATTTTGATATGGCACTGAAGCTGTGCTTTACCACCCAGTCATAAGTGTAAAGTGAGTACAGCAGGGGGTAAGCACACATCCTTGTGATACACTTGTGCTAATGGAGATTATGGAGGAGATGTTGCAATCCAAACTGACTGGGGACTGCACCTGAGGAAACTGAGCACTGATTTACACAAGGAGATATGGAGGCCAAAGCCTTGAAGCTCCATTGATTAACTTTGAGGAGATGATAGTATTGAAAGCTGAGCTCTATTGCACTGTGATTTGAGACTCTTTACAGAATACAATTCACAGTTTGATATATTGGATCGATGGAAATAACTACTAATGCATTATTCTTTCATTGCAGAGTAGCGAGGAAATAAAAACAAGCAATAACAAGAAAAATCCCATGTTTATAGATTTCTTACCGAGTTACCATCTTTCAAACAAAGAAGGAAACATCACTATTAATATCTTGTTATGTTGCACCATACTTCCCAGAATCAGTCAATCTGACTGATTTGAAGATAAGAACACAGTCGCAGTTCTGCCAAAGAATTATACTTTTAGTCGATAATTCCTCTTTCTTAATTAAGCAGCAATACATTTCAATTTATTTATTATTTATTTATTGAAATACGATGCAGAATAGCCCCTTCCAACCCTTCAAGCTGTGCCAGCCAGCAACTCGCTGATTTAATCCTAGCCTCCTCAATTTTACAGTGACCAATTAACCTACCAAATACTATATCTTTGGACTTTGGGATGAAACAAGAGCACCCAGAGGAAACCCATGTGGTCACTGGCAGAGCATACAAATTTCTTACAGGCAGCATTGGGAATTGAACCCTAGTCACTGCTACTGCAAAGCATTGTGCTAACCACTACGCTACAGCTCCGCCATAATCTACTCCTTATTATATGTTATGCATGAAAGGTGATGAACAGGTTTTCAAATTGCTATCTAAGCTTAACAATGGCAGTGTGAATGAATCATAAGTAATATGAACAACTCAAATTTTACATGCATTTATTTTATAAGAAATGTTTTCTATAATGAAATATTAGTTTGATTGGGGTGTGGTTTGGGATGATCTGATTCAGAATGGTTTAGTGACTAATCTAGATCAGTCTGAAAACAATGCTTCAAATTGAAGGCATCCTAAATATTTTCCCCTTTCAATTGGTGAACGGAACTGATCTACCAGAGAGTACTATTGCTGTGACTAAACAGTGCAGCATTTTAATAGATAGTAAGTAGTTTACATTGACTATACAATGAGGTCATTTGGAAAGTTACTGCTGAAGATTTCAATTATAAATCCATAAATAATGTTTTGTTTCTGATTTTGAAACATGCTGCAAAAGCTGTATTTTCTGGTTAAAATGATGTATATCAGCTCGGCTGTGAGGTATTATTTTCTTGAAATCAAAGCAACACCAGTGATAGGTCTTATTCTATATAAATTGACAGGAACATATGGCATGTTGTTGTTCAAGTGAATAAAGGACACAGCATACACTTCTGTTGAAAACTTACGCACATATTGTACTGTTTATCATCGCAGCACCTACTCCAACCATCTGCTCTAGCTCACACCCTCTGAATACTTCATGCATCAATCACCTTGCTGTCTGTTTACCAGATTTGGACTAGCTTTATCACAAACAGAATGAATTGTGGGAGGATGTCTGTAATTATGTTAGTCACATTAAGTACATATGTGGCAAGATGTAGATTTTTACTTTCTAGATTGCAAGTATCAAAATATTTGAAAATGGTCAATATTTGAGGAGATGGTAAGAGGAAGCCTTTGAAGATTCTGTCGTTTTTTAAATATTCTGTTATTCTCACATTAATTAGTTGTTTTTTTCAGACGACAACTAATAGTTTGCATTCACCAGTAATACTGCATATAATAAATTAACACAAAGTATTCATTACTTAAATATAACTTATTTTCAGATCTTGTATGCCATGATATAAGTGTAGACCAGTCTTTCTCCTGCATTTCATGAAACTTCACTGTCAATCTTATGGAAACCAGGTCTCCATTTTTTCTTTTCAACAAACAGCATGCGACCTGTGGTCGGGCAATGGTACCTAGAGTGTCTCCAAACTGACCTAGTGTCAGCTTTATGATCAGCATCAATGTTGTGGTGTATTTTCTTTGCATTGTGATGTATTTGTGCCAGTACAAGGACACAGTTGGTAAGCTTTTGAGAACAGAAGATACTAAAAAGGCGGGGGAGTGAGACTAAATGGGAGAATAGATCAGCTCATGATAAAATGGTGGAGCAGACTCGATGGGCTGAATGGCCGACTTCTGCTCCTTTGTCTTATGGTTTTATGGTCTAAACAGAGGGCGTTGTACAGGTGCAATATAATCCCATATGCAAAAATAATTAGTCAAGCTGCAATACAATGCCACAAACTGCTAGCCATTGGCAATGCCGCTCATAAAAAGTTTACCGTTTTGCAATTTATATCAGATTTCAACAATATTCAAAATAGTTTGGTGTCTGACAAAGTTACAGTTCTTTTCCATTCTGTTTTGGAAATTATGATATTAGGGTTTGTAACCAAATGTTTGAGTTATGCAGAGTGGAGATAAATTGATAGAGCAAAACAGAAAAATAAATTTTCACTAAGAGACCCCCTGTGCCATAGCATTTTATGACTGCTTGACACATTTTATTGGCTTTATCAATAAAGCTGTGAGTTATAGACTGAACAAAACTCTGAAGAAATGGTATATTTATCTTTTCCAGTGAACAGATACAACCTGGTAAAAGTTTGAAACAGTGATGACTCATGTTTTTGTCTTTTAATCTTTCTCATTCATCATCTTTGAGAAAAAAATAGCCAATTTGAAATAACTCATTGACCATTGAAATTATTGAAGAACATGGAGGAATTTAGAACAATTGGCTTAGCCCTCAAAAATCTTGCAATATGTACAGAAATCTTGAATCTGAGCAGAGATCAGCTGTCAATTCTTTCATAATGATAAGCAATGGTCACTTTAATAAACATGTGTAAGGCTCAGGGCTATCGGCTTGTGTTTATCCAGGGGAAATCCTGTCCGCTCACCGAACTATGTCTCACTTTTGTGTAGTTGCTGTGTAATGCACCCTGGTACAAACTCACACATCAAATATCAGACAGCACACAATGTACGATTTACAGATTACATTTTACAGATCTTACTGGAACTATGTCATTAATAGAGGTACAATATAAAAGCAAAGCAAAAGGCGCCAATCTTATCAGAGTTCAACCACTTCGTGCACAACTGTTGGAGCTCAATTCATGGGTTTTTTTTTCTACCATTCGATCTCCTCTGACCTCCTCGACCCGCTGCCTGAGACCAATCACAGCAGTCGAACAGAGCGCGTCCAGCACGTCCCGAAAAGCCCACGCTCTCACCCAGGTCCCCACACATACAGATAAAATAACATAACTTCCATTAGTTAGTTCCTCCGTTATCTACAACTACAACCCAAACATTTCAGCTACAGAGAACATTACCTCATAGTTGACATTGCAAAGAAGCCATTTCATTATTACACTTCAGAGGAGCCGAGCCATTTTATAATTAGCAGTTAACAGTTAACATTACAGTTAATATTACTCCCCCCACCGAATTAAGTCATGCCCTCATGACATTCAGATAATTTGCCAACCCCTCCTGCAGAACGCACAGCCCAATCCAAGTGCAGAAAGCAGTGACATAACTCCCTAAAATGGTAGAGATCACACCCTGCTCCCCAGGTGCTACATAAGCCAACCTCTCCAGGGGTTACTAATCCGCTGAGACCTCCGTACCCCCTCTTCTAGCTCCTCTGGATCAGCCACTACTGGAGACACTTTGGTGCTACCTGGGGAAAACTCCCGCGATCTGTCACTCAAACCCCTCTGCAACTCGGAGCCCCCTGCCTCGGGTTCGGGCCTCCCTTCCTCTCCTCCAGAGTCCGGCTGCAGTCCCTGTTGCACACCAATAGCCCCCCTCACCTCCCCTGACGCAGTGAGAGAAGGGCCTGGAGTTTCTTCCTCCGTCACGGGGGAGTTAGCGAACGGCAGCATGTACCGTACATCGGAATCCTCATCCTCCGAATCAGTATCTCTGCTCGGGGCTGAGCTCAGCCCCGTATCTTTCGCGGTGGGCTCTTCCCTTGCCTCGCGCCTCTGCAGAGCCCTTGTACGAGGCGTAAACTCCAATTCGGGCTCTTGGTCTACCTGCACCTCTTGGTAAGCGGCAATAGGTGGTTCCGATGGGGATCTTGACAGGCCCCTTCCCGTCCTCTGGCCTCACCCAGAAAACTGGTAAGTTGGGCATCTGACTTTCCACCATATAGGGTGTGGCCGCACAGCAGTCAAACCAAATTCCAGGTAAACTCAAATTCCTTATGAGGACTCGGTCTCCTGGCAGTGTTGGGAGAACTTCACTTTCTGATCATACTTCCTCTTATTTCCCCGATTCTGCTTGGCAGCCACCACCCCAGCCAATTTGAAAGCCCTTTTCAGCTCTCTCCTCATATCAGACACATACTTCAGATAAGGCCTCGGCTGTACACCCACATCAGCCCCGAAACAGAGGTCAATGGGCAACCTCGCCTCACATCCAAACATCAGATAATAGGCGAATACCCAGTAGTTTCATTGTGTGTACAGTTATAACAGTGAACCAGATGCCCGATATGTTGGCTCCAACTGCTCTTTTTGCTAATCTCTAGAGTCCTAAGCAGGTCTAGCGAGGTCCGATTAAACCTCTCTGGCTGGGGATCGTCCTGCGGATGATGGGGCGTGGTCCTCGATTTCTCAACTCCCAGCATGCCCAGTAACTCATAGATGAGCTTACTATCAAAGTCCCTTCTCTGATCACGACGTATCCACTGGGGAAGGCCATAATGCACGAAATACTTCTCCCATAACACTTTTGCCACCATAGTCGCCCTCTGGTCCTTGGTAGGAAGAGCCTGAGCATATGTAGTGTAGTGATCCGTGGTGGGAGATCCATGGGGTGGGACGTGTGGGCCAGGGAGCCGCGGAGGTAATGATCCCTGCGGAAAGCGGAGAGGGGTGGAGAGGGAAAGATGTGCTTAGTGGTGGGGTCCTGTTGAAGGTGGCGGAAGTTGCGTAGGATAATATGCTGGACCCGGAGGCTGGTGGGGTGGTAGGTGAGGACAAGGGGAACTTTGTCCCCGTTGTGGTGGCGGCAAGATGGGGTGAGGGCCAAAGTGCGGGAAATGGAGGAGAATCCTCAGGAAATTGGAGGAAATCCACTCCTCAGGTCCAGCACACTAAACCGCTTCGCCCCACTCAGGCAGGCCAGCACGTCTTCAACCCTCGGGACTGTATACTGGTCGGGGACAGTGCGCCGGTTCACAGCCCAATAGTCCACACACGTGCGTACCTTTCCGTGCTTCTTCAGGGCCACTACTATTGGAGACGCATAAGGGCTTTGGGATTCAGAGATGACCCCAGCTTCCTTTAACTTATGCAGGTGCTGGCGCACATCTTCCACAGCTGCAAGGGCCAGTTGCGGCAACCTCTCTATGAACGGGGTGTCCTCAGTCACCCGGATGGTATGGCGGGTTCTCTTGGAGCAAGCCACATCGAACTCGCCAAGGGAAAAAACATCTTCCAGCTTCAACATTAACTCCACCAGCCTCTTCTTCCAACCCACTGGCGCCGGAGAGTCTCCAAAGTTAAAGGCCTCAGCAGTCAGCTTCCCTCTGTTTTCCAATCGTCCCGCCGCAGCGGGCCTCACGGAGGCGCTCGACATTACAGTCACCGGGAATAAATGCACCGGCGGTATCCCTCTCTTCAAAGTGATTTATTTCGTTGTGGTGTTCTTGACAATCACAGCAATCCTGTTCGCCTGTACCACCAAGGGCCTCTGCACTTCGGGCCTCACCAGCACCTCAGCTGGAAATTGCGACTCCCCCCTCAAGGTTTTCAGGGGTGTCCACTAAAAGGGCCTCGCCATCAAGCACGTCGGGAAATCTGGGGGTCCCCATCACCCTCCCTAATTCCCTGGGCCTTATTACCTTAGGCTTCAACTGGGTGCATCACATAGTCCCTCGCTTACATTCAGTATCCGGCCTAGGGTGGCTCCGCACTGCCTCAGAAGCAGCTCGAAACATTGGGTGCACAGCCCGGGTCTCCAAAAAGTTCAACCCACCCTTTCCTGGCAGGCGCCCATGAGCCCCCACACCACAGGGGTGTTGGTCCCCTCCAGAATTGACGCACCCCCATCTCAACCAGATCCGGACAAACCAGCACTAACATCTCCAGAACTACCGACACTCCCATATTGGCTTCTGAAAACTCCAGTCTCACTAACAAATACCCATCATACGAATAATCCCCAGCACTGACGCCCCAAATCTCCAGTGCACTGAATGGGATCAAGGGCAAATGCTTTAAATACTGGTTGTAAAACAAATGGTATAGTAACGTGACCTGTGACCCAGTGTCGAGTATGGCTTTAGCATAGATTCGCTCCATCTGTAGTAACACGCAAGATCAGGGTCCCACTATTCCTTCCGGAATTGGGTCTTTCGCTTTCGGGGGTTCCTTGGTACATCGCTGGGAACATGTTCCCCCAGAGACACCAGGCCATTCTCTCACTGTGTCCTCTAAGTTTCCCGACACCTCTCCCTCCGATGGGCTCCCTGCTGCCCACATTCCCGCTGGAAGTGGCTCTCTTCCCCACAGTTATAGCACACCCCCCACCACTCACATTCTCTCTGAAAGTGTCCCTCTTTCCCATAGTTATAGTACATGCTACCGGTCACCCTTCTTCTCGCGGACCCCCCCACTATTCACAGCCCTCTGCGCTGTCCGTCCCCTGGGGGGGCCCTGCCTACCGACCCCTCTGTTTTCAGTTTGGCCACCACCTCCCTTATCAATATCCAGTTGGAGCCGGCTCTGCTCACTTCATCACCAGGGGCTACACCTGAGGATTTCACCCCACTGACAGAGCCCTCCCGCGGCTTCAAAGCGTTTTCATCCCCCCTCACATCTCTGATCAGCTGAACGAACGTTGGAGGAGGGCGCATTTTATAGGACTGCCGGAGACTCCAAGCAATCTTGTCCTCAGCCTGGGCACTCCTAACTTCCTGATCCACCTGAGCCGCCCGAATGCCCGCCCGGTGCCACAGCCCCCCAAGCCGTCTCTCTAGCCGAAAGAGGTACGTGGAGAAGTTCTCACCCTGCTCCTGAAGCATGTTTTGAAACTCCCCGAAGAGCTCCCAGGAGCATCCGGCCAACCCAATAGCACTTTCCAAGGCCTCCAGATAATCCTTCAGAGTGACAGCGGGCTGGTTATCTCTCATACCGCGCACTACCCCAGCTGCCACTCCCCGCAAACTTTCAACCAATCGCTGTCGTTCTTCCTCATCCGAGCACTGCCACTCACTTAACAACTGTTGTTTGCTCTATCCACGTCTCATAATCTTCTTCCCTTTCAGAGAAAGTTCTTATCCTCCGGCGGGGCCCCTCTGCCTGTCTCGCCAAGGAGTAATAGCAGATGGCAACTCGGAACCCTTGCGTTTCGCTAAGGGGCGGGAACTAACCGATTTTTCCAAATCTGACCAATCCTTCCCTTCATCCTCCAGTACCGAAAGGATTTGTTCCCTAAGATCTCCTCCCCGCTCTGCTGGCGACTCAGCTCGCTGAGCTTCGACCCCTCCTTCCCTGACAATTTGCAGGCGCCATGGTCCCGCCTCCCCTGGGACACCAATCTCCTCTGGCAACACCTCCCTTGTAAGTCTTCGCTTGTTTGCACCAATACCAGGCCTGTGCCCGTCTCAAAATCAAAGTTCCGCGATACAGTTTCCACTTTGCCAACAGCTTTAACCCTACTCAAACCTCGGAGTATCCCTTCCTCCGATACATTAGTCTCCACTCCCCTCAACACGCATGCATTGCTTACTGGCACCCTCAGAGCCGCACACCATCGCTGAAAGCCAGTCTCCATGACAACTGTACTTTAAACAGAGTGATAACACAGCATCTACAGAATTTAACCCCAAACGATGGCCACCACAATTGTAATGCTCAAGACTATCGGCCCGTGTATATCTAGGGGAAACCCTGTCCGCCCGCCAAACTGTGTCTCACGTTTGCGTAGTTGTTGTGTAATGCACCCTGGTACAAACTCACACATCAAATATCAGACAGCACACAATGTACGATTTATAGATTACACTTTATAGATCATACTGTAACTATGTAATTAATAGAGATACAATATAAAAGGAAAGTAAAAGGCACCAAATTTATCAGAGTTCAACCTCTTCATGCACAACCGTTGGAGCTCAATTAATGGGGTCTTCTTTCCACCATTCAATCTCCTCCGACCTCCTTGGCCCACTGCCTGGGACCAGCCATGGTGGTCGACCAGAGCGCGTCCAGCACGACCTTCCTCTTCGGTTCTCCTCCCGAAAAACCCCACGCACTCACTCAGGTTCCCAAACATACAGATAGAATAACATAACTTCCATTGGTTAGTTCCTCCATTATCTATAACTATAACCCAAACATTTCAGCTACAGAGAACACTTCCTCATAGTTAACATTGCAAAGAAGCCGTTTCATTATTACACTTCAGAGGAGCCGAGCCATTTTATAACTAGCAGTTAGCAGTTAACATTACAGTTAATATTACTGGGAACCCTACACGTGTAATATTATAATATGTAAACATAAAAGATTCTGCGGATGTTGGAAAACCAAAATAACACACACACAATGCTGGAGGTCAGGCAGCGTCTAAGGAGAGGAATAAACCGTCAATTTGTCAGTCTTTGCTTGTGTGTAGTTTTTCATTGATGTTGTATTTTTTGTTCCACTGTGAATGTCCGCAAGAAAATGAATTATATAGTAACATGTGCAATATGTACTTTGATAGCAAATTTACTTAGAACTTTGATCATTCAGACCTGACGAATGGTTATACCTGAAATGCTGACTGTTCATTCCTCTCCAGAGATGATGATTTCCTTTAATATTTTGTGCATATTATTCTACAGTTTAGTGAGTTTCATTTTTTATACCCAGAAAGGTAAAGTTGAAAAATTCATGCTTTTCTGAAACATTTCAATGTTGGACTTAGAAATCATGTTTGCTTGAGTTCCACTGATAATTTTTTTTAGAGTCACTGGTGCCAGGCATGATGTTTTCTCAGTGTGAGATCGAACTTGGGGTCAGACTGAAATGAAACTACAATATAACTAGTAGCATATGCACCCTGCAGATTTTGCTCACAGATTGGTTATTGAGGGAGTGTTAAAATGTTTAACACATTATCATGGCGCTCCTTTGGAGATTTATTTGTTCATATCGATTCAAGCTGAATTTTAATTACATAATTTATATGATGTACATAAACCTAGATAATAAGTACCTCATTAAAATGAACTGGCAGATTTAAAGGTTCATGCAGTGTCTTCGAGCTCAGGGCAATGAATGGAATGTTTTTTCTCTCCAATGCCTAGTAATCAGAATAAACCTATCTGCAAAACACTCAGAAGCTACTCCAGGTCACAAATCAATAGAATGCCATAAAATAAACTTATGTACATACAAAACAGCAAATATTAAGATTTGCAGAAATATTGCATTCATTTTTAAAATGCATAAATTTAGTGACCTCACTGGCATTATAATTGATGAAATACAAAATTTATGTAAATGATGGCATGTGAAGAATAGTAATCAACATATCATCAAGTTTTGAGTGGTGAAATATAGCATGGAAAATAAATAATAGGAAGAGTCCTAAATTCAGTAGATTAGTTCCATTGCGTGGGGTCATAGCCCACAGTTTGCCTCCCTTCCTCTTATGTTCTACCTCCATCCTACACTTCACAGTTACCTTTCTGGATGCAGGAGGTCTATTTTGTGCACCGTCCACAACTCAATGGCCAAAGAAATGGTCTAAGTGGACCTGGGGAGGCACATTGCAGATGCCTTACACCTATAGAATCGCTTGCAGCATTGAACAGGGTAGTAAAGATGACAGCAGGATTTTGTCAGCTGGGAGAGATGAAATTGACTTTAACTGTTTTTATATTACATTAACCTACGAAGTTTGGAGGTGTTCAGAAAATATTAACATGATAGTAAATAATTAAAACAATTAAAATTATTAAAGCTTGAAACAAAAACATTAAATGGTTTAATAAATGCATATGAATATTCAGAAACATTGATGGAAGTTTTTCCTGAGATTTTTGAGGCATGCGTGGAAGAGAAAGGATCATCTAGAAATTTACAGAGCTCTGGTGCTGTAAATAGATGCATGCATGGTTCAGTACAGCTCCTTTGTTGCCACTCTCCAGGGCCCTAAACAACCCTTCTAGGTGAGGCAGTTTTTCATATGCAGATCTTCCTCATTGCATCCAGTTCTCCTGATGTCGCTTCCCCCTACGTCGATGAGACTGGCCGCAGATTGTGCTACTGCTCACCAAGCACCTGTGTTCTGTCTGTCATGGACATTTGAATCTTCCTGTTGCCAGCTATTTTAATTCTCCTCCCTATTCCCACACCAACATGTCTCTCCTCAGCATGCTTTACTGCCAAGATGAAGCTAAGTATAAGCCAGAGAAAAACACCTCATATTCTGCCAGGCTGATCTAAAACCTGATGGCATGAACACTGAGTTCTCGAATATCTGATAAGCTGCACCCCTCCTGTCTCCATTATTCTCTTGTGCTAATCTACCTCGCCCCCATTACAATGTCTCTTCACCTTCTCCAACCTCTCCAGCCATCAGCACATCACCCACAAACCCTTTCACTACTAATACTACTGCTCCCGACACCCCTTCTTTTATTCCATGGTCCACCTTCCCCTCCTGTCAGAATCCATCATCTTCGGCCTTTTCTCACAGCCAACTATCATCTTCCATCTTCTAGTGCTCTTTCCACTCTCTTATCTTCCGCCTGCCTCTCACCTCTCTTCATCTGGATCCACCTATCCCCTACCACGTTTTACTCCACTCCTTCGCTCCATCTTTTTTACACTGGCTCTCTCCCCTCTATCTCTCAGACCTGATGTCAGATCTCAACCTGAAATATCAATTGTCTATTTCCCTCTACAAATGCATCTTGACCAATTGAGTACCTCCAGGATCTTGTGTGTTGCTTCAGATTCTGTCATCTGCAGTCTTTTGTGGCTTCAGTTTCTCTCTCATCTGTCACTTTTAAGAAAAGGTGCAACAAACTACTAGAAAAAAACATGGTTAGCTCTGTGACTAATGTAAAGAATAAAATATTGCTTAAAAATTAAAGAACTCAGCTCTGAGGACTCAAGAGAGCATGGACTTTATGCCTTGAATAAATGCATTAAACAAAAAAGCTAGTTCAAGAATTTAATGAACTGTCTATACTCTGACGTCAATCATATACAGTAAGTTGAATGCGTTAGTCTTCATATTTGTTATGTGATATTAATGAAGTGAGATGAATTGATTTATTTTGGGAATTGAATGTTAGAGGATTGTTCTTTATATACATTTAAGATACTCAGAGCCTAGCATTCTCGATTAATTATGTAACTTAGGAGATACGCTTCAAACGGAATATTTCAGCATTAGAAGACTACATGGCATTTCAGGTAATTTGAGGTAAGATTTGAAGTCTGTGATGTACTGCCTGATTTAAAGAAATAACGAACAAGCAATTGAATGCAACATATATCCAGTGGTTCAACAAAAGAGAGAGAACATATCTCTGTAGGGGTAAAATAATTAAAATAAAATTATTCTTCTCTCACACTTAGGAAGTACAATGATTCTTCAAGCACTGAACATTAATAACAGATGCAGTCAAATGAAACATATTCATCAATATTATTTCACATGTTCCTGGTGTTGCAAATGTTGTAGGCCTCTTTTATTGAAGTGTATTCCAAAATTTAATTGACTAGAGTTTTGTTGTGTTCACCCACAATTAATTTTATTTTGTGTCAAACATTTGACTCACAGCATGATTTCCACTTCATGTATTCCAACCTTTGTGGGAACACTGAATTCTGGTCAAAATACTACACTTTGCTAACTGAAAGCCCTGGTCAACATAAAACTGTAAACAAACCATCAAAATACAGTATGCAGTCGTCTTCTTAGGAAAGGCATATGTTTCAAAAGAAGGCCTACTCAGCTGCACATCTTTGCTCATGTATTCACAGAGTCGTACTGCACAGAAACAGACTCTTTGAACCATTGATTCCAAGATGACCTTGAAACACTAATCCAACACTAATCTATTTTAGTCTCCCTATCTTCCCACTAATTTGCTCCAGATTCTACCACTCACCTACACACCAGGTGCATTTATGGTGGCCAATTAACCTATTAATCTGCAAACAAAACCCGAGCAGCTTGTCAGTGTTTTGAAACACCAGTATTCTGTGATTTTATCCACTTTAACCTAAATATCTATTATGTGTGCTTAAGGATAACTAATAAATAGCTCTCTAAAATCATCTTTTAGGTGATAGTGTCCTCACAGAGCAATGTAATTCCACTACCAATTCTGTGCTGCACCCACTTGGAATTCCTCCTTACAGCCTCATGTATTTATTGTTTGTGAAACTTCCAAAACAATTAAATAAAAATGAAAGAAGTAACTAGCATTATATATTACTATTAATTTTGCTGCAGGATCAAAAAGTGGTTCAAAGGCAACAATGATCTTTTTCAATGCAGTCATTGTAGCAGTATAAGAAATCAAAACAGCTAATGTATAATAACAAAGCCACACAAAACTACATAAATCAATTACTCTGTCCTCCTCTGTCCCTTTTCTTCTTTCTTTTCTCTCTCTTCCTCATCCATCTGGGCCCCCATTACCCTATCTCTTTTCCTTCCCCCACTCTCTCCATTAATCTATCACACTTCTCACAATGGATTCACTCTCCACCCCTTCCCTTTATACTATGCTCGACCACTCTCTCATCCTACTCCACTATCTTTGGCCCTCGTGCTATATTAACATATCACTACCAAGCTTCTGACAAGATTCCAACTATCCCCTTTCTCACCTGCCTTTCATCCCTCTCTCCTGGATCCACCTATCACCTACAAGCTCTTGCTGCAGCTTTTCCCTTCACCTTTTTATATTGGCTCTATCTCCTCTATTTCTTTCCAGTCCTGATGAAGGGACTTGACCTGCCTGAAATGTTGACTATTCATTTTCCTCCATTAATTCAGCCTGACAGTCTGAGTTCCTCTAGCATTTGTGGGTTATTTTTTACGTGAGCTTAAAATCCATGAAATCCATGAAAACTTCCCAGCACCTTTCTGAATACCGTCTTGAAGGCAGCAGAAAGCAGCTCTACTTAGCACTACATGTCAATCATCCACCAATTGTTCTTTCTCAATATCTCACTGGGATGTCAAATAATTTTGTGTTTGTGTTCCAAATTGAAGATTAAAACCACAACCATTTGCCTTACAGATATTTACACTATGATTTGTCCAAAATTGACAAAGAACTGTACATAGCCACAATTTAATGTAAAAGGACTGTAAAGATGCTTGACTTTAAGACTGCTTTTCTCTAATTATCAGGTTTATGAAGGGTTTTTTGAAGCTATGAGCGACTTTTACAGTTATAAAAAAGCCAATGTGCTGAAATAAAGTAAATATATTGATTTATATAGTGCTTTTGAATCATCGTCAGGACGTTTCAAAGTGCTTTACAACCAATGAAATATATTGGAAGCGTCAATATAAATGTAACGTAAAAGCTTGAGGATAACCTAATGAGTGCAATCCCAATTATGAGGGGCATTTATACTGGTGACTAACATGGACAGAAAATTATGAAATCTTCTGGGTTGTCATATACAGTCAGCAGTTGTTGTTCAACAAAGAAAACTTACTACCACTAACTTGATCTGACCTGTATGCACACCTAGTTTAACATTACCAGTTTGACACTTATTGACAGTAGGTCTACTTGAATGGGCAATATCTCACATCTCACGAACAGATCTGGAAATATTGATGGGCAAATAGTAATAGGAGACATACCCTGGTGAGGGAGGGTGGTGCAAAAGGGCACAACTTTATGTTGTTGTCCATTATTGTTTCTATTAGAATTTGCTCATCTATTTTCTAGATGTATTCACAAATCAAAGACAGAGATTTTTATTTTTACTGTCACAAACATATACAATATATACTTCTTAACTGTGTGTCGTTTGGATTTAGTTTATTCTTTCAAATTCTCTTCACCTTCACACAGGATGAATTTATAAAAAGTAACTTCTTGAAGTTTGCAGCTAGCTAATGGATTTTCTACTAGGAGACTGAAAATGATTCCACAGCATGTCACAAAAATATGTCACACAAGATCTGGCCATGGCCGACTGACAGAAGTGATAGACAATGAAACATTCATGTACATTCATGAAGCATAATGAAGTTCTTTCCTAAATATGCCCATGCTGAACATCTGCCTGTGACAATATTATGAAGACTGCCATTACCAAATTGTAAGAACCATGTATCTTTTTTTTCTGTCTGCAGGAGACATTTATCTCTTTTTCATCCATTGGAGCCATGTATCTACTTTCTGTCTATATTGTATTTTGTAGCATGTTTATTATTATAATTTGTCACGTGGGTGGGATATGGTAGATGCAAATGTGTATAGTTATGTACGCACGTTTCATCTTTGTTTAGTTTAGTGGAGAGGGACTGAGCCACAGGGAGTGATATTTTTTATTTATCACTAATTGTATTTCAGATTGCACTTAGTATTAATATTTATGCTATTTTACCACTTAGTGTTGCTAATTAGACTGTTATAGCACTAATATAGTTCTGTTCCTTTTTTATTGCTACTAGATCATCCCTCTTTGCTAGTTTCATAATAAAGGATCAAACGTACCTTTTTAAACTGGAAATTTATTATATAGAAGCATGTCAAATAGTGACAACAACCCTAGCTTAGTCCTTCAGCAATTTAGGTTTATTTTCTAGTAACCATTACATTTTGTTGACAAAAATATTAGTTATACCAATGAAACACCAGTCTATGGCAAAGGGTTTTGTTTTGTTTTTGGGCCACTTGGCAAAACTGGAGCAGCTTGCAGTAGGTGAATGTAATTTTGTTGATTCCTGCAGTGTACTTGTAGTTTGAACAGAATTTTTGAATGGTCAGCACTGCCAGTCCAATAGGAACCATCGTTCAATCATGTGATGTTTGCCTGATGTTGCTTTGTTTTATTGAAGTGCTGAAATATTCCAGTTGCCTGTGTTTAAATTTAAGGCTTTTTTTTGCTCTGTTTTAAGTGTTGTGGATGCACAGTTTACTTGCTGCCTACATTTACTGAAGTGAATATTGCCAGTGCTTTGAATGAACAAAGGGTTAATTGCAAGCCATGCAACTAGAGAAAGTAATACGAGGGTATTGAAGCATATAATTGGCACCAAGACCCGGGATTCAGGGATAGCAAAAAGAGAAATTAAAACTAAAGCTAAAGCTAATCTAATCAAAAATCTTCAAAAGGAGTATGAAACAAATGTGACCAATACTAAGGACTTAATACTATCAATTAATGATCTTATGAAAAGTAAATAAAACGCCTTTCAAATACAATCTTCTTTTGAAGACTTGACTAATCTCAGTGGTACTGTTGCTAAGCAACATTGCATGCTATCTCATTACTTCCCAAAGCCAAGCAAGAAGGAAAAAAAAACAAAACCAATGTTATTCAAACATTGATCACGATTGAGGGGCATTCAGAGTGGATATGAAACAATGGTTGAAACAAATATGTTCCATTGAAGGTCATGTTGCTGCCACAAGTGAAAATGTGTCTCATCTTCCAGCAGACAATGTTTCTTGTGTTCCAAGGCATGTTTTGACTATGTATATAACAGGGGACCTACAAGATGATGTGAAACCAAATTACTGTGTGTCAAGTATCAGTATTCAAACTTCTGTTGCAGCAAAAAGATCTTCTGTGTCTCCAAACTCCTCTGCGCGCATTATACCTGATTTTGCTGTATTAATCACATGTCAGTGATTATTGAAGGACAAAAATGCACTGGAAGAATAAGAGGAGCAGCTACGTAACAGGAACAGCTTCACTCGGAGGATGAAATTGCAGCACAGGTGTCCAAAGTTAGCGTTTTTCAAGTGTGGCAGGTGCCGAAAATACTCCAGCAAGATAGTGCTATGGTGTGAGTTGCTATATTGATAGGACACAGATGAAAACAAAAACATTCAATGTCAATAGTGCTGACCAGAAAGAACTACAGTCTGCAGATTAGTGAATCTGGATGAATCAAGGACAAGGGATGCAGCCAAACCAATTGCCTTTGTTCTTACCGTGAAGGAAGAGATGAAGGATGCCATTTTATGAAGGGACTCTGTGTTCTTCATTTTGTGAACTAAAGTTGATCAGTGTTTTAAAGTGGACACAATGATGCCTCTGGCAATCTGCTGAAGTGGGGATCACTTCCAAATAAGTTATTTATGAGGTGTTTTTGGTTGGATTGGCCCTGTGTAATTCAAGCTGGTTGCTGATAGAGAACAAACAGCCATAAATTACAGATTGTCACTTGATGGGAAGAGGGCAGTAAATGGATGCTAGCCTGTAGCAGAGGAAATAAGCATGTGTTGATGATCAGACACGTGACCTATATCCAATGACAGTGGAATGTAACATTTAAATTGGTAAGGAATTAATATAAAAACAGACATTTCATGTGTGCTGGCAGCAGTAACAATCATGGATGAGGAAGATGATCCCTTGGACATGAGGAGATTCAAAACAGGACTATCAGGAACATGTGACCAGCAGCAGAAACTTATTTTTAACTAGTATTATCTTTTCTATTCTTTGAATATTCCTGGAATGTCAAGGAAACTTAGCAGGTGTTCATAGAGGTATTCAGTTGTGTAAATTCATGTGTTCTTCAGCTGAGACAATAAAGGTACTTGTCAGTAATTACAGATTCTCTCTGTGCCTCCTTGACCATTATTACAAGGGACGATTCTTGTAACAGAATTGGTGAACCTGTAGTGCACTGAAGTTTAAATCTCCATTTTGTCAGTAGGAGACTCGAGCCACACCACTTGAGTGACAATAAAGAAATCTCAAGTTTGGGTAGTTTGTTAGTACAGAACAAGGATGAAGATTTCAGGGAATTCTTCCAGTCCGGAAGGCTCGGATTGTTTTGACTGGAGTAGTTTCCTCTAGAAGTATGTATTGGGGAAATAGCCACAATACGGGGAATACTCTGGACACACGAGCAGAGATGGCGGCAAAGTTTGTTGTATAATTGGGAAAGGGAAACTCTCAGACAAGAAATTTAAGTAGTTCCTAAAGCCTGTAGCAACGACCTGCCTCATTAAGGATTTAAAAGGATATTAGCAAAAAGCTAACGCCCAATGAGATAGGTTATAACAGGAAATCCTGCAATGCCAGCAAAAACGTAAAGCCAAGCAAGTGAGATAGATTACAACAGGATATGCCAGAATATCAGCAA
This sequence comes from Mobula hypostoma, assembly GCF_963921235.1. Classification (NCBI taxonomy): domain Eukaryota; kingdom Metazoa; phylum Chordata; class Chondrichthyes; order Myliobatiformes; family Myliobatidae; genus Mobula; species Mobula hypostoma. Next base: position 69,306,592 of record NC_086106.1, read on the forward strand.
GAATCTAAGCTAGAGCAGGATAGATTAGAGAAGGAGGTAGAAACACACAGAGAGTGGTGAATCTGTGGAATTCTCTGCCACAGGAAACAGTTGAGGCCAGTTCATTGGCTATATTTAAGAGGGAGTTAGATATGGCCCTTGTGGCTACGGGGATCAGGGGGTATGGAGGGAAGGCTGGTGCAGGGTTCTGAGTTGGATGATCAGCCATGATCATAATAAATGGTGGCGCAGGCTCGAAGGGCCGAATGGCCTACTCCTGCACCTATTTTCTATGTTTCTATGTTTCTATGTTAAACTCTTAAGGGAAAAATCATTGATTTACAGGGACAGAGAAGTATGGATTTGGTGCATATGAACCAATTTCAGCTGAAGTGTGAGAAATTGGTTAAAGAAAGAAGTAAATGGGAAGAAGAAGCCAATTTAGCTCAGAGCCAAGTGGAGGAATTGAAGAAAGAGTGCAGTGATTTGAAAGTAACTATAAATGAAATACAGAAATCAGTTTCTGAAAAGAAAAGGAAAACTAGTGAGCATACGATTCTTAAAACAGATACAAAACCTACTGGTCCAACTTGCTTAACAGAGAGGAACAAAATGTCCATTTAGATGTAAAAAATTGAAGGATGATAAATATGGAGATATGGATTGGCATGATTTAGCAGATAACAGAGAACATAGAACATAGAAATTTTCAGCACATTACAGACCCTTCGGCCCACAACGTTGTGTCGACCATGTAACCTACACTAGAAACTGCCTGGAATTTCCCTAGTGCACAGCCCTCTGCTTTTCTAAGATCCATGTACTTATCTAAGTAATAGGGTCTTAAAATACCTTATAGTATCCACTTCCACCACCACCACTGACACTGCATTCCGCGCACTCACCACTCTCTATGAGAAAAACTTACCCCTGACAACACCTTGGTACCTATTTCCAAGCACCTTAAAACTATGCCCCCTCATGTTAGCCATTTTAGCCCTGGGAAAAAGCCTCTTGCTATCCACACGATCAATAAGGTGATCAGATATCGTCATGATGAGGAGCTATTGAATGAGGACATTCCGCTGGCGTTCAATCAAAAACAGCCGGTGCTACAGATGGCGCAATTGGCTCCACTAGTTACTGTCAGAGAGGGAGGTGTCAGGGCAGTTAATCAATATCAGAATATATTATAAAATACACCATTCTGGGTATAACACCTGAGGTATATTGCTTAGAATATCGGGACACATATGCCCAGGGATGATCTTAGGCAACTTTTCCAAGCAATTAGTTACCAGAAAGCAATGCCTGGGCTAGATCATACTGAACAAAGAAGACTGATTATAACATACTTGCATCTGAACATACACTCCGCTTTCCCAGAAACATAGTGACATGCAGGGACAGCAAATAAGGAGTTAAAGAATGTGATACAGATGATTATGGGTAATAACAGTGACTCAATAGATGAGTTACTTAAGTGTTACCAAAGGAAAGGAGGACACCTCGGTGAACTTGCGTCCTGTCTGTGGATGGTGTTCCAAAGGGTGTATGGATCGACATTAGAAGTTTCTATTTCTGTAAATACTAGAAGTTGCATTTACTAACAAGTCTGCTGTTTTTACAGGTTAGAAAATATGTTGCTCAGTACTTTTGACATATTGACTTTAAGTTTGAGTTCTATTGGAGAAATAGTTTTGAAGCAATCAGTGTTTTGTTATGCAAAGTGCAAATGGAAGCTCGAGTGAAATGTTGAACTGGTCCAAATAGCATTTCACTATTTATGTAGCTGCTGCAGGATGTTTGAATTAAAATGCCTTGGTCAGTCAGCCTTGTCACTTAATCGTTGAGATGTAGCTGTAAAGGGTATCAAAGTCTCTACCTTCCTTGCAGGTAATCTTTATTGTACAGGCGAATCGCATTGCCATCACGATACGATAGCAAATGATACCAAGTGACTATTTGTATCAAAATAATAAGGAGGGAGGTAGAAGGAGATTAGAAATGAATACCTGAGGACAAAAACACAGACAAAGGGAAAACACAAAGGAAAGTCCCTACTTTAAATATTTTGTAGATGTCTCCTTATCAGTACAGATGGGTGAGAAGAGAACTGGGTGCAGGGTATTTGTAAAAGATGAAGGTGGCCAGGGAAGGTAAAGTATAGTTTTAAAGTTGCTCAACATCAAGAGGGCACAGCCAGCAGAAGTAGCAGCTGTAGCATATGTGATTAGCTGCTAAGGATAGTTTCTGCTCGGATCTGCCATGAATTCCGATAGCATGTATGTTTGTAATAGTCCTACAGAACATCTGCCTCTTTGAGGAGTAAGAGAGTTTGTTTCATCTGACAGAAAGTCCTTCTCATCTACTGCTCTGTCTGATGAAGCAAAGGGAAAGAATACTGAGTCATTAAGGTGAAAGTCCACCCAAATTTATCCCCAGGGGAGGGGGGGAATAACAAAGCTGAGCTAGCGAAGTAAGGTGCTTTAAATGGGCAGAAATGGCAACCACAGATTGAGGAGATGGGAAGGCAGAAGGAGCAACCGTTTAAGGTTATGGATTTAATTGAGAAGCAGAAGAAAGATAAAGAATTAAAATAATTAATAGAAGGGTCAGGGTCAGAAATGTACAAAGAACACAAAAGTGTACATGTTAAGGATGGATTTGTCCTGTTTGAAGGAAAGGTTGTGGTCCCAGAGGGAAGAAGAAATCAGATGATCCACCGGCACCATGACCTAACGGGACACCAGGAAGCCAACAGCACCCTGGAAAAGATAAAGGAGGTGTGTTGGTGGCCTAGGATGAAGGATGACATGTGACACTGCATCAAGAATTGCTTGATTTGCGCACAATATAATCCTAATAAAAATGTAAAAGAAAAGGAGCCCTCTGACTGACTAGGACAGTGCAGGGGCCTTGGACTAATTTGCAGATATATTATGTTGGAGCTTTGACACTCACCCCAGGAGGAAACAAATATATTCTTGTCGTAGTAGATACTTTCACCAAGTGAGTGGAATTTTTTCCAATTAAGACAAACATGGCCAAAGCCACTGCAAGAAACTTATTGGAAAGAATTTTTATATATTGGGGATTACCTTAGAATATAGAATTAGTTTAAGGCACTCAGTGTCCAACCCAGGTAATGCAAAATGTCATAGCACTTCTGGGGATCAAGCCAAGATTGCATATACCCTATAGACCACAGTCTTGTGGAATTGTGGAAAGGGTGAACCGAACATTCAAAAAATATGATAGCCAATAAAGTAGAACAACATGGAACAACAGGGCAGGTAGTTTTGTCTTATCTACTGATGACAATAAGGAATATAGTGGCATCATCAAAATTATACACCCCATATAAACTCATGACTGGAGGAGACATGATAGGGTTGAAGGAGTTGTTAAGATTAGACTTTTCAGAACCTGAATTAGATGGGATTGTGTCAAAAAAATGGATACAATAATTGGTAGAGATAATGAAAGGGGCAAATGATCTGGCAGCCCATCAACTAGGAAAGAAAAAGTAACAGAGTAAAGCCTACTTTGACTCAAAAGTCAACCCCATAGAATTAAGTCGAGGACAAAGTGATGATTAGAGTACGCTAACCTACCTCACTTTTAAAACCAATGTTTACAGGGCCGTCTGAAATTATAGGAAAACAAGTCCATCATTATACAGGATTTCTCCAGATAAAAATAGATGGTACCACATCACCCAGTTGAAATTGGTAGGGGAGAAACGGGAATGTTCTTACTATTGGTACGTGATGATTGATGAAGATGATGGTCCCAGTTTTGGAAACTCGCCAATCGATGTACATGGTAATCCTGACTTGGATAGAGACAGTAGATGGAGACAGATTTGACTAAGTAGGAATGTTACATTCTCTCAAATAGAGAATTAGGGGAGTTTTGTCAAGAAAATAAAGAAAAGGAAAATCATATTGGTTTCTGCCTTCCCCATTTGGAAAGCAATGGCTTGAGTCCAAAGACAGTTGGGAGATTGTATTGGGTTGGGCGAGAAAACAGATGGAAAATATGGACTTAAAATGATTTATGATTGAAACTTGTGTAACGATCTCACCTGGGTTCATACACAAACTTGGCTCGTTCACTAACTCTAACAGTCACGTGACTCAGTGGTGAGAAGGCCATTGTTCATAAATAGTACACATTTAGGGTTGGTATGATTTGGAGTTCAACCAAACAAGAAAGTTAGGATGCTCCAGTTAAGGGACATATGTTGAAAAGAATTATCGTAGCCCAGAAGTGACAGATTGTACACCAGTATAAAATTATAAAGCAAGTATATTTACCAAATTTTCAACTTTAACAAATAGACAAAAAAAGAGAAATACAAAGGCACATTACAGTTAAACCAGTCCAATATACACATAAATGCTGAAGCTAATTTCTGAAGTAGATGGGAGTGTATTGCTTCACTCACGCGCTGGACCCACGGTCTCCGTGAAAGCAACCGCCACATTCCTAACTTCCCTTGAAGACCATCTCGAATGAATTGGGTCTCTCAGGACTATTGGCTCTTCCTCCTTGGACCTATTCAACTTCACAAAGCTCTTCTTGCAACGGCAACTCCCCTTTCAGTGACATTCCACTTAATCTTCCCTTGTGCCCCGCTCTGCAGCTCCCCCTAAAAGACCCCAAACCAGACTACTATCTTTCAGAAATCTGATCCTTGCGCGCTCTACCGAAACTTCTACTGGGAGGTAAGTTACAATTTGCAGACACAACATTCCTAAATTGGACAACATGGCTTCTTACCTTTAACCAAAGCCAAAACACTCTTACCAGCAAGGCACACAGCTTTTACAGAAAATTGCTGAAATAAAGTAACTCATAGTGTACAGTAGATACCTTAATCAGGGCATTACACTTGTGTTACAGGTTTAATTTGACCTTGTGAGAACAATGTAAAAGTAACAGCCACACAACCTCAAGGCTAGAATTACATTGGAATCTAAATGTAGTGAGACCCAGCAAAACACAAAGGAGTGGGAGCAGTGTTAGGAAATGCAGGGAAATATGTGACTTTGATACCAGGGCACCAGCATATGCGGGTAATTTTTAATCTAACTGAAATAATGGTGCTCATCAATGAGACATTATTTTCTTGAGAGACAACCAAGCAGAAGTGAATTTAAGTCGGTCAAAAATAGAAAGAAGAGAAAACTATGGAATTACTGGAAGCATGTTATGAATCAAGGTTTGCAATGGTTAATACTTTAGCTACGGCAGAGTTAGGAAACCAGGTATAATCCCTTCAGCAGAAAATATGAGAAGTAACTGGATACAATCATCAGAATCAGATACAGATTAATCATATTGGTTGGAGTGCATCACAGGTAACTTTGGATTCAGTTAATTTTCTGAAGCCCCTTCAAGATAACATGAATTTGATAACTGACTGCTCATTTCCAAATAAGAAGTTATTTATGAAGTGTTTTTGGTTTGATATAACAAGCAGGTTTGTGACTGTTGAGGTTTTTATTTGCCCTGTGTGATTCAAGCTAGTTGCTGATTGAGAACAAAGAGCCATAAATTACACATCGTCAACTGCTGGGACAAGGGTAATAAATGGATGTATAAAATCACACGTTCTTCCATTAATACATTAAAGGTACTTGGTGGTAATTACAGGTTCTCTCTGTGCCTCCCTGATCATTATTACAAGGGGTTTTGAAAATAGTGTTGAATGCAATGCAAGATTGACAACTATAGTGACTACCTGTATTTCCTTGAACAGCACAATAGGGTTCCCCTTAGAAAACTTGTTAGAAGTTCCCAGCATGTTGACGCTAAGAAAGGATATGTAAAAGCTAAGGCTTTACTACAGGAACTTTTTGATTTGAACAGAAAATTCCATCTGTCTACATGCAAAAGGGTCTTTCTTGGTACCTATAAAATCTGAAGATGTGAAAGCTCTTCAAGATGATGGTCTTTTTCTTAGAGGTTGTTGCAATGCCATGGAAGAAGTGCAGAGCATGGCCTATCAGCGGTGTCAACAGAGCTATACCGAGAGAGTTCTTGCAGTCTGGCGGCAGTTATTTAAAAAGGGAGCTTTGGGAGCACTTGTCCATTGTACATGGCCTATCAGTGGTTATAACTAGAGCACCAATCGTGAGTTAAATAGCAGGGAAGGTTCAGACATAAAAGGGAGACACTGCCTAGTGGACCAGTCATCAAAGGAGCAGTCATCGACGGAGTGATCAGAGGCAAAGTGGTGGGGCTTTAGCTCATTTGGGCTTCGCGATAACGGGTCAAGATGAAGTAAGTTACCTATGAAGAATAGAAACTGGAACTATGTCTATGAGGCTGGTGTTCTGTAGGGGCGTCAGATTTGGGAAGTCCAGGAAACTCTCAGCTTCCTGGATGGCCACAACTGCACCAGGTGTGTCGAGATGCAGCTCCTTAGGGACAGGGTTAGGGAACTGGAGATGCAGCTTGATAATCTTCGTTTGGTCAGGGAAAGTGATGAGCTGATAGAGAGGAGCTATAGGCAAGTAGTCACACCGGAGCCTCGGGAGACAGATAAGTGGATAACAGTCAGGAGACACAAGGCAGGAGTCAGATTCAAGAGAATACCCTTGTGGCTGTTCCCCTTAAAGATAAATATTCCTGCTTGAGTACTGTTGGGGGGGAACGGCCTACCAGGGGGAAGTAACAGTGGCCACACCTCTGGCACAGAATCTGGACTTGTTGCTCAGAAGGATAGGGAAGGGAAGAAGGCAGCAGTAATAGGGGATTCTATAGTTAGGGTGTCAGATAGGTGATTCTGTGGACACAGCAAAGAAACATAGATAGCAGTTTGCCTTCCTCGTGCCAGGGTCTGGGATGATTCTGATCAAGTCCACAATATCCTGAAGTGGGAAGGTGAACAGCCAGAGGTCGTGGCATATATTGGTAACAACGACATAGGCAGGAAAAGGGATGAGGTCATGAAAACAGACTACATGGAGTGAGGAAGGAAGTTGAGAAGCAGGATCTCAAAGGTAGTAATCTCAGGATTACTGCCTGTGCCATGTGATAGTCAGTATAGGAATAGAGTGAGGTGGAGGATACATGCGTGGCTGAGGGATTGGAGCAGGGGGCAGGGATTCAGATTTCTGGATCGTTGGGACCTCTTTTGGGACAGGTGTGACTTGTACAAAAAGAACAGGTTGCACTTGAATCCCAGGAGGACAAATATCCTGGCTGGGACATTTGCTAAGACTTTTAGGGAAAGTTTAAACTAGAATTGCTGGGGGGTGGGAACTGAACTGAAGAGACTGAGGAAGGGGTGGTTGGCTCACATATAGAGAAAGCTTGGAGACAGTGTGAGAGGGAGTATAGGCAGGTGATAGAGAAGGGATATGCTCAGACCGATGGTTTGAAATGTGTCTATTTTAATGCAAGAAGCATCATGAACAAAGCAGATGAGCTGAGAACATGGATAAGTACTTGGAGCTATGATGTTGTGGCCATTACAGAGACTTGGATGGCTCAGGGACAGGAATTGTTACCAAGAGTGCTAGGCTTTAGATGCTTCAGAAAGGACAGGGAGAGAGGCAAAAGAGGTGGGGCATGGCACTGCTGATCAGAGATAGTGACAGGGCTGCAGGAAAGGAGGAAGTTATGGAAGGATTGTCTACTGAGTCTCTGTGGGTGGAAGTTAGAAACAGGAAGGGGTAAGTAACTATACTGGGTGTTTTTTATAGACCACCCAATAGTTACAGGGATTTCGAGGAGCTGATGGAGACAGATTCTGGAAAGGTGTAATAATAACAGGGTTGTTGTGGTGGGAGATTTTAATTTCCCAAATATTGATTGGCATCTTCCTAGACCAAGGGGTTTAGATGGGATGGAGTTTGTTAGGTGTGTTCCGGAACGTTTCCTGATACAATATGTAGATAAGCCTACAAGTGGAGAGGCTGTACCTGATCAGTTATTGGGAAATGAACCTGGTCAGGCATCAGGTCTCTCATTGGGCAAGCATTTTGGAGATAGTGGTCACAATTCTATCTCCTTTACCATAGCATTGGAGAGAGATGAGAACAGACAGTTTAGGAAAGTGTTTCGTTAGAGTAAGGGAAAATATGAACCTATCAGGCAGGAACTTGGAAGCAGAAATTGCGAACAGATGTTCTCAGGGAAATGTACGGCAGAAATGTGGCAAATGTTCAGGGGATATTTGCATGACATTCTGCATAGCTACATTCCAATGAGACAGGGAAAGGATGGGAGGGTACAGGGACCATGGCGTACAAAGGGTGTTGAAAATCTAGTCAAGAAGAAAAGAAAAGCTTACGAAAGGTTCAAAAAGCTAGGTAATGATAGAGATCTGAAATATTATAAAGCTAGCAGGAAGGAGCTTAAGAATGAAATTAGGAGAGCCAGAAAGGGCTGTGAGAAGTCTTGCCAAGCAGGATTAAAGAAGGCCCCAAGGAATTCTGCAAGTATGTGAAGAACAAGAGCATAAGACGTGAGAGAATAGGACCAATGAAGTGTGACAGTGAAAAAGTGTGTATGGAAATGGAGGAGATAACTAAGGTACTGAATGAATACTTTGCTTCACTATTCACTACAAAACAGGATCTTGGTGATTGTAGGGATGACTTGCAGCGGACGGAAAAGTTTGAGCATATAGACATTAAGAAAGAGGATGCGCTGGAGCTTTTAGAAAGCATCAAGTTGATAGGTCTCCGGGACTGGATGAGATGTACCCCAGGCTACTGTGGGAGGCAAGCGAGGAGATTGCAGAGCCTCTGGCAATGATCTTTGCATCATCAGTGGGGATGGGGAAGGTTCTGGAGGATTGGAGGGTTATAGATGTTGTTCCCTTTTTCAAGAAAGGGAGTAGAGTTAGCCCAGGAAATTATGGACCAGTGAGTCTTACTTCAGTGGTTGGTAAGCCGATGGAAAAGATCCTAAGAGGCAGGATTTATGAATATTTGGAGAGGCATAATATGATTAGGAATAGTCAGCATGGCTTTGTCAAACATAGTTCATACGTTACGAGCCTGATTGAATTTTTTGAGGATATGACTAAACATGTTGATGATGGTAGAGCAGTAGATGTAGTGTATATGGATTTCAGCAAGGCATTTGATAAGGTACCCCATGCAAGGCTTACTGATAAAGTAAGGAGGCATGGGATCCAAGGGGACCTTGCTTTGTGGATCCAGAACTGGCTTGCCCACAGCAGGCAAAGTATGGTTGAAGATGGGTCATATTCTTCATGGAGGTCGGTGACCAGTGGTGTGACTCAGGGATCTGTTCTGGGACCTCTTCTCTTCGTGATTTTTATAAATAACCTGGATGAGGAAGTGGAGAGATGGGTTAGAAAATTTGCTGGTGACACAAAGGTTGGGGTTATAGTGGATAGTGTGGAGGGCTGTCAGAGGTTACAGCGGAACACAGGTAGGATGCAAAACTGGGCTGTGAAGTGGCAGATAGAGTTCAACCCAAATAAGTGTGAGATGGTTCATTTTGGTAGGTCAAATATGATGGCAGAATATAGTATTAATGGTAAGACTCTTGGCAGTGTAGAGGATCAGAAGGATCTTGGGGTCCGAGTCCATAGGACACTTACAGCTGCTGCACAGGTTGACCCTGTGGTTAAGATGGCAATGGCCTTCATCAGTCGTGGGATTGAGTTTAAGAGTGAAGAGGTAATGTTACAGTACAGCTATATAGGACCCTAGTCAGACCACACTTGGAGTACTGTGTTCAGTTCTTGTCGCCTCACTACAGGAAGGATGTGGAAACTGTAGAAAGAATGCAAAGGAGATTTACAAGGATGTTGCCTGGATTGGGGAGCATGCCTTATGAGAATAGCTTGGGTGAATTTGGCCTTGTCTCCTTGGAGCAATGGAGGATGAGTGTGATCTGATAGAGGTGTATAAGATGTTGAGAGGCATTGATTGTGTGGATAGTCAGAGGCATTTTCCCAGGGCTGAAATGGCTATCACAAGAGGGCACAGTTTTAAGGTGCTTGGAAGAAGGTACAGAGGAGATGTCAGGGGTAAGATTTTTACACAGATAGTGGTGAGTGCATGGAATGGGCTGCCGGCAACGGTGGTGGAGGCCGATACGATAGGGTCTTTTAAGAGACTGCTGAACAGATACATGCAGCTTAGAAAAATAGAGGGCTATGGGTAACCCTTGGTAATTTCTAAAATAAGTACACGTTTAGCACAACATTGTGGGCCAAAGGGCCTGTATTGTGCTGTAGTTTTTTTTTGTGTTTCTATGTTTCTATGTACATGTGAGAGCTGAACATGCCTACCAATATGTTGATTGTCATAAAGAAATTGATGTATGTACTTGGAGACAAATGGAGAACGGTAGTGTGTAAATTGCAGGAATGGCACAACCGTAATATTGCGTTCATTGACATTGTTTGTATTATTGAAAGATAAGTAAAGTTTGCTACACACCTGGTATTTGGAAATATACAGGATGCTACATAATTTTCAACATGCAAAGTTGTGAACAAAACTAAGTCACGATTTTATTTTAAGGCTAGAGGAAGCAGCTTTGCCTCTATTGTGGCCACTGTGAGAAGTAAAGCTAAAACTGAACCTGGAACTAATGGAAGTGGAATGGTCTCACTTGCCAGAAGGCTTTGTCTGTCTGTAAGAGTGAACATACTTTAGATTTGTGCCCTTAGCTGGAGAAAAGGGCTCATAGTGAGAAAATTGTCGTCCTAAAGTAATATGATGTCTGCCTTGGCAATTTGTATACAGGGAACATCAGCCAGGATTGCAGGAATCATCTTTCATACATGTATGCAGTGGCAAGCATCCCAGTGTATTTCATATTCACTCGAACAAAAAAGTGCGGTGTCAAAACAAGCTGTGAAAAAATATGACACAGCAGTGAGTAGTGCCCTGATATCCAATGGTCTTAGAGGGGTAGGCAATCATGATAGCAAACTTTCCATGGTTCCAGTGCAAATGAAGTCTAAGAAGAGTAACAAGACAGTGGTTACTTTGTGCTTTCCTTAATCAAGGAAGTACAACAGTGTTCCACTCAGTGAGCCTCATGAACAAGCTAAATCTCACAGGAAAAAGGACTTGCACTCTCGTACGCACCATGAGTCAAGAGAAGATTGTGAGTAGCTACAATGTTTCAGGATTGGAAGTCGCTGGCTTAGATTGTGAAAGTTCTTGTGAACTACCTAACATCTACAAGGAAACATTCCATGGAAGAGGAATCTCCAGTAATAGTCTCACCTGAAACATGTCCACTTGCCAGAAATTGATTCAAAAATTAAGCTGCTGATGGTGACAATTGTGCCTAAAGCATTGGAGCTGTTGCAAGTGATTTTGCAGTGTTAATGATGCAATTAAAACAACGTTGTGAATGGACTACTGAAAGAAGGCCACGGTGATGGAAGAGACTGTGCATAGCCAGAGTTGTCAATTAACAGAATCTCAATTCTGAACCTTAATGAGCTTTGGCAGCCGCAGTTTAAGCAGACTTCCCTGAATGCAGTCAGGATGAACAACCTGGTTTGTCAAGAGAAGATATCAAGTTAATGAAGCTGGTTACAAATTCTGCAAATCTGGTAGATGGCCACTAATAGATTACTTTACCTTTGAGAAAGAACATGCAAAAATAATAGGATGATTGCTAAACAGCATGCTCTAAATGTAAGGAAAAGGTTTAAGTAGGATTTGTCATTTCACACTGACCACACAGCTCTCATGAGGATGTCATCTCCAAAGTTTATGCTGTAAGAGTGTCAGCAAAAATACCTGGAATACTGCGGTGGATTGCTCCGATATATTTCACATTATGGTGTTTATCATTCCAGAAAAGGGAAACTTTGTGTTGTGTTTGACTGTGGACCAACTTTCCGGAGAATATCACTTAAAGCTCTGTTTTCGCAGGGTTCAGATCTTACTCGCTCACTGACTGGAGTCATAACAAGATACAGAAAAGAACCAGTGGTGATCATGGCAGATATTGAATCAATGTTTCATTAGGTGAAAATAAATACCAGTGGAAGATGAAGATCTGCTGAATTTTCTCTGGTGGTCTGATGGTGACCTCAACCAAAATATGGTGGATGTAAGAAGAGTTGCACATCTCTTTTGAGCAACTTTATCACTGAGCTGTGCCAATTTCACTCTTAGAAAATGCGCAGTGTTAGCCAGAAAGAATGACAATCTACAAATCAGTGAATTCAAATGAATCAAGGACAGCGGCAGCAATCTTTGTTCTTGCTGCATGCTTTGGGATAGAGGCTGCTATTTTATGAAGATACTCTATTCTCCATTTTGTGAGCTTGACATGCTGGGCTTGACCAATGTTTTAAAGAAGATACAATGATACTTCAGGTAATCTGCTGGACTGGAGATCATTTCCAAATAAGAAGTTATTTGTGAGGTGTTCTTTGGTTGGCTATAACATGCAGGATTGTGAATGTTGGGGTTGATGCCTGCCTGAAGTGATTCGAGCTCATTGTTGATTGAGAACTAAAAGCCATAAATTATCGACTGTCATTTGATGGGAAGAGGGCAACAAATTGATGCTGGCTTGGAGCAGAGCCAATAACAAGGTGTTAAAGGACAGACACATGGCCTGTGGTCCATGTTACTGGAATGTGATATTTGAATTGATAAGGAATGGATATAAAAGTGGATGCTGTGTGTGTGCTGGTGGCGCTAACTTCGAAGAATAACCATCACAGATACAAACATAAGCAACCCTGTGTGAAACACGTGGCAAGTGAACCGGGACAACGAGGAATGCCTGGCCAGCGTAAACTCCTTTGCCTGGGTAATAGCTTTACTATTCTTTCACGGAGTCAGGGATACTTAGTGGGTGTGCACAATAGGTATTTAGTGTATGAATTCACGGACTTATTAGTTTGAGCAATAAAGGTACTTGTCAGTAATACAGATCTCTCTGTGCCTCACTAAGCATCATTATAAGTAGAAGTAGTATCTTTTTACAACAGCAGAAAACAATAAAAAGCTTTTCAATCGTGAGATGCTGAATAAGATTTTGCATTGCTCCTATGTTGTTGAGTGCCTTATGTCAGTCTCATCTGAGGAAGAAGCAGTGTCTCCCTATCATGACCTTATAGCCATTCATGCTAAAGGTGGCTTTCAGTTCACAAAGTGGATAAGTAACAGACATAATGTGTTAGCTGTAATAATAGAAGAACAAAGTGTGAAAGACATGAAGGATTTGCATTTGGATCAAGATAGTCCTTCAGTGGAGAAACTACTGGGTGCGTATCAATCTGATTCTTTGAACTTTAAGATCATGATCCAAGATAGACCACTTCCCTGATAGTTTCACCTATGATCCTTTAGGAATCTCGAGTCCAGTGGCGCTATCTGCTAAGAAGTTCCTACAAGATCAAGGTAAGAAAGGGCTTGGCTGGGATGGCACTATACCTACATCAATTGGTCATGAGTGGAAAGGCTGACCGGATGAAATCTGTAAGGTGGAGGACTTCAGGATTGTTAGATGGAGCAGTAATCTATCTATCATTGAACAACATGCACTTCCAGGTGCACAATGCTTTTAACATAGGAAAATCTAGAGTTGCTTCATCAAAATCAATTTCCAACCATCATATGGAGCTCACCACTGCAAAATTAACAAGCTGTGTGGGCACATTGTGAAGGAATAGGTTGCACATTCAGCTTCAAGACTCACTGCTTTGGATTGATAGTACTTCTGTGCTGTGAAAATCAAAACTTAAACTTCCAGGTTCTGAAACTTCGTTGCAAACAGAGTTACAGAAATTCTTAAGGTCTCGCAAACATCTCCATAGAGGTACGTAAATACTTCAAGCAACACAGCAGATGTAGCCTTCAGAAGGTTGAATGTGAAAACATTCCTGAAGCGTGAGACATGGGTGTCAAGGACTTAGTATTTTGTAAGCCTGAAAGGGAATGTTTTATGAATCCAGATTGTTTTGGACAACTTCTGCTAGATGATCTGGAAATGAAGAGCAGTTTTACAATGAATAACATGCAGACTGAAGAGGAGGAGGACATAGTAATATGTATAATCTGTCACTTCTCATCTTGGACTCATTTGAGGAAGACAGTGGCTTGGATTCTTAGATCTAAGAACCAGCACTTGTTCAGAATAGGAAGCAACTGAACATCATTCTTGCTCAACCTTACATGGAAAAAGAACCACAAGGGTATTCTCTGGAGAGAGGGAGAGAGGGAGATTGAAAAGGTCAAAGGTCAGATCGGCTGAGATTGTCTGTCAGTGGAGGCACTCAGAAAGGCCACAATGGAGATAATTTGGTTTTGTCAAAGAAAAAATTTTACAGACAAATTCTCAAGTTTGCAAAGGTGAGAAATTGTGAAAAGGAACAGCTATAATTTCCAGCTCAATCCAGTACTTGAAGATGGTGTATTGAGGGTTGGTGGACAGCTTAGTAGAACAGCCATGCCTGAAGAGTTTAAACATCCTGTTTTACTGGCAAAGGATCTTCATATCTCAAACATCATTCTTGAGACGTACATCAAGAGGTGGGACATGGTGTGCATATCCATATGTTATCTATGTTACACCAAAAATACTGGATTCCCAGTGCTAGTACAGCTTGAGAAGAATCCTATCTAAGTGTAACATTTGTCAATGGTTACATCCAGCTCCAGGACACCAGCACATGGCACATCTACCTCTGGACAGGATCTCTCCAGATGAACCTCTGTTTACACGTGTAAGAGTGAACTACTTTGGACTTTTGAGGTGAAGAGCAGAAGCAGTACAGTGAAGAGTTATGGTGTCATATTACCTGTCTAGCTATACAAGCTGTTCACATTGAAGTAGCATCTTCTTTAGATATAGATTCCTTTGTTAATGCACTTTGACGTTTCATACCAAGATGAGGACAGGTTCTTGAACAGCATGCTGATAATGTGACAAACTTTGCTGCAGCTGAGTGTGAGTTGCGAGAAGACGTTGAGAAGTGGGAACCATGATGTCCTTCTTCAAAAGGGAATTAAGCGGATTCTTAATCCCCTAGCTGGTTCATATCCTGGCTTAGATACTCAGTGGTTTAGCTCTGTTTTCAAGTAATCACTATACAAATGGTTTGGAGTCTATCACAACTGATGTGTTATGGTGCTGGTTCAATGGTTTGAATTCTGTGCAGGAGCAGGGAAGTCTTTTAAAAGGTAAGGTCATCCTGTCCACATCTGAAAAAAAAGTAAGAGACATCAAAGAGGTGAATGATACTTAAAGAAATGTCATACGTTCCATTAGGACTGCTGAATTTCCCCCCCAATTTATAGATGCATAGAGTTAATAGTTAGATATGGGACACTGCTTCGTTGAGCCACTCCATTCCATCTGCCTAAAGTGGGGTGGTCAAGTATTTTAATTCCTATTCCGACATATTGTTCCATGGCCATCTTTTGTGCCATGACGAGGCTAACTGCAGGAATGAGGAGCAACACCTTATATTCTATCTGGGTAGCCTCCAACTTGATGGCAGTAATATAAATTTCTCCTTCTGGTAAAAAAAAATCCCTTCTCCACCCCTCTCCTTCTGTTCTCCATTTTGGCTTCTTACCTCTTTTCACCTGCCTACCAAGATCCCCTGGTTCCACTCTTCCTTCCCTTTCTCTTATGATCCACTCTCCTCTCCTATCAGATTCCTTCTACTTCAACCCTTTACTTTTCCCACCCACCTTATAGCTATCTTTCTTTCCATCCCTCCACCTTTTTAGTTTGGCATTTTCCCTCTTCCATTCCAGTCCTGAAGAAGGGTCTCAGCCTGAAAAGTCAACTGTTTGTTCATTTCCATGAATGCTGCCTGACCTGTCATGTTTCTCCAGCATTTTGTGTGTATTGCTTTCGATATATTTTATTGCTGAGTATATACATGAGCACAAATCGTAATCAGTGGCACCCAGTTCCTCAAAACAAAAAAAATGTATTGTTATTGTCTTTTGCTCTGCTAGTGGCTGCTGTAGCCTGGGTAGTAAGGTGTAAGGTGAAGTAGCTGCAATTTTAAAGCAGTGGTCTGGAATGAAATGACTGATTACTCAATTGTCTTGTCTGTATGCCAGAATGAGTAGATAGTATTAGCATTTAAATGCTGTATCCATCACTCTGACTATAAGAGTAGAGATAGTTGTCCTGCATATCTTCTGAAAATAGAATACTAAGCTTCCCTGCAGTCCTATCCCAACCTTCATATTCTTGTGTCTTCTGCTTTCCCATGCCAAATCATTGTTGCTGCTTCACTGAAATATCTGGTAATTGTCTCAACATCAGTTTGCATTGCAGATTAATTATCTGCACTTCTGTTATAGCTGTCGTGCTATTCCAGTGCTTCCTGCTATTGTGTGGATCTTGCATGCTAAGTTTAAACTGCTGAATGAAACCTTAGTTACATTTACAATATATAGTTCAGTTGTTTCATTGTCGCTTCTTGTCTTTGCCTTATATTTCCCTTTTTTTCTAACATCTTCTTGAATGAAGGAACCTTCACCAAAAATCTCTAAACAGAATGAATATTTATTTTTTAAATAATCTATGTCACTTTTATTTCTTATTTGTTTTTTTATCTTTGCCAATGAGAGCAAATCATAGATTATTGTCAGGATTCTTATGCTGAATAGGCTTTAAACCATATTATCACAGACTTCTTCTGAACTGTGTGTTAAATGCAATCAAATGGCAGGAATTTTCTGAGATTTATTTAAAATGAAATATGCATAACCCATTATGAATCTAATTTTAGGTGATGCAGTTATTGTCCTGCATAATAAAATACTTTCCTGTATAAACAAAACTCCAAGTGCTACGGGAGGTACAATATCTTGAAAATCCAGTGAAAAACATGACACACATTATTCATTCTCTTGATTAGATTAGATTAGATTAGATTCAACTTTATTGTCATTGTGCCGAGTACAGATACAAAGCCAATGAAATGCATTTAGCATCTGACCAGAAGTGCAAAGAATAGTGTTACTTACAAAATAACTGCGAATAAAAAAAGTGCTACAGCACACAAATATAGAAGTACTGAGACAGTACAATACGGATGCAATTCTGCTTAGCGCTGTGATGTGAGGTTCAGCGGGGTCACAGCCTCAGGGAAGAAGCTCTTCTTGTGCCTGCTGGTGCAGGAGCGGAGGCTCCTGTAGCACCTACCGGATGGGAGGAGAGTAAAAAGTCCATGGTTAGGGTGAGATGCATCCCTGATAATGCTTTTCGCCCTGCCCAGGCAGCATTTATGGGAGATGTTCTCAATGGTGGGCGATTGGGTGCCGATAATCTGCTGGGCAGTTTTCACCACCCGCTGGAGTGCTTTGCAGTCCCATACGGGACAATTGCCATACCACACTGTGATGCAGTTGGTGAGTATGCTCTCAATGGTACAGCGGTAAAAGTCTGATTCACAAATGGATTTAATGAGTGTCAAAATAGTGCATATTTTTGTTGTTAGAAATAAGACCACAATACCAACAGACAAAAAACATAGTAGCATACATCTTGATACGAGATGAAATGTGAAATGACTGGTCTGACTTTGCATTTCCTTAGTAATTATTTGCTGATCTTGTATACATTGTCAACAACAGAAAGCAGTATCTGGCAAATGAACAGTTTTGTATCCTTATTCACACTTATTTGCAGCTTATTTAAGTGTATAAACATCCAAAGAGAAGCTGAATATAGTCTGTATCTGCAAGTTTGTATGGGTATGCAAATACTCACATCATTCCATAGTATTTAAAGACGTCTGGCAGTTTAAACTCACGAATATTATGATTTGACAAAATTGGAAGTCATTAAACTTTGCACAACATTGGATTGACTTAGAAGAATGCAGGGAAAGCTAAAGCTGTTCAGTTGGACTAAAGAGAATATATTGACAATCAACATGAGATTGGAATTATTGCACAATCTTCAGAGAAACCTTTCTCTTGCGTAATAGAAACTAAATAATGGACATACTTGGACATATTTGGATATATTTTTGGATGAATGACACATCTATGGATTAATATCTCAATTTTTTATATATATCTGGACTATTACTGTATTTTTAAGCTACATTTCATTTGATTTCATAAAATAAGTTAATATAACTTTTAAAAAGCAAGATTACCAATCATAAAATAAGTCTCTGCACAAAGACTGTTGCTTGTCTGCAAATCATAAACGCTATAGGTTTTGCAATGCTGGAAATCTTAAGCCACACACACGAAATGCTGGAGAAACACAACAAGTCAGGCAGCATCTACAGAGCAGAATAAACAGTTGACATTTCAGGCTGAGACCTGTCATTAAGACTCTCTCCTCGATGGAGTTTATTCCCCTCCATAGATGATGCCTGACTTGCTGAGTTCCTCCAGCATTTCGTGTGTTTGTTTTGCCTGTTAGCAACTGCCTTCTCCAAAAAAACAGCAAGAGATAGATGATTCGAATGTTTCACAACTGAGGCTGATGACTGACAAAATATTATTTTAGCAAGAGTAGCACAGGTTAGGTATAAGAATTGACAGATGGGGTTTGGATTGAGTTGATTCACAGAACAAATTCCAGAAGATGAATGTCCTATGCTTGTTCCAAAGGTTCTATGTTTTCAGACAAGTACTCGCAGACAATTGTGTTCTGTATCACCACAAATAGCCTAGCACTGATAACAATATGTCAAACTTCAAAACAAAACAGTTTTGTGTTTTTTTTTTTAAACAGTCCGATTATTAGAACCCATTTAGCATAGAAAGGGATTTGTGGTGATTCCACTATGACTTGGAGTGAGGAAAATGGCCATGTGCAGTACCACAGCTTTTGTCAACAGAATATTATCTTGTTCTGGTTAAGCTATTATCAGCAATAGGTAGACACTATTCAGAAGTACATATCTTAGAAAAAATACCATATAAGGAGTAGAAAAGTATTATTTCTTTCAAGAAACCTTAAGGCAGACATAAATTAACCTTCTTCTTTCTAGGCAGTCGCTAGGGATTGAGAATGCATTGCATTCATTCCAGTGGAGTTTAAGGTATCCAGTGGGGCCAATGTAGTTTATTTCCAATGATGTGGCTGGAGGTGCCTGTTTGGGAAGGCGGGTGAAATAGTGTGCTTATGCTCAGTAGTCCTTCTGATAAGACCATAAGACATAAGATAAAGGAGCAGAATAAGGCCATTTGGCCCATCGGTTACTATCCTGTGTGTCCTGCTTTTCAGTTTTCTACCTAGCTTCTTAAAATCTCGCTTCAGGATCCACTCACCTTTTCTACAGATGTTATTGCTGCCAATATTTAGCAAGACTTCTGGCTGCTCATCCTTCCCCTTCAGAATGTCGTGAACCCAAAACAAGACATCCATGACTTTAGCACCAGGGATGCAACAGACCATGTGGGTGTGTCTATTGCCCTAACAGAATCTCAACTCTATTTTCCCTGGAAGCCCCCTCAACAATATCCAAATTGGTATACTTATTCTTGAGGGGAATAGCCACAGAAGTACTCTGCCTTTGCTGTCCATTTTGTTTCCCGCTCCTGACAGTCACCCAGTTATTTGCTTCTTGCAGGCTAGCGGTAACTACCTCCCTGTACCTCCTAGCTATCACTTCCAATATGAACCAAAGGTCATCGAGCTGCAGCTCCAGTTCCTTAACACGTTCTCTGAGGAGCTGCATCTCGATGTACCTGGTGTTTCAAGGTTCTCAATACCATTCTGAATATTGAGTGGTGATGGCTCCAAGGACTCCTAGGAATCATTAGAATAATGTGTCTTCTTCAAGAAGACTTTTAAGTATTACTTAATCTTTTTCTCTGTCCACCTGGAAATCTATTTTAGTGACAAAGCTTAGAAATAGTTGCATATTTCATGAGTGCGGATTAACAGCAGATCAGTTTAGAACAGTTTATTAGAAGCACACTGAGGAAACGTTAAAATTGTGCACTTATTATTGCTAACAATATGTGAAATGGGTATTTACACAGGCAAAAAATATTGCATTTCTGGTCACCGCTTTATAAGAAGGGTGTTGAGGCTTTGGATAAGTACAAAAGAGATTTATCAAAATGCTCCCTGGATTTGAGGGTATGAACAAACTCAGATAGTTTACAAACTTGGATTGAATTTTCCCAATGCATTGGAGGCTCAGGTGATACACAGTACGTTTATAAAATTATGAAAGGCACAGTTAATAATGACGGTCAGAATTATTTTTTTTCCCAGGGTAGAAATGTCAAATACTAAAGAATGTGCATTTAAAGTGAGAAGATGAAAATTTAAAGGAAATTTGAGTGTCAAGTATTTTAGATGGAGAGCGATAGGTGCGTGGAATGGGCCACCAGGTATTACAGTAATGTGTAAGAGGCTTTTACATAGATACATGAATATGCAGGTGTTGTGTATTTAATATTTCAGTAATATTTGAATAATCTTGTCTATATATTCATTGACTGAGCATTTTTGTTCATTTAAATAATTCATTATGAGTTATATGTATAAATACGTGAATGGCATGTGTCATCACACAACCACATGATGTAAGTCTAACTTAGCGTTAAAGCAAACACAAAGCTAGACATACATTTTGGACTCCCATGCCCTCATTTAAAATAGCTTAGTCTTTTGAAGTCACAAAACATAACAATGGTGATGAGGTATTTTCAAAACAAACCCAAGACACCCACCTACCTCTTGAAGTGCAATGAAATGATCTAATTTTAGAAAAAGCCCAGCAAGGAAAATCAAGTAAAATAACAATGCAGAGCAGCACGTACATGGACAGTCAAGGTGAAAAAAAATATGTAAGTGAATGGAAAAATTCAGGGTTCATAAACAGCAACAACTGGGTAATAATAAAAAGCAGAAATGGCTGGCTACATTAATCACATGACCAGACTATAATTATTTCAGATGCAGAATTGGAACATTTTAAACAGGTTTTCTAACATCCTTCAGTTTTATTCCACAAAAAAAAATGCCTTAGTTAAACCCATAGATCAGTGTCCACCTGCTCAGATGAAGATAAAAGAATAGTGCCACCCCACTAGTGATGTTGCCTGCATAAAGTGTAGTGTGCCTGCTTCCACTAACCCAGGCATTATTTTAGGATGCCTCAAACTGTCCCTCGGGTCTCTTGGGGCCGTTCTGCTCTCTATAAACCGATGTAATGTTAGGAATGAAACTAAATGAAGCTGTTTGGAATGCCTGTGTCTAGAATCCTTATGTTTATGAACTATAAATTAGTCAAGCAATTGAGAATCCAACTGAGAGTTTGCGGCTGGACTTGAGAGGGCTGCTTACTCACGATCCCCGTGTACTCTGACTGAGCTTGAGTAGTTTTGTAAAGAAGAATGGGAAAGAATTGCAGTGTCCAGATGTGCAAAGCTGATAGAGACCTATCCACACAGATTGCTGCCATAGGTGCATCTACTAAATACTGACCTGAGAGTGGCTGAATACTTATGCAAGCAATTATTTTGTGTTTAATATTTGCAAACAATTTAAATCACTTTGAGAGATCTGTTTTCACTTTGACACAAAAGAGTCTTTTCTGTTGATCTGTGTCAAAAAAGCCGAATTAAATCCACTGTGATTCAATGTTGTAAAACAATAAAACATGAAAACTTCCAAGGGGGTGTGAATATTTTTTATAGGCACTGTACATATTGAGAAAATTGAACAGTATTTTGAAGCAAATGTATAGCCAATGAGAAATGAGTACCTGCAAGGAACTGTTAACTGGGTTGCATTGTCACTCAGCACCCAAGCGTTACTCTATGTTATCAGTTCCTGCAGCTTTAAATGAATTGACTCTGGCTAGGCTCTCCCTCACATCTGCTATGGCTAGACAGAGTACTTGCTCCTCTGGGGAAGGGGTTCCTCCTTACAGGCACATCATTCTGTGCATCAAACCGTGCGTAACAGACATTCTGCCAATCAGGAAGAAAAGCGTTACTGTTATTGACAAGCAGGGTAGACTTATAGTAAGTTATGCCCTGAAAGAATGCACTACCACATGCAACTTATATCTCCGGTGTCACAAGGGTATGAATAATCCTGACTGTGCAAGAAAGTGTAGCTCTTATTGAGCTGAGAGCTGTCTTATCCTCTATCTTATATTAGAGGAAGGTTTTTTACTCAGAGAGTGGTTGTACGTGGAATGCACTGCCTGAGTCAGTGGTGGAGGCAGATACACTAGTGAAGTTTAAGAGACTAATAGACAGGTATATGGAGGAATTTAAGGTGGGGGTTTATTTGGGAGGCAGGGTTTGAGGGTCAGCACAACATTGTGGGCTGAAAGCCCTGTAATGTGTTGTACTATTCTATGTTCTATGTATGTTATCCCTCGATCTGAAGGCAGCATCCCGATCTCTCAGCAATGCCCTTCTGTGCAGGTGTGCATACAATCTCACACGTAAGGTCGATTGGCTATTTGAGATAATTGGTAGAACTCCTGGACACCCCAAAATGTAGTCTATGGATCAAAGAGGAATATTTCACATTTAAAGTTATTACCCTTTGTACATCCATTTGGTGTGAATTGTCATAAATGTGCAAAATGCTTAAGTTCACCAAATTCCTCTCAATAAAATTAATCGATTGTTTTGAGGTATATAATTTAGCATCAATGGCAGGGGAAATGATAGCTCAAAGTTCAAACAAATTTATTCTAAAAGTACATAAGTATATGTCACCATATTAATTTTATTGCAGGCATACTCAATAAATCCATAATAGAATAATAACCATAATAGAATCAATAAAAGACCACCCAAACTTGGACATTCAACTACTGTGCAAAATCTGTAAATACAAAATTAAAGAAATAATGACAATAAATAAATAAGCAATATAAGTCAAGAATATGAGATGAAGAGACTTTGAATGTGAGTTCATAGGTTGTGGGAACATTTCAATGATGCAGCAAGGAAAATTGAGTGAAGTTATCCCCTTCGGTTCAAGAGCCCGATGATAGATTCCCTGAACCTAGTGGTGTGAGTCCAAAGGCTCCTGTACCTTCTTCCTGATGGCAGCAGTGGAAAGAGAGCATGACTTGGGTGGTGGGTGTCCCTGATGATGAATGTTGTTTTCCTGCAACAACGCAACATGTAGATGTGCTCAATGATGGGAGTGGGGCCTTTACCCATGATGGACTAGGCCTTATCCATTACCTTTTGTAGGATTTCCCATCCAAGCACATTGGGGTTTCCACGCCAGGCTGTGATGCAGCCAGGCAATATACTCTCCACCACACATCTGTACCAGTTTATTAGAGTTTTAGGTGTCATGCCGCATCTTCGCAAACTCTTTAGGAAGTAGAAGTGCTGCCATGTTTCTTCGCAGTTATACTAGTGTGCTCAGCCCAGGACAGGTCCACCGAAGTGATAAAACAGAAGAATTTGAAGTTAATGGCTCTATCCACTTCTGATTCTCCAATGAATCCTGGCTCACGGACCTTTGGCTTCCTCCTCCTGAAGCCAATAATGAGCTCCTTAGTCTTGCTGACATTGAGTGAGAGGTTGTTGCTGTGGCACCACTCAACCAAATTTTCAATCTCCCTCCTATATGCTGATTTGTCACCAACTTTTATTGATAAATATTGTGCTTTAGTACAACTAAAGAATGATATTTATTCTTTGGGTGGATCAATAATAAACAATGTACTTGTTCTAGTTTTTAGCAGAGGATCATTTGCTTTTTCAATGGAGTGCATCATGTTTAACAAAAGTTATGTCTGTCTGGAAATTCATCCTAGTTTCTAATGCTAAATATGCTATATGTTTGTAGCTGCCTGTTTCACTTCACTTTTGAAAGGTGATAATGCAGTATTCATAGATAGAAAATACAGCCGGAGAAAGATGCTTTGGCCTTTCAAATCTGTCCTCACATCAATTGCCTATTTTATTTTGCTACAGAGCTGCATGTCTCAGGCATGTGAGGGAAGCGAGAATAAAATCAATGGGGTCACAGAAAGAATATACAGTCTCCTGTAATTTGAGTAGCAGGAGATTGCAGCGAGATTTGGAGACAGTTCCTTATGGACTTTACACACCAATTTTAAAAAACGAGCACTGCCTGTTGGGACTTATCTGCGGACTGGAAGGTTGATTGGGTTGTTAATAACTTAGTAAGGTCCAATACAAAGAAGTTAGTTTTAAGCGGAGCAGCCATTATGGGAACAGTTCTTCTTGGAATGGACCTGGGTTAGATTAGGAGGCATTGGCTCAACAGACTTCGGAAAGAACAGAGGGTGCTGAATCATTTTGAATAATGTATTTAGATTATGAAGACACGTAGTCCTCTCTTATTGTCATTTAGTAATGCATGCATTAAGAAATGATACAATATTTCTTCTGGTGTGATATCACAAAATACAAGACAGACCAAGACTGAAAAAACTGACGAAACCACATAATTATAACATATAGTTATAACAGTGCAACAATACCACAACTTGATGAAGAAGTCCATGAGTAGCACAGTAAAGTTCAAAGTCTCTCAAATGTCCCACATCTCATGCAGACGGGAGAAGGAATAAAAACTCTCCCTGCCATGCCGACCACAATCCGACTCTGAGTCATCCGAAAACTTCGAGCCTCCGATCAGCTCTCTGACACCGAGTACTGAACGTCACCTCTGTCCGAAAGATTCGACCTCCTTCTCAGTCGCCAAAAGCAGGCAAGGCCGGGGATTTTGCGGCCTACCCTCCGAAAGATTCCCGACCACGCAGTAACGACAGCAGCAACGAGACTTTCAGAAATTTCTCCAGATATTCCTCTGTGCTTTCATGTGCATTCTCCATCAAATCAGAATTGTCCACGGCCTCTATTTAACAGATACGATATCATTTTTCAGTGGAGGGCTGCGCGTGCGCAGGCGCATCGCCATCTTCTGCTCCCGCCTTGATTGTAGTCCTTAAGCTTGTACTTGATTGTAGCCCTTAAGCTTGAGAAGTTAGAACCAAAGGTATACCAAGTTTAGGCAGGATAGTAGTTAAGGCAGTGGCTGCTCCTCTAAAAGATGTGGGATTGCAGGATACTTAACAGACTATATACTGTGTGCTGGAAGTGCACTCAATTTCTCCTCCAGAATGACAAAGTCAAGAAACTGGAGCTGGATATGCTCAGGACCAGCTGGGAGCTGAAAACCTCACAGAATAAACTTCTAATGAGATGCTTACACCCTGAATGCAGGCTTCAGATGGTTCAAAGTTCAAAATAAATGTATTATCAAAGTACATGTATATCTGTGTATACTACACTGAGATTCATGTTTTTGCAGGCATTCACAGTCAATTCAAAGAAACACAATAGTATCAAGGAGAAAACACATACAACAACGATGGAGAAACCACCAATGTGCAAAGGAAAAACAAACTATGCAAATACAAAAAGAAACAAAAGCAATGATAATAATTATCATTATTTTACTTGCCTTCTTTCGTACCTATTAGTGCCTATCAACAATTTTCTTAAAAATCCTGAAAAAGTGTCAACATCTTTGACAGATGGAAAGCATATCTCTTATCTAAAGGTGAAATCACAAATTATCCATCAAAATATCATCCTATTATTGTTTACAAATATAAAATTACAATATCTTGCATCTTGGAACTAATCACCACTCACTTAGATAATCACAATATACTTACAAATGAGCAGTAAAGATGCTGTAAGGGTATGAAAGGATGTGAAGGACAACTGATAATAGATTCCAAATTAAGCCTGGTGTAAAAGCAGAGATTTTTCATTTTGCTCTATTGACTACCAAAAAGCATTTGGTTCTGTCCCACACTCATGATTAATAGAAGTTCTTAATAGATATAAATTACACCCAATCATTGTGAAATTCCTTGAACATCTGATGAAGCATTGGTGTACAATAATCACCCTTCTATTAACAACCAAAAATGAACAACCACCCTTATCAAAATAAACCAAGGCATTTTCCAGGTTGACTTTCTAAGTCCACGATGGTTCTGTCTAGCTTTAACTCCACTCTCTGATTTACTGAATCGGATGAAAATTGGGTTTCAAACGAGAAACAATGAAATCAATTACAACTTGACATGCCTTCTATATATGGATGATCTGAAATTATATGCTCCTTCATCAGTAATGCCAAAACAATTAATGCAAATAGCAAAGTTATTTTTGGAAGATATAAACATGAAATTTGGAGTGGATAAGTGCAGAACATTAAACATAATGAAAGGTGGAAGAGAACTAATAGAATACAAAGCAGAGCAGCAGGGTACAATACAATAGATGGATGAATCCGAAACATATAAGTATTTGGGACATCAACAAACAAAGAAAATAGATCGTAGCATGATAAAGGGAAACTTGTGACAGAATTTACTTCAAGGCTTAAGAAAATCTCTCAAACAACGTTCAGTCGTAAGGATATAACAAAGGCAATAAAAACTTTTGCTATACCCATTTTAATATATTCTTTTGGCATAAGTAGCTTAACACTACCTTGGACAGAATGTGAAATAAGAATAACAAATATTAAAAATCTATGCAACTGTCAGGTAAAAATTCTAAGGATATATTTTCATCAACAAAAACAGGATTCAGCACTCCATGCAAGCATATGCAATTCTGATAAGAAGTACACATCACTAAACTTAAATGAGAGTACAATCCTGAAAAATGAAAAAAATTATCGCTATTGCAGAAAAGGTTAACCCACAAAAGAGCACGTCTCTCCATGGAAGACAGAGCACATTCCCATGATCTGAGCAGTCTAGGTGTCGACAAGGAAGCATTGAATACCTGCCTCAGAGTTGGAGATCACTTCACAGAAACAGAAAAGTTACTTATGGCAATATAGGATCATGTGATTAGCTCAGCAGTTTAACGCATTCTGATTACTTACACGGGCGCAATCAAGTGGCAAACATCATTTACCAAAACCTTGCTTTAAAATACAAACTAATAAAAGAAACCATGCCTTACTATAAATACAAGCATGATCCGGTTTTGAGTCAGAATCCCACAAATTATATTACAAGTGATCCATTATTACAGATAGGGCAATCCATTATATCCATCTGGATATAATAATACAGGATAAACAAGCAAGAACAACTTACTTAGTAGCTATAGCCTTTCCAAACACATATAACTTACAGAAATAAATGTGAAAAACACCAGAAATATGCTGAATTAAAAGAGGAAGTTGAAAGACTTTGGAATATGAACAGGGTATACATTGTTCTGATAGTAATATCTACAACTGGTATCATCCCAAAGGTACTGGACAATAGCATTAAACAACTAGGGCTACACAAGAATATCTATGCGATTTTTCACAAAACCACAATACTAAACACCACTAGAATAGTCTGAAATTTCCTAGCAATTGAGAAATGAGTGTGCATGGCTATGCCCATACCTCAGGTTTTATCAGCTTGAGCTGAGAAAAAATAAATAATAATAATAATAACTATATATGAAATTGTAACATCATGTATCTTGCAACGAACCACCACTCACTTAGATAACCACAATATACTTACAGAGAGCAGAAAGGATGTTGTAAGGTATGAAAACATGTGAAGAACTACTGATAATAGATTCTGTCATTCTAGATCAAGTACAGCAGAAAAGCAGACATTTTTCATGTTGTTATTACTGATTACCAAAAAGCATTCAATTCTGCCCCACACTTACGGTTAATAGAAGTTCTTAATATATATATATATATATATATATATATACACTCAATACTTGTCAAATTTCTTCAACATCATAAAGCATTGGTATACTATAATCACCTATCTATTAACAACCAAAACAGAACAACCATCGAGGCAAAAAAAAGGCATTTTCCAGGGTGACTTTTTAAACCTACTATGGTTTTGCCTAACTTTAAGCCCACTCCTAATTTGCTGAATTTGACAAAAGTTGTGTATCAAATCAGAAAAAAAAACAAATTATACCCATGACACACCTTCTATGCATAGATAATTTGAAATTCTATGCTCATTCATCAGTAAAGCTAAAAGAATTAATTCAAGTAGTAGACAATTTTCTAAAGATATAAACATGAACATTTGAGTAGATAAGTGCAGAACATTAAACATAAAGAAAGATACCATAGAATGACTGAAATACAAAACAGAACAACAGGATACAATCCACTGATGGATGAATATGAGACATATAAGTATATGGGATATCAGCAAGCAAAGGGAATAGGTCATAGTGCAATAAAGGGAAAATTTTCAACAGAATTTACTTCAAGGCTCAAGAAAATCTGCTAAACAGAGCTTAATAGTAAAAATATGCCAAAAGGCAATAAACACTTCCTCTATACCCATATTTTCGTATTCTTTTGGCATAATATCTTAGTCCAAAACTGATCTCGAAAATTTACAAAGAAAAATAAGAACTGAAATGACAAATTTTAGAAAACACAATGCACAGACAACACACATTTAGTTGAACATCTCCTAGGAGAGAAGGAGGAAGAGGAAAAGCATTTGTATTTCTGACAAGAGGTACACACCACAAAACTTAAATGAAATCACAACCCAGAAAAATGAAGAAGTTATTACTGAGGAAGCAAAAGCTAATGGAAGAGCAGGATCTTCCATGGAAGACATTCCCATGATCTGAACAGACTAGATATCGAGAAGGAAGTGTTGAAAGCCTGGCTCAGAGTCTGAGGCATCTTCTCAGAAACAGAGGGGTTTCAGGTGGTTACCACAAAAAACATATCAAGAATACATGATAGAAGACCAAAAATATGAAGATGGTAAATGCAGAAAATGCCAAGTGAAACCAGATAAAATCCAACACATTACATGATCCTGTAGCAGTTTAACTCAAGCTGAATACTTAAACATGCACAATCAAGTGACGACCATCATTCACCAAAATCTTGCTTTAAAATACAAACTCATAAAAGAAATTATATCTTATTATAAAAACAAGCCTGATTCAGTTTTAGAACCAGAGTCCTACAAACTATATTCTGTCTGATCCTCTATTACAGACAGGACAATCCATAATAACCATTTGGATATAATATTACAAGATAAACGAGCAAGAACAACTTACTTAATAGATATAAGAAGATCACACAGTTCAGGGATAAGCGGAACAAGTGCTACACATGCCCTTACACTTCCTCCCTTACCACCATTCAGGGCCCCAAACAGTCCTTCCAGGTGAGGCAACACTTCACCTGTGAGTCGGCTGGGGTGATATACTGCGTCCAGTTCTCCCGATGTGGCCTTTTATATATTGGCGAGACCCGACGCAGACTGGGAGACCACTTTGCTGAACACCTGCACTCTGTCTGCCAGAGAAAACAGGATCTCCCAGTGGCCACACATTTTAATTCCACATCCCATTCCCATTCTGACATGTCTATCCATGGCCTCCTCTACTGTAAAGATGAAGCCACACTCAGGTTGGAGGAACAACACCTTATATTCCGTCTGGGCAGCCTCCAACCTGATGGCATGAACATCGACTTCTCTAACTTCTGCTAATGCCCCACCTCCCCCTCGTACCCCATCTGTTATTTATTTTTATATACACATTCTTTCTCTCACTCTCCTTTTCCTCCCTCTGTCCCTATGAATATACCCCTTGCCCATCCTCTGGGTTCCCTCTGCCTTGTCTTTCTTCCCAGACATCCTGTCCCATGATCCTCTCGTATCCCTTTTGCCAATCACCTGTCCAGCTCTTGGCTCCATCCCTCCCCCTCCTGTCTTCTCCTATCATTTTGGATCTCCCCCTTCCCCTCCAACTTTCTAATCTCTTACTCACTCTTCCTTCAGTTAGTCCTGACGAAGGGTCTCGGCCTGAAACGTCGACGGTACCTCTCCCTAGAGATGCTGCCTGGCCTGCAACGTTCACCAGCAACTTTGATGTGTGTTGCTTGAATTTCCAGCATCTGCAGAATTCCTGTTGTTCACACAGTTTACTTTATACTTTATACTTCATTGTCGCCAAACAATTGATACTAAAACGTACAATCATCACAGTGATATTTGATTCTGCGCTTCCCGCTCCGTGAATTACAAATCGATAGTAAGTATTAAAAATTTAAATTATAAATCATAAATAGAAAATAGAAAAATGGAAAGTAAAGTAGTGCAAAAAAAAAATCGATAGGCAGGTCCGGATATTTGGAGGGTACAGCCCAGATCCAGGTCAGGATTAAAACACATAGCTAAGGAGCTGATGTAGGAGGGTGGGTGTAAGAACTTTGGATCATTGGATTCTCTTCCAGAGAAGGTTGCAACTGTACAGAAGAGATGGTAGCACCTGAAGGGGACTAATATCCTAATTTGCTAGTTCTGCACGGGGGTGTCTAAACTGGAGTTGCAGTTAGATGGGTACCAGAGTGCCAGGACAGATAGTGGGGAGGTTGTGGAGACAGATATTGTTAAAACCTCAGCAAAGTCAGGATCAAAAGTTTGAGCATGGTGCGACTAATGTTCTAATGATCTGCATTTGTTTCAGTGCCAGAATTATTATAGGAAAGGCTTGATGATCTCAGAGCATAGATCGCGAGGACGAGGCCTCCATCTGTCAGAATCATCCATGGACGTTGCATCCTAGCTGTACAGATACACAAGCCAGTGTGGCACAATATATAGAGAGCAAACATGGATCAACACACAGCATCATGATATTGTACTCATTAACGAGACTCGGCTGCAGAATGGGTCAGGATGCAGCTCAATATTCTGGGGTTCCATTGTTTTAGAAGTGACAGACTGTGAGGCATTAAAGGAGGAGGGGTGGCATTACCTAGTGAGGGAAAATGTCATAGCTGTGCTCAGTCAGGACAGACTGGAGAACTTGTCCAGTGAGGCTTTATGGGTGGAACTGAGAAATAAGGAACGTATGAATACGTTAATGGGGCATATTATAGACCATCCAACAGTCCACGCAATTTAGAGGAACAAACTTGTTGAGAGATTGTGGACTTTTGCAAGAAATAAAGAATTGGTGCGGTAGGTTATGTTAACTTCCAAACATTGACTGGGGCTCCCAGACTGTAAAAGGACTAGATGTGATAGAGTTCATGCCTCCAACTTGATTGCATGAATTTCGATTTCTCCTTCTGGTAAACTAATTTCCTTCTCTATACCCCCCACCTCCACCCTTCCCATTCCTCTATTCCCCACTCTGACCTTTTACTTTTTCTCACCTGCCTATTACATCCTCCTGGGTCCTCTCCTCCTTCCCTTTCTCCTATGGTCCACTCTCCTCTTCTATCAGATTCCTTCTGCTCCAGCCTTAACCTTTCCCACCTACCTGGCTTCACCTTCATCAACCTTCTCCTTGCCCCATCTTTTTTATTCTAGCATTTTCCCCTTCCTTCTCAGTCCCGAAGAAGTGTCTCAGCCTGAAAAGTCGACTATCCATTCATTTCCATAGATGCTGTTTGACCTGCTGAGTTCCTCCAGCATTGTGTGCATGTTGCTTAGGAAAAAGTTTGTCACATTAAGTTTCCTTAGTCATTATATTAAAGTCCTAACGAGAGAGTGTGCGATGCTTAATCTGCTTTTAGGGAATGAGACAGGGCAGGTGACAAAAGCCCGTGTTGGAGAACACTTTGAATTTAGTGATCATAATACCATTAGTTTCAGAGTAAGTACAGAAAGAAGCAGGTTTGCTCTGCAGGTTGAGTTTCTAAATTGGAGAATGACCAATCTTGATGATATTCGAAAGGATCTGGCAAGTGTGGACTGGGACAGGCTGTTTTCTGGCAAAGGTTCACTTGGTAAGTGGGAGGCCTTCAAAAGTGAAATTTTGAAGGTACAAATCTGGTTTGTGTTTTCAAAATAATAGGTAAAGACAACAAGTTTAAGGAACCTTGATTTTCAAGGGATATTGAGACCCTGGTTAAGAAAAAAAGAGGAGGTGCATAACAGGTATAGGCAGGAAGCAAATGCAAAAGTATATTTAAGAAAGAAATTAGGAGGACTAAAAGAAGGCATGAAGTTGCCCTAGCAGATGCAGTGAAGGAGCATCCTAAGGGACTCTACAAAATTGTTAAGAGAAAACAATTAGCAAGGGATACAATTGGTCCTCCAGAAGATCAGTATGGTAATCTATGTGTGGTGATAAAAGAGATGGGAGAGATCTTAAACTGACTTTATGCTTTTGTATTTATTAGGAGATAGACACAGCATTTACAGAAGTGAGGCAAAGCAGCAGAGCGGTCACAGACCCTGTATAGATTACAGAGAAGGAGGTGTTTGCTATGTTGAGGTAACTTAGGTTGGATAAATCCCCAGGGCCTGACAAGGTGTTCCCCGCACTCACTGTGGAATGCAAGTGCAGAAACTGCAGGAGCCCTGGTAGAGATACTTAAAACATCCTTTGCTACTCGTAAGGTACCGGAGGATTGGAGGCTAGTTAATTTTGTTCTGTTGTTTAAGAAAGGAATGCAATAGAACAAATCATCACCCAAATTAATTGCCTGTTATGCCACTGGCATTTAGGGCAGCAGGTAGAACAAAACCAGCTGGGAATATAGGTCCATAATTGATTGAAAGTTGTGTCACAGGTATATGGGATCACAAAGAATGCTTTTGGCACATTGGCCTTCAGAAATCAATGTATTGAAGTTCTACAAGACATTAGCGAGGCCTGATTTGTAGTACTGTGTGCAGTTTTAGTCACTCATCTGTGGAAAAGAGGTGAGTAAGTTTGAAAAGGTACAAATAAAATTTGCAACAATTTTGCTGGGACCGGAGGACCTGAGTAATAAGGAAAGATTGAACGCATTAGGACCTCATTAATTTCATTAACGCTAGCCAACAGAGCAAATAACTAAATCTCTCAAACTGAAAGATAACAACAACACTGTTGCTTAGAAGCAGTAAGCAAATATGCTAAACAAATTCCACTCTTTTACAGTATCAATCTGAACTGTAGTCTTCTTTTTCCAAACAAGGAGTAAACAGGGAGCATTGCCGTCTCTGTGCCTTGGTCAAGATCCAGCAAGATTTGAAACTAAAGGAAGGGAGTTAAATACAATCACAAGTAAACACTAATTTGCTGGAATGCACATACTCGTGAGTGAGATCGCCAATTTTGTTCAGCCACCCTCCTGCGATTGTGCCTAGACTCTGTGGCAGAGACCATGCAAGCATGTTCAGTGATGTGGATGGTTTTACCTGTGACAGACTAGACTTCATCCGTTCCTTTTGTAGGATTTTCCATTCAAGGGTATTGGTTTTTCCATACCAGGCCATGATGCAACCAGTTAGTATACTCTTGACAGTGTATCTATAGAAGTTTGTTAAAGATTTAGATCTCATGCTGATTCTGTGCAAATTTCTAAGGAAACAGAGTTACTGCTGTGTCTTCTTTGTAATGGCACTTACATGCTGGACCCAGGAAAGATCCTCTGAAATGATAACGCCGAGGAATTTGAATTTACTGCCTCTCTCCACCTTATCCTCTGACGAGGAATGGCTCATGGATCTCTTGTTTTCTCCTGTAGTCAATAATCAGCACTTCATTTTTGCTAATATTGAGTGAGAGGCTGTTGTTAAGGCACCACTCAGGCAGATTCTCAGTCTCCCTCCTATATGCTGATTCATCAACACTTTTGATTTGGCCCATGAGAGTCATGGCATCAGGAAACTTAAATACGGCATTGGAGCTGTACTTAGCCTCACAGTCATAAGTATAAAGTAGGTAGAGAGGGAGTTTACACATTGTGGTGCACCTGTGCTGATGGTGATTCCGAAAGAGATGTTGTTGCCAATTGGAACTGTCTGGGCTCTTCAAGTGAGGAAATCAATGATCCAGTTGCAAAAGGATGTAATGCGGCCAAAGTCCTGGAGCTAATTGATAAGTTTTGAGGGGATGATGGTATTAAATGTAGAGCTGAAGTCAATTAAGACCATCTTGATGTATGTAGCTTCACTGTCCAAATGTTCCAGGGTTGAGTGGAGAGCCAATGATATGGCATCTGCTGTTGACTTGATGTGACAAGAGGCAAATTGGAGTAGATCCAACTCGCTCCTTAGGCACAAGTTGATATGCTTCATGACCAGTGTCATCAGAGAGGATGTAAGTGCTACTGGATGATAGTCATTGAGGCAGGTCACCATGTTTTTCTTGGGCACCAGTATAATTGAAGCCTGCTTGAAGCAGATGGGTACCTCATACTGCTGAAGTGAGAGTTTAAAGTTATCAATGTACAGACCAACCAATAGATGGGTAACCACAAGGAGAAGTGAGGGGAGTAAGCAGTCAGTGCAGGGTTCTCCTGAGGCCATTCCTCTCAGCATCCCTTTGGGTATATCTTGGGGTGGGGGTGGAGAGAATGGATGAACTATCAGGACACAGCAGCAGCAGCCAGGCCAGTGGACTGTGACCGACTGAGGCTCAGCAGGGAAGGGTGAAGTCGGGCAGAGCAACAGTGATTGGAGAATCAATAGGTAGGGGGACAGACAGAAGACTCTGAGGTGACAAAAGGGATGCCAGGATGGTGTATTGCCTCCCAGGTACTAGGGTGAAGTATGTCTCAAGCATCTGCAGAATGTTTTCAAGGGAGAGGGTGAGCAGCCAGAGGTTGTGGTGCATGTTGACACCAATGATATACGTAGAAAGGGCGAAGAGGTCCCATGCAGTGATTATAGGGAGTTAAGAAAGAGACTGAAGAGCTCGACCTCCAAAGTTGTAATCTCTGGATTACTCCTAGTCTACGTGATAGTCACGACAGAAATAGAATGATAATACAGATGAACAATTGGCTGATGAACTGGTACAGGGGGCAGGGTTTTATATACTTGGATCATTGGAACATTTTCTGGAACAAGGATAACCTGTATAAGGAGGAAGAGTTGCACCTACGTTGAGAGGAACCATTATCTTGGCCAGAATGTTCACTAGTACTATGGAGGAGGGTTCAATCTAGTTTGGTAGGGGATTGAAACCAGAGCATCAGGTCAGAAAACAAAGGAATGGAGAGGAAGGTAGATGTCAGGACCAGTGTAAACAGGCAGGAACTTTATAATGGATATGATGGAAGAGATAGTTTTGAAGTGTCTGTATTTTATTGCTCAGAGTATTATGAATAGAGGTGATGAACTCAGAGCATGGATCAATACATGGAACTTTCGTGTTGTGGCCTTAATAGAGACGTGGTTGAGAGAAGGACAGGAATGGGTGCTTAATGTCCAGGGTTTCAATGTTGTTAGGAAAGAAAATAGGGAGGTAAAAGAGGTGGAGATTTGCACTATTAATCAGGGACAATATAGTTCCTTAAGTTTGTATAAGCGACTGTTCTGCCTTTCGGGCAAACCATTTATCTTTTTCTATGTGATAAAGCACATTCAGCTGTTATTTTAATGAGCAGTTTCTGATTTGTATTGGGTCACTTCAGGTGCATCAGGAAGCAGTAAGTAGAAAAGCATATTGTCTGGCAGGAGGCCAAAGTTTTATGTTAGGAGCGAAAGAACTTTCTATCCAGTGCCATCCTATTGTTCTCCCAGCAGGAGCATTGCTCGTAAGTTGATGTTGTATTGTTTAGAAGTCAATCTAAAGATATCAATAACAGTTTGCTGAAATAGAATGTTATTTTTGAGCTTATTAGATACTAACCTAGATGCTAATAGTTTACACATAATATTTACTTGCAGTAACGTAACTAAGTTCAAACGTATCTGTGCATATTTACTTGTGTGAATGGACGAACATGGTAATTGCAATGTACTTTATTTTCTGTTCAACTCCTTATTGACTATACCATGCCATTAAGTGCAATAAAACAAAGGAGCTAGGAGCTAAATTCTGACTCTCATGTCATTTCTGAATGGGGTTTGATGTCTAGTTGATGCTATAGCACCTCATTGAGAGCAGTACTCCAGGATTGGTATTAAATGCACCCAATGACGTGCACCTCAAGTGGCCTCCAACAACCACCTCCGGATCCTGGCCTTCACGTGTGGCGTAGCTGCTAAGTTTGGTGGAACTATTTCTACTGTCAGGAGAAGGGGCAAAGACAGGTTACTGACACCTCAAAGCCAGTCACTTTGGGTGGATGGGCTTGTCAGTTATGGCTGACCTTACTTCTAGGTGAAGGAAATCTCTGATCTTAAACCTCTGCTGCCTCAAGGCTATACCCATTCATGGGGAAGGGTTTGGGAGTAAACTCCAAGGGAAAAGTCCAGAGCTGGAGTCTCTAAGACAGTCCTATGTTGCGTTCAAACCTGACTGGCATCTCCTGTGATACTATTGGTGCCAAACAGTATCAGCCTCTACCATTCCTTTGGGTTCATCTGATGTGTGGAGAGGGGAAGCTTGCAACATGAGCAAAAGGTTGCTCCCCATGTTGTATATGCTGGCTTGCGTATCTAGACAGCTAGGATACAACATCCATGGTCAAGCTTGACCAACGGAGGACTCAGATCGCAACTGCACTCAGAGGGCATATAATGGAGGGTTCATCTATTGAGTGTATATTGGTAGAACCAAAATCGGAAGGGTCCAGTGACTCTGATGGGATTGCACTACAGATCTCTTTATAGTAGGGTTCTCAAGGTGGGATCCACGGACCGCTTGCTTGTTGGTATTGGTCCACAACATAAAAAGGTTGGGAAACCCAGCTTGATAGCCATTGGGATATTGAGGAACAGATATACAGACAAATTAAGGAAGAGAGTAAAACCAATAGAATTGTTGTCATGAGAGATTTCAACTTCTCTAATATAAACTGGGATCTTCTGAGTGGAAGAGGTTTAAATGGGGCAGAATTTGTTTAATGCATTTGTTTAGAGAGCTTCTGAAATCAATATATAGATAGTCCAAAGAGAAGACAGGCTGTACCGTACATGGTGTTGGCTAAGGAGACTGGTCAGGTGACTGACTTATTAGTGGGTGAACAGGTAGAGAACTGTGATCATAACTCCTTAAGTTTTAAGATAACTATAGAAAAACTCGTACGGGAGAGTATTAGGTAGGAACTAATCGGGAACAGCTGTTTTTGGGCAAGTCCACACCTGACATGTTGAGGGCGTTTATTGACCAACCACACAGAGTACAGCACAGGTACGTTCCAGTCAGGAGAAAGGATGGCAAGGTAAGTAAACCTTGGATGTTGAGAGAGATGATGAATTTGTTCAAGAAGAGAAAAGAAATGTATGTAAAGCTTTGGAACCCCTAATCACACAGAGTCCTTGAGAATTATAAAGAATCCAAAAAAGAACTCAAGAATGGAATTAGGAAAGCCAGAAGGGGCCATGAAAAATCCTTGGTAATTAGGATTAAAGAGAATCCCGAAGGATTCTTAACGTACATCAAGGGCAAGAAGATAACTAGGGATAGGGTAGAAGTACTCAAGGATACCTGTCCAGGAGTCTCTTAAAAGACCCTATCGTATCCACCTCCACCAGCGTCACCGGCAGCCCATTCTACACACTCACTACTCTCTGTGTAAGAAAACTTACCCCTGACACATCCTCTGCACCTATTTCCAAGCACCTTAAAACTGTGTCCTCTCATGCTAGCCATTTCAGCCCTGGGAGAAAGCCTCTGATTATCCATACGATCAATGCCTCTCATCATCTTGTACACTTCTATCAGGTCACCTCTCATCCTTTGCCGCTCCAAGGAAAAAAGTCCAAGTTCACTCAGCCTATTCTCATAAGGCATGCTCCACAATCCAGGCAACATGCTTCTGGCAGACTTGCTTTTATCAGTCAAGGCACTGAGTTCAAAAGTTAGGAAGCTATGTTGCAGCTTTATAAAACTCTAGTTCGGCTACATCTGGAATATTGCAAACTGTTCTGGTTGCCCCATCGGAGGAAAGATTTCAGCAGTTTGGAGATGGTGTTGAGAGGTTTACCAGGAATGTTGCCTGCATTAGAAGGCATGTGCTATAGCAAGAGTTTGGAGAAATTTGGGTTGATTCCTCTGGAGCAGTGTAGGGCAAAGGGAGATCTGATAGAGGTTTATATGATTTTGATAGGCATAGAGAGAGTAGACCGACAGTATCTTTTTCCAAATGTTGAAATGTCTAATACCATTTAAAGTGAGAGGAGGTAAGTTAAAAGGAAATGTGAGTGATGTTTTTTTTACGCAGAGAGTTGGATGTGTCGAATGCACTACCTGATAGAGCCAGAAACATTCAGGACTTTTAAGAGACTCTTAAATAGACATCTGAATATGAGGCAAATCGGAGAATATGGACTATACAGTATCTATGCCTTTCAGAATCATATAAACCTCTATTATATATCCTTTCACCCTCCACTGCTCCAGAGGAAACAACCCAAGTTTGTCCAACCTCTCATTATAGCACATGCCCTCTAATGCAGGCAATATCCCTGGTAAACCTCTTCTTCAACACACTCTCCAAACTGCTGTCATCCTTCCTCTAATGGGGCACCAAAACTGGTTTAGTTCACCATTTGATTAATAATTTAATTGGGTTGGCATCTCATTGTGGGCCGAAGGGCCTGTTCCTATTTTGTACTAGTCTGTGTTCTATGTCCACAGGGACTTTATCCAAGATTTCGTGTGTCATGAAGCAGCAGCTGTATTACAGTTTCATGCAGTACAAGAAGGGAGGAAAAGGGAATCCAATTAGCCCATCTTGTCCAGGTCTGCTGAGAAAAAGAGCTGGGTTTCCTGACCTCACCACTTTGGTTCTTGATGCTTAGATATAATAATGTCAAGTCACTTTTCAATGTAGTTAGAGCTTCTTTCTTTTTTCTTTAATACTTTTTATGGTAACTCTTTTCCAGGTGAAAAAAAACCTTTTGAGCTCTCTTCTGTCTTCAAACAAGAGAAAATCTACGGATGCTGGAAATCCAAGCAACACACACAAAATGCTGGAGCAACTCAGCAGGCCAAGTAGCATCTATGGAAAAGAATAAACCATCCAGGTTTTGGGACAAGACCCTTCATCAAGACTGGAAGAAAAAGAGTAAGAAGTTGGGGGAAGGGGAGGAAGAAATTCAAGGTAGAGGGTGATAAGTGAAATCAGGAGATGAGGAGGGGTGAAGTAAAGAGCTGAGAGGTTAATCAGTGAAAGAGATAAAAGATAGGGGAAGTGGGAATCTGCCAGGAGAGGAGAGAAGGCCCCAGGGAAGGGAAGGGAAGGGGAAGGAACACCAGAGGGAGGTGATAAGGTGAAAGATGGAAGGGTGAATAGCAAATGGTGAAGGAGAGGGTGCCTATAACCGAAAGTTTGAGAAATCGATATTCATGCTATCAGGTTGGAGGCTACCCAGACAGAATATAAGGTATTGCTCCTCCAACTTGAGTGTGGCCTCATCGGATTTCTACAAGTAATAGGGTGGGAAGAGGTATAGTCCAGGTAGCTATGAGAATCAAATGAGTTTATAAAATATATTAATAGATAAGCTGACTGAGATAGAGAAAGAGATTTTGAGAGATCCTTTCTATCTTTCGAAGAAGGAGTCTGAGAGTCTGAGTGGGAGTGCCGAGATAGAGATTTTTGAAATTTTCGTTATTTTTTTTCTCCAACGGCTTTCTGAGAGGCGGGACTGCGCAGGCGTGTGACGTCGGGCAGTGCAGCGCGGCAGATTTAAAAGGGCAGACATCCTGCTTCGGATTTGATTCGAAGAAGGAGTCTAAGAGTCTGAGTGGGAGTGCCGAGAAAGAGATTTTTGAAATTTTCGTTATTTTTTTTTCTCCAACGGCTTTCTGAGAGGCGGGACTGCGCAGGCGTGTGACGTCGGGCAGTGCAGCGCGGCAGATTTAAAAGGGCAGACATCCTGCTTCGGATTTGATTCGAAGAAGGAGTCTGAGAGTCTGAGTGGGAGTGCCGAGAAAGAGATTTTTGAAATTTTCGTTATTTTTTTCTCTCCAACGGCTTTCTGAGAGGCGGGACTGCGCAGGCGTGTGACGTCGGGCAGTGCAGCGCGGCAGATTTAAAAGGAACAAAGCCTCATAGAGCGGGCAGCGTAGTTTGCGGGCTGCAGAGTGAGCCGGGAGCAGAGTGAAGACTTAAGGGCTTCGGCTCAACGGGCTTAGGCGGAAGCGGGCGAGGCGAGGAAGGTTTGACATTCATTTTCTGTTGCTATTTGAGGAGAGGGGCATTATGACTGTGAGGGCAGTTTGCTGTTCTCGGTGTCGGATGTGGGAGGCCCTGGAGTCTCCAAGCCTCCCGGACGTCTACATCTGCGCCAAGTGCATCGAGATGCAGCTCCTAAGGGACCGCGTTACGGAACTGGAGCTGCAGCTCGATGACCTTCGTCTGGTCAGGGAGAGCGAGGAGGTGATAGAGAGGAGTGGAAGGCAGGTGGTCACGCCGGGGCCACGGGAGGCAGACAAGTGGGTCACGGTTAGGAGAGGGAAGGGGAAAAGGCAGGTGATGAGGAGTACCCCGGCGGCTGTGCCCCTTAACAACAGGTACTCCTGTTTGAGTACTGTTGGGGGGGACAGCTTACCCGGGGGAAGCGACAGTGGCCCTGCCTCCGGCACAGAGTCTGGCCCTGTAGCTCAGAAGGGTAGGGCAAGGAAGAGGAGGGCAGTTGTGATAGGGGACTCGATAGTAAGGGGGTCAGATAGGCGATTCTGTGGACGCAGTCCAGAGACTCGGATGGTAGTTTGCCTCCCTGGTGCCAGGGTCCGGGATATTTCTGATCGTGTCCAAGATATCCTGAAGTGGGAGGGTGAAGAGCCAGAGGTCCTGGTACATATAGGTACCAATGACATAGGTAGGAAAAGGGATGAGGTCCTGAAAGAAGAATATAAGGAGCTAGGAAGGGAGTTGAGAAAAAGGACCGCAAAGGTAGTAATCTCGGGATTACTGCCTGTGCCACGCGACAGTGAGAGTAGGAATGCGATGAGGTGGAGGATAAATGCGTGGCTGAGGGATTGGAGCAGGGGGCAGGGATTCAAGTTTTTGGATCATTGGGACCTCTTTTGGCGTAGGTGTGACCTGTACAAAAAGGACGGGTTACACTTAAATCC
This sequence comes from Mobula hypostoma, assembly GCF_963921235.1. NCBI lineage: Eukaryota > Metazoa > Chordata > Chondrichthyes > Myliobatiformes > Myliobatidae > Mobula > Mobula hypostoma. The sequence continues at coordinate 69,347,490 of NC_086106.1, forward strand.
TAGGGGGACCAATATCCTGGCAGGGAGATTAGCGGGGGCTACTGAGGTGACTTTAAACTAGAATGGTTGGGGGGTGGGAATCAAATTAAAGCGGCTAGGTGTGAGGAGGTTAGTTCACAACAGAGGGATGGGAACCAGTGCAGAGAGACAGAGGAGTGTAAAGTGAGCGTAGAAGCAAAAAGTACAAAGGGGAAAAGTAAAAGTGGCAGGCCGACAAATCCAGGGCAAGCATTAAAAAGGGCTAAGAGAGTTGTAAAAGAGCGCCTGAAGGCTTTATGTGTCAATGCAAGGAGCATTCGTAATAAGGTGGATGAATTGAAAGTGCAGATTGTTATTAATGATTATGATATAGTTGGGATCACAGAGACATGGCTCCAGGGTGACCAGGGATGGGAGCTCAACGTTCAGGGATATTCAATATTCAGGAGGGATAGACACGAAGGAAGGGGAGGTGGGGTGGCGTTGCTGGTTAAAAAAGAGATTAACGCAATAGAAAGGAAGGACATAAGCCGGGAAGATGTGGAATCGATATGGGTAGAGCTGCGTAACACTAAGGGGCAGAAGACGCTGCTGGGAGTTGTGTACAGGCCACCTAACAGTAGTAGTGAGGTCGGAGATGGTATTAAACAGGAAATTAGAAATGTGTGCAATAAAGGAACAGCAGTTATAATGGGTGACTTCAATCTACATGTAGACTGGGTGAACCAAATTGGTAAAGGTGCTGAGGAAGAGGATTTCTTGGAATGTATGCGGGATGGTTTTTTGAACCAACATGTCGAGGAACCGACTAGAGAGCAGGCTATTCTGGACTGGGTTTTGAGCAATGAGGAAGGGTTAATTAGCGATCTTGTCGTGAGAGGCCCCTTGGGTAAGAGTGACCATAATATGGTGGAATTCTTCATTAACATGGAGAGTGACGTAGTTAATTCAGAAACAAAGGTTCTGAACTTAAAGAGGGGTAACTTTGAAGGTATGAGACATGAATTAGCTAAGATAGACTGGCAAATGACACTTCAAGGATTGACGGTGGATATGCAATGGCAGGCATTTAAAGGTTGCATGGATGAACTACAACAATTGTTCATCCCAGTTTGGCAAAAGAATAAATCAAGGAAGGTAGTGCACCCGTGGCTGACAAGAGAAATTAGGGATAGTATCAATTCCAAAGAAGTAGCATACAAATTAGCCAGAGAAAGTGGCTCACCTGAGGACTGGGAGAAATTCAGAGTTCAGCAGAGGAGGACAAAGGGCTTAATTAGGAAGGGGAAAAAAGATTATGAGAGAAAACTGGCAGAGAACATAAAAACGGACTGTAAAAGCTTTTATAGATATGTAAAAAGGAAAAGACTGATAAAGACAAATGTAGGTCCCCTGCAAACAGAAACAGGTGAATTGATTATGGGGAGCAAGGACATGGCAGACCAATTGAATAATTACTTTGGTTCTGTCTTCACTAAGGAGGACATAAATAATCTTCCAGAAATAGTAAGGGACAGAGGGTCCAGTGAGATGGAGGAACTGAGCGAAATACATGTTAGTAGGGAAGTGGTGTTAGGTAAATTGAAGGGATTGAAGGCAGATAAATCCCCAGGGCCAGATGGTCTGCATCCCAGAGTGCTTAAGGAAGTGGCCCAAGAAATAGTGGATGCATTAGTGATAATTTTTCAAAACTCGTTAGATTCTGGACTAGTTCCTGAGGATTGGAGGGTGGCTAATGTAACCCCACTTTTTAAAAAAGGAGGGAGAGAGAAACCGGGGAATTATAGGCCGGTTAGCCTAACGTCGGTGGTGGGGAAACTGCTGGAGTCAGTTATCAAGGATGTGAAAAGGTCCCGTTTATTCCCACTCTTTGCTTCCTGTCTGCTAACCAATTCAAGAGTGGGAATAAACGGGACCTTTTCAGAATGGCAGGCGGTGACTAGTGGGGTACCGCAAGGCTCAGTGCTGGGACCCCAGTTGTTTACAATATATATTAATGACTTGGATGAGGGAATTAAATGCAGCATCTCCAAGTTTGCGGATGACACGAAGCTGGGTGGCAGTGTTAGCAGTGAGGAGGATGCTAAGAGGATGCAGGGTGACTTGGATAGGTTGGGTGAGTGGGCAAACTCATGGCAGATGCAATTTAATGTGGATAAATGTGAAGTTATCCACTTTGGTGGCAAAAATAGGAAAACAGATTATTATCTGAATGGTGGCCGATTAGGAAAAGGGGAGGTGCAACGAGACCTGGGTGTCATTATACACCAGTCATTGAAAGTGGGCATGCAGGTACAGCAGGCGGTGAAAAAGGCGAACGGTATGCTGGCATTTATAGCGAGAGGATTCGAGTACAGGAGCAGGGAGGTACTACTGCAGTTGTACAAGGCCTTGGTGAGACCACACCTGGAGTATTGTGTGCAGTTTTGGTCCCCTAATCTGAGGAAAGACATCCTTGCCATAGAGGGAGTACAAAGAAGGTTCACCAGATTGATTCCTGGGATGGCAGGTCTTTCATATGAAGAAAGACTGGATGAACTGGGCTTGTACTCGTTGGAATTTAGAAGATTGAGGGGGGATCTGATTGAAACGTATAAGATCCTAAAGGGATTGGACAGGCTAGATGCGGGAAGATTGTTCCCGATGTTGGGGAGGTCTAGAACGAGGGGTCACAGTTTGAGGATAGAGGGGAAGCCTTTTAGGACCGAGGTTAGGAAAAACTTCTTCACACAGAGAGTGGTGAATCTGTGGAATTCTCTGCCACAGCAAACTGTTGAGGCCAGTTCATTAGCTATGTTTAAAAGGAAGTTAGATATGGCCCTTGTGGCTACAGGGGTCACGGGGTATGGAGGGAAGGCTGGGTTCTGAGTTGGATGATCAGCCATGATCATAATAAATGGCGGTGCAGGCTCGAAGGGCCGAATGGCCTACTCCTGCACCTATTTTCTATGTTTCTATGTTTCTATCTTTCAAGTCATCACTTTAAACCCATTGCTATATCAAAATACATACACTCAGTCACTCAGTAGACACATTTTAGATACACCTGCACACCTGACTATTAATGCAAATATCTAATCAGCCAATCATGTGGCAGCAATTTAATGTATAAATGCATGCAGACATGGTCAAGAGGTTCAGTTGTTATTGAGACCAAACATCACAATGAGGAAGAAATATGATCTAAGTGACTTTGACCATAGAATGATTTTTAGTGACAGGTGGTGTGGTTTAAATATCTCAGAAACTATTGATCCCCTGGGATTGTCACACACAACAGTCTCTAGAATTTATGGAGAATTATGTGATAATAAATAAAGCATCCAGTGAGTGGCAGTTCAGTGGGTGAAAATGCCTTGTTAATGATAGACATCAAAGGAGAATGACCAGACTGGTTTGAGCTGACAGGAAGGCAACTGTATCTCAAATAATCATGCATCTCAATCGTGGTGTGCTGAAAGGTATCTATGAATGCATCTATGAAACCTTGAAGTGGATGGCCTACAACAGCAGAAGACAATGAACACACTCTAAGTGGCCCCTTTATTATGTATCTCAAAGTCATTTAGGTCACATTTCTTCTCCATTCTGATGTTTGGTCAGAGTAACATCTGAACCTCTTGACCACGTCTGCATGCTTTTATGCATTGAGTTGCTGCCACATGATTGGTTAATTAGATATTTGCATTAACAAACAGGTGAACAGGTGTACATATCAAAATGGCCACTGTGTGTATATATTCATTTAAATATAAATATACATTTTATTATACACACAAAATGTTGGAGGAACTCAGCAGGCCAGGCAACATCCTTGGAAATGAATGTACAGTCAACATTTCAACCTGAGGCTCTTCTTCAGGACTGGAAAGGAAGAGGGAAGCAGCTAGAATAAAATGGTGGGGGTAGAGGAAAGAAGTTAGCTAGAAGGTGATAGGTGAGACCAGGTGGTTAGGAAAGGTAAAGGGCTGAAGAGGAAGGAATCAGATTGTGGAGGACAGTGGACCACAGAAGAAAGGAAAGGAGGAGGGAACCCGTAGGTATGTAATAAGCAGATGAGGAAAGGGAAAAGACCAGAGTGGGAACAGAAGAAGAGGGGAAGAGAAAGGATTTATTTTACCTGAAGCAGAAATCAGCATTCATTCCATCAGGTTGGAGGCTTACTCAAGCAGAATATAAGGTGTTTCTCCTCCACCCACGGGTAGCCTCATCTAGGCACAAAACATGTCATAGACTGACATGTTAGAATGGGAAAGAGAATCAGAATTAAAATGCTTGGCTACCAGGAATTCCACTTTTGGCGGATGGAGTAGAGGTGTTTGACGAATTTACGATGGGTCTCATCAACATAGAGGAGATCGCGTTGGGAGCACCGGCCACAATAGACAACCACAGCAGGTTAAGAGTTGAAGAGTTGTCTCACCTACCAGGACTGTTTGGGGTCTTGCATGGAGGTGAGGGAGGAGCTGAATGGCAGGTGTAGCACTTTGGTCACTTGCAGGGATAAATGCCAGGAGAGAAATTAGTGGGGAGCGACGAATGGACAAGAGAGTCACGGAGGGAGCGATCCCTAAAGAAAGCAGAGAGTGGGAGGAGGTAAAGATATGTTTAGTGCTGGATCTGTTTGGAGATGGCAGAAGTTGTGGAAATGATGTGTTGGATGCAGAGGATCACAGGGTGGTAGGTGAGGACAAGAGGAACTCTGTCATTGTTAAGGAGGCAGGAAGATGGGGTATTCTGGAAATGGAGGAGATGCAAGTGAGGGTAGATTCAATAACGGAGGAATGGAAGCCCTGGTCTTTGAAGTAGGAGAACAATTCTGATATCCTGGAAAGGAAAGCAGCATCCTGGGAGCAGATCCCATGGAATCCAATCCAACTGAAAAGGGAATAGCATTTTTACAGGAGACTGGGTGAGAAGAGATATAGTCAAGTTAACTGTGTTGGACAGGAATAGCTTGGTTCTTTTATTGGGAAAGAATCAGAGAGCTTTATGGCTACCTTAATGGGGGATAGAAGTGTATAGGGACTGGACATCCATGGTGAAAATATATTTTGGTATTTGCAAACCTGCAAAATACTAATACTGTGCTGAGACACAGGGACAATGCTATTGAACCTGCTGCCTCATACCTCTGAGAACCCAATTTCAATCCTGACTTTTGGTGCTATCTGTGTGGAATAAGCACATTCCCACAGTGTCAGCTTGGGTTTCCTCTAGGTGCTATGGTTTCCACACACATCTCTAAAATATGTGGGTTGAGAATCTAATTGATCACTGTATCTTGTCATTAGTTTATATATGATTAGTGGGATTCAAAGAGGTGTTGATGGGACTGTAGGGAGAATAAATTGGGTTATTGTAGCACTGGTGTATAAAATGGATGGTTCATAGTGAACAGAGACTTGATGGGCTAAAGTAGCTGTTCCTAGTTCTATGTTTCTATATGTTCTTGTGTGTGTTTTTATACTTTATGATTCTATAGTCCATATACATTATACCTTTGAAATTCAGTTTCAATATTAGATAATAGAGCTGAATTTTACATGCAATATTTAAAATTTATTTACTGTTATACTAGAAACAGAAAATGCTAGAAATATTCAAAGGATCATGCATCATCTGCAGAGATTTAATAATATTTCATGAGACCCTTCTGACATACTCAGCAGCTCCTGCATTTTCAGCTTCTATTCCGACATTTGGCAATATTTGCTTGTATATAGAACCACATAGCACGTTTAACAAATGCAACAGAGGATAAACCTACTCAGATCCTTGTGATTCATAAATCACTTATGGAAATATTTGCTTTTAACAAAATATAAGCACAAAGAATTACTCAGGCAAATGTAAAGATCACATATATTCTGATGGCATTATTCATTACATGGATGGCCTCTCTTATATCTGCAATTGATTCAGAATTGAAATGTCTCACTATCTTTCTTTAAGGATGTATTCTGGCCATACTCTGGAGAGGCCAAAGCATTGGGGGAAAAAAAAGGAAGTGTCAGTGTTTTGAAGTTGTATGTCATGCATCTCAAGGATACAAAACACCACATGTTTCAACAGTTAGGAGTTTTGTAGACCTCACAGGGAAAGCCATAGCTTACTTATGAAGTTTTTTTTATTCATTTGGCTGAGAATAAAGAATAGCAGATGGCAATAACTCATTAGGGTGCTTTCCAGACAGCAAGGAGAAGAAATTGGATTTCAATGGAAAAATATGCACAGGGATCATGATGTATAATTAATCATGCTTGTTTGACTTGGTGCAGGTCAAATATAAAATTCATGCACTCACCTCATTATCATTATTGTAGCATCTAGTCAGCTCTGACTGTGCTGCATATTAGTTTAGGGATTATCGATAGGTTTCCATTTTGTGAGTGAATAACACCAGCTGAAAACACTGCTGTACCTGTTAAAGGGGAAGTGATGATTGCCTTCATCCACTGGTGGAAATTAGTTCAAACATTTGAGGTAATTGTTGCCAGTTCTTATAGAGAAGGAGCAAGAGGCAGCAAATTATTTTGTGGTTTTGTTTCGGATGTTTTTGTGCATGAAGTGGAGCTGGAGAAAGATCCTCTACTCACAACTGTTTACAAAATGGTCAGATAGTAGATGTTAAAGTCCAGAGTGAAGCAGTAAGGATGTCCCACACAACATTTAATTGATTCTCATATATGGTCAAGACCAGTGAAATGTAAATATGTCAACATAAACTCAGACACATCAATATTCCAGCTCTCTAGCTCTCTTGTTCTCGTTCTCTCTCTCTCTCTCTCTCTTTCTCTATCTCTCTCTCTCACACACACACACACACACACACACACACAGACACACACACACACACACACACAGACACACACACACACACACACACACACACAGACACGCGCACACACACACACACACACACACACGCGCACGCGCACACACACACACACACACACACACACACACACACACACACACACACACTTTATCTCTATCTGTCTCTCTAATTTTCTTTCAAGTCAGCAGCCTTCTATTACCCTATAGTCACTACTTGGGCAGCATAGCATGGGATAAATAGGACATGCAAAGAAACACAGAAAGCAAATATGAGGTTGATTAGTCAACAATTATGTGACTTTGATTTTAACTGCACATAAGTAAGACTACATCAATAATGGGGGGAGAGAGAAAGTTCAGGTAATGTTCTTGATGATGGTGAGATTTTTCATTGCAAACATCTAGAAAAGTAGAAAGTCTTCCATCAGACTCTTCCATCATGTTTTATTATATCTTCAAATGTACAGTGTAGTTGCTCATCTTAAGCTAAAAATAGCTTTAATTCAGTTTCATATCTATAATAACTCCAGAATATAGATACGACTTCGGATTCAGCAGAGTAAGGACACTGAATGTAAAGAGTATGTGATTGATGTCAATTATTGGAGATGAGAAGTGCTTAGCACATGAGCAGTATGGATGTGAGTTATCGTCCCAAGGTGAAGTACTGCCCCTGTTTGCTGTTTGCTCTCTGTGGGCAGTCTGTTTCATTGCTGAGCCTTGTTGAATTGCCTCAGGTGTTTTGTTTCATGATATTTTGCAGCCAATAAATTATTGTGAAAGCGCTGTCTTGATGCTAATTGAGAAATTCATCAGCCCTTTCTCCTTGGTCAAGTCCACTGAAGTTTCTGCAACTACATATCAGATTGTAAGTCAAGGAAATGGCTGCAGAGCCTCCATTTTTACCAGTAAATTGAATCATTGGAAATTTGAGGTGAATCTCAGCCACAATGCTCTATGTGAAGTTTCCAACAATTCTCCTTCCTTCAACAATTTACACAGTGCAATTCAATCAGTCCCCGGCACCTTAATCACTAACTGAATGGTGGCTTTGAGGGCACTTTTAAATTAAATTGGTGGAGAGAAGGGAGATATTCTTCCTGCAGTCAATGTCAGTTTATCATCTGTGTTTAATACATGGCAGGAGTGGGAATGTTGCAGTCTAATTCATAGTTGCCTGAGGCTTGATATCATTGACTGTGTATCCTACCATCTTGCTTGCATGATGCAAGTGCAGCCACATTCCACAATTTACTAAGTAATGCCACTTGCATGGAAAATGTCTGTTCATTTCTGAATTGAATGCCAATTAGCACTAAATATAAAGCATTAACTATTCCAATTTAGCTTTCTGTCACTCTGTGCTCATATTCCTCATGTGTTAGGAATGGTTCGTTTCAGGCTATAACTAAATACACTGAGCACATGTATAATACCTACAGGAAGAACAATAATCTTTTTTTAATGTGTCTTTTATTAGCGATAACACAATTTTAGACAAAATTGTTTATCTGTTCATTTGGTGACTAGGATGTACAGTCAGAAAAATGTAATTATTATAATACCTATTTTGCAAAGTGTTCATTATTTTTGGAAAAATCATTGTCATTATCACTCAAGATGCAGCTGAAAATCTTACCTTACATTTTATAGGCTCGGGATCCAACTCCTTCTGGTGTCTGTTTTGTACAAGCCGTCTGCAGACACAGTCATCTCCCGTGTAAAACAATAAGGAGGCGCTGTTGCCTTATATTTCAGCTGCTGTGGTCAGGTCTGCATGAAGAAATTCATTGTTAAAAATAAAGACAGGAGGATAAATAATGAGTTATTTAATGAAAAGCTAAGTTCAGCAGGTCCAAAGAAGTATGAAACACAAACTGTAGAGAGAGGTTAAAACACCTTAGCATAGATAAGTGGAGTTAAAAGGAAAAGCTGCATCTACAGAATTTCTAAGTATACCAACAAAAAAAAATGCTCAATGTATGTGACTGGAGGTAAGAATCTAAGTAAGGAATTGGGTTAATAATTATGACAAGGTACTCCATTAACTGCATTTCACTTGACTTTCTGCAGATACTTCCTCCCTCTCTTTCTCTCACATACTCACTCTATCTCTCTCTTTCTCTCTCTCTGCCAATTGCTCTGCAAATTTTTACCAGTTTTTATTTAAAAATTAAGTGTGCACTATGTAGAATACCCAGCTACAACCTGAATCAGCAAAAGTCTAAGTCAGAACCATATCCATGTTAAATCTTAAAAGCAGATGTGATTGACAATTAATAAACCCCATATTAAAAGGATTGGATCAAAGTTCTGCAGTCCAGCTACATTTAATTTTTACAACCCTATACAAAATTGTAAGAGGAGCCTCCAAGAACTATGTCATCCTCAATAATATTAGATTCCAACATGGGTATCAAGACTAAGGTTGAAATATTTGGAAACATGCTCTGCAATGTAGGTGATTCATCTTGGCTTTTATGAAAGCCATTTGGCCAATATGAAGACTGCATTTGCTATATAAAACTAACTTGTTTTTCTAACTTTCCCAGTCCAAGCACATCTTTGGCCAGAAGCATTACCTTTACTTCTCTTTCCACAAATGCTATTTGACCTCCTGTGCATTTCCAGCTTCTTTTGCTTTTAATAAAGAAGCACATTTTGTCATTATTGGAATCATTTTCCAATAAAAATCCCTGAGCACTTTTAACCTCACTGATATTATGGGAGCAGATCCACAGATTAATATGTCAGACCATGTTAGACTCAGTTTTCTGTGCAATGTCACAGTCTGCTTATTCACAATTCTGCTATTAGCCAGGACACCAGTGATCGTACTAGCACACAGAACCCTAGAGGTGGTGACTAAGTCCTGACTGTAACTGGACTTGTGCTGGGAAAAAATAAGGCTCTGCCCTTAGAATGTCCTTGCGTGTGAAAGGATTTTTTGTCAAACCTGTGAAGAACTACAACATCTTTGAAATATTTTGTGATATTCAGAGTCATTTAATAAGTAAATGTAGAAACAAACAACAAACGGGTATTATTATAAATCTTTGAAAAATAAAAAGCACACAATTAAAAATCATTTGGCAATAACAATATACAGTATATTGGTTCGTAATCTACAGGCCTGATAAATGAAAGACTTTCTGAAAGAACTATGCATTTTAAGTCTTCAGGATCTGCCTTCTGGTGTCATTTTTGCACAAGCGGTCTGCAGTTGCATTAATCTGCCAAGTGAAACCTCAAGGAGGAAGGATTGGCAGATTATATCACAAATGCTACTGGGGATTGCTCCTATCATTTGATTGCTTTCCTGATCACATCTTCTGATCTGATGGCAGACCTGACCTGGTTCAGAATAAGAATAATAATTTTCCAACATAATGCCAAGGAATCTCAGCACAAAATGGGCTATACTTAGAACTCCACCTGGTTTCAAGCAATTGAGCATAGTGACAAATGCAGCGTTATCTCACTTAGTAATTCCAGTCATTCCTGTTTGACAACAGAAGCATAGAAGTCTGAGATTCACTGAAATTTAAGAGGCAGAGCACTGGTGGTTCCAGTCTGCTTCACTATTTGAAAAGAAAAATAATGTAGATACCAGAGATTTGAAACTAAAAGACGCTAGAAGCACTCAGTCGATCAGTCGAAAGGATATCAATCTGAAGTCTAACTCTGCTTCTCTCTCCATTGATGTTGTCTAAAATGCTAAGTATTTTCAAAACTTTCTGTTCATTTCTTTATTTGTTGCCAGCAGTATTTGTGCAATTTTTACAAAATACACACAAAAATTAATTAGCCATAGCTAAATTCAGATTGAAGGCACAGTTCCACTTGTTTTATAGCACACACTCAACAGGGAAAAAAAGAAATTTCAATGAGCTCCACATGCACAATCAGAAAAAAAATATATAGCAAAAGAAATTCTGGAGGTGACACAGCTAACTAAAAGGACAAGGGTCTAAACAATAAGGCAGAATTGAAGAGGAAAGTGCCTGACAGAAAGTGATGGCATGCAGTACAGCCTGCTGCATTTTTCACTCTCCAGGTTTGTGCAGATGGTGCAGACCAAAAAGAAACAGGCATGACATTTTTTTTTTCTAAATGTGAACTTCAAATTTCAATCTTTGATAACTTATAAGGTTAACACAAAACACTTATCCTTCCATCTCCATGGGTCAGGATGGCATTGCCAGTTAATTAATGTGACTTGTTCCATGGTTGTTCTACTTATCAGCGTAGAACCAGACCTGAGATGAGCTTAAGGCTGTAAAAGTCATTAATAACTGAGCAAGATAATGAAACTAGAGGGCTCGTTATGACATTAGTCCAGACAGATCATAGTCTGAGCTTAAAATTTGTGTTGATGTTTCTGCTTTTTACTGAGCAGATAAAGCTAAAAGAATCCATGAGAAATGCATGATGTTTTATGAATTAGAGCTGAACAGCAGTGCATTTCACCAGATGCCAAGGCTCTGTTGTGGTGTCTTATCCCATAAATTAATGCACGGTTAAAAATGTATCACTGCCATAACCACTTAAAATCATCCAATTAAGTTTTTAAAACTCATTGAAATATTTTGTTGAAGAGTTGAGCCAATAGATATGAATTTTAATATATTTTGTATCAATTGTCCTACCATTGAAGTACTTTCGTCCTTTGTTTATTTATATTGATAGGATAAAATATTTGCTTTAATTTGGGAGGGGCACAGGATGCAGATGGGGAAGGAATGGAAGTTGTTAGGAGAATACATTATAGGGAAATCCAGTTGCTGGATTATTGGGGGCAATTTATGAAATGTTCAAGGTCAGTGGAGGAGCACTTACAGGGCTGCTTTGAATTGGTTGACTGGACAGTATTCAGGGACTCATCCTCGAAAGCGAATAAGTATGCCGCAGTTGCCGCTGACTTCATGAACATCTATGTGGATGAGTGTGTGCCTTTGTGAAAATACCAGATATACCCAAACCAGAAGCCATGGATTAACCGGGAGATTTGCAGTCTGCTGAGGGTTTGATCTTTGACAGCCACGACCGGTGAACCAGAACTTCTACAAGAAGTCCGGGTATTACATACAGAAGGCAATTTTAGGAGCAAAAACGCAATTCAGATTGAAGTTAAAGCCAAAATCGAATGCATGTCTGCTCTGGCAGATTTTGCAAGCTATCACTTCCTGCAAGGTGCAGCCTAAACTCATAAATGTCTGTAATGCTTCACTCCCAGTTGAGTTCAATGCCTTTATGTAGGCTTTGAAAGGGAGAGCAGAGCTACAACTGTGCGAGTCCCAGCAGCATCTTGCAACACCATGATCCTTGTCTCATAGACAGATGTTAGAACATCTTTTAAGAGAGTGGACCCTTGCAAGGCGACACGTACTAATGGTGTACTTGGTAGGGCACTGAAAACATGTGCCAATCAACCGGGGGTGAGTATTCAAGGACATTTTCAATCTCTCAATGTTGCAGTCAGAAGTTCACAACTGCTACAAAAGGACATCAATCATAAAAGTACCCAAGAAGAACCGGGTGATCTGCTGTCACAACCATCACACACAATCTACTATCATGAAGTGCTTTGAGAGATTGATCACTGCTAGAATTAACTGATGCCTAAGCAAGGACCTGTTCCACTGTAATTTGCCTACTGTTACCATAGGTCTACAGCAGATACAATCTAACTGGTTCTTCACTTGGCCTTGGACACCTTGGACAACAGCAGTACCTATGTCAAGCTGCTGTTTATTGATAACAGCATCTCATTCAACATCATCATACCCTCAGTTCTAATTAATAAGCTTCAAAATCTTAGCCTCTATACCTCCCTCTGCAACTGTATTCTTGACATTGTCACTGGGAGATCACAGTCAGTAAGGAACAGAAACAACATCTCTTCCTCTCTGACAATCAACACCGGCTCACCTTAAGGATGCATGCTTAGCCTAGAGCTCTACTCTCTCTGCAGCCATGATTTCATGGCTAGGCACAGCTCAAATGCCATCGACAAATTTACCGATGACTCAACTGTTGTTGGCAGAATCTCAGATGGTGACAAAGAGCCATGCAGGACTGAGATAGATAGGTTGGTAGAGTAGTGTCACAACAAAAACTTTGCACTCATTGTCAGTAATACCAAGGCACTGATCGTGGATTTCAGGATGGGGAGGTCGAAGGAAAACCCACCAGACCACATCGAGGGGCCATCAGTGGAAAGGGTGAACAGTTTCAAGTTTGTGCATGTCAGCTTATCTGAAGATCTATCCTGGGCCCAACATATTGATGCAATTATGAAAAAGGCACACTAATGGCTATATTTCATTAAGAGTTTAAGGAAATTTGGTATGTCAACAAAGACTCCAGCAAATCTCTACAAATATGCCATGCAGAGCATTCTAACTGGTTGCATCACTGTCTGGTATGCGGGGCGGGGGCACTGAAATAAATTGGAAAAAGCTGTAGAGGGTTGCAAACTTAGCTAGCGTCATCTTAGGCACCAGCCTCTGCAGCATAGAGGACATCTTCAAAAGGCGATGCCTCAAAACAGCAGCATCCATCATTAGGGAAGCCCATTACCCAGGATGTGCTTTATTACTACCATCATGGAAGAGGTACAGGAGCCTGAAACACACACTTAACATTTTTGGTACAGTTGTACCCCTCCATTATCTGATTTCTGAATGGATAATGAACTTACTCATGAGCACTACCTCACTAGTTGTGCTCTCTTTTTGCACTAATTATTAATCTTTATATATAGACACACACACACACTTAGTGGCTACTTTAATGGGTACACCTGTACACTTACTTGTTAATGCAAATATCTAATCACCCAATCATATGGCAGTAACTCATGTATAAAAGCATGTAGACATGGTCAGGGCGTCAGGAAGGAATATGATCTAAGTGATTTTGAGTGTGGAATGATTGTTGGTGCTAGACAGAGTGATGTGAGTATTTCAGAAACTGCCGATCTCCTGGAATTCCCATGCACAGCAGTCTCTGGAGTTTACAGAGGATGGTGTGAAAAACCAAAAAAAAATCCACAGAGCAGCAGTTCTATGAATGAAAATGCCTTGTTAATGAGAGACGTCAGAGGAGACTGGCCAGACTCATTCAAGTTGACGGAAATATGACACTTGTTACAACAGTAGTGTGCAGAAGAACACCTCTGAATTCACAATACATTAAACCTCAAAGTAGATAGGCTACATCTCCAGAAGATCACAAGCATAGACCCAGTGATCACTTTATTAGGCAAAGGAGGATTTTATATGCATTACTCTGTGAGGCTGTTGCAAAACAACAAATCTCATGACATATGTCCATGATATTAGATCTGATTCTGATTTAAGAGTGAGAATACAAAGAGAAGATCATGAAAAATTGTGTAATGATGCACTGAAGTGCATACTTGGCAGGTCAGGATGCGCTAAAAACTGAGTCACTATTACAGATGACAAACATGGAAAATCTGCAGATGCTGGAAATCCAAGCTACACACACAAAATACTGGAGGAACTCAGCAGGCCAGGTAGCATCTATGGAAAACAGTACAGTCAACATTTCAGGCAGAAATCCTTTGGCAGGACGTTTACATGTGGATTAATTTTAGCAGAATTAGCCTGCACTAACATAGAATAGCAAAGTGTGAAAGATGTGAAGAAGAGGGGATCTCTGTCCAAGAAGATGACTGAAAGCTGTAATGTACCCAGACAGATGATGAGATACTGTTTCTCAGTCTTACTTTGGGCTTATTTTAACAGTGCAGGAAGGTAGACAGATGCATCAGAGTGGCATAACCAAAGTACAGAAGCTCAGAGTTGATTCTGCAGACTGAACACTTCATATCTTGTCACCATATCTGCATTTTGCTCCTTCATTGTCAAGGAGGCCACATTGCAAAAGCCAAATGCAGTACATTTGATTGAGGACTGAAAGAGTCTTCAAGCTACTGAACAGATAGGAAAATGAAGATGGAAGTGGGTAGGAGCAGAGGTACAGGGAACAGATAAGATGTGAACAAGAGCACAATCAACTATGAACCCAATATTTCAAGAAGAAGTAAGTCATGTCAGAGGCATAAATTTGTAAAGTTTCATCCTTTTGGCAAATTTGACAAAGAATAGAGGAAGTAGGAGAATTAAATGGAGTCCTCATCATGACATAATTAGATGTGGGTGTCTGTGGGAGGGATCCTTTCTAGTGGGATAGGGCATGGATAGAGTTCTTCCCCTTCCACTTTAGCAGCCATCATACTTAACTGTTCACCCTCCTCGATTTCCACCATCTTCAACTAGATTCCACTATCATACCTTTCAGCATTTAGGAGGGACATTTCCCTTTACAACTCCTTGGTCCATGAATCCATCTCCACCATCTATTCCACTTTTTACAGCACTTATCCATGCAGCTATACGGTTATCTTTTTCTATACCACCATTCATGAACTCAGTCATCCAAGTGAAGCAGCAATTTGGTTACACTTCTTACAATCCAGGACACTCAGAGAAGTACAACTGAAGATTTACTTGGGCAATTTTCTGTATGAAAGGATTCAGCTGCAATGTTCAATTGGAGAAGACAAGGTTGTTCTTGAAGCAAAGAAAGTTAAAATCAATCTGGTAGAGACAGTCTCTACTATAATTTTACTGTAAGCGTTTCAAGGAATGGGACATAAACGTGAAGTGTTGGGCAAAGTTTTACAACAACAGGAGGTAAACTGATTTCTGCAAAGAAAGGGTTATGATCTAACACTCTTTCCATCAAGTGTCAAAGGAAGAAAACTAAAATGGAATTGGATATGTATTTGAAAAAATAATTTACTGAACTATAGGGAAGGAACAGAGTAATTGGACTGAGGGGACTTCTTTTCAGAAGACCAGCATAGATTTGATTTTCAGAATTATCTACTTCTGTATCATAATGATTCCTTGATTAAGAATACACAATTTTTAAGCTCTGCAGCTCAGTTGTAAAATGGAGGAGTGAAAATGTAAGAAAAATCTTGTCAGCTATGTTCCAGTTGGTAGCATTTTCTCTAGAGTCTAGTGGGTTTAAATGTGTCTCTGGAAACTTGATCCAAACTTCTAGAGTGACATTCCATTAACATACTGAGAGATTGCATGAAGGCTAGATGTTCTAACTTACAGATAAAATATTGAACTAAACTACTGTTTATTGTTTCATTCGGAATAAGTAGAAGATCTCACGTATTATTTCAATAAACGGTAAAGTTACCCTGTTATGTATTACTTCTTCAACAAAGCTGATAACCACACTATCTGTGGGAGTTTGCTTTTTTCAAAAAAAAATGGCTATTGTAATTCTCTATATGGAGACTTTGAAAAAAGGACTGGTTAAATGTGCCAATGTACTTCAGAAGTGATGAGTGCAATGTGTGTTAACTACAATAGCCAAAAAGCCAGAACATAATTTATGATAATTATTTTTCAAAAAATAGCTTCACTCCCTATCAATTACTGCATTTTTGAAAGCGTTTCAAATGTTAATTTAACATGCTAAATACTTCATTTCCCATTGTGTTAATTCTGAACAATCATTAATCAGAACAAGATCCATTATTTAGTTAATGTCTGATGGATGCATCCAACGCCAAATCACATTATTATCCTCTTAGCTATCCTGGCACTTGTGTTATCCAAAAAATTGTTAACTTGGATTATAAAACATCTAAACTGTTATTATAGTGGTTATGTTTTAGTTGCATTGGCTGGTCTGACCAGGCAAAGCCAATAGTATTTAAGATCATGAAATAGAAAATTGAATGTAACAATTGCATCTGCTCCACTGATGTATTGGTCCATTTATTTTTGATTGATTAACTTTTGCCACATGTAATTGTTTGTCCAATTTATTTTCAAGTGGAATGAGTTCATATTGTTGGTATTGTATTCTTCGGAGTTTAAGCAGTAGCTAATAATGATCTTTATGAATTAGAGAGTTCAGATTGCTTTTGAAATCTATCGTATTCAAATTCAGGATAGAAGAATATAATCAGAATTTCATATTTGATTTATTGGGAAATAGTATTATATTACAAATTAAATGAAGATTAAATATTCCGAAGCAGGACTGATCACACTAATTTACAGTTCTGTATTTGCCAGTATAGGGATCTTTAATTTGAATAATTATCATCGAATCTTTTCTGAATTATGATTGACCATTAAATGAGTTATATCAAACCCACTGAGAAATACTGTAAGTGGATGAAATAAGCAGTATTTGTGTTACAGCCAATGGACATACAAGCTACAGATAAGTTGAAAAAAAGTTTTAATGTTTTGGTTCACTTTGTATCTGCTAATCCCAATGTTGATCATCAACCACTGTTTGATAATTTCATTATGAATTTTACTTCTCCTTCTTCTCCTTACGCCCTTAACTCCTGGTGGAGTTGTTGGGGAGCCGTCATGACAAGCTTTGCACCAGCTTTTTGGTGTGCTCATCATGCGGCGTGTCTTGGGCATCTGAAACCTGGCGGAGCCTATCTCTCTCCAGGTTTGACCACAACCGATTTCCTCTGACTAGGTGGCTCGCCTTGGTCATGAACACGTGGCCGTTATAGTTCATCTGAGAACCTATCCATCCCAACTGGTGACTTCATCATGGAAGTCTTTCGCCCAGTGGTGCTGTGTTAACACCACTCCCTCACGTGGTTTAGCCCGCCAGCTGAAGCAGTTTACTGGGGTATGGAGCTTGGAGCCAACACATGAGAGATTTAGGAGATGGATGACAACCAGTGATGCCCATCCACCCTGTCTAGTAGGGAGCAGCATGCCAGACATCAAAGGCACTACCTCTATCCAGAGCCCCTATACCCTGAATTTTATTTGCATGAATTTTAATATCAACTTTAACAGACTATAATGTTTGACAGAATCTGTTTACGTTCCATTCCATACAGTGTCGTACTTAAAGTATTTTTTTTCATCAAATAATTGTGGAGCTGGAAGTCATTAAGTGATTTCTGTCCACACAACAAAGATACAGTAATTAATAACTTATTCCAACTCCCTGGCAAGAGACAGAGTGCGGACCAATCAGTTTATAACATATATCTCAGTTCTGATCTCACAGCCCATCCTATTAAACTGAATGTCTAATTTTTTTTCTCCAGTACATCACTGAAATTTCCCTTTTCCTCATCTCATCTACTCATTAAACCATCGTCATAGCTTTATTACCGCTAACCTTAACTCTATCAATGTTTTCTGGACAATGCAAGTTCCTCCATGACTTCAACCCAATATTGTTCTATTCTTTCTGACAGACCTACATCCTCTGAGATTTCTGTTCACCTGAATATTGTCCTGAATATTTGTGCATCATATAAACTCTTTTCCAACTCTGTTCTCCAATTTAAGGCAATGTTTTTGTATCAATTTCTTGGACTAGCCTTTTGATCATGTACCTCAATATGTTCCTTTATGTCTCAGTGTTAGATATTGTTTATTAGTATTTCTGATTCACATTATACTATATTAATAGGTCCATATCAATACAGGTACCCTATCTATACAGTATGTGCAATGCAGAATGATGGATGTGTACGGCATTGTTGTACACAAATGAGAAGTTATCTGGTAATTAGTAATTGTTTTATGGTTGTCACAGTGAAAAACTTTGTTTGCTTGCCATCTAAACATAACGTAACCATAGCAAAGTAGGACAAATTAAAAAAAACAGTAACGGAATGCAGAAAGAACTGTTAGAGTAATAGAGAAAATATAGTGCAGGTAGACAGTTAAGATGTAAGGACTATTAAAACTTAAATTGCGAGATCTGGAGTTCATCTCTATCATTGAGAGGTCCATTCAACAGTCATACAACAGCAGGATAGAATCTGTCCTTGAACCTGGGTGATATGTGTTCCCAAGCTTTGTATCTTCTGTCTAATGGAAGGGGATGGGGGAGACAGCAAATTATTAGATTCGGAGGGGTCTTAGATTATGTTGACTGCTTTATCAAGGCAGCAGGAGGTGCAGTCAGAGTAACTGGAGGGGAGATTGGTTTTTATGACAGATTGAGCTGTATTCGCAACTCACTGCAAACATTTCTGGGGAATTGCTTTCTTGATCATAACATCTATACGACTACACCAGGTCAAGTTATTGGTGATATTTACATATAGGAACTTGAAGTTCTCAAACATTGGTAGAGGGATTGTACTCCTTCCTGCTTCTTGAACTCAATGACCAGTTCTTTTATTTTGTTGAAAGTGGGGGATTTTTTTTTGTCTTGACACCATATCAGTATCTCCACTATCTCCTTTAAGCGATTCTCCTCGTTGCTTAAGACCCAGCCTACTATGTTGGTTGTTGGTATTCTTCTCTGCACCAGGAAGCAACCCTTCTGTTTCTTCAGCATTTTCTCTGTTTTTTTAACAAGACCATGTTGCTAGCTCAATGCTTTTCCCAGCATGGATGGAAAGTGTGCAAGGAGATGGCCAGATTTGAAACCAGAACCACTTGTCTCGAAGTCCGGTGCTGATGCCACTACACCACCAGCTGGCAATTATGGTGTGTTACGAGAATACACATAAAATTAAGATGTTTGCTGGCCTGGGCTAGCATCAGTGGCATCAGCAGTTGGTCTGCCACCTGCCCTCAGGGGAAGGAGAGATAAGGAACAATGGAGCAGCGTCTGGAGATGTGTAATGAAGGGATGTGGGAGGAAGAGCTGTCTGGAGCGGCTCCCCCCTTTGAACCCTGAACTGTTTGAAGTGATGGACAGGCGATACCCCAGCAGGGGGATAAAAAGGGACAGGTTCGCTAAGACAGACACACACGCCACCCGAGGTAACGAGACCCTGGAAGCGGTGCGCTTCTCACGAGTGGGTGAGAAGTCCCAGACAACGACAAGGGTGGAAAGGTACGATCAGCGGGAACCCGGTGTGTGTCCGCCCTTGCCTGGGTGCCGGGTTCACTGCAGAGGATCGACCGCATCTGGAGGAGGGGTCACAGTCGGTGACCTCAGGTGACATCACCAAGGACCTGCCCAAAAGCTGTTTGTGAGCCATCCCGCTGGTCTGTGAGTGAAGCAGTGTTCTGAATGATCAGTTGTTCCTATTCTGTCTCTCTTCCCCCACCTTGTCCATCGCCATGGCAACGATTACTGCGAACTGAACTACAAACTGGACTGAACTTTGAGTCATTTTGAAATTGGTCATTTACCCCTAGACAACGATAGAGCTTGATTGATGCTGTTATCTTAATTCTGTGCACATGTGTGGTTATCATTGTTGAATTGTTGCATTTATTATCCTTTCGATTACTGTGTTGCTTGTTTCTTTAATAAAACTTACTTAGTTCTAGTACTCCAGACTCCAACTGAGTGATCCATTTCTGCTGGTTTGGCAACCCAGTTACGGGGTACGTAACATAAGTGGGGGCTCGTCCGGGATTTTGAACGCTAAATTTGGGACGGAGTAAATTGATTGGGTTAAAATTCCCGAAAGAAAGAAAAGACAAACAGCAGAAATGGAGGTTGAGGAATTTATAAAGGCGCCGACCTTGGAGGCATTAGAGGATGCCAGGAAATCAGAATTGATAGCTGTGGCCAAACGGGTGAATCTTGCTAAGGTGAAGTCGACAATGAGGAGAGAGGAGATACACAGAGCTATTGTAGAGCACTATGTATCTAAAGGTGTGTTTCCCCAAGGTGAGCTGGGGGAGGTGTCTATTGAAAAACCTGCTGGAGACGCGGTACAGGTACAGCTTGAAAAACTGAGACTCGAGCACGAGTTCCGGGTACGGCAGTTAGAACACGAAGAGAAGCAGTTAGAAAGGCGGGAGAGAGAGAAAGAGGTAGAAAGGCAGGAGAGAGAGTTAGAAAGGCAAGAGAGAGAAAGACAGTTAGAGAGAGAAGAGAGAGAGAGGGACAGACAGTTGGAGAGAGAGGAGAAACAGAGGGAAAGGGAATTTGAGTTGGAGAAGTTAAAGATAAGGGCCGAGCAGGGGCTCGTGCCGAACCAAGGTGGAGGGTTCCGGGCGACCCAGGAGGTTAGGCTGGTTCCCCCATTTGACGATACCGATGTGGATCGGTACTTTCTCCACTTCGAAAAAGTAGCTATAAGTCAGGACTGGCCGAGGGATAAGTGGGTTGTATTACTTCAGAGTGTACTGAAAGGGAAAGCCCAACAAGCTTACTCCGCTTTATCCGCGGAAGATGCCCAGAAGTATGAGGTGGTGAAGGAGGCCATCCTCAGGATTTATGAGTTGGTCCCGGAGGCATACCGGCAGAGGTTCCGGAATGCGAGGAAGCGGTGGGACCGCACGTATTTGGAGTTTGCTCGTGAGATGCAAACATATTGTGAGCGTTGGTGCGCCTCGAAAGGGGTAGAGGGGGATTATGACAGACTGCTGCAGCTGATTCTGATTGAGCAGTTTAAAGGTTGTGTCCCTGAGGGTATGAGACCCTACCTCGATGAGAAAGAGGCAGCCACGTTAGCCGCAACTGCTAAGTTAGCGGATGAGTATGCGTTGACGCATAAAATGAAGTTTGCCCCGAGTAAAGGCTACCAGAAGGGTAGTCAGGACGGCGGGGAGAGTCCACCGGAAAAGTCAGAAAGTAAGCCGGGGACTAGTGAAAAGGATAAGGTAGACCGGGAGCAGTCTGGTAGGAAGTCTCCTGGAGTCGTCTGTTATAATTGTGGGAAAGTCGGACACTTTGCGTCCAGGTGCTTTGCCCCAAGGAAGGAGACGGGGAAAGGAAAAGCGGAAATTTTGAATGGCTGTATTGAGCTGTTAAGCGAACCGCTAGGGAAGGACAGGTCTGAAAAAGTCCAGGAAGGGCGCGAGAGGTTTATCTCGGCCGGACTGGTGTCAGTGAAAAAGAGGTTAAAACCAGTTCCAGTGCGGATCTGGAGAGACACGGGAGCGTGTCAGTCACTAATACTGAAGAGTGTATTAGAGTTTAGCTCAGAGACCCAGACTGGGGAGGTAGAGGTCAAAGGTGTTGGGGAAGGGACAGAGTCAGTCCCTTTGCACCAGATACACTTACAGAGCAACCTGGTCTCTGGACTAGTCACGATTGGGGTGAGGTCCGAATTACCGATGAAAGACGTGGAAGTCTTGCTCGGTAATGACATCGCCGGAGGAATCGTGTTCCCAGTCGTGAGATTGACGGGTCAGCCTGCCAGCATGGAGGCCCCGCCCGCGATGGTGAATTTGGCTGAAACATTTCTGCCAACCTTGTATGAGACAGGGTGTAGTGAGATAAGAGGTAGTGAGGGAGCTGGGACGGACGTAGCAGTAGCCAGGAAAGAATTTGTGCAGACGCAGGAGCGAGACGAGGGGCTGATGGGTTTTGCAGAGACAGCTCTCTCTGACACAGCCTTGACAAGGGAACTAGTAGGCTATTGTGCGGATGAGGAAGTGCTAAGGAAGAAAGGGAAATCAAGGACAGTATCCGCAGATGAGGAGTGGGGGGTGGTGCAAAAGAGTTATGGGGATGAGGTTTTTAACATGGCCCACGAGGTACCCCCCGGTGGACATTTTGCGGTGCTGGAGGAAACAGTTGGTGGAATCATGAAAGAGATTTACCGGCTGCCCAGGGGGAAAAATGTTATTGATCATGACCAACGCGAACTGAGACGGTCACCGGCTTTTGATATGCTAACAAACCTGGTCGGTCTTAGCGTGGAAATCAATGAAGCTAGGGGCCCCCTGCTAAGAGAAAAAAACCATTTTGAAAAGATTAGGATGGGATCGGTCAGATGGGAGAAGGCTATTGTTTTGGCCAGGTCTACTGATAAGGTCTCTCTCTTAATCCCCGAAGGAGTAATTAAACGACTCGCACCCATGTGTTTGATTGTCCCGAGGAAATGCAAAGAACTGGGACGTTGGGTGATTGTGGTTACAATAGGGCGGCCAAGTAAACAACACCCATATTTTTTGAGTAATTCAGTGACTAAAGGGCTGATGAACACAGAGGTGTGTATTGGCAATTTAATACGGCTGTCTGAAGCCAGTTTGATAGTGAACCTTGAAAAAAATGAATTCGGCCACACGAGAGTCACTTACCTGGGAATTGTGGTGACACAGGGGCAGCTGGCAGTGATGCAAGCTACAGTGCAGGCTATCGCTGACCTCCCAACCCCGACAGACAAGAGGGCCCTCGGAAGGCTCTTGGAGATGGTGGGGTACTGCAGGAAGTTTTGCAATAACTCTGCGGTCAATACCCGTCCCCCTCCTACTAAGCCCTTGCGAGAGAAAACTGAGCCGGAATGGGACGACCCTTGTTATTGTGGTCCGGGACAAAACCAAATGAGAGGTTACATTGGTCGCAATTCATCAGTGTTTTTGGCCACTATGAAGTTTGCTGGGTTGGAGCCTGGTCTAAGGGATTATTAATAACACGTGTAAAAGGAACAGAAAATGTGATGACTGTCTGTCAAGGTGTTGACAGCTTCAAATTCTCTGTATTAGCTAAATAACTGTTAAAGATGTATATTGTGTATGTATCAGATAATGTAGTCATGTTTGTAATTTTTACCTCCCGGTAAAAATCCTTAAAGGGGGGAAGTGTTACGAGAATACACATAAAATTAAGATGTTTGCTGGCCTGGGCTAGCATCAGTGGCATCAGCAGTTGGTCTGCCACCTGCCCTCAGGGGAAGGAGAGATAAGGAACAATGGAGCAGCGTCTGGAGATGTGTAATGAAGGGATGTGGGAGGAAGAGCTGTCTGGAGCGGCTCCCCCCTTTGAACCCTGAACTGTTTGAAGTGATGGACAGGCGATACCCCAGCAGGGGGATAAAAAGGGACAGGTTCGCTAAGACAGACACACACGCCACCCGAGGTAACGAGACCCTGGAAGCGGTGCGCTTCTCACGAGTGGGTGAGAAGTCCCAGACAACGACAAGGGTGGAAAGGTACGATCAGCGGGAACCCGGTGTGTGTCCGCCCTTGCCTGGGTGCCGGGTTCACTGCAGAGGATCGACCGCATCTGGAGGAGGGGTCACAGTCGGTGACCTCAGGTGACATCACCAAGGACCTGCCCAAAAGCTGTTTGTGAGCCATCCCGCTGGTCTGTGAGTGAAGCAGTGTTCTGAATGATCAGTTGTTCCTATTCTGTCTCTCTTCCCCCACCTTGTCCATCGCCATGGCAACGATTACTGCGAACTGAACTACAAACTGGACTGAACTTTGAGTCATTTTGAAATTGGTCATTTACCCCTAGACAACGATAGAGCTTGATTGATGCTGTTATCTTAATTCTGTGCACATGTGTGGTTATCATTGTTGAATTGTTGCATTTATTATCCTTTCGATTACTGTGTTGCTTGTTTCTTTAATAAAACTTTCTTAGTTCTAGTACTCCAGACTCCAACTGAGTGATCCATTTCTGCTGGTTTGGCAACCCAGTTACGGGGTACGTAACAGGTGGTATTATCTACAATCTCATAGATGGAATCAGAGCAGAATCTGGCACACAGTTGTTGCTGTATCACAGTAAAGTATGGGGCAACTTTTGAGATGAGAAATGTGAAGCTCACACTTCTGAAACACTACAACAGGCCATGATTTTGAAAAGTTTGTTTTTTTCTTATTAAACATCCCTCACTACTTATTTTGTCCTCTGCAGAAACAGAACGAAATAGATGCTAGATCAAAATTATTATCTCTTCAGAACATTTTGTCAGGAAGATGCATCTGCTATTGAATGACACACTAATTACTTATTGCTCCATAAATCTGGTCTGATCTTGTCTGTTCTGGTTTAATGTCTGAAGGAGTTGGGTAACTGACTGTGGCACTGTCATTATTACTGCTAACTCTTATGACTCACTCATTTTTGACTTTGAATTCTTTAATTTGAGTTGATGGAAGCATCCACTGACAGGGCTAAAACCTCAGATATGTAAATAACTCAGCATTTTGGCCCTAAAGTTACATTGTAGGACACTGGGTAAATGATTTTTTATTTGCCTAGACATTAGGCCCATTGGTGTTTTATCTGGGTATAAATTATCCATTAAATCAAGAACAAATAAGAGAAAACTTGCAGATGCTAGAAATCCAAGTAATACACACAAAATGCTGGGGGAGCTCAGCAAGCCATCATCATCTATGGAAATGAGTAAACAATTGGTGCTTTGGGCCGAGATAACTCATCAGTCCTGATGCAGGGTCTTACCCCAAAGCATTGCCTGTTTACTTTTTTCCACAGATGCTGCCTGGCTGCTGAGCTCTGCCAGAATTTTGTGTGTATTGTATTAAATCAAGAAAGCTAAGTTGATTGATGTGGTGATTATTTTCCATTGAAATTACACCCAACAGGAGTGTTCTATTCTTTCATAAATCAGTAATGCAGCAAAGTGACATGACTAGTCATGGACCACATTTTGTGTCATAAATTGGATCTTTCCATTTCATATTTGCACCCTTCATCTCTTGAGCAGTTCTTTGGGACCAAGGGTGACTTGCTTCCACTCCAGTTCTGAAGTGGCAGTTGAATCTGTATCCAAAAGTGCTGCCCTGGTTGGGGAAGGAGGTGCTTCGTAGAGTTGGTGTGTATGTTGTAGTTGGAGACAAGATGTCAACTATCCTGACAGGTACTGGGAGGACACACTGCTAGTTAGAGAGATAGCTGCTGTGGAAAAGAGAATTAGTACCTCCAAAACACTGTAAGTAAACTCTTAACTCAGAAGAAGCAGTTAATGCCCCTCCTCCCCTTCACACCCCATCCCTTATTTATTTATTTAATATGTCTTTTATTTTCCCCCCTTTTTTTCTCTCTCTTTTTTTTCTGCCTCTGTCCCTCTCACTATAACTCCTTGCCTGCTCTCCACCCTCCAGGCTCCCCTCCCCCCTTCTCTCTCTCCCCAGGCTCCCCATCCCATGACCTCTCCCTTCTCCAGTCTGGTATCCCTTTTGCCAATCAACTTTCCAGCTCTTAGATCCATCCCTCCCCTCCTGTCTTCTCCTATCATTTTGGATCTCCCCCTTCCCCTCCTACTTACAAATCTCTTACTATCTGTTGTTTCAGTTAGTCCTGATGAAGGGTCCCAGCCCAAAACATCAACTGTACCTCTTCCTATAGATGCTGCCTGGCCTGTTGCGTTCACCAGCACTTTTTGTGTCTGTTGCTTGAATTTCCAGCATCTGCAGATTTCTTCATGTCTGCGAGTTAAAAAATTTGCCATCTTGCGAAAGGGACAATATGATAAATTGCAAAGAATGGACAAGCACCGTTATAATTAAAAAGCTCTCTTGCCTGAAAGGAAGCAGAAATGTCTTGTATACCAAACCTGGAATGTCAATGATGATCAATATGATGGAGAACCAGACCAAAGTTACAGATGGTGAGGGTGGACAGAAATCATTACCCAGAGTTGGCACGTGGCCAAGTGGTTAAGGCATTGGACTAGTGATCTGAAAGTCACAAGTTCGAGCCTCGGCTGAGGCAGCGTGTTGTGTCCTTGAGCAAGGCCCTTAACCGCACATTGCTCCTGCATGTTTATAGCCCAGCAGTGGCGGTTGGTGCAGTATGGACAAGACAAGACAAGAACAAATGACATCAGTTTCAGAGTCATCAAGATCCAAGGAAGGGATAAGAAGAAAGAAAGCCTTTAGAATATTGGAAGGAATATCATCAAAAAGAAGGCTGCACATTGGAAGTGATAATCCAGGAACAACCATCACAAGAGGACCCCGTGTTCAGAACTCAGAGAAGATCACCATTCCCACTGAAGTGAACCTGGCTCGTTCCTCTCATGCTTGTAGTATTTGAGTCCTATCCAGGTAGTATCAGAAATGATTTTTTTAGAACAATAAATCAAATGTGAAGTTATTACAGGTCAGTGGTACACATGCAGACTTAATAAGTCAAGTGATAATAAGTATTAAGTTATACTAAACCTTGGTTTTGAGTCTGTTTATTTGACACATCAGAATAGACATAACAGGGTTAACAATGATACATGTGTGTTTCTGTTTTTCTATCAATTTGTTCTTGGCCTTCCCATGCTTTTACCAAAGGGATTGGTGGTTCTCAGTGCCTTTCTTGATGCTCCTTCTCCACTTTGAGTAGCCATGTGTCAAGGCTCCCATGAGTAAATGATGCATTTTGTCGAAATGGTTTAGGTATCCTCAAAGTGTTGTCCCTGTATGGCTAGGTATAGCTCAAATACTATCTATAAACTTGCTGATGATACAAACACTGTTGGTAGAATCTAAGGTGGAGATGAGAGGGCATATTGGAGCAAAAGTAGTTGAGTGGTGTCACAGCAACAACCTCACACTCAATGTCATTAAGACAAAAGAGCTGATTGTGTATTTCAGAAAGGTTATCAGAAGTGGAGAGAGTGAACGGTTTCAAGTTCCTGGGTCTCAAGATCTCTAAGGATCTAACCTGGTCCCAACATATTGATGCAGCTATAAAGAAGGCAAGACAGCAACTATATTTAATTTCGAGTTTGATGAGTTTTGGTTTGTCAACTAAAACACCGAAAATTTCCATAGATGTACTGTGGAGACCACTTTGACAGGCTGCATCACTGTCTGGTATGCAGGGGGCGGGGGGGGGTGGGGTTGAGGGGTGCACTGCACAGGACCAAAAGAAGCTACAGAAGTTGCAAAATTAGTCAGCTCCATCTTGCATACTAGCCTCCATAGTACCCAAGACGTCTTCAAGGAGTGGTGCCTCAGAAAGCCAACAGTCATTACTAAGGACCCCATCACCCAGGACATGCCGTCTTCTCATTGTTATGATCAGGAAGGTGGCACAGAAACCTTGAGACACATACTCAATGATTCAGGAACAGCTTCTTCCCCTTTGCTATGTGATTCCTAAAAGTTTATTGAACCCATGAACACTACTAGCTCACTTTTTTAATATTATTTTTATTTTTTCACTATTTTAATGTAGCTATTTAATATATGTATATATACTTACAGTAATTGAGTTATTTCTTTATGTTTTTTCTTTCTATATTATTATGTATTGCATTGAACTGCCGCTGCTAAGTAAACAACTATCACAACACATGCCGGTGATGATAAAGCTGATCCTGATTCTGAAATCCCATGCAATGACAGAGCTTATTGAAAGTTTGCTGCGGTAATTTGGAATCATCCATATAAACAACGTGGTGCACCCATCAGAGCTAGCAGGATGTAAGTGAACTTCAGTGTACCGGACAAATGCTTGGGAAAGGACACTAAAGGAAGATAGTCAGGTAGATACTTTATTGATCCCAAAGAAAATTACGGTGTCATAGTAGCATTACAAGTGCACAGATATAAATATTAGAAGAGACATAGAAGAATAAAAAATAAGTTACCCCAAGCAGTCTAACAGGAGGGGGTCATCACTTCTCTGGCTATAGGTTGAGTAATTATAGAGCCTAATGGCTAAGAATGACCTTACATAGCGCTCTTTGGAGCAGTGCAGTTTTCTTAGTCTATTACTAAAAGTGCTCCTCTGTTCAGCCAATGTAGCATGCAGAGGGTGAGAAACAATGTCTAGAATTGTCAGGATTTTCCATAGGGTCCTTTGTTTTGCAACAGTCTCCCGTGTGTCCATTTTGACTCCTATAACAGAGCCAAACTTTCTAATCATTTTATAGTGCCTGTTGGCATTACCCATGTTGATGCCATTGCTCCAGCACACCACTGCATAGAAGACTGTACTGGCAATAACAGACCGGTAGAACATGTGAAGGAGAGGCCTGCATACTCCAAAGGACCTCAGTCTCTTCAGGAAGTAGAGGCAACCTTGGCCATTCTTGTAGACAGCCTCTGTGTTGATGCTCCTCTCAAGTTTGTCATCCAGGTGCACCCCCAGGTACTTGAAGGTCCTCACCACATCCACGTCCTCACCATCAATAGTCTTGGGGAGCAATGCAGGCTTAGTCTTCCTAAAGTCCATCACCATCTCCATTGTCTTACTGATGATAAACTGCTGATGATTCAACTTGCACTACTTGACCAAGTTCTCCACCAGGGCCCTGTATTCATCCATCCGTCCTCCATTTACACAGCCAACTATTGCTGAGTCACCAGAGAATTTCTGCAGATGATATGACTCAGTGTTGTATCTAAAGTCTGAGTTTGATCATCTTGACAAAAGATTTGGAACATCTGTGGACACAGCAGTGGTAGTACCTCATTAGAGTTCTGAGATACTCTGGGTCTTAAGAATAAGTAAGTGATTAGGTATTGTTGTGATCCACTCACCATGTTCATTGTGCCAGATTTGAAGTCTTCATATTTAAACATCTTTTTCTTCCAATCAACAAATGCTCTGCTAGCATATTGGAAGCTTGGATGTATTTTGTCAATGATTGCTGTTGTGTGGACAGATTAGCTCCCTGTAGGAAATGATCAAAGTTTTCCAACATCTTATCATGGATCATTGTCTGTGGGGAATGGTGTTGTGCTGTAGGGACAACTTAGTGGTGGACTCTTCCTTATGGATGTGTCATGTAAGGCCTATTCCCTCTTCAATGCAGGAGAAAACAGAGGCTAGGAGATCAAATTGCAAATGTGTACATACTCAATAAATCTCTCAGTTATACATCTCAATGACTGAAGTTGCAGTGACCTTAATACTGCAGTGAAAGTGATATATGTAAATAGTTCCCCATTTATTCTTAGTCATCTACAGTGTCATCATGATTTTGAAGGAGATTGGATGCATAAATGCTGTGAGGCAGTTGAAAGAGAATATCAATAATAATTGCAAATTCTTGAATTTAAAAAAAATGAAAATATGAGAAGAACGAAATAGTATTAATTTGTTCAGGGGCTGTGGGCTTAAGAGGTGGAATTACCAAAGCTATTAATTTCCTGTTCCTAATTGGCCTTGAGAAAGTCAAAGTGAGCTGCCTTCTTAACTTGTTATAGGACTTGAAGTGTAGTTATCCCAACAACGCTGTCAGGGAGGGACTTTGAGGATTTTGACCAAGCAAAGGTGAAAGAATGCCAATATACCTCTAAATAGTGCGCATGCGCCGGTTGTGCAAGCAGCCTGTTACAACCGTTCCAATCAATATTCTTACTTTCTTCTTCTTACTTTTTAACATACGTTATTTTTTGCATTTTTTTTTTCACGGTAACACGTCGAAGCTGCACCCTCTCTAACTTGCTGGTAGAGAGAGTTTTATTTGGGTTTTTAGCGCTGGAAATAGTTACATCCCGACACGCAGGACAGAAGCAAGGTCGCATTGTTCATTCCAGGGACCAGCTGCTTGTGCTAATGCTGGCCGGTTTAGCGAGCAGAACGGCGGACATCCCTGCTGAAATCTGGAGGAAAACACACAGAGGATGCAGAGGAGGATTACAAAGTCGAGGAAAGAGGACCGGGTCGAGACAATAGAGACTTATGGAGAAGAGGAGTTCGGTGGGTAATAAAATGGACGAGTTCACAGCGCTAGCCAGGCGTCAGAGAACATTTCGGGAGTGCAGTGTTATGTGTTTTTCTGGCATGGGGCTGCACGAGGACATTCCTGATCAAAACTTCTCCATGGACGGCTTCCAGACCGTTCCGGCTGACCGGAAGTGCACTGAGAGCGGTAAGCGTAAAGGATTTGGGTGCTTACTGTTCTAGTTAACAACAGATGGTGCAATCCGGGTCATATTACGATCGAGGAACGTGTTTGTAGACCAGATATTGAACTTTTCACTGTTGGACTTCGGCCACATTCCACCGAGATACAACACTGGGCGGCACGGGAGGTCGTTCCTGCCTGTGACCATCGAACTTGCAGCTCCTCCCATGGAGGGTCAGACACCCTGAACCAATAGACTGGTCCTGGACTTATCTTCCATCTGGCATAGTTTGCAGTTTGTTGTTTGATTGTTTGTGGTTTTTGTATTGCTATATTTACGCTCTATTCTTGGTTGGTGAGGCTGTAACCAAACCCAATTTCCCTTGGGATTAATAAAATATATCTATCTATCTATCTATCTATCTAAAAAAAGATGGCATGTGGCTTGGGGGACAATATCTTGGTGATGGTATTCCCATACTTTTACTACCCTTGTATTTTTATTTTTATTTTTATTTTATTTAGAGATTCAGCACAGTATCCTGACAGGCACTGAGAGAACATTCTGCTAGTTAGAGAGAGATGCTGTGAGAAAGTGAAATGGTGCCTCCATAACTCTGGAGGCAGACTCTTAACTCAGAACAAGCAGGTGACCAGGTGCAAAAGGACAATACGATGAACTGCAACATGCAGACAAGCAATAACATCCATGTGACCAGTTAACCGACTGACCCATACATCTTCTGAATGTGGAAGGAAACCGGAAGAAACCGATATGGTTACAGGGACAATGCACACACTCCTTACAGATAGTAGTGGAACTGAACCCGGGCCACCGTCACAGTAATAGCATTATGCTAACTGCTGTGTTTTATCTGATACAAGGTGTGGAAGGTGCTGGTAAAGGAATCTTGGTAAGTTTCTTTAGTGCATGCTGTAGATGGTACAAACTATTGCCAGTGTGTGTCGCTGGTGGAGAGAGCAGATAGATGAGAACGGGATACCTATGCTGTGTGCTTCTGAGCTTTATGTAAGCTTTTGAAACTGCAGTTATCAAATCACCTAGGGAATATTATGTCACACTCATGGTTGAACTATTCTAGATGGCTTTGGTAAATTGCTGGCCACACTATTTATTTATTTAGAGATTCACCACAGAATTGGCCCTTCTGACCCTTCCAGATGCACCACCCAGAAACCACCAATTTAATCCTATAGCCTAATCACAGGAGAGTTTTGCAATGACCAATCAACATAACTGGTACATTTTTGGACCGTGGGAGAAAAATGGAGCACCCAGAGAAAACCTACCCATTCCACAAGGAGGACGACTAGATCCCTTACAGCTGATGTTGGAACTGAGCTCCAAACTTCAACATCCCGAGCTGTAATAGCGCCGTGCTAACTACCATGTGGCCGTGGCGCTCATTCTGTGGGAGAGGAAGCAGTCAACATTACGGGTCTGAGGTCCCTTGTTAATGCAGTTACAGATTTTCTGTTTGTTGATTTTTCACGTGCTACAAATGCTGGATATTTGAATTCAAAATGGAAAATGCTATACGTACTCAGCAAGGCAAGAGTATCTATGTAAAGAGAAAAAGGGTTAGCACTTGGTTTTAACACCTTTTGTCAGAACTGCGAAAGAGAGAAACCAGGTTAGTTCTAAGTAACAGAGTGTGGAGAGGGTTCAGCTTCATTAAATTAACAATAAGAAGAGGGTTACAGCTGCAGCTCAGCCTTCGTTAATTGTAATCTTCACTGGCAATAGCTATAGAGTGGAAGTCAATCTGTAATGGGGGTACATTCTGCTACTTGTTGCATTTTTATCCATTTTATGTAGTTGTGAATAACATATTTATAACACAAGTCAGAGGTCAGAATGACATTATGAAAAACACTGAAAGCCACTCTAGTGAACAAAGAGCTTTCAAATTCCCCAAGAGGTTCTTTCTGCTGTTGCCTCTATTGTGATGCAATCCTAAAATCCTCATGGAATCCAAGAGTAGAGAACTTTTTTCCTGCTGCCAACGTAATTACTGGGAAATCTGGGCACTCAGTAGGCATCAGCAATTCCACACATTTCAATGGACAGTATCAGAAACAACTAAACAAGTTTAGGTCATTTATATTTTCTGAATTAATTAACATATGTATTTAAATGTAATTGATAGAAATACTTCAAACATTCATAGATACGTTTTGGTATTTAATTATTTTAAATTGTATATCTATTTTTATGTTTTTATTTTATATTTTATATTTATATGTTATAATTAAAACATAATTTTAATGTTTTAATAATTAATATTTTAAATAGTGTGATTAATTTTTAATTGTTCTTGATTATTGAATGTCTGTGAATGTCAGTGACAGGCAGGGATGATCAAAAAGTTCTGACAGCCAGTTCTGCCTGGAGACTTGGCTTAACCAACTGTGAAAGCTCAGCAGAACCTCAATGATCAGAATCTGTCTTCAGGGAGCTGGCTGGTGTGTTTGAGCTAGAGTTGCACAGAGGTGAGTTAGTTCATTGACTTTGATTTCAGTGAAGAACAGGTGGTGTCTCAGGCACTGGGATTTGCCAGTCACAACTGTTTTCCCAGAAGTGCAGATACCTATTGACTGCACTCATATGCACATAAGAGCTCCCATGAAGATTCCAGACCTTTTCATTGACAGGGAAGGTTTCTACTTCATCGACGTTTTGGGCATTGTGACTCTTCAGAAGATGCTTCTGACAATAAATACCATATTTTTGAGTAGTGCATGTGGTGTATTTATCCGCAATGAATCAGATTTGTCAAATATTTTCCATAACTAGCAGTGCCCAGAGGAATAGATTCTGGGGGAAATAACTGCTCCCTACTATTTTGTTGGTCCCTGATACGCAATTGCAGTCTGCCAAACACTGCTTGAATAAAAGCCATTTAAAGCACCAGAATCCCTGAGGAAAACACTGTCGGCCTTCTGGAAGTGAAGTGCTCTGCCTGCATCAGAGCTTGGGTGCCCTGCAGCACTTGCCCAGCAGGTGCAGAGTCTTTATTGCTGTGTTCTGCACACACTAGCTAGTAGAAGACAGCAACCAGCACTGAAGGAAAAGCTGCTTGTGGATTTGGGACCGTGGGTTCAATAGGCACAACCTAAGGAGCAGCAGGAACAGGAGGTCAAGAACGTCTCCAAGCTAATGCAAAGAAAGGTGGAATTGAATTCACGGGCATTAAGAGACTTAACTGTTAGAGAGATCATTTCCCCATTTCCCTAGTGCAGACAAAAATCCTGTCTGCACACAATCTTTAATATCAACATAGCTCACCAGTAATCATCTGTCAGAGACTAGCTGATACATAATGATCCCTCACATTTTCTTTTGTAGGACCACCTGCAGTGATCATAAGACATCCTTGATCCAATTACAGAAATGGTTTGACAATAGACAATAGACAATAGACAATAGGTGCGGAAGTAGACCATTCGGCCCTTCGAGCCTGCACCGTCATTCTGAGATCATGGCTGATCATCTACTATCAATACCCGGTTCCTGCCTTGTCCCCATAACCCTTGATTCCCCTATCCATAAGGTACCTATCTAGCTCCTTCTTGAAAGCATCCAGAGAATTGGCCTCCACTGCCTTCTGAGGCAACGCGTTCCACACCTCCACAACTCTCTGGAAGAAGAAGTTCCTCCTCAACTCTGTCCTAAATGACCTACCCCTTATTCTTAAACCATGCCCTCTAGTACTGGACTCTCCCAGCATCTGGAACATATTTCCTGGCTCTATCTTGTCCAATCCCTTAATAATCTTATATGTCTCAATCAGATCCCCCCTCAATCTCCTTAATTCCAACGTGTACAAGCCCAGTCTCTCTAAACTCTCTGTGTAAGACAGTCCGGACATCCCAGGAATTAACCTAGTGAACCTATGCTGCACCTCCTCCACAGCCAGGATGTCCTTCCCTAACCCTGGAGACCAAAACTGCACACAATACTCCAGGTGTGGTCTCACCAGGGCCCTGTACAAATGCAAAAGGATTTCCTTGCTCTTGTACTTAATTCCCTTTGTAATAAAGGCCAACATTCCATTAGCCTTCTTCACTGCCTGCTGCACTTGCTCATTCACCTTCAGAGACTGATGAACAAGTACTCCTAGATCTCTTTGTATTTCTCCCTTACCTAACTCCACACCGTTCAGATAATAATCTGCCTTCCTGTTCTTGCTCCCAAAGTGAATAACCTCATACCTATTCACATTAAACGCCATCTGCCAAATTTCTGCCCACTCACCCAGCCTATCCAAGACACCTTGAATTCTCCTAACATCCTCATCACATGTCACAGTGCCACCCAGCTTAGTATCATCAGCAAACTTGCTGATGCTATTCACAATGCCTTCCTCTAAATCATTGATGTAAATCGTAAACAGCTGTGGTCCCAATACCGAGCCCTGTGGCACCCCACTAGTCACCACCTGCCATTCCGAGAAACACCCATTCACTGCTACCCTTTGCTTTCTATCTGACAACCAGTTTTCTATCCATGTCGATATCCTCCCCCCAATGCCATGAGCTCTGATTTTATTCACCAATCTCCTATGTTGTACCTTATCGAATGTCTTCTGAAAGTCAAGGTACACCACATCCACTGGATCTCCCGTGTCTATCTTCCTGGTTACATCCTCAAAAAACTCCAATAGATTAGTCAAGCATGATTTGCCCTTGGTAAATCCATGCTGGCTCTGCCCAATCCTATCACTGCTATCAAGACATGCCGCTATTTCATCTTTAATAATGGACTCTCGCATCTTCCCCACTACTGATGTTAGGCTAACAGGGTGATAGTTCCCTGTTTTCTCCCTCCCTCCTTTCTTAAAAAGTGGGATAATATTAGCCATTCGCCAATCCTCAGGAACTGATCCTGAATCTAAGGAACATTGGAAAATGATCACCAATGCATCCGCAATTTCCAGAGCCACCTCCTTTAGTACCCTAGGATGCAGACCATCTGGACCTGGGGATTTGTTAGCCTTCAGTCCCATCAGTCTACTCATCACCATTTCCTTCCTAATGTCAATCTGTTTCAGTTCCTCTGTTACCCTATGTCCTTGGCTCATCCATACATCTGAGAGATTGCTTTTGTCTTCCCTAGTGAATACAGATCCAAAGTACTTATTAAATTCGTCTGCCATTTCTCTGTTCCCCATAACAATTTCTCCCAATTCATTCTCAAGGGCCCAACATTGTTCTTAACTATCTTCCTTCTCTTCACATACCTAAGAAAACTTTTGCTATCTTCCTTTATATTCCTAGCTAGCTTGCGTTCATACCTCATTCCTGCAGAATATTTTCAACTGTGGTCATCTCAGCTGACATATTGTGTGAGAACGTTCAATTTATATTGCTCAAATGCATGTGGATTTTCAAACCCTGGGGAGTTATTTGAGGTTACCTCCTAGTAGAGTCTTATAGTGGCTCCATTGGATCTGCTGGCCTTCTGCTGCAAATAATATTTCTCTCCAGATGATGGCATCTATGTCTCTTTGACTAAATCTGGGAATTCTCCCCTACAGTCTTTCTGTTTTCTGTCGATGGTGCCTGCTTCCATGGTATTTGTGGCTTTAAGGACCAACATCCTTAGCAAATTGTTGAACAGAAAGTGTTAAATTGAGTGTAATCCCACTGGAAATTGGCTTGGTCTTGGTTCAGTGAATGAAGAGCTATTTTAAATGTTTTTGGATAATTTCACAATTTTTATGAATGTTAATGCTAATCACAGCTCATATTTTGTACTCTGTTAAGAAGTGGAAATAGATTTCTATATGAGACATCATCTCACATCCTTCCTCATGCTAACCTTTGCAGAAATGTTCTATCTAATATACACATAGACATGAAAATTTTTAAACAGAAAAATTCAACCTGCATGCAATACATGCACAATCACTGATACCATAGAATAATATCTCTTATCTAAACTTGATGACTCAAAATTTCTTTTGGTATTTGTTGTTATTCAGAAGTTGATAAGGCACAGGTAGATTCAAGGAGGAATGTCAGGCCTGTACAGGCAGGCACCTCCCAGTCTCCACCTAACTAACAGGAATCACCTGCCTCTCATTTCCAACTCATGATCTGAATCCTTTCGAAATCCAGCTCTCATCCGCAGCCCTTTTTCACTCATTGAACTAGCTAGCCTCAAGCAGTTGATTCCAGTCTCCTGGTACTGTGTTGCCTTGTCATATTAAAGTCATCACAAAATCATCTTCACTGCTTTGCTTTTAGGTCAAGCCTCTTTTAGATTTACTGTCAGGATGAGTGAACCACCAATTGACCCAGCAGAGCTTGCTTGCCTAGAGGAACTCATCTGTCACGTGAGCATATGATCTAGAAGCAGCAGGAAACAGTTGACCATCTGTTCAGCACTCTCAAGCAACTCTCCATCTTGATACAGCAACTTCAGCAAGCTGTTCCTGAATTGTTCAGTGTGCGTCTTCTGGCTTCTGTACCTCCTTCCCAATGGTAGCATTAAGAACAAGACATAACCTGGGTGATGGGGATGCTTAATGATGGATGCCGCCTTTTTGAAGCAACACTCCTTGAAGAAGTCCTGGATACTACAGAGGTGAGTGCTCATGACAGAGCTGACTAAGTTTATTAGTGTCTGAAGCTAATTTTGATCCTGTGCAATAGACAATCCCCCCTCCCCCATACCGCACAGTGATGCAGCCAGCTAGAATGCTCTCCACGATAAATCTGTAGAAATTTGCGAATGTCCTTGGTGACATACCAAATCTCTTTAAGTTCCTAATGAAATATATCTGCTGTCATGTCTTCTTTGTAGCTGTATTGATATGATGTGCCCAGTATAGATCCTCAGAGATACTGACACCCAAGAACTGTAAAACGTTCACTCTTTCCACTTCTGAACCCTATTGAGGACTGGTGTGTGTTCCCTCATCTTCTCCTTTCTGAAGTCCCCAATCTGGCCTTTGGTCTTACTGATGTCGAGTGTCAGGTTGTTACTGTTACACCACTCAACTAACTAATATATCTCACTCCTGCACACCCTCTCATCACCTCATCGCCAATAGTTGTGCCATCATCAAATGTATACACTAGATGGCATCTGAGCTGTGCCCAGCGACACGGTCATGGGGGTAGACAGTAGAGCAGTGACCTAAGCACACACCTCTGATTTTCTCCAGTGTTGATATTCAGCAAGGTGGGAGATGTTACTTCCAAACTACACAGATTGTGGTCTACCGACCTGGAAGCTGAAGATCCAGTTGCTGAGTGTGGTACAGAGGTCCAGGTTCTGGAGCTTTCTGTTCAGCACTGTAGGAATGATTGTGTTAAAC
Source organism: Mobula hypostoma (assembly GCF_963921235.1). Lineage (NCBI taxonomy): Eukaryota > Metazoa > Chordata > Chondrichthyes > Myliobatiformes > Myliobatidae > Mobula > Mobula hypostoma. Next base: position 69,385,188 of record NC_086106.1, read on the forward strand.
ACTGAGCTGCAGTCAATAAAAAGCATCTTGACAGGGGTATCTGTATCATCCAGTTGATCCAAAGCCACCTGTAGAGTCAAGGAGATTGTATCAACTACTGACCTTGAAAGCTTAATAACTTTGCCCTCTGTGGTAACAAGTGTCTTAGGGAAAGATCCTACAGGTCATCAACCAGACCCCAGTTTGAGTCCCAGTACAATTTCAGGGTGCTGGACCCTCCTCAACAAAGTTTCCAGAACTCAAGCAGCTGGAGAGAGCTCCCTCAATGTCCCAAGAGCATGAGTGTTGGTGGAGAAACAACATGTGTGCCTGCTGTGGAGCAGCTGACCATGAACACATCAAATGCCTACTCTGTCCGGGAAATGGCACCAGTACTTAGAGACAAGAGCCTTCTATTTGGTAAGCTCCCCCCGGCATTTCATTCGAGCACCATAGCCCGACACACTCTCCCTGTCCTCCTCCTCCACACTCTGTCAGCTCTACGGGTACAGGAAGTGCTGGTGGATTCTAGTGCAGCAGGCAAATTCCTGGACCAGATTCTGTGTGTTGGATTGCCTACTGAGCCTATATCTCACTCCTTCTGCATCACTGCCATTCACAGATGTCCCTTGGGGTCTGGGATGGTCAAGGCGGACCACTTCATTGCACTCTCCGAGCTTACATTAGCCACTGAGACAGCAGACCTGGTGATCCAACATTTATTTTGCCTCCATGGCGTCCTTCAGGACATTGTGACGAAACAAGGCCCACAATTAATCTCCTGCTTTTGCTGAGCCTGCTATTTCTTCCTCTGGACATCAGAGCATTTGTTCTCTAGTTATTATCTGCAGACCAACGGGCAGTTGGAAAGAGCCAATCAACAAGTGAAAAAGTTTCTGTGATGGTTCACCACCTCTAACCCTTCCACTTTGAAGTAGTACCTGCTCTGGACCAAGCTGTCCTACAATTTACACATCTCCTTGGCTATGCGTCTATCACCCTTTAAACTGCCTCATGGCCAATGAGCCAATGGTGGCAGTTCAATTTAGCAGGGCCCTGTTTTGCCTTTTTCGAAATGCTTAGAAGAGGGCACGGTTGCCAGGCCAACCACCAGTCCAGCCAGGCAGCTCAGGCCTGGACACTATTTCTGGCTGTGCACCCGAGATCTGCTCCTTTACACCTATTCTTGCAAGCTCTAACCCCAGTTCATTGGTCTCTTCAAGATTATCCATAGTGTCATCCAACCACTTACCATCTGCCTGCTATGGTTCCTCACGATCCCTGCAGTTAATTTAGTTCATCCACAGCCCTTGTTCACTCATTGAACTAGATAGCCTCAAGCTGTTGTTCCTAGCCTTGTTTCTTTGTCATGTTGAGTATCAGTTCTCTCTTGTTCTGTGCCCTCATGGCTTATTTCGCCCCTCACCAGTAAACCATCTCTACTGCTCTGTTTTTGGATAATGCTTCCTCGACATTTCCTTACAAAGAACATACTTCATCTTCATCCCATTTTAATTTGTTTTAAAATATGGGACAGGGGCTAAGTCTCTTGTTCATTGGTTATGTTAAACATGCACCTGGATGAGTTCAGACCTACCGAAACCATGCCTACTTATATTATATGACAGCTGACACGAGCTTGGCTGTTTGATTAAAAGACCAAAAGTGCTCGAAGGAATGGAAATTCATTTCAGAGGAGATGTATCTGTAAATAAAATTTCCAGAAAATATGCAAAGTTTCACCAGAGATGACTGAAAAAATGTTGATGGACTTTCTCACTGATCCACTACACCCCTTGTGACGACAGTGATCCTAGAACGTGGTTGGGTAGAGATTTTCATGATTTTGATTTCAAGAGTTTGAAGAAATGGCACAGTCTATCATTAGGGCACTTGACCATTTTAGTTTTGGTACTGCTCGTATGTTGCTGCCCTTATTTGAGACCAGCAGCGTAGTGAAAGTCCCAAGGCTACTTTACCCTTCTGAAGAAAGCTTAAAATGTTGCTGTTCTATGTCCAGTAGATTACAATAGGACAGTTATGGTTTTACCCATGACTCATGGAGTAGAGTTCTGGGAGAAGGTTACCCTTCAGGCAGACTGGGCTTTGCCTTGTATACATTACAGCCAAACGTGTTGAGCCATCTCACTCCTGGCTTGCAGATGGTTGCAGTTCTGAATGATCTATGTCAAATTGCTTATTGAAATCTCTCCAATCACTGCTTTTGCTTGTGATCATAAATGCTAGTTGAGTTAAGAGTCTGAATCACTTTAAATAACATAATTAGGCCTTCTTTTGAAGGAAACCTTACTTTACCCTTGGGTTGCAAACGTTACTTGGGTATGGTGGTAGGATCTTGGGCCATGATTCCTATTTGATCACAGAAGAGATAAGATTTATTTTCAAGTTCAAGGATTCCTTCACACTACTGATGGACTTTACTGATGAAGGCAGGTATTACTATAATACATGCACAGATTTAAAGATAAATGTCAATGCTAGTTAAGTTTGCTCTGTGCTGAATTTCACATTATGAAGCTAGGGACCCATTTTATTCTCCATTCTGGTTTATTTAGCTATTTGTTGGGATACAGCGCAGGACAGGCTATTCTGCCCTATGAGCCCAAACCTTTGCAATCCTTCGATTTAATCCAAGACTAATCAAGGGGCAATTTACAATGACCAATTAACATACCAACCAGTACATCTCCAGACTGTGGAAGGAAATTAGAGTACCCAGAGGAAACCCACGTGTTCATGGGGAGAACGTAAAAACTTCTTGCAGGCAGCAGCGGGGATTGAACCCAGGTGGTCGGTACTGTAAAGAGTTGTGCTCACCACTATGCTACCATGCCTCCCCACTTCTTTCAAAAAATATCTACAAGTTTCAAGTTCTCAGCACAATTCTTGAAAAGTTGTCTCACCATATTTCTCCCAAAGTCCTGTTGAAATGTTGTTTGCTTCTAAACCCATCATTCTGCAAGAATTACAGCAAGCTATGAAATACATTTTACCAACTCATCTGTCATATTTCATTTCTTGCAAAAGTTGAACCCTATTAAAAAGAAAGAAATTCTTCTTTGCAAATTACTGTCAACTTTTTAAGAGACATCAATGGTCACCTGTATCTGTTAGGCATCCAATCCTACTGTTCTTTATCTGGCCAGTGTGTACCAGTCTGTGCAGAAAATAACACATGATGTTTTTTTATTCTGACTGGTAACAGTGGAATCTCATGGGAGACAACAATCAAAAGATGAAAGATTTCCAGACACGAGGAAATCTGCAGATGCTGGAATTTCAAGCAACCCGCAAAAAAGTTGCTGGTGAACGCAACAGGCCAGGCAGCATCTCTAGGAAGAGGTAGAGTCGACGTTTCGGGCCGAGACCCTTCGTCAGGACTAACTGAAAGAAGAGCTAGTAAGAGATTTGAAAGTGGGAGGGGGAGGTGGAGATCTGATGTGATAGGAGAAGACAGGAGGGGGAGGGATGGAGCTAAGAGCTGGAAAGTTGATTGGCAAAAAGGATATGAGAGGATCATGGGACAGGAGGCCCAGGGAGAAAGAAAAAGGGGAAGGGGGGAAAAACCCAGAGGATGGGAAAGGGGTATAGTGAGGGTGACAGAGGGAGAAAAAAGAGAGAGAGAAAAAGAATGTGGGTATATAAATAAATAACTGATGGAGTAGGAGGGGGAGGTGGGGCATTAGTGGAAGTTAGAGAAGTCAATGTTCATGCCATCAGGTTGGAGGCTACCCAGACAGAATATAAGGTGTTGTTCCTCCAACCTGAGTGTGGCTTCATCTATACAGTAGAGGAGGCCATGGATAGACATATCAGAATGGGAATAGGATGTGGAATTAAAATATGGGGCCGCTGGGAGATCCTGCTTTCTCTGGCGGACAGAGCGTAGGTGTTCAGCGAAACGATCTCCCAGTCTGCGTCAGGTCTCGCCAATATATAGAAGGCCACATCGGGAGCACCAGACACAGTATATCACCCCAGCTAACTCACAGGTGAAGTGTCTCCTCACCTGGAAGGACTGTCTGGGGCCCTGAATAGTAGTGAGGGAGGAAGTGTAAGGGCATGTGTAGCACTTGTTCCACTTACAAGGATAAGTGCCAGGAGGGAGATTGGTGGGCTCCCCAGGCCACGTGTCCCATGACCCTCTCATATCCCTTTTGCCAATCACCTATCCAGCTCTTGGCTCCATCCCTCCCCCTCCTGTCTTCTCCTATCATTTCGGATCTCTCTCTCCCCCTCCCACTTTCAAATCTTTTACTAACTCTTCTTTAAGTTAGTCCTGACGAAGGGTCTCGCCCCGAAACGTCGACTGTACCTCTTCCTAGAGATGCTGCCTGGCCTGCTGCATTCACCAGCAACTGCTTTGTGCTTTGCAAAGAATTCCAGATGCAGTTTGCAGGTGAACACCACAGGAGTAAAAGATTTTAGAGTTTAGATTCAGATGCAGATTTATTCATTCACAATTACCTTGTATTAAAACATACAGTAAAATATGTTCTTTGCACTAACAATCAACACACCCAGGCATGTGCTGGGAACAGCCCACGTGTTGTATTCTCATGCTAACATAGCATGCCCACAATGTTCAGTAGAACAACACAAGCAGCATCAAAAACAGCAACAGAACAAAACAAAACAACATAGGAACAACAAAATAAGTCCCTTTTCTCAACATCCCACCCCTCATACACTGAGACAAGACTTCAACCAAAGGACAATCCATCTCTGGGCCACAATCCTTGACCCTGAACATCCAGAATCACAGGCACTGAGCCTTCAACCTCCAGTCCCTAGCCCATATTTACATACTCAACTTTTGAGCCTCTACTTCTGGACTCGACAACTTCAGTCTTTGACCTTTGTTTTTTCTACTTCCAGATTCGTTGAGCTCTACAGTTGACCTAAGGCTTTGCCCTCTGGACTTCACCACCTCTGCAATCCCCAGGACTCACCAATCATGGGTTTGATTTGCAGGCCTTGACTTCTGGACTTACACAGACTTCTAGCCCAAGTGACCTGGGGAGAGTGCAGTCACTGGCCTTTATGACTCCTGCCCATACAGACCTTTAATCTGAGATTTGACAACCTGTCTCTAACTAAAACCATTGCCTTGAACTAAAATAAGGGTAATTATATGATGATGGATTTGCTTGGTGTTCTTGAAAAATATGCAGACAGACTGGTCAGTAGATGAACAATGGGATATTCAAACAGTTGTTTCCATAGTGATGTGCGGGCATAATCTATTGTTAGTAAAGTATGTCAACGATAACATTAAACTGAAAAGTAGAACATACAAAGTAGCAATGGCTGGTTGTAGGCCAGAGGACAGGGAATATTTTAGGATTCAGCAGCAAATGACGAAAAAACTCAAAAGGCAGAAAAGTGATTTTGAGAAAAAAACTTGTAATATCAAAGCAATGAGTTTGTATGGATTTGTCAACAGGAAGGGAATGACTGAGACTAGAGAGAATGAGGTTAGTGAGTTAATAACAAGGCAATGACAGACATTTTAAATCAATTTTTGCATCAATCTGCACCATGGCGGACACTACAAATATTCCTAGGAAAAAGTAGACTAATTTCAGATATCATGGATGAACAAGGGATAGGGTATTAGTGGAACTCTCAAGATTGAACAAACACAAAGAGTTTGGACATGATGGTTTGCACTTAAGGGTTTAAAAGGAAGAGGCTGCAGAGACACATTGGACACATCAGTTGACTTTCTTAAAATATTCTATATGGGTGCCAGAAGTTTGCAAAGCAGTTGATCGACTCCTTTATTCAAACAAGCAGGGAGACAGAAGACAAGGAACTATAGATCAGTTAATTTAACATCAATTAATCTAGAGTCAATAACCAAGGAAGAAAATACTAAACATTTAGGAAAACTGAGTATCAACAATCCTAGTCAACATTGTTTTATGAAAGATAACACACATCTCAAAAACTTGCTTCACTTCTTTTGGTTGTAATGGGGAAAATTAATAAAAGGGAAACTGTAGATCTATTGTGTTTATATTTCCAAAAGACATCTGACAAAAAGCTAATGCATTAACTAGGAGCATAAGATGATGGAGGAAGTGTGGACTGAAAACCGACAGTCACATAAAAAAACTGGGAGCTGGAATAAATGAATAGTTTTCAGGATGGAAGGACACAACAAGAAAACTACATAATGGAATCATTCTTGTCTCAGTTGTTTACTACTTGTATTAATGACTTGAAAGAGGGAACAAAACATAAGCTTCCCAGTTTGCCAATGAACATAAATTGGTAGTAGGGCATGTTGTGATGAGGATATTATGATTCTGCAAGGTGATATGGGTTAGCTTGAGTAACTGAGTGAAAACCTGGCAAGTGGAACGTAATGTGCAGAATTATGAAGTGATGCACTTTGGCAGAAGGAATCAAATGACGGATTATTAGCCAAATGGTGCTATTGCAAATGAATGAAGTTCAGAGAATAACAGAAGTGTTTTATTCATTCTTTTCAAAGTGTGCATAAAAGCTATTGAGTTAATCAGGAGTGTTTCACCTTGTATGAAGTAAAGCCCCGCAAACCCTGTCATAGTTGATGCCTAATTTCAATTCTAACTTCACTAAGAATTGCTTTTTAGCTTTTTTAAGCTAGCCTTCCATAGGACTTACCTAAACTTCTTGTCGAGTTCTGGACCACTGGACTTGAACAAGGCTTTGGAAAGAAGGCAGATAGGTGGAGGTGTGTCCATGGCCAGATCAGCCATGATCTTATTGAATGGTAGGGCAGGCTTGATGGGCCAGATTGCCTACTCCTGCTCCTAGTTCTAACAGTGATCAAGTGTGTTGGCTCCTCTGATTCCACAGGTGACATTTTGGTGGCAGTTGGTCAGAAAATTCTTCAAGCAGACCTAGTTGAAGTTTACTGCAGTGATAGGGAAGGCATCAACCGGCACTGTCTCGTAAACTGCTGATCATAGTGCTCAGTTGCTCTAGAACCCGCCTGACATAGGCCAGTGGTAGGATGTACACTGCAATGAGAATAATGGCAGAAAATTCCCTCATCAGATAGAATGGATGACACTTGACTGCCAGATATTCCAGGTTAGAGTAGTGAGCAGGACTGAGGACAGAACCACCACATCTGTGCACAATGGTGAATTTATCATGAAGCAAAAACTGCTGCCTCTACCTTTATCTAATGCTGTGGTCCAGTCCATGTAGTGGAGGGTGAAGACCTTAAATTGAAGTGCCGTATCCAGAGTGCTGGGGCTGAACCACGTCTCTGTGAAGCAAGTACACAGCAATCTCTGATGTCCCTCTGGTATTGTAATCTTGCTCTGAAGTCTTCAGTTTTATTTTCCAGAGATTGACATAACATAAGACATCCTAAATCACTTGATTGGACAGATGTTCAGAATTTTTCATAAGCCAGAGTGTCTCAAACAAGGGATTGTAGTTACAAATTAAGGGTTCAGTTATTTAAAACCAAGGAGTGTAGAAATTTCATACCTCAGAGAGTAATGAATCCCAAGTGTGATGGAGTCCAACTCATTAAAGAGTTAAGATGGAGATAGATAAATATTTGATAGATAGAATAATTGAGGATTATAGAAAACTGGTACAGAAGTGGAGTGGAGGACAGCAGAGATCAGTCCTGATCATTTTGAATGTTGAGATGTGCCAGAGATTTTTGCAGACCCAGGCAAAAACTTGCAGTTCATTTGTGGAACAGCTTACTTTTCTCTTCTCATGTCTCTTTTTTTCCTATTGAAGGTGGCTGGTCTCCTGTTGGAGTCTGTGATCTACAGCTGCAGCTCAAACTACGGTTCTTCAGATAGTGGGTTCTCGCTTTCGGACTCGTTGAGTGGCCTGGCATTTCGATATCTCCAAGTGTCCCCTGGAAGACAGCACCTTCGGGGTGCAGCCCTGTGGCTGGCCCAGTTCCTCGCCGATATTACCAACAGAAGCATCGTGAGTGTTTGAAACATTGAGACAACAGGCGGTGTACACTGCCGTCAAAAGAACACCCCTGCACTCGAGCATTCTTTTTCTTTCTCCGTCTCTCTCTATCTCTCTCTATCTCTCTCTGTCTCTCTCTGTCTCTCTCTGTCTCTCTCTCTCTCTCTCTCCCCCCCACCCTCCCTTCTCACCCCCCCCCCACGTTGGGGAAACTCGGACAAGTGACATGGCAGATTGTAACATCGAAACAGTGAGCTGTTGGTTTTCCCTTTCACAGTTGCAGTAGTGATATCTCTTTTGCCCTTGCTAGTGAGAGAGAGAGCCTCACTTTTTTATATGCAGTACTTCTGTTTTTGCACGTTTTTAAAATCTATTCAATATACCTGATTGATTTACTTGTTTATTTATTATCATTATGTTTTATTTTATTTATTATTATTTTTTCTCTCTGCTAGATTGTGTATTGCTTTGAACTGCTGCTGCTAAGTTAACCAACTTCATGTCACATGCCGGTGATAATAAACTTGATTCTGATTCTGTCTGAAATGCCTTCATGTTGTGATAGACAGTAGTTTTTGATGTACTCCAGATCATAGTCTCTGGGAACTTTGCTATTGCTTTCATGGTGGGTGCTGGGGTTTGATGTTTTTGTATGGGGGTGTGTGGGAGGATATGGGGTTCTAATGTTTTCGGTCATTCATTCTTTGGGGTTTTTCTCTGTTTCAGTGATGTCTATGAAGAGTAGGAAATTCAAGTTATGTTCTGGTTTCATCCTCTGATATTAATTTGAACCATGGAAACATTGAACCATTGAGGCAGTGAGGGTCATAGTGGCCTTTACCCACCCCTATTTTCTTGTGTTCTTTGTTTAGTATCCATTGGAGGAATTAAAGTTTGGAGACATAGGCACTGGTTACATACAGGTGGGAAGTGTGAGCAGAGGTCAAGTAGATGAACAGCTTGGTTCAGTGGGTCAGAATTGGGAGCTGATTGGATTTTAGAGGGTCTGGTGTAAGTGGGTCAGAAGATTTTAGTGCTGTGGTGGTTAGGCTGCCAGATGGTGCAGCATGTAGCCAGTGTAGCCTCTTTCTCACAGCTTCAAGAAGCAGGTCTCAATCTGAACGCCGAGAGCCGCCTGTTAAGAGGTTATATAATTTCCTCGTGTCCTCCTTGGCTTCCCTTCAGATGCTTATGTTTCCGCCATCCCCAAAAGCCATATCTATTTGATGGTTAACTGCCACTGTGAATTGCCTCTAGATGAATGGTAGATTCTGTGGATGTTGAAGGGAATGTGGGGAAAATAGATTTCAGTGAAATTTAATTTAAGAAGGGATTTACTTGATGGGCTAATATAGACATAATGGGGTAAATGGCCTCCATCTATTTCCTAAGGAATGAGAAACTATGCTGAGAGATGAGCCCGGAAGCCTACCTAGTTACAGCTGCTAGCCATGGTTGGAGCTTATTCAGGGAGCGGTGGTATTAAAACCTGCTTGTTCTAAGAATCCCAATGACAGAAACCTGTCAGAACAATATAACCTAGTTTCCTGAACAATTCTTAAAACAAGTGATGAAGTACAACCCAGAAACACAGTGATCACATTCCACTCTGGGAGTGATTGATTGTGTAAAGCAGAATAGATCTGCAGTGCTGTATATCACCAAATATCTCAGTTATGGATTTTATACAATTTTTTAAATAGGATGCCAGGAAATGAGAGAGTAAGTGTTAAATAGACAATAATCCAGTTTAAAATTGTTCTGACGAGGCCCGGTGATTATTTATTGGCAGCAAAAAAAAACAAAGAATACAATGAAATGCTTTATTGTTAATAATTAATTTCTGGTAAACGATCACTGCAAACAATGGAGGTGCATGGAGGGGAGGCAGTGTCAAGGCAGGAACAGGCGAGCAACTCAGAGGCAAAGTCAATGCAAGTGGAGGCGAGGCAAAGGCAAGGTGAGCAAAGGCAAAGGCCGTACACAAAAACCTAAAGCAAGGAAAGACCTGAAGTTTGATTGATCTAAGTGCCAGACTGATTAGGAAAGGTTGGGTATGGGCTGAAACTTGGCAGCGAGGTCAAGGCCCAGTTTCTAGAGCAAGGTAACGATCCAAAGCTTGGATGATTTAATCACCAGGCCAGATTGAAAAGGCAGGGTCGGGATGGTTCTGCTTGCTGCTCCAGGACATTTACTCAGCTCTGTGCTGAACTTAGCTGTCGTCTCTTCTGACCATAATGATGACTGGCTTTATGTCTGTAAACTCGCTTTCATTCTGAATACTATTTGCTTAATTTATTGTTTGTATGATTTGTCTTTCTTCTCTCTGCACATTGGGTGTTTGATGATTATTTTTTTAATGGGTTATTTTGAGTTTCTTTGTTTTGTAACTGCTTGTAAGGAGACAAACCTCAAGGTTGTATAATACATGGACCACAGCATCAGATAAAGATGTTCTTTGAACTTAGAATCAATTCTTACAAAGACACTAGTTCAGAGGTTTCACGTCTCAACAATGCTTTATTCTTCATTTTTAAACATATATATATATGAAGGTTGGACTGTGGCATTGAGATTTCTTTTTGCCCTTTTGCTATTAAGTTATATAACACAGAAATAGGCAATTCAGACCATTTCCATGTTGACGATCAAATACTTGACAAAAAGCTGAGAGTTTTGCCATCATTACTAGTCCAAAAAACCATGCCATCAGAACTATTATGCTGTGATCGTCTGACAGCCCACAGAAAACATCATCACTACTTCAGGATAATTCTTGCAGCCAATTACCAGGAAATTCTGTCATCTGTCAATACTATCAAATAGTAAGTGGTATTGCTTTTCATTTTCTCCATCAGCGTGATGGTTATATAGTTTGCTTGAGTAAATTGTAAGCTGCATCTTAACTAATAAGCATGAAAGTGAGTTGATGGATATTCATAGCAGACTTTTTTTTCTTTGGAGTTGTGCAGTTTCTCTGGATGTTCCTCTAAATTTAACCCAAAAGTGACTAATGAAGACATTAGAGACTGTCAATGCTGGAATCTGAAACAACAAAATCTGCTGGAGAGGAATTCAGTGGTCGAACAATATCTGTAAGTAGCATGGTGGTTAGCACAATGCTTTACAGTACAGGTGACCAGGGTTCAATTCCCACTGCTGCCTCTAAAGAGTTTGTATGTTTTCCCCATGACTGCATAAGTTTCCTCTGGGTGCTCTGGTTTCCTCCCACAGTCCAAAAACGTAACAGTTAGTCAGTTAATTGGTCACTGTAAGTTATCCTGTGATCAGCACAGAAAGACAGGCATAACCTGATGCAATATGAGCATCCACTGTTATAGTACTGATACGGACAAAGTGGTTGGAGTTGAATGAGCAAGGGTAAGTTCAGCAAGGCAAAAAAAAAAAATGCTGGTAATGGAGGGGAAATGATTGGATCTTTGATCATAGATGGAAAAATTGTCTCCGTGAATTAAGTGGTGAAATCAATCAAAAGCTTTTGCTTTCTTGTGGTATTGATTGAGTAGTTAATTGTTGACCAATATCCTAAACTGATGCTGTATGATATTAATATGGCCAAATCAAGGGATTTAGCCTAATACATAGTCACCACCCACAATCCCCTGCCACCTACATTTGACTGGTTTGTATGTGTAGATCTGATCAGATTGATTCACCATAGAAAAACACACCTGCTGAGGTGTAACAAGACCTGAGCAGCAAATAGACTCAGCTGGCCTACTGCCGGGTCCTCATCTCTGGAAAACGTTGACTGCTTTTAACAGGATAACACCTGAGACACTGAAAATCTGTAATGCTGAAAACAGAAACACATTTAAAACATTAAGTAATTAAAAGCATTAATATACATTGAATATAAAATAACTCGGCTAATTCTTCCTGGCCTCCTAGCTGGGAGTTTAAAATGAATGGGGACTCCAGTGCTGAACCACATTTGTGGCTGCTGTGGGAAATGTGCCGTATTAAGCTGGGGAATCGCAGTAAGACAGAGTTTTCCCATTGAACTCCACATGGAGTCCGTCAATGGAGAAGAAGCAGCTGTGTTGGCATCTGTCACTTTGTGCACTTGAATTAGCAGTGAACCTCATTTAGTGCAGTAGTTCCTTAAAGTACAGCTGAATACCTATGGTCCCCTTCAGAATGATGGACTGAAATACTCAGTCCAGCTGATACAGTGCTCTCTATCATGTCAAAACATGCTTTTAACCTGAATGCACTAATTTTTTAAACAAATACCAACAAAATAATATGCAACCAGGTAAGTACATATCAAATTAAAGAAAACAGAATAGAGAACATTATAACATTTACCATGTCAATGCACGTCATCAGCAGTGCTGGATGCTTATGTGCCTGTGTGTGAAAAGCATATTGGAAAGTTAGGGAACAGTGATATTCTTTAGTCTATTAATGGATGATATTGTTGGGAAATATTTATTCAAATTTATTCCTAAATTTTTGCAGCCTCACAGATTTACATTTTCTTTCTTTTGAGAAAACTTGCAAATGTTGGCAGTGGGCTTCATTATACGTATGGCTCAGTTTAGCAAGGAAATAAGACATGTTGTTTCGACATCCATCTTATCACTAGTTTTTACATTCTTCAGAACTTTGGCTGTGTTCTCTTGACAAGCACCAAAGCAATTATTTTCATGGTGGCTGTCAAACATAGTATATGGCATAGTGATATCTTGTAAAATCTAACAACTAATATCATATTTTAGCCCAATTTTTTTTATAATATGCCACATTTTTGTGGAGGAAATTTCCAAGAGAAATGTTAAAAAATAAATACTTATACAAAGGAGAAAACCAAACTCAAGTGAAATTTAGATGGAAAATTGGATTTATTACTTCCATACTTGTCTTAATTTTCTGAAATTTTCTGTTCATTTCCCCTCCACCCCCTACATAGTTAATATTTGCACATCTTTCCATTAAGTGTATAATCTTTAAACAATGGCGCTGCAGAGATTAGGTTGAGAATACTTTTTTTTAACCTAAAACCACTGAAGTGGACTTTATGTATCAGACATGAACTCATTTTAAAAACAAGATGAAAGCTTAATATCTACATTTGTATACTTCCTCTAAGTCTACTGTGTGTGTGTTTGATAATGGAAAGCAAAGTCTGGATGTCTAATATTGCTGAAAGACCTCTATTTTTCTTCTATACTTAGGCGGTAATTGAAGTCAATGTCAGATGGGTGTGAAATTTGTTATGGATCAGCCATCAATTATAGAAATTACCTGATTTCCATTTCCATCAAAATTTAAAGAAATGAAGGTCAAATAATTTCTTTCAGCTTTCCACCCTGTGGGATTGTTGAAGAACTAATCTTAAGTATGTGTAAATCTAGTGCAAGAAGATTGAAGGCAAGGAGAAAATCACCTCTATCTCTAAATCCTTCAGTGATGTTTCTTTCCTGTAGCCTTAGCTATCTCCTTGTCACAAACTGATTCTAAGCTGTAACTGAAATCATTAGCAGCCAAGGCCGTCAACTACCTACCTGCCTCGTTTCAGTTAATTTTTTAAAATTCATGACATAATTATAATGTGGTTTGATTATCCTGCCAAATGAAATTGTTTACTTTAAATATAAAGTATGGCTGCTTTAATTTCACCAAAGAAATTACTTCCATATCGGTGATGTATAAATTTCATTTTTGCTTTAATGCTGATTTATAAAATATCTTCTTGTGCTATTTAACTCACATGTCAGTAGACCAGCATAAACAGAACAAGAAGATATTTAAATATTAGTTCAGCACAGGAGACAAGTAAAGTTTAGAATTTTTGAGTCCGTTCAAAGTTTTGAGTCAGTGAATCTTTATCTGAGATACTGCATAAGGACATGGATTTCAGTGAGGGTAAAATTTCATTTGATTTTGATATTCTTCTTCAGAACCTTTTGTCCCAACACCTATCATCTTTTCTTGTGGTGTGGAATCAATATGTGGCTGGAAAACATGAAAAAGGAATTGCAATGATGAGACAAAAAAAAAGCCTAAACAAAATGCCATGAAGATTTAAAAGAAACTATTTCCATTTGTTTCTTATTTTTCACTTCCTTAAACTAATCTGAAATACCTTTTTGAATATTTCCATTCCATATTTTATTGAAATCTAATTCAAATGGGTTTTATACCGTAGCTTGGACAGTGAGAACTCTTCAGGCTGTTTGTTTGATTTTATTATTGTCCTGTGTCACACATATCAGACTGCTTGTAGCGCCTTCCTCAATGGAGAGTATGAATAATTCCAAAAAAATATTCCAAGAAGTCCATGGCAACTTTCTGGTTACTGGTCAACAAAGGGAAATGCAAAAAGTGAGAGTAATTCTTGATAGTCTTTAAATTTCATTAAAATTCTTAGTGGCAACATATCTAACAGCAGCCCAAATGTAATAGTAAACAAGTTTGCCAGTACCGTACACAGGCTGCATATGTGGTAGTACATGAAAGTGAATTTGTTCTTATTGATGACAGACAAGTAGGAGTTATAAGGCTCATTGGTAACTTTGTTCATGCATTGTTCAGCATTTATATATGTAGGCAGTGAATCAAGAAAGCTCTTACTGTCATTATATTTTTTTGTTTTTGTCTGGGAAGATCATTATCCTTCCTCAGACAGAAAATAGAAAAAGAAAATGTCAGTAGCCCAGTATAAATTACTGCAGTGAGTAGAAAGAAAAATTTCATTAGATCCCTGGCCTTGTTTGCACTGTCAGCAAATGGGTCAGGAGGATGCTGGCTACAAAAGAATGCACATAATGCTAGTTTCATTGCAAATCTAGGTACAACATCAGTTTTCTAAAATGTGTAATATCTCACTAACCTAAGCAGTTTGCAAATCAAAAGTTTCTGTCCTTTACTATGAAGAAATAGATTTGTTCAGAATGAATGAAATGAGTCTGTATGCAAACAGACAGTATTATGTTCCTAGCTTTGCTTTGTGTACGCAACATCAAAGTCATTAGCTTGGAAACCAGTAACTCCTTGCATAAATATCTTAGCGCAGAAAAATGATATGTAAATAAAGGCAATATTTCAGTATATTCAGAAAGCACATGATGTGTATTAGTGTGTATGTGTGTATAGACAAGTGTGAGGTAACCTGTTTTGGGTGCTCAAATTCTGGTAGGGTATATGGCAGCGATTTTAGGAACTAAGATGTACAAAGTGTCCTAATGGTGTAATTCCTTGGCTCTCTGAAAGTGGCAACACAGATGGCTCGAACAGTGAAATCAGCACTTGGTATGCTTATCTTCACAGGCAAGGCATTGAGAATAAGAGCTGGGACATCAGGTTGTGGCAATGCAAAATGTTGTCTGGAATGCACTTTGTGAATTATGCGCCATCATTGTTACACTACAGGAAGGATGTGGTAACAATTAAGAGTGCAAAGGAAATTCACCAGCATATTGCCTGGAATTGGGAGCTGTCATTACGAAGATAAATTCAGTGGTTTGGGATTATTCTCACTGGAAAATAGGAGTCTGAAGGGAGATTGAGCAGAAGTTTACAAAATTATAAGGGACATGGATAGGATAGTGTTGTGTATTTAATATTTCAGTAATATTGTAAATATATTGCTTGATTTAGCATTCTTTGTTGTTTACATAATTCGTTATGAGTTATATCTAAAAGTACATGAATGGTGTATGTCATCATGCCACCATGATAAGTGCGTGCTTCACTAAAAGTAAAAATAGAGTACACGAATTATCCCTGACACTCTTGTGTTTTTCTTTTAATTAGTTTTTGGAGTTAGAAAGCATAACAGGTTATCAGGTTGACAGTATTGTTAAGAAGGCATATGGTGTGACAGCCTTCATCAACCATGGGATTAAGTTCAAGAGCTGTGAGGTAATGTTACAGCCATATAAGACCTTAGTTAGACCCCTCTTGGAGCGCTGTGTTCAGTCCTGGTCACCACACTACAGGAAGGATGTGGAAACTATAGAGAGAGGACAGAGGAGATTTACATGGATGTTGCCTGAATTGGACAGCATGCCTTATGAGAATAGGTTGAGTGAAACTTGGCCTTTTCTTCTTGAAGCATCTGAGGATAGATAGATATACTTTATTAATCCTGAGGGAAATTTGGTTTTGTTACAGCCGCACCAACCAAGAATAGAGCGTAAATATAGCAATACAAAAAACCCCAACAATCAAACAACAAAATGCAAACTATGCCAGATGGAAAATAAGTCCAGGACCAGTCTATTGGCTCAGGGTGTCTGACCCTCCACGGGAGGAGCTGCACGTTTGATGGCCACAGGCAGGAACGACCTCCCGTGCCGCCAAGTGTTGTATCACGGTGGAATGTGGCCGAAGCCCAACAGTAATAAGTTCAATATCCAGTCTGCAAACACGTTCCTCGATCGTAATAGGCCCCGGATTGCACCATCTGTTGTTAACCAGATCAGTAAGCACCCAACTCCTTTACGCTTACCGCTCTCAGTGCACTTCCAGTCAGCTGGAACGGTATTACCCACCGAACTCCTCTTCTCTATAAGTCTCTGTTGTCTCGACCCAGTCCTCTTTCCTCGGCTTTGTGATCCCCCTCTGCATCCTCTGTGTGTTTTCCTCCAGATTTCAGCAGGGGTGTCCGCCGCTCTGCTCGCTAAACCGGCTGGTATTTGCCGGTCCATGGAATACACAATGCGACCTTGCTTCTATCCCGCGTGTCGGGATGTAACTATTTCCAGCGCTAAAGAAAACCCAAATAAAACTCCCTCTACCAGCATGTTAGAGAGGGTTCAGCTTCAACGTGTTACCATGAGAAAAAAAATACAAAAAATAACGTAAATTGAAAGGTAAGAAGAAGAAAGTAAGAATAGATCGGAACGGCAGTACCAGGCTGCATGCACGACCGGCGCACGGGCACATGGTCATGCGCACAGGATGAGAGATGACCTGATAGAGCTGTACAAGATGATGAGAAGCATTGATCGTGTGGATGGCCAGAGGCTTTTTCCCCAGGGCTGAAATGGTTAACACGAGGGGGCATAGTTTTAAGGTTTTTGGAAGTGGGTACAAAGGGGATGTCAAAGGTAACAGGGTTGTGGGTGCGTGGAATGCACTGCCGGCGACAGTGGTAGAGACGGATACAATAGGGTCTTTTAAGAGACTCTTAGATAGGTACATGGAGCTTAGAAAAATAGAGGGCTATGCAGTAGGGAAATTCTAGGCAGTTTCTAGAGTAGATTACATGGTCGGCACAGCATTGTGGGCCGAAGAGACTGCAACACACTGCAGATTTCTATGATTCCATAACAGATAGATTACCAGAATATTTTTTTACCCCAAGGCCGAGGAGTCCAGAAATGAAGTGTACAGGTTTAAGGTGAGAGAGGAGAAATTTCAATGAGTTTTAGCAGGTAGGTTTTACTCACAAAGTATGGTGATTATCAGGAATGAGGATTCAGAAATGGGCATTAAAGAAGATACAATTACAAAGTTTAGAAGATGTTTAGACCAGTACTTAAGGTGTAAAATAATATTGAGCTAAATGGAGTTAGTTTAAATAGGCATTACAGTCGGCATCAATCAGTTGAGCTGAAAGACCTGCTTCTGTGCTCTATATTTACATGACTATATGAATTTAGGCTAACTATCCAGATAAACCTCAGAAACGGTGGTCAATGCACATGAAATCCAGGTCAGGTTGCTTAGCAGCAAAAAAAAAGCAGACTGTTATATTATTACCTGTGACTGGAATGAGATAAAGTTTCTACCATTCTATTTTCTTAATGGAAAATAATATGGTTTGATCTCAAATAAGATCTCATTTGGGATAATTCTAACTATTGATGATAGAATACAATTAGAGCTTGTAAGTCAACTGTCCATTTTATAACCCCCTTCAATTCTGCATCAGGTGGTAAGATTAATCTTATCTAGTGAAGACTATCCCATAAATGCAAAATAATTCCCATTATCAATAACTGAAGTACAAAGTCTATGATGTTTATCCTGCCAGTACCCATCTAAGTAATTCCAATAGGTGAAAACTTGCACAAAATGCACTCAATTCCTTAACCTTAATTTCTAATTAGCCTTCAAATTTTGAACCAGAGTTTGAGGAACTTATTAGACAAAACTTTGGCATTAAAGTTTTCTAAACTGCTTCTACTTCCCGTGGAAATCTTTCCAATGACACAAGTTTCCCAGGGTATAGCAGAGTAAAATAAGATTTGATGCAACATTACTGACATATCATATATAGAAATTGACCCATGAAGCTTAGAATGAGAGTTCCTGGATTCAGGCCAGGTATTATCTTCATGTTTATAATATGTAGATTTAATGGCGGTTGAAGGTAGGAGCCATTTTCTAACATTGTGTCTCTTGTGAGCCAGTGCACCCAAAACATGATTAATTAGAATGAAAAACAACAAATCAACAGTTGGTGCAGAGTGGCATACAATGCCTTTTATTAAAAGCAGCTGGAAATCACAATGTGTGGCAGCTATTAAAAATGAATGAAAGTCATAATTACGTATTACTCACTAGCTATAATGGTTTCCTTTAAGAAATAAGCACCATAACTGCAATGTTATATTGGTACCATCTATGTACATTCTTTATGAGCTAAATGTATAGCTAAATCTATTTGCTATACATTTGACTCATAAAAGAGCAGATTTATTGGAATAATATAGCACATGAATGGATACCAGAATGGAACATTTATAAATGAATCAATTTTACACATGTAAAGGTTTTCACATTACCATTTAATTCTTAACTGAAGCACATCAGGTGAAAAAAGATTCAAGAGCTCCTTAATTACAGATTTAGTCAAATGATACAAGTCTCATTATAGACTGACATATTCTGCAGATGTTATGGACTAGAATAT
Organism: Mobula hypostoma; assembly: GCF_963921235.1. Classification (NCBI taxonomy): domain Eukaryota; kingdom Metazoa; phylum Chordata; class Chondrichthyes; order Myliobatiformes; family Myliobatidae; genus Mobula; species Mobula hypostoma. Next base: position 69,404,023 of record NC_086106.1, read on the forward strand.
GTAATCAACACATGCTATTTTATAGCATAGATCACATGTTCATATTTAATGGAGAAGTTGCATCTTTAAGAGGTTAGAAAAATGTTACTTCCCTGTAAGGAGTAAGGTTGACTCTAAATTATGTTTTTTCTTTTCCTAGAAATGTATTTATACATCTTGTTGAACAGACTCTTCCCTCAAATAAATATACTTCAAAGAAAGAATATTTTGGGATTCCATTCCATTTTGAAACTATCTGCCATGCTTCTGCATATACATAGTCATAGTCATACTTTTTTGATCCCGGGGGAAATTGGTTTTTGTTACAGTTGCACCATAAATAATAAATAGTAATAAAAAACATAAATAGTTAAATAGTAATATGTAAATTATGCCAGGAAATAAGTCCAGGACCAGCCTATTGGCTCAGGGTGTCTGACCCCCCCCCCAAGGGAGGAGTAGTAAAGTTTGATGGCCACAGGCAGGAATGACTTCCTATGACGCACTGTGTTGGATCTCGGTGGAATGAGTCTCTGGCTGAGTGTACTCCTGTGCCCGCCCAGTACATTATGTAGTGGATGGGAGACATTGTTCAAGATGGCATGCAACTTGGACAGCATCCTCTTTTCAGACACCACCGTGAGAGAGTCCAGTTCCATTCCCACAACATCACTGGCCTTACGAATGAGTTTGTTTATTCTGTTGGTGTCTGCTACCCTCAGCCTGCTGCCCCAGCACACAACAGCAAACATGATAGCACTGGCCACCACAGACAGTAACCCAATTAAGATCGAGAATGTTAATTTTGAGTTAGTTAAAGAGATTTCACTGGACTGTTGTCAAGGTATTTAGTCGAAATACAATAAACAAATTTTAATGGAATCAAACCACACGTAAGTCATTACCAACTAAAATATCTTACCTAATTATGTTAAATTCATTAAATTTATTCTAATCTTCAAGTCAAGATCATTATCATTAAATTTTTATTACTGTATGTTCATAGTAATCTTCAAGTCAGCCAATGACAGTTCCAGACCAGATCAACAACAATGATGAGATACAGGAAAGAGATGACTCAGCAAGAAGAGACAGCTTCCTTCCACTTTTGCAATACACTTGAACCAACCACATTCACATTCTCTTCCTAGCAGTACTTCCATGGTCTCGAATCCTTAACTCTACCTGTTCTCTTACTAAAACTTCAGTGTTTCTTTTTGCACTATATCAGTTTTATTTTCTGCTCTTCATCGTAATTATTGAGTCACACAATGGAAAATAGTTCTCTGGCCCAACTCATCCATGCTGATGGTGCAATCCATCAAACTAATCCTATCTGCCTGTGTTTGCCCCCCCCCCCCCCTTCTCCATGTCTTGACCAAGATAGTGTAGGTTTTACATGATGCTAATGTGCTCACCTCAAGCACAATTTTTTAAACTTTTTCTAAATATGCCCATCTTTGCGTGAAGAAATTGTTCCTGATTACACTTTTAAATCTCTCACCTCAGATCTTAAACCTATGTCCTCCTGTTTTCATCATTTATTATACTTACTCGGCTTACTATTGTTGCATTCATTCCACCATGTATTTACCCCGAGATTCATACGAACAAGGAATTCCATTGCACTTGGGTGCATATGACATTAAACTATTCTGAAACTGAATTTGGCTTAGAATCACCTTTAAAAACTCTAAACATAAGATCGCTCCAGAAAAAAGAATATGGAATCACAACATTCAATTAATGTTACCCATTGATTTCCCCACAATGCAATGCAGACAACATGACAATTAGTCAATGAGTTGGAGGTGGGGCAAAACAGCAGACTATTGTACATAAAACAGATTAGATCAGATCAGATTAGACTAGACTAGATTATTGTCATAAACACTACGATGCAATGAAACGTTCTTGTTTTCATGAAGCTCATAGAGAAAAGAGTGTATGAGGTAATACTAGACACTAACAATAAAAACACTAAAGGATGCAAAATAACAGAATGGTGCAAAAATTGTGCAAAGTGAAGTTGGGCAAAGAGAAGTGCTGACGTGAGAGTGTAGGGTAACGTATTTGGGAGAAATGTACATAATTCACAGCCACTGACTTTGAGGTTTCGCTTTCAGAGGCTGGTCTGTCGTGACGATATAGCTATGTAAAGATTTTTAGCGTGCTTTTGTGTTTAGGCTTTGGAGTTCAATGAAATGTGTTATGGGTTTCATTGGACATAGAACGCCTCATTCGTTATACTTATGAAAATCGACATCAGTGACTTTGATGCTCTTGGATGAATATGTCAGCCTAAGCAGTCGTTTTGAAACTGCTGAGGTGTTAGGAGTAAAATGTCATTGTTTGGTTTGTAAAAGCCGAGGCACAGTCCACTGTGTCAACACCACCACCAAATTGTACTATGTGTTAGCATCGTTCAGAAATTCCATGGCTGCAAGAGTATTAAGTCTGTTTGAACACCCGCCTGAGCACAATAAATACTGATTGCTGAAAACTCACTTTTCACAGACTTTTGGACTACAGGAGTCCAACCTGGTCTTGGTGGTGCAAGGCTCTGGAGCTAATGGACCACATGCTGACTCTCCTGGGAAATCACCATCCTTGTTTTATTTTTAAAGAACTCTTCATGCAACAAATGCCTGACCAAGTTTGCATAGCCCTCGCTAATCCAGCCATGAAGGACTATAGGGAACTTGCTAAAGTGGTTGATAGTCTACACTCAGTTAGGCAGCAGTGCATAATTTCTCCTCTTTTCTCTACCTCAATAAGCCCAGTCAGCAAGGCCCCCAACATAAGGACGGCCACGACTGCAAAGCACACAACACCAGGTCAGTGCTTTTGCCATGCTCTCTTTGGTAGGAAAACTAGGAAGTGCTGACTGCCTTGCAGCTTCGACAGTACCAGCGCATTGGGACATCACAGGTCTGTGAGCATCATGGGTTCCAGCTGCCAGGGTTATCTACTGTTGATTATGGAAACCCTTCTAGGGCAATGCTTTGTCTGTGACATGGGTGTTCAAGTGAATGTGCTGTCAGCGTCACCTATTGATGGGAAAGCAAACAGCAACAAAACCTCACTGGAGGCCACCAACGGCAGCAAGATCCAGACTTATGGGATGTGGCAGGTGACACTCTGCTTCAGTGGGCAACGTTACACATGAGACTATGTCCTGGCTGAAGTAGCTAGGTCTCTGCTCAGTGCAGATTTCCTGTGTGCCCAAGAACTGTTGGTCACTCTTAAAAACTATCAGCTCGTGGATGTCAAGGACTTGGGGTCGTTACCCAGCTCATCCAATAAGTTGCCCCACAATGACTCTGTCAAGCTCATGCACCACTGTATGTAATTATATTCGACCGCTGGGTGAATTCCCAGGTCTCACCAAGCCCACATTCTGCACTACAGTCACAAAACAAGGAGCTGAGCACCACATTCCCGCAACAGGGCCACCAGTCCATGCCTACGCGTATAGATTGGAACCAACAAAGCTGGTAACCTTGAAGGCTGAATTTGCCAACATGGAAATATTGGGCATTGTACACTGTTTGAATCACCCCTCCATATGGTCTCCAAGTCCAATGGTGGTTGCTGTCCATGTGGTGATTACCGATGCCTTAACAAGGCCACCACCCTGATTATTACCTGGTCCCACACTTCCAAGATTGTTTGGCACATTTAGCCAGTAAGTTAATTTTTTCCCAAAGTTGATCTATTAGGGACTACCATCAGGTCCCTGTGGGTTCATAGGACATTCCCAACAGAGGTAACCCCCATTTGGCCTTTTTGAGTTAATACACATGCCGTTTGGGCTGAAAAATGCAGCACAGACTTTCCAATAGCTGATGGACACTGTATTAAAAGACTTAGATTTTATTTTTATTTACCTGGATGACATTGTTGTTGCTAGTGCATCCAAATCCGAACACGTACCTCATCTCTGCACATATTTCAAGTGCTTTAGCCAACATGGATTGATTATTAACCCTGGTAAATGCCAGTTTGGTTGTCAACCATTGATTTTCTTGGCCATTGCATCTCTGCAGAAGGTGCAAACCCTCTCCCACCAAAGGTAGCTGCTATTATGGATTTCCCACCACCCCATGCTACAAGAGTTTTTAGGTATGGTAAATTTCTGCCTCCACTTCATTCTGTGAGCTACTAAACTTATGCTCCCCCTGTACAGTGTGCTTCAAAAGCAATTCCCCTTATCAAGTGCTTGACTGGTTAGTGTACATCACAGGGCTTTTGAGAATACCAAACGAGCTCTTTCTAACATGACCATAGTGGTGCACCCACTCCCAGTGCACCTATAGCCAGTACTACTGTCGCTTCAGACTATGCTGTGGGTGCTGTGCACGAACAGCTGGTTGGAGGCATGTGGCAGCAGCTCACCTTCTTCAGCCAGCAGCTCCATCCTCCCGAAAGTAAATACAGCACTTTTGATCATGGGTTTCTTGGTCTTGGTCAGGCTTTCCACCATTTTCATTTTTTTCTAGGGGGTCGCCATTTCACAACATGCATTGACCATATACCCCTATTTTGCGATAGCCAAAATATCAAGCCCTTGGTCTGCACAGCAGCAATGCTACCTGTTCTATATATCCGAGTTCACAACTGATATACAACATATCAAGGGGAAAAATAATGCCATGGCTGATTGCCTGTCACGGCCAGCCATTAAAGCTGTACACCTAGGGGCTGACTATACCAGCATGGCAGCAAACCAAGTTACTGACACAGAGGTGCAAGTTACCAAACGGGAGTCACAGGCCTGCAGTCGGCTGACATTGTTCAGGAAGCTGGGATTTCTCTACTGTGCAATATCTAGCCTATGCGAATGGTTTCACTGCTCCTTAAAGGCTGTTCTGAGGGCTTCCTTGACCGGTGAATGTTGGCATGGTCGGCTCCCATGGGTCCTGCTGGGGCTCAGAACTGCTCCAAAAGAGGACCTGCAGTTGTCCACGGCTGAGCTGGTACAAAGTCAGCCATTTTGAGTGCCAGGTGATTCCCAAGGCCACGACTGCCTGGTTAGCTTCGCAACAGCATTCCACCCTCCTCAGTAAATTCAGTCTTTTTCACCTATTCCTTCTTCCCATCATGGTGTATAGCACTCTTGAATTCCTTATGACCTACATTCCGCCTTGTTTGTTTTAGTCTGCCATGAAGCACACCAGCATTCCCTTAGGCCCCATTATGACGGCCGGTTCTGCATTTTGCAACAGGCAAAAAAGATATTTATCATCGATAAGAGGGGTAAACTTGAAGATATTTAAGTAGATCGTCTTAAGCCGCCCCACCATGATTTGGAATACTCTGTTGCCATGACCTTGGCATCACAACATGACAATGAATGTGTCAACGCACCTCTGGAAGAGCCATAAGACAGAGGAGAGAAGTAGGCCATTCGGCCCATCGAGTCTGCTCTGCTATTCAATCATAGGCTGATCCAATTATTCCAGTCATCCCCACTCCCCTGCCTTCTCCCCATTTCCTTTGATGCCCTGGCTAGTATGGGGGTGGCCTGCACAGGGCAACATAATTGGGAGAAGTGTACATAATTCACAACCACGAACATTGAGTTCGGGTTTCGCTTTAAGAGACAGGACTGTCGTGATGATGTTGTTTCAGAAGGATTTTTAGAGCGTTTTTCTGTTTAGGTTTTAGAGTTCAATAAAATGTGTTATGGGTTTCACTACACATATAACAGCTCACTTCATTTTATCTGCAAAATGTACAAAAGTGAGAGAGAGAGGTAAAATTAAGAGTACAGGAATGTGGCAGCACCTCCAAGTGCAAAAGAGGTGATTAGTTCAAAAGTATGGTAGTCAGGAAGAAACTATTGCTAAATGTGGACATTCAGTATTTCAATCACTGTGCCTTCACCTAGAAAGCAGAAGAGAGCAAAGGCTATGCCAGGATGGCAGGCATTCTTGATGATCCTGCTGAACATTCTGAAGAAATGCACATGAAAAAGGACTGGAAGGAATGGTGACAAGTCTGTGATGGGTTGGGCAGTGTTTATCACTCTGCAGGTTCCATCCGACCAGAGCAGAACCATTGTCATACAAGTCTGAGATGACAGCATATCTGTAGAAGTTGGGGAGTATCCTTGTAGACAAGCAGAATCTTCTCAGTTGTCTCAGGAGGTAAATATGCTGATGCGCTTTCTTGATAACTGAATCAGTGTGAAGGGACCAGGACGGGTTGCCAGTAGTATGAGTGCCAGTTATAGGAAGCTTTCAATTATCTTTACTGCAGATCCCGTGATGAGGACAGGGTTGTGGGCCCCTTCACTCACCTGCTTCCTGAGGTTAACAACCAATTCATTTGTCTTGCTCATGATAAGAGTTATGTTGTGAACACACAACATAGAACAGTACAACACAGTTATGGTCCTTCAGCCCAAGATGTTTTACTCTAAGATTATTCTAGCCCTTCCTATCCACATAGTTCTCAATTTTTCTTTCATCCATGAGCCTACCCTGGTGTATCTGCCTCTACCACCACCCCTGGCCAGATGCTCCACACACCTACCACTCTGACATCCACCCCGAAACTTTCCTACCAACACTTTAAAGTAATGCCACTCTATATTAGCAATTTCTGCTCTGGCTGTCCACTCCACGTATACTTGTGTTGTTGTTATTTTGATCCACGACACAAGGTTCTTAATCTCTTTCCTATTCTCCACCTGTCAGATCCTGTCTTGCCTATCCTTCTCTCTCTTTATACTGACCATCTTCTTTCTATGCACTCAGTTGGGATATAGGGTCTCAACCCAAAATGTCACCTATTCTTCTACATTCATGCTATTGCCTGTCCCACTGAATTCCTCCTGCAGTTTGTTTTTCATTGTTCCTTGTTTTGTCTATTTATTGCAGCTACATGGCTCTGCAAAGTATTTGCAACATGCATAATGACGTACTCCTTACATTCAGTGGAGAATTACAGTTACATTCACAAGTTGTTCTCAAGCATATCTGATCCCTGAAGAACACGTTGTGGACCATAGGATACAGAAGTATTATTAGGCCATTCAGCCCATTGAGTCTCCTCCACCATACATTTGTCTTTTTCCTACCCACTTCTCCTGACTTTTATCCATATTTTTAACCCCCTTACCACTCAAGTAATTATCAATCCCTGCATTAAATACACTGATTGGACCTCCACAGCCCTCTGTGACATCAAGTTCTTTAGATCTGCCACAGTTTGTTGAAGAAATTCCTCCTCACCTCAGTTTTGAAGGAAAATCATTTTATTCTGAGGCTCTGTCCTCAGGTGTCAGACTCTCGTATTACTGGAAACATATGTAGAGGTGATGCTCCTCTCCCACCAAAAATGCACCTCCCCTTTAACAAGTGAAGCCTGCATTCAAGACAGAAGACTGACTTTTAATTGGAGGTAGCCACTCATGAAATTATGCCCTGGTGATAAGTTCAGTAATTGACCATTGTGGTTAGTGCTTGCTGGACACAACAATCACAGAAATGAACAGGCGGCAGAATGTTGGCCTGCTGACTTCATTGCAATCAGCTGCCACAAGTTAATTGTGCATTTCAATCCCCACGTGCATTTTCAGGGTCTATTTAATTTACTCCCGACAGTTTCTCATTTAAAGTTCCAGAAATAATTCTGTGCTTTGGTAGGGTGCACTGATTTATTTTCGCTAAGGTCTCTTTAGATGTGTGTATGACAGTACTCTACAGTAAGAAATGTTTTGATGCTATATAGGAGTAGTAGGTTGATCTGCGTATATATTTGACTTTGTGAGCAATAATTGGCTGGAAAATTTGATTGAAATTGGTGTAAGAGTTGTATTCTAATTAAGAGCAATGAGAGTGTGCAATGAACCATTAGAATGGGTAGATGAAGATCCCAGCATCATAGTCAAAATAGGTTCAATATATAAAGTAATTTTAGAAATATCAAGCTGCAATGTTTTTAAATAAACTAAAAATATCAAAATAATATAAGGAAAAATGAAAGAGTATGCCAGATTTTAAAAATCCTTACTTTTACTTAAAAGATATTAACACTGTGGCAATGATGACATTCTCAGGATCGACAGTAAACAGCTTTGTTTTTACCAGTGTTGCTGAAACCTGAATTACTAGGGAACTCGAAATGTTCTGTGGGCAAGCTGCGATCAAAAGAGCAGGCTGAAGATACTAATCTAATTCTTAAAAAACAGGTTTTACAATAGAATGTTAATTCAAATACATTAAATTATTGCATCCATTAGTGATAGAATAGCACTTACTTGGTATGTCTCTAACATTCCATCAGATGACAACTAGCAAAGTGTGTTTTTAAAGTAGCCTTGGAACCATTTATTGAGCACTGTATACTAAAACAATTCAAAGCAGAGAAATGCTGATTCTTGCATTAAATTGTAAAGTATAATATTGCTTACAGAGGTGTATCTTATAAAACAGCAATAAACAGCTGTACAGTCTGTATGGCTATTCTCAGTGGATTGCAAAATACTTTAATTAAGAATGTCAGGATTATTGATTGCTATGTCCCAAACATATTGATTGTACAGGTTAGTGCTTATTTATTTCAGTTTTGAATTGTATTGAAAACTATTCAGTCAGGACAAGTGTTATAGACATTATTTTGTGTGATTGATCAATGTATTTATATGTGCAAGTTATTGCTGTTAGGGTTCTTTCTCCTTGAATGACTCCTGAATTCTCCTTGAATGATTTTGAAGAATTCAAAGTTAACCTTTGATGTAGAGGGGTAATCAGTCAGTTACCAGGAAAAATACACCTAAACTTGCTCTTAGTTACGCCATGGCTTTCTGTCAGTACTGCTTCAAATTAGCGTGTCCTTAAAGTTGTATACTCCTCTTATTTCATTACCACAGTAAAAGTCAGAGCTGCCTGTAAAATGAGTATTTTGTTTAGTTAAATCACAAACCAGAGAAAATCTGCAGCTGGAAATCCAAGGAGCACACACCAAATGCTGGAGGAGCTCAGCAGGCCAGGCAGCATCTATGGAAAAGAGTAAACAGTCAATGTTTCTGGCTGAGACCCTTCGTCAGTACATTTATTTAGTTGGACATTTTTGGAATCTGGACATCACTGATATTTATCGGGTTTCAGTAAATGAGCATTAAAAGGAGGTTGTGAGCCAGGTTCTTGAACTGCAGTATTCCTTCTGAAGGGGTTCTATTAAGTAGAGATTTCCAGAGTTTAGATCCAGTGAAGATCATGGGCCAGTAATGTATTTCCAAGACAGGGTTCTGTGTGACTTTGAAGATAATTTGCAGTTATTGATGTTCCTTGCCCATACTAGCTAAACAGCTTCGGGCTCAATTGCAGATGGTATGTACAGTCAGTTGGCACTGATGGATAGAGGGATAGATTGCTAACCTGACAAGTCTTGTATGATGTTCAGCTTCTTGAAAGTTTACTGCATTCAACCAGGTACTTGAGCAGTACTCCAATAAATTCTTGATTTGTGCATTGTCAACAAATAGATGGCTTTTAGATTCAAGGTGTTGAGTCCCTCATCAAAAGATATGCAGTCGATGGCCTTCTCTAAGATTAATGTAGCTAGTTCAAATGAGTTTCTGATCAATAATAAAACCAATGATGTTTGCGAATGTCAAGTTAACGTAGACAAGCACGCGCCCTTGCTGAAAATAGCCATTAACTTGCATTACTGAGTCATCTATGTTACTCACTATGTTGAAAGCATTACCGAAGCAATTGTAGAAGGTGGCATAAAAGAGGTTGCAAGAGACAGAGAAGTGTAACTGGATGCAAATTCACAGATTTTAATTTGGTAACCTGTTGCTTGTTCATCCAGTTGTAAAATACAGGGTTTCAGGCATTATTACCTGTACTTAATACTCCATGTTGTTCCTTGGCACTCAATTGAGAAGTATGATTGTGCCAGTGTTAAATTGTGTGGAAATGTTTAAATCACTATGTATACACTCTACATCACCTCAAAGTTTGATTCCAGTTGTTATAAAGACAAGGTCTACTCACCAGGGCTAAATTTCAAGGCTTAATAGAAATCCTGCTTCACAGATTTGCTCATGCAAGTTCCGGTCTTAACCTCTGTGGTGTCTGTGAAGTTGACACATGCTGTATGTGATTATGTAGGGTACCTTTAGTGCTTCAGTTTTATCATTCATCCCAGAAACTTGCAGGTTGCTAGATTATGTGCTCCTGGAATGTTAGTGTTGAGCAGAAGCTGAGGGCTTTGATGGAAAAGTAAACTATTAAAGTGGGATCACTGTGGCATTACAGTAAATGGGGGCTTGATAGTCAGTATGGACTTGGTGAACCTAAAGGATCTGTCACCATGTGGTATAATTGCATAGCTTAATATTTAAATATTTCTTGGAATCACTGTTTTTACTTTCAATTACATTATTTATTTAGCACCTACATTACACCTGACACTTAGCAGTTCCAAATTTTTGTTAAATTTTTCAACTGCTTTAGAAATGAACTAGCTTTTAAATATCATGATAGCGGCTACTGTTTCACTTCCCCATGTCACCTTGCTTCTATGATTTTGAAAACCTAGATATGTCTCCTTATTTCCAACAAAGTGTCCTGTTTGTGTGAAAGTACCCTAGGGTCTTGCCTCAAGGTGTCAGTGACCTCAGCAGGAAGGTAACGAGGCCATGCAAAATGAGTTCAGAGTGTTAGGTGCTAAGATAAAGGACAGGAACACCAGAGTGGTGATCTCAGCGTTAGTACCCATGCCATATGCTAGCAAAGCCAGCAGTAGAAAGATAAAAGATGGTGCAGAAGGGAGGGCTTCTAATTTTGGATCATTGAACTCCTTTTAGGTGGTGGCATCTGGACTGTAGGGTGATCAATATCCTTGCAGGAAGGTTTGCCAATGTTACTCCAGGTGGTTTAAAATGGAGTTGCAGGAAGATGGGAAACAGTGTGCCAGAGCAGATAATCAAGTGGTTATGGGGAAAGATGATATTAACCCTACATTCATACAAAGACAAGAACAGAAAGGCTAAGCAAGGTGGGAATAATGTCCTGAGTTGTATCTATTTCAATGTAACTAACATCGGAAGTAAGGCAGATAAGCTCAGAGCATGGATCAGCACATGGAATTGTGATATTGCAGCGAGTAGAGAGTTGGTTGCAGTTGAAGCAAAACTAGCCACTCAATGTTGCAGGTTTCTGTTGTTTCAGACATTTTCAACCTCTCACTGCTGCGGGCAGAAGTTCCCACTTGCTTCAAAAAGGCAACAATTATACCAGTACCTAAGAAGAATAATGTGAGCTGCCTTAATGACTAACACCTGGTAACACTCACATCTACAGCGTTGAAATGTTTTGAGAGGTTGGTCATGACTAGACTGAACTCCTGCCTTAGCAAGGAGCTGGACCCCTTGCAATTTGCCCATCACCACAATAGTTCAACGGCAGATGTAATCTCAATGGCTCTCCACACGGCTCTAGACCAACAGGACAACACAAACACCTGTGTCAGGATGCTGTTCTTTGAATATAGCCTAGCATTTATTCCCACAATCCTGACTGAGAAGATGCAGAACCTGGCCTTCTGTACCTCCCTCTGCAATTGGATCCTCAATTTCCTGACCAGAAGACCACAATCTGTGTGGATTGGTGATAACATATCCTCTTCACCGGCGCACCTCAGGAGTGTGTGCTTAGCCTACTGCTCTACTCTCTATATACACATGACTGTGTGGCTACGCACAGCTCAAATCGTCTTCCTGCTGAACCGTGTCTACGCCCACCTGGACAAGCCAGCGAGCACTGTGAGGGTCATGTTTTTTGACTTCTCCAGTGCGTTCAACACCATCCGCCCTGCTCTGCTGGGGGAGAAGCTGACAGCGATGCAGGTGGATGCTTCCCTGGTATCATGGATTCTTGATTACCTGACTGGCAGACCACAGTACGTGTGCTTGCAACACTGTATGTCCGACAGAGTGATCAGCAGCACTGGGGCTCCACAGGGGACTGTCTTGTCTCCCTTTCTCTTCACCATTTACACCTCAGACTTCAACTACTGCACGGAGTCTTGTCATCTTCAGAAGTTTTCGGATGAGGATGCATCAGCAAGGGAGATGAGGCTGAGTACAGGGCTACGGTAGGAAACTTTGTCACATGGTGTGAGCAGAATTATCTGCAGCTTAATGCGAAAAAGACTAAGGAGCTAGTGGTAGACCTGAGGAGAGCTAAGGTACTGGTGACCCCTGTTTCTATCCAGGGGGTCAGTGTGGACATGGTGGAGGATTACAAATACCTGGGGATACGAATTGACAATAAACTGGACTGGTCAAAGAAAACTGAGGCTGTCTACAAGAAGGGTCAGAGCCATCTCTATTTCCTGAGGAGACTAAGGTCCTTTAACATCTGCCGGACAATGCTGAGGATGTTCTACGAGTCTGTGGTGGCCAGTGCTATCATGTTTGCTGTTGTGTGCTGGGGCAGCAGGCTGAGGGTGGCAGACACCAACAGAATCAACAAACTCATCCGTAAGGCCAGTGATGTTGTGGGGATGGAACTGGACTCTCTTACAGTGGTGTCTGAAAAGAGGATGCTGTCTAAGTTGCATGCCATCTTGGTCAATGTCTCCCATCCACTACATAATGTACTGGGTGGGCACGGGAGTACGTTTAGCCAGAGACTCATTCTACTGAGATGCAACACTGAGCATCATAGGAAATCATTCCTGCATGTGGCCATCAAACTTTACAACTCCTCCCTTGGAGGGTCAGACATCCTGAGCCAATAGGCTGGTCCTGGACTTATTTCATAATTTACATATTACTATTTAACTGTTTATGGTTCTATTACTATTTATTATTTATGGAGCAACTGTAATGAAAACCAATTTCCCCCAGGATTAATAAAGGATGACTATGACTAAATACCATTCATAAATTTGCTGATGATAAAGCCATTCTTGATAAAATTTCAGGTGGTGATGAGAGGGCGTACAGGAGTGAGATATGCCAACTACTGGAGGGTGCCGCAGCAACAACCTGGCACTCAACATCAGTAAGACGAAAAAGCTGATTGTGGACTTCAGGAAGGGTAAGACGAAGGAACACATACTAATCCTCATTGAGGGATCAGAAGTGGAGAGACTGAGCAGTTTCAAGTTCTTGGGTATCAAGACCTCTGAGGATCTAACCTGGTCCTAACATATTGATGTAGTTATAAAGAAGGCAAAACAGCGGCTATACATCATTAGGAGTTTGAGAGATTTGGCATGTCAACAAATACACTCAAAAACTTCTATAGATGTACCGTGGAGAGCATTCTGACAGGCTGCATCACTGTCTGGTATGAGGGGCTACTGCACAGGACTGAAAGAAGCCGTAGAGGGTTGTAAATCTAGTCAGCTCCATCTTGGGTACTATCCTACAAAGTACCCAAGACATCTTCAGGGAGCGGTGTCTCAGAAAGGTAATGTCCATTAATAAGGACTTGCAGCACCCAGGGCATGTCCTTTTCTCACTGTTCCCATCAGGTAGGAGGTACAGAAGCCTGAAGGCACACACTCAGTGTTTCAGTAACAGCTTCTTCCCCTCTGCCATCCGATTCCAAAATGGACGTTGAACTCTTGGACACTACCTCGCTTTTTTAATATACAGTATTTCTGTTTTTTGCACGTTTTAAATTTGTTCAATATACCCATACTGCAATTGATTTATTATTTTTTTAATTTTACATTTTTTTCTTTTCTATTTTATGCATTGCATTGAACTGCTGCTTCTAACATAACAAATTTCACATCACATGCCAGTGATAATAAACTTGATTCTGATTCTGATAAATGGAGAGGAGTGGCACTACTTGTCAGGCAGACAAAATTTCACAGCAGAACTCGGAAAGGACAGGGTGGAAGACATGTCTACTGAGGCTATATGGGTGGAATTGAGGAATAAGAAAGGGAAGACCAAATTAATGGAACTATATTATAGACTTCTCGGCTGTCAGCATCATTTAGAATAGCTATCCTGTAGAGCGATAGCAGACATTCAAGAAAAATAAGATTGTGGTAGTAAGTGACTTTAGCTTGCCACATATTGACTGGGACTCCAATACAGTAAAAGGACCAGATGGAATAGAATTTGTCAAATGTGTTCAGGAAGGTTTCCTTAATCAATATACAAAGGTCTCAGCTAGAGTGAGTGTGATATTGGGGAATGAGACAGAGCAAGTTACAGAAGTGTATTCAGGGGAGCACTTTTGATCATAATTGCATTAGTTTCAAGATAATAATGGAGAAAGCTAGGACTAGTCCTTGGGCTGAGATTCTAAATTGGAGAAAATCCAATTTTGATGGTATCGGAAATAATCTGGTAGCTGTGGATTGGCATAGCTTCATTTCTGGCAAAAGGATAGTAGGTAAGTGGAAGCTCGTTAAAAGTGAAATACAGTAGATTCTGGATAATGAGGGCATTGGTTAATCAGGGCAGCTGCTTATTTGGGTCATCTCTTAAAGAACGAAACCTAATCGAGAAAATTGTGAAGGTGCCCTTTGTTTATTTGGGACACTATGCTGCTTAATTCGGGTAGGAGACTATTGTCAAATTTCTCTCCAGTGTCAATTGCATGCACTTTTGTTGCTGTTGGACACTGCACCATGCTTAGAGCAAACAGTTCTAAAATAGCATGAGTTCAGTGTGGTTCTGTTCAAAAAGCAATGAATTTTGTTACTGATAGCTGGCAAGAAGTAAGCAGTGAGACACTTCAGAACCATTTTGCAATTTTAAGCATTCAGGTTTGGAGATGCCAGAAACAGCCAGCAGTGAACATGAAATAATTTCAATACTTTACCAATTAGGAATTGCAAAGAATTTGAAGCTATCAACAATCCTCTTGAACGTTACAATGAAAATAAAGATTTGGAGCATGCAATCTTTGAAAGCATTGTATAAAGGCAACCTATTATCTGCACTGATTTTGTTCATTTGAAGCATTCCATTGGTCAGGGTCGACAATGGGTGTTATGTCCCAACTGTCTACATGATACGCGAGCCAGAGCAGAACAATATTGAGAGTAACCTTTTGTAGTAGTCTCCCCCTCTCCACTCAGCAGATGAATCCAAAGAAAAGGCAGAAACCAATAGTTTGGCACCAGCTGTGTCAAAGAAGATGCCAGTCAGCATTAGTCTCAACGAGACACAGCTGTAGGGATTCCACCTCTGGATGTTTCCTTGGGATTTACTCCCGAAGCCTTCCCATGTGTGAATATTGCCACAAGTCATTGGAAGTTTGAGATCAGAGTTTTCCTTCTAGATGGGCTGCCAACCACAGTTGACAAGCCCAATCTGCCCAAAGCATCTGGTTTTAAGGCGTCAGTAACCAATCTTTGCCATTCTCATGTCAGTAGAAATAGTTCCGCTGGGCTTAGTAGCTAAGTCACATGTGAAGACTAGGAGATGGACTTGATTGTCAAAGGCTATTTGAGACACATGCATTGGAGAGCTTATCCCACTAAATAATCCCTTCCCCAAGCCAGGACAAACTTAAGGAGCCTTGTTCATTTATGGTCAAACAAAAGAACATGACAGTGTACAGTGGATAAATTCCTCTCACTATTAGAAATGAATATAGTCTCATAGTACTGTAGTGGTATTGAATGTTCTAATTTGTTCTGCATTTCATTTAAATGCATAATTTGTTGCTTAGTTTTCCTTTTTAGTACATTTTTAACCATTTTTGTGAAACTTCAGCTATTAAGGGTAGCCACTTAATTGGGCCAAAAAGTAATGTTCCTGATGTGTCCCGATTAACTGGAATCCAATGTATTGAGAGTACAGTCCGTAATATTCGTATAATAATAAAAGACAAGGCTTAACAGGTTTGGGGAAACTTAGTTTTTGAGAAATATTGGGGCCACAGTGAAGCAAAAGGAGGAGGTGCATAGCAGAAATAGGCAGCAATGAACAATTTGATACATGATGATATGGAAAAAATTACAATAAGTATATATATCCTGTGCAGTAGCTCTCCCTTACCAGACGGTGATGCAGCCAGTTAGAATGCTCACCGTGGTACATCAGTAGAAATTTGTTTTATGTAAAAAAACAAATCTCAAACTCCTAATGAAATATAGCTGCTGTCTTGCCTTCTTTACAGCTGCATCGATATGTTGGGACCAGGTTAGGTCCTCAGAGAGATTAATTCCCAGGAACATGAAATTGCTCACTCTCCACTTCTGATCCCTCCGATGACTGGTGTATGTTCCCTCATCTTGCCCTTTCTGAAGTCTACAATCAGCTCTTTGGTCTTACTGACGAAGAGTGAAAGGTTGTTGCTGCGACACCACTCAACCAGTTGGTATATCTTGCACCTTTACACCCTCCTGTCACCATCAGAGATTCTGCCAACAATGGTTGTATCATCAGCAAATTTACAGATGGTATTTGAGTTGTGCCTGACCACACAATTATGCGTGTAGAGAGAGTAAAGCAGTGGGCTAAGCACAAACCACTGAGGTGTGCCAGCATTGATCGTCAGTGAGATGAGCTGCTATTTCCAATCCACCCAGACTGTGGTCTTCTGGTTCCAGTTGCAGAGGAGGTACAGAGGCTCAGATTCTGTGGCTTTTCGCCTATATGTGGAGCCTAATGAGATGGGAAAGATCTTAAATGCATTTTTTGCATCCTTATTTACTTAAGCAATGGACACAGAGTCCATAGAACTGATGCATTAGAGCTGTGAGTTAATGGACTGTATCTGAATGACAGAAGAGAAGGTACTTCAGGAAAATTAAGGTGAATATGTTCACAGGGCCTGACAAGGTGACCCTTCAGACCTTCTGGGAGGCTAATGAAGAAATTGCAGGGGTCCTGACAGATATCTACGATGTCCTTAACCATATGTGAGGTGCCAGAGGACTGTATAGATAATGTTCTGTTCTTCAAGAAAGGCTTTAAGAATAAATTGGGAAACTATTGGCCAGCAAGCCTGTCATCAGTAGGGGGTAAAATATTGGAAAGTATTTTAAGAGACAGAATATATAAATGTTTGGATAGACAATGACTGATTAGCAATAGTCAACATAGTTTTGTACATGCTAGGTCATGTCTAACCAATCTTTGAGTTTTTCAAAGAGTCTTCCAAGGATGTAGATGAAGGTAACGCAGTGGACATAGACTGCATGGACTTTAGCAAGATCTTTGACAAAGTCCTGCATGGGAGGCTGGTCCAGTAGTTACAGTAACTTGTCATTCAGGATAAAGTTGTAATTTGCATTTGACATTGCTTTGCAGGAGAAGACAGTAGTAATAGTAGATGTTTGCCTGTCTAGCAAGAAGCACGTGACTAGGAGAGTGCTGCAAGGATCGGTGCTTTTTTTTGTTTATTATCCAAATCATTCATATAGATAACAATATGGTAAACTGGATCAGCAGTTTTGCAGATGACACCAAGGTTTGGGGCATAGCGGATAGCAAGAAAGGCTATCAAAGCTTGCAGAGGAATCTGGAGCAGCAGGAAAATGTACTGAAGAATATCAGATGGAATTTAATGCAGACAAGTGTGAGGTGTTGCAGGTTGGGAGGACAAACCAAGGCAAGATTCTTACAGTGAAGAGTAGGACACTGAGGACTATGGTAGAACAAAGTGATCTTTGAAAGTGGCATTACTGTTAGATAACCTGTGTTTGGAATATTGGCTTTCATAAATCAGATTATTGAGTACAGGAGTTGGGATATTATGTTGAAGTTGTATAAGACTGGTGAGACCAAATTTATAGCATTGTGTGCAGTTTGGTCACCTATATACAGGAAAGATATAAATGAGATTGAAAGAGTACAGAACAATATGCTGGAACTTGAAGACCGGAGCATAGGGAAAGGTTGAACAGGTTAGGACTTTATTTCCTGGAGTGTAGGAGAAAAAAGGCTGATCTGATAGAGGTATAATTATGAGGGGTATAGACAGGGTAAATGTAAGTAGGTTTTCTTCCCCACTGAAGTTATGTGACATGAGAACTAGTGGTCATAGTTTAAGGGTGAAAGCTAAAATACTTAAGAGAAACCTGTGGTGGAACTGCTTCCCTTAGAAGGTGGTAGGAGTGTGGGTATTTACATGGATAGGAGGAGTATGGAGAGCAGGGTCAGGTCTAGGGGACTGGGGAGAATAACAATTCAGCATGGACTAGATAGGCTGAATGGCTTGTTTCCGTGCTGTAGTTTTCTATGACTTTCTAACGGCAAGAAAGAACAGGGATCATTAAACATAAAAGCAGACCATGCTAGATGGGAACCAAAAGGAAAAATAGGCAACTCTGAGGCATAAATTAAGTGAAGAGAGTTAGTTAACAAATGAATAGAATTCCAGAGGACAAACAAGAGAAAGTCTGCAGATGCTGGAAATCTAAAGCAACACACACAAAATGCTGGAGGAGCTCAGCAGGCCAGTTAGTATCTATGGGGGGGGGGGAACGGTGCGGGGGAGGGGGGGAGTGCAGTCAACTTTAACATTTCGGGCCAAGATGTTGGCCTGGCCTGCTGAACTCCTCCAGCATTTTGTGTGTGCTGCTTAGAATTCCAGAGGACATTCGTTTGAAAAGACCTGTATGCAAGGCAAAAGTTGATGAAAGTAAAAGATGAATTATATTGTAGACCAGTTTCAGAACAACACATACAATGAGAGAGAGTTGTGGCACAGTATGAAACAAAATTGGAAATGGAAACAAGCTCAATGAGAGTTTGCATTGATTATCTGGGGGAAAGAAAAGAAAGCAATATAGCTGAGGTCACTGGGAAGAGGATCAGTTTCCTTTGGAATATGGTGTGAAATGGTGCAAAGGCTTGGAGTAATGGATTAATTGGATTTGGATCATTTGATGAACCTTAAGTCCAGATTCCGTATTGTCTTCATGAGGATTGAAGGTGTACATAAGATATTACCAGGTATTTAGTATTATTATTAGTTTGTGGAGAGGTTTTATGTGACAAAGAAGGAGTTAGTGGTCAGGTTAGTGTTTTAGAGACAAGATTGTGGGGAATTGGAGGACTGGCAGGGTTTAAGTTTCTGCTCTGCGTTCGAAGGCAAGCGATGCAGAGGTGGGACATCCATGGACCAGGCCAGAATCTCCAGCCAGATGTTGGGCCAACATACCAGCGTGGGTAAAAGCTAGTGGCTTTTCGGGATGTTGTTGACAAGTTCTGGCGTCTCAGTTCCGTGCAAGCATCAGGAACGGGGTCTGAAGATTCCTTGGGTTTGCAATTCAGTGAACCCAGCGTTTGAAGCCAAGTGCTTGGGTTCCAATCATCAGTGAGTATGGAATTCGAGGCCTAATGTTCAGCGATTGGTGAATCCTGTGGTCAGTGCAGAGAATCAAGGCCCAAGGGTCAGATTGGAAATGTGGAAGTCGAAGCCCGTTGGCCGGAGTCTTGGAACTGCGAATCTCTGCAAGTCTGCTGGGGTAGTTGATTGCCCATGTCTGCATAACCAAGTCTGAATCTGAGTCCACTGGAGGCCAAAGAAAACAGACTGTCTTGAGGTTAGAGGACTGTGTGGGACGGATGGAAGAACAGGACTTGTTTCACTGCTGTTGTTTTGTTGCTTGTTGTGTTCTGTGTTGTTCTGCCAAGTATTTAGGGCATACTGTTATGGCACCAGAATGTGTGAAGATACTTGCAGGCTTCCCCTAGCATACCCTCAGGTGTGTTAGTTGTTAACACAAATGACATTGGTTTCAATGTATATGTGATAAATAAACTTGAATCTTAAAACTGATCAAAATTAACTTGATTCAAAGTTGCACAATCAATATCACTGATTAATTAATTGAAAAGTTATTAATAAATATTTTGGAATAATTCAAAATTTGTTTAAAAGGTTTCAAAGATACATTTAATGTCAGAGAAATGTATACAATAAACATTCTGAAATGCTTTTTCTTTGCAACCATCCATGAAAAACAGAGGAGTGCCCCCAAAGAATGAATGACAGTTAACTGTTAGAAACCCAAAGTCATCCACAGCTCCCCTTCCTCCCACGCATAAGCCACAGCAAGCAATGATTCCCCCTCCCCCCACTGGCAAAAATAGCATTGGCCCCTGCCAACGAGCACTCAAGTGTAAGCAAAGCAACAGCAAAGATACAGACTTGTAGTATCCCAAAGACTACTCGCTCACCCAGTATTCGACATACCACAGGCTCTCTCTCTCTCTCCCCCTAATAAGGGAGAAAGAGAGTCTCCGTTTCACATTGAGAGGGGAGACATAACAACTCACTGGTTATGATTTTAAAGTCTGTTGTGTCACTTTTTCCGAGATCTCTACCCAAAGGTCTCGGGTCTCTGGGCCCATAGCCTTAGATCTTCCGACTCCCACGACACACTAATCTCCTGCCTGGACACCTACCTCAGATCCTGCACCACACCACACCCCCACCCCCTGTCCATCTCCAGAGCCATGAAATCTTGGACATCCAAAGGCCAAAGGCAAGCTAAGCTCTTAGGCCGCGTCCCTGAAAGGGAAATATAGAGAAATTAAAGACAGAAAAAGAGCTGTTTCCGAAGATGCAAGCAAAGGAGTGGCTATTAGGTGTCATTGATTCTTCTAAGCTCCTGCTCAAAATTCATTTGATTTCTTTTTGAACTATAGAACTAAACCCATGAATGTATTAGTATGCTTTAAATAAAGAACAATACAGTATTTGTTTTGCATGGGTACGTGTGCACTTTTCTTTGGGATATAACATTACAGAAATTCACCCTTGTAGTACCTTTGGTTGTTTCTAGGCAAGGCTTAGTTTCAGTGTATGTGCAGTTTAAGACTGAAGGATTGTGTTTTATTTTGTGTACTTACCTAATTATATGTAATAGATTTATAAAGCCTTCTTCATTTTTAAAATTAGTTTTGTTTTGAAACATAGAACACACTAGTGGCCTTAACAACTTACAACCTCTCCTCTAGAGTATTGTCTGATAATTAGTTCAGGATGAGGCACACATATCCTGCTGTGGGTTCAAAATCTCCAACTGCGCAACATTTCTGCCTCAGCAACCTTCCGCTTGCTTGCTGTGGGACCGAAAGGTATGCTGATTATAACGGAGACAAATGTCTGTGGAGTGCCTGAGGATGAATACTTTGAAACTCTGCCTGTCTTTTTCCTTCAAAGGTAGCTGCTGAGAATTCCGCACCTGAACCAGAAAAAAATGGAAAGGGGGAAAGAGGATAATAATTCTCTGATTGGGCCAAAATATTTAAACTATTAAACTACACTATATTCAAGTCAAGAAATTACAGACTATGGACAATATTCCTTGAACTAGTCTAAAGTATTACAGGGGAGATTTAGATAAATGTTCTAGGGTCTTACACTAATTCTAACTGAGGTTTCTCAAATGGGCGTCTTTTATCTTGAATTAGTTCAGGGTATTTAAAACATCAATTAAATCAATTATCACTTAGTAGATTGGATTAAATTGAGCAAAGGATTTCTCTAGCTCAAAGATGTTAGAATATGTTTTACTTACTTCATTTAAAAGTAAAGCAGAAATGACTTTCATGCTAATTTCCTGCTTGTTGTTGAGCACTTATTTCAGAGAATCTAGTGCACTTGATTGTGGGCATAAGAGTTACAACAATTTAGAAGGAAATGCACTTGGATTTTAAACTGAACATGAGTTAATTCTGAGGCATGGTCATCGCTGTATCAGTTTGAATCCAATGTGACACCAAGCCCACCTTAAAATCTAATGAAGTCTCTCTAACTTTGAGACGGATACGTGACAAATATCTAGAAAACTATAGTTTAGATACATAGAACATTGTTTTTAGACATGAACAAGGCTCCCTTCCAGACCAACATTAATTCTAGCTGTGCACTAGTCATAGTCATACTTTACTGATCCTGGGGAAAATTGGTTTTCATTACAGTTGCACCATAAATAATAAATAGTAATAGAACCATAAATAGTTAAGTAGTAGTATGTAAATTATGCCAGTAAATTATGAATTAAGTCCAGGACCAGCCTATCGGCTCAGGGTGTCTGACCCTCCAAGGGAGGAGTTGTAAAGTTTGATGGCCACAGGCAGGAATGACTTCCTGTGACGCTCTGTGTTGCATCTCGGTGGAATGAGTCTCTGGCTGAATGTACTCCTGTGCCCACCCAGTACATTATGTAGTGGATGGGAGACATTGACCAAGATGGCATGCAACTTGGACAGCATCCTCTTTTTAGACACCACTGTGAGAGAGTCCAGTTCCATCCCCACAACATCACTGGACTTCAGGAAGGAGAAGCCAGGAGAATACAATGCAATCTTCATTATGGGTCAGTGGTGGAAAAGGTGAGCAGTTTCAAGTCCCTGGGTGCTAACATCTCAGAGGATTTGTCCTGAGCCCACTGCACTAATGCAATCATGATGAAGGTATGGCAATGGTTGTACTTCATTAGGAGCCTGAGATTTGGCAAGACACCAAATACTCAGTTAATTTCTATAGATGTATGGTGGATAACGTTGATTTCCAAGTCTTCTCTAACATTTCCAGAACCTACAACTTCTACTACCAAGAAATGCATTGGCTGTGGATGCATGAGAATTAACAGGTGCTTCCCCTACTCGCACAGTACCCTGAACTGGAAATAAGGTTTACTTCCTTCATTAACAAGAGAAAATCTGCAGATGCTGGAAATCCAAGAAACACACACAAAATGCTGGAGGAACTCAACAGGCCAGGCAGCATCTATGTGGAAAAAAAAGTACAGTCAACATTTTGGGCTGAGAAGGGTGCTGAGAGGGAGGAGAGAGAAGCACAGGGTGATGGGTGAAATAAAAACGCTGGGAAGTGGTTTGGTGAAGGAGATACAGGGCTGGAGAAGGGGAAGTTTGATAGAAAGGGACAGAAGGACATGAAAGAAAGAAAAGAAAGGAGGGGCACCAGAGGAAGGTGATGGGCGGGCAAGGAGATGAGGTGAAAGAAGGAAAAGGGGATGGGAATAGATGAAGTGGAGGGGCATTACTGGAAGTTCGAGAAATCAATGTCCATGCCATCAGATTGGAGGCTACCCAAACAAAATATAAGGTGTATTTCCTCCAACCTAATTGTGGCCTCATCATGACAGTGGAGGTGGCCATAGCTGGACATATTGGAAGGAGGATGGGAAGTAGAATTAAAATGTGTGGTCACTGGGAGATCCCTACTTTTTCTGGCAGATGGAGAGTAGATTCTCAGTGAAGGGGTCTCCCAATCTACGTCGGGTCTCGTTGATATACAGGAGGCCACACCAGGAGCACCGGGCACAGTATATGACAAACTCACAGCTGAAGTGTTACCTCACTATGAAGGACTTGTTGGGGCCCTGAATGGTAGCGAGGGAGGTGTAGGGGCAGCTGTAGCAATTGTTCTGCTTGCAAGGATGAGTGCCAGGAGGGAGATCAGTGTGGAGGGACGAATGGACAAGGGAGTCACATAGGGAGCGAGTCACACGGAAAGCAGAAAGTTGGGGTGGCGGGGGGAGAGGTAGAGAAAGATGTGCTTGGTGGTGGGATCCCGTTGGAGATAACAGAAGTTGCACAGAATTAGGTGCTGGACGTTGAGGCTGGTGTTGTGGTGGCTGAGGGCAAGAGGAACCCCATCCCAGGTAGGATGGCAGGAGGATGGGATGAGCGCAGAAGTGCATGAAATGGAAGAGATGTGGGGTTGAGAGCAGAATTGATAGTGGAGGAAAGGAAGTCCCTTTCTTTGAAGAAGGAGGGCTTTTCTCGTTCGTTCCTTCATTGCCAGCTGTAAATTTTGGAATTCCCTTGCCAACAGCACTGTAGGAGCATGTTCACCAGAGGGGATGTAGCCATTCAATACAATGGCTTATCAACCCTTTATTAAGAGCAATTAGGTATGAACATCACATCACAAAAAATCAAAATCAATATCTCTTTTCTCTCTATTCCAGGAATAGGTTCATTTTCCGATCTTTAATCGATTTGAATTTTTAAAAAAAAGCAATTGCTCCCATTTTTATTTCTGATAAAAATTTTACATCAAAATAACAATCTACAAATATGTTAACATGGAGTAGTATATTATTGTCTTTTTTATTATTACTATCTAGTCTCTTGCTGTTTAATTGCCAACCATCTTCAATTTAACCCTGGCTACCAGAAACTTGAAAAACTCAATTATGTGCATAGCATTAGAATTATTATAAACTTACCCAGCCATTGAGGCTAAACAAAATAATGATATCAAGCTTGTTATTTGAAAGTTTCCTTCAAATAATTGTCAAATATGCTGAAATTTTATGGATACCCAGTTTGTGTTCAGGTCAAGATACCATGTATATGCAACTTTGCCTGAGTAACTTCTAAGTTGAATGGAAACAAGAGAATTGATATGCCTGGGGAATATTCTCTGTGGAAGTGTTGATATGCCTGGGGAATGTTCTATGTTGAAAATTCAGTGACTGAGCAAACTTTTTCAATGTCTTTTAACTAAAGAATATTTTCCCCTTTTCAATGTTTCCATTAATTTTAAGATATATTGCATTATCAACTTAAACTATAATCTCCACACTCTCTGATTGAATATGCAACAATTTTGGATGCAAACTTTTTAGATATTTTAATTGCTGGAAATAACAAAAGGAATAAAATCACCAAACTAAAGGCCTTAAAGTTTGAAAAACTGTTTTCAAATGTCCGATTGCCTGAAATGAAGTATTATTCATAGATTTTTCAAATAATATCAGTGCATATCTTCTTTGGAAATGAAGAATTTTGAGTGAGTAGATATTTCTCATTGAGCTGGTTATCAAGCGCATGTACTCTAAGAGCAGGAAAAATATTGAGTAGATATATGAATGGTAAATAAAGAAATAAATGTGAATGCCATAGAGGTTTGTTCTTTTGCATAGATTAGCACATCCTCAATGCCTTTCAGTTAATTAGCAGTCGGTGTTAGAGGGTCTGTAGGAAACAAACAGGATAATAGACAGCGAGGGGGAAAACAATGTAAATGCTCTCCAAGTCTTCTGAAGGAAGGATTCAGAGTTAGTTGGATACCATCTGGAATGCAATTAATAACAAGAATGGGTTGGAACTTGGCCCCTGGGTCGTGAGCACTCAGGATTGAAATTGTGCAAGACCTCCACTATTACTGTCTAATAAAATTCCTTTGGGCATAATTTCTAAGTGGTGGCAGTTAACATTTAGTCATTACAAGATAGCACAGTACTGGTCCTGAGAGGGCTCAGGCTAACACAGCAGTAGAGTGACAGGTAGGTGGATCCAAGTCGGTCTCCTATCCCCACACCCACTGGTTCCATCTGTCCACCATTCCTCCCTTATCTGGTTCCATTTGTATTACAGCTTCATTCTCAGACTGCAGCATCTGCTGTTACTTGTAGCTTCACTTATCAGCTTCCAGTCTCTATCCCTATTTCCACCCTTCCTTTGCATACACCTGGTTCTATCATGACCCTCCCCTGTTTTTTCTCTCCTCTGTTTCTACCTATCACCCACCAGCCACTTCTTCCACCTCTGCCCCTTTTCCTCCCCCACCTGCGACTACTATCAATCCCTCTTTCCGTTTCTAAGTATTGCCAATCAGCTTCTGCCACTCCCCTCCTTCTCAGCTCTTTATACTTGCTATCTTGTCTCAACACGTTCATTCCTGGTGTCGGATCTTGACCCAAATTACCCACAATCCCTATGTCTCCATGAAAAAAATAAACTTGTTTTCAGTAAGTTTCTTCATAACCAATAGCATTTCAAGAAGCTATAAAATAAAATTGGTTAATTGAAGTATTAAAGTGTATTTATTATCAAAGTATGTCTACCATATACAGCCTTGAGATTAGTCTCCTTATAGGCAGCCACAAAACAAAGAAACCCTGTAGAACTCATTAAGACAGTCAAATATGCAAACTGCAGGGGAAAAAGAAAACAAATTGTGCAAACATCAAAAGCAAGCAAACAGCTGAAGTTCACAAAATTGAGTCCACAGCCGCAAAGCCAGTCATTAAAGCAGCCAATCCAGTAGCCTGTTAGTTGCAGGCCAGGGCCTCAGTTCCGCACATGGACAAGTAAACCTTATGCAGTAGTGAGTTGAACCTCGCCTCCAGCTCCAGATTCCTGACCTATTCAACCCAGCCTGGCGCTTAAATCAATCAAATCTCGAGCCCTGCCACTTTGACTCTGCCTCGCTTCGGTTCTGCCACGTTGAATTGCCTCCAAATCCATTCCAGCAATGGCCAAACTTTGGCTCACTCCTCACTCTCCTGCCCAGGTCCCACTGCCTCAATTCAGACCGTACACACCATGCCACAACTGTCCTGCACCTTTTGAGATTTCAGTTCCCATCGCAAGGTGGCATGTCAGAAAGGCAGTTCCAAAGCTCCACTCCGAATAGTAAATTGCCGGCAATGGATTCCAGTGATCGTTTACCCGAAAAAGTGTGATTAATCAAGCAGTTAGTAGTTTTATTTGCTACAAACAAGAAGTCACCGTGCTTTATCAGTGCCATTTTAAGCTGGAATTAAATAAAGAAAGAAGGAAACAAATAAGAAAATAAAATTAATGTGCATTGTTTTAAAAGTGCCCTGTACAGAGGCTGTAATTTAAAAATAAATTCTCATGTCCCAGATGATTTTAAAATTTTCATGGTGATTTAATTTTTGAAGTGTTTAATTTTCTTCAGCTGTTTGTCAAACTTATTCACTTTTTACCGTATATCTTATTTAAAAATAACATTCTAAAAAGATATATATAATATATATATAAAATACTGAATTGTTTCAGCCTTCTTTTAATGTTTCAGAGCCAATTTTTGAGGAACAATTGTATTATTTTGCAAGAAATACATATCATTTTCATGGTGTAGTTCTTTCAAGATTAATTTAGTCATGAAATCAATACACAACCTTTTGTTGCCATTAAATAATGCTACAGATTGTCCAGCTCATTTGAGGAAGCTTCAGGTCGACATCTCATCCTAAAGATGGCAGGGATACAACTATTGACATAACATATACCGAAGTATTGCTGCAGAGAAAGTCCATGGCAGCTCTGTTTGGATACACAAGAAAGCAATATTCCAACATGCACATCTATATTGGAATTGTGAATATGGATCTACTTTTATGCTGTAATACATTTGCCTTTTTATTGCCCCCAGGGCCTTTTTTTTTCGTTTTACTGCAATTATGCTAGTCTGGTTAAAAAAAAAACAGCAGAAACTATTCTATATTTTTCATGATCTCTTTCAATCCACAGTGCTTTGGAGGTAGTATGCAAAGACACTCAACATCATGTAGGACATGGGACAGCGGAATATATAACAGAATCATTTGTGTTGGGTGTTGACGAAGCAATGAATGTTGACCAGTGCCTCTGCGGGATTTTTCATATCCACTTAAATTCACCATCCCACCCAAAGGTTATGTTGTAAAAAAAATACTTCTTATAACGATGATTAGCGAGGCACAGAAAGATCTGTATTTACTGACACCTTCATTGTTTAAACTAACAAGTATGTGAATTCATACACGAACCACCTTGTGTACATGCCCTCTATGTCAGTGGTCCCCAACCTCCGGGCCGTGGACTGATACATTGCTGTGAAGAATGCAGCGGTGCAGCGGTAGCCAGAATGCACCCAGCACATCTTTAAGAAAAAAGCCGAAATAAACAAGCTAATTAATTAGGTGCCGCCCGGCACGTAAATGTTGGCCCAGATCAGAGGCTGCATCGCTTTTATCCTCTTCTATCCTCCCCATTATCAATTACCCAATTACCCAAATTTCAAATATGTGTTATATATAAAATAAAACATAATTAATTTTAAATTAAATTAAGGAGTTTGAAGAAATTTGGCATGTCAACAAGTACACTTAAAAACTTCTATAGTTGTACCATGGAGAGCATTCTGACAAGCTGCATCACTGTCTGGTATGGAGGGGCTACTGCACAGGACAGAAAGAAGCTGCAGAAGGTTGTAAATCTAGTCAACTCCATCTTGGGTACTAGCCTACAAAGTACCCAGGACATCTTTAGGGAGCGGTGTCTCAGAAAGGTAGTGTCCATTATTAAGGACCTCCAGCACCCAGGGCATGCCCTTTTCTCACTGCTACCATCAGGTAGGAGGTATAGAGCCTGAAGGCACACACTCAGTGATTCAGGAACAGTTTCTTCCCCTCTTCCATCTGATTCCCAAATAGACATTGAATCTTTGGATACTGCCTCACTTTTTTAAAAATGTATAGTATTCCTGTTTTAGCACATTTTTAAAATGTATTCAATATTTGTATACTGTAATTGATTTAATTTTATTTATTATTATTACTTTTTTCTCTCTGCTAGCTTATGTATTGCATTGAACTGCTGCTGCTGTTAACAAATTTCATGTCACATACCAGTGATAATAAACATGATTCTGATTCTGAAGACAACTTTCATCCTTCTATAGTTTTTTATGTCTTACATTAGAGCATCAAAATTGTGAGAAAAATAGAACAAAGAGTTTCAAATAATAAGTTTGCCAATGCGATTTCATCACCGATAATTAATTAATTTAACATATTATATTCTGGTGAATAAATTTCCTGCGACAAACATAAATAATGCTGTTAGAAAGCGATCAAAAATATACTGTACGGATTTATATTGTTATGCTGTAAATCTCCAGTCCAGGAAAGATTATCTGATCTAGATTTATACTACTCATCTGTGACAAACCACCTTTTACGGCAATTTGCTATGGATTATAAATTTCACTGGCAACTTTGATATGATGAAGAGTGTGTTCCTCCGTGTGCTTTCAAATTAGATTTATCTGCAGCATTAAATGAAGCTATGGTATGAAATTTTACAATATATGAGCTAATACACTTGATATTTGAATCATAAATGCTGACAATATCCTCACAGCATTTCAAATAGTTTTATGCAAAAGATTAATGTGGATTCAGGTTTACAATACAAGCATTCGCAATGACATTCTGCATCATTTTGCACAATTTTGCTCCTGATTTTCTTTGATTATGTTACTGAGACTACTTAGATCCTAAGACTAGGAAGGATGTTCACGGGTATTGGAAGCAGTGAATCAGCGAGAGGTATGAGAACCAAACATGTATCGTCCAGAAAATGGTGGCCTGTTTGACGGTACCAAGTGACTCAAAAACTGACCATTAATGGGGATCTTTGTTTGTAGTGTGTATTTTCTGCAGATTGCAATGTAGTGTAGTGTCATAATTTAGTTACAATCTCACATCAGATGCCATGTCTGAATCCTTCTAATCAGTTTCATGACTTTTATAATACCAATATTATTAAAAAAAGTCAATAATGACTTTGCTTCACTTTGTCAAAAATGATGTATCTCTTCTGGTTGTTTATCCTTCTGCAGTCTTTGAGAATCTGGACCACATTGCCTCCTTTGGCATCCTTCCACAATTTCCCAGAAATGTGGAACCACTTCCATCTGCTTCAACTTTTATCCAAGGAATCACCCGCTAAACCTTCTCTTTGAATTCCTGCACCATAATCTCTATGAGCCCTATTTGTATTCTCTGGTCAAGAATATCCCTTTTCCAGATAACTGTCCAGAATGGACCTAGATCCTCTATGACCTCAGTGTCATTTTAAATTTTGAGCTGAACTTTGGTCTTAATTTGCACCATCACTAAAAACATCATTCTATCACCACTCCATCATATCATCCAACTCCATATCTGTCTCACCTTATCTACAGTTGAAAATCCCATTGTGCCTTTATTATTTCTTACAACACCCACTGTTTCAACACACACCTTAACTTAGTAATTTATCTGTACCTGAGATTACCTAAAATTTCATAATGCATTTTACCCCTCAGCTTTCTGCTCTACATAGTCCCTCATCATAATTCTCTAATTTCACCATGGACTTGCTGCACCCAATTTTTAATCTCCTCCAAGCCTATCTTTTTCCAAATGAAATCTCTTTCAGATCTATCCAGATGAGCAATTTGTATTTAATTCCACTGACTATGATTATGATTATGAGGACACACAGTCCCCTTTTATTGTCATTTAGTAATGCATGCATTAAGAAATGAGACAATGTTTTTCCAGAATGATATCACAAAAACACATGACAAACTCAATTAAAAACTAACAAAAACCACGTAATTATAACATATAGTTACAACAGTGCACAGCAATACCATAATTTGATAAGAACAGACCATGGCACAGTAAAAGTCTCAAAGTCTCTCGAAAGTCCCATCATCTCACGCAGACGGTAAACCTCTAGCGCCGCCAACTTGCCAATGCAACATCCTGGAAGCACTCGACCACAGTCCAACTCCAAGTCCGTCCGAAAACTCTGAGCCTCCGACCACCTCTTTGACATCGAGCACCATCTCTGCCGAGCGCTTCAACCCCGGCAACAGGTGATAGACAAAGCCGAGGATTTGGGGCCTCGTCTCCGGAGAGTCTGGATCTCACAGTAGCAGCGGTAGCGAAGCAGGCATTTCAGAAGTTACTCCCGATGTTCCTCTGCACTTCCCATGGCTGTTTCCATCAAATCCGGATTCTGCATGGCCCGCTAGTTACACATAATCGATATTCATTTGGAACGGCCGCACGCGCTGCATCGCGCCGCCATCTTCTCCTTCCTCCTTCAGCAGGCTCTTAACTCCAGTTTTTTTTCTCCATTAAACTTACCATTACTCTACTTTTATTAATTTTTCCTTTAAAATGGTTCTTCAAACCCTACTCTTTGACTAAACCTTTGTTCAAAGATTCTGAAATATTACAGTAAACCATTAAAACTATCTGGAAATAATTAACAGTTCAAGCAGCTTCTCTGGAGAGAATAACATGTTATATGAACTTCAGATTCTGCCGTTATATTTTGTCAGATAATTTGATGTCAAATTTTGTTTAATAATCTTCCTGTAGAGTGTCTGGGGTGTGTTGTTTGATCCAGGATGTTATATATATTAAAAACTGTTGTTGCATAAAGTACACTTCATCTCACCAAAGTGGTTTCTCTCGTCTTGTGTCCACGCCACTCAGACATCATTGTGATGTAACTGTCACCCACAGGCTTCCACTGAGTTTGACGTATATCCTGACTTTGACATGTACCATTCCCTTTCATTGACCAATTATTAGAGTAACGAAACTAGTACTATAATGAAAGTGGCAGGCTAGGCAACATCTCTAGGAAGAGGTACAGTCGATATTTCAGGCCGACACCCTTCGTCAGGACTAACTGAAGAAAGAGTTAGTAAGAGATTTAAAAGTGGGAGGTGGAGGAGGAGATCAAAAATGATAGGAGAAGACAGGAGGGGGAGAGATGGAGCCAAGAGCTGGACAGATGATTGGCAAAAGGGGTATGAGAGGATCATGGGACAGGAGGCCCAAGGAGAAGGGAAAGGGGGAGGGGGGGGAAAGCCCAGAGGATGGGCAAGGGGTATAGTCAGAGGGACAGAGGGAGAAAAAGGAGAGTGAGAGAAAGAATATGTGTGTATAAATAATGGATGGCATACGAGGGGAAGGTGGGGCATCAGCGGAAGTTAGAGAAGTCAATGTTCATGCCATCAGGTTGGAGGCTACCCAGACAGAATATAAGGTGTTGTTCCTCCAACCTGAGTGTGGCTTCATCTTTACAGTAGAGGAGGCCGTGGATAGACATTCTGACTATACCCCTTGCCCATCCTCTGGGCTTTTCCCCCCTCCCCCTTTTCCTTCTCCCTGGGCCTCCTGTCCCATGATCCTCTCATATCCCTTTTGCCAATCACCTGTCCAGCTCTTGGCTCCATCCCTCCCTCTCCTGTCTTCTCCTATCATTTTGGATCTCCCACTCCCCCTCCCACTTTCAAATCTCTTACTAGCTCTTTCTTCAGTTAGTCCTGACGAAGGGTCGGGGCCTGAAACGTTGACTGTACCTCTTCCTAGAGATGCTGCGTGCAACTTTGATGTGTGTTGCTTGAATTTCCAGCATCTGAAGAATTCCTTGTGCTTGTAGTACTATAATGAGATACAACCATTAAGAAAAAGGTCTAACCTCACCACCTCAGGGAAGTAATGAAGGGCAATAAGTCCAAAGTGTTCTTGTCAATCCAAAGGGGCATTAAAATATATACTTTCACATGTGAATTCAAGAATGAGGCAAAAGTACAACCATTTGTCTCATGAGCTTGTGATAATTATCATGACAACTTATTCTAAATATCTTCCTCCTGTGTGCTAATCATGATACCAATTGATATTAAATGTCTTCCTCCATTCTCTTCATATCCAGCCTCTTAAACTCCATCAAACTGTCTACTTCTACTGCTAACCCTGGTAAATCATTCCTAATTCATTCCAAGCACCTAGTTCTCTCAGAGTAAAACAGTAATTGTCCCTTCTGTCAACTTAAAACTTCCTCCCTCTATTCCTAAAAGCATGCCCACAAGTGTTTGACATTTGTACCTTGGGGAAAAGATTCTGACTGTCTACCCTGTCTATGCCTCTCATAATTTATGGTATGGTACTAGTATAGACAAATGGGATGAATACAAATGGAAAAGAAAAGGATTACATGGGTGTAGTGGATTAAAGAGCCCCTTTTTGTGCTGTACTATATTATGAAGCAATAATTCAGGTTTCTTATCTATTATATTTAATTTGCCTCAAAAAAACTCTTATAACTGCCTTATTTTTCCTGGAATGTGGAGATTAAACTCCAGTAATCTTCTCTCAACTGTGCTTTTCCATGTGGGAATAATTTAACTGTTATGATTAATGGTGCTGCCTAACTATTTCAGACATTCTCAGGCTGAGAGTTGTAAAGAAGTCCAGTGCTTTTAAAACTGAACTGTAATTGGAAAAGCAACTTCAGTAATCTTAGTAGATAAGTGTAAAAAAGTAATAAAACAGGAAAATTTGATTTTTGGTATAAATTGTATTCATAAGAGCATTTTATTTGGGATTTAAAATGCTTTAAATGGATTTCTTTTTCAAATGAAATGCTTTCATATCCAGTAATTGGTGGGACAGCCCAAATATTTTGAAGAATCTATTTAACCAGTACAACAGTGTCAGAAAGACATCAAGGCTATTCCATGACACACAAAGAGAAAGTTCAGAAGGTAGTCAAAGAGTCAGCCAGCATCTGTGGAGAGAAAATTTCAGTGACACTTCAGGCTGCTGAGCTTCTAGAACCAATGTCACAGAAATATATTCCGTGAAGTTATTTGGTCTTTGAGAGGACCCCAGGCACAAGTTTAGAAGAGAAATACAATGAAGTATCTGCAGCTCTTATGAAACTTTAGCTCTATTTCTCTACCTACTACCTGGGAAGGGAAACAGAGCATTTTTGGTTTTAATCCACCTTATTAACAATCTAGCTCCAACAAGAGCATAATGTCAACTCTGCACGACTAGGCTTGATCATATTTAGAGATAAAAGAGACAGGAGATACTGGGATCTGGAATATAAAATAGGATAGTGGAAGAACTCAGCAAATAAATCAGTATCGGTGGAGGCAAAAAATATAAGGAGGAAATTTTCTTCCAAGTGGACATGCCTTGAAAAGAGTTCACTGTAGCAGGGCAGAGTCCTGACACAGCACTTCAATAATAAACACTGATTGTTACCTTTCGCCTCTGTAGATGCTGTTTAACCTGTTAAGTTTTTCCAGTGTTATGCTTTGTCGTGCATTCTTTTTGCTCTGCTCTGCTGTCATCCCTGCTGGAGTATATTTCTAGAAATATATACAATATAAATCTGTATGCAACACACAAAAAATGCTGGTGGAATGCAGCAGGCCAGGCAGCATCTATTGGAAGAGGTACAGTCGACCTTTCGGGCGGAGACCCTTCGTCAGGACTAACTGAAAGAAGAGAGAGTCAGAGATTTGAAAGTGGGACGGGGAGCGGGAGATCCGAAATGATAGGGGAAGACAGGAGGGGAAGAGATGGAGCTAAGAGCTGGAAAGTTGATTGGCAAAAAGGATACAAGGCTGGAGAAGGGACAGGATCATGGGACGGGAAGCCTAGGGAGAAAGAAAAGGGGAGGGGAGCCCAGAGGAAAATGGAGCGCAGCCAAGGAGTTATAGTGAGAGGGACCGAGGGAGAGAAAAGAGAGAGAAAGACAAAAAGGAGGAATTAATAAATAAATAAATAAGGGAGGGGTAAGAAGGGGAGGAGGGGGAACTAACGGAAGTTAGAGAAGTCAATTTTCATGCCATTAGGTTGGAGACTACCCAGATGGAATATAAGGTGTTGTTCCTCCAACCTGAGTGTGGCTTCATCTTGACAGTAGAGGAGGCCGCGTGGATAGACATATCAGAATGGGAATTCGACGTGGAATTAAAATGTGTGACCACTGGAATATCCTGCTTTCTCTGCTGGACAGAGAGCAGGTGTTCAGCAAAACGGTCTCCCAGTCTGTGTTGGGTCTTGCCAATATATAGAAGGCCACACTGGGAGCACCAGACGCAGTATATCACCCCAGCCGACTCACAGGTGAAGTGTCGCCTCACCTGGAAGGACTGTCTGGGGCCCTGAATGGTAGTGAGGGAGGAAGTGTAAGGGCATTTGTAGCACTTGTTCTGCTTACAATGATAAGTGCCAGGAGGGAGATCGGTGGGAACGGATGCGGGTGCGGGGGCGGGGGGGGGCGGACGAACAGACAAGAGAGTGGCACAGGGAGCGATGTCTGCCAGAGAAAGCAGGATCTCCCAGTGGCCAAAAATTTTAATTCCACGTTCGGTTCCCATTCTGATATGTCCATCCACAGCATCCTCTACTATCAAGATGAAGCAACACTCAGGTTGGAAGAACAACACCTTATATTCCATCTGGGTAGCCTCCAACCTGATGGCATGAACATTAACTTCTCTAACTTCTGTTAATGCCCCTCCTCCTCTTCCTACCCCATCCCTTATTTATTTATTTATTTATTTATTTATTTATTTATTTATTCCTCCTCTTTTTCTCTCTCTCTCTTTTCTCTCCCTCCGTCCCTCTCACTATAACTCCTTGCCTGCTCCCCATCTTCCCCTGGGCTCCCCTCCCACTTTCTTTCTCCCTAGGCTTCCAGTCCCATGATCCTCCCCGTTCTCCAGCCTTGTATCCCTTTTACCAATCAACTTTCCAGCTCTTGGCTCCATCCCTCCCCCTCCTGTCTTCTCCTATCATTTCGGATCTCCCCCTCCCCCTCCCACTTCCAAATCCCTTACTATCTCTTCTTTCAGTTAGTCCTGACGAAGGGTCTCGGCCCGAAACGTCGACTGTACCTCTTCCTAGAGATGCTGCCTGGCCTGCTGCGTTCCACCAGCATTTTGTGTGTGTTGCTTGAATTTCCAGCAGCTACAGATTGGTGTTTATAAGTCTATATATATTGCCTTTGCAATGGAACAACACTTACTTACTGCCAATTATGTAAACTATAATTTGTGCAAATAAGGAATGAAAGAGGCTTGAGCTGTGCATTCCTCTTATCTTTTATCTTTACTTGAGCTTGACAGATAACAGTAGATTTAATGAAACGCCTAACATGACAGCATTCTCTGTCCCTCTGTGTTATTGACTAAACTAGACAGATTCCCAAACGTCAGCGGTCAATTTGCTGAAGACCTGTTAAGGCAGGACTTCAGGTGACTTGCCAGATCACTTTCTCCACACTGCAGTAATTTTCGGATTAAGAGGTTATTCTTTCCTGGTAACCACCCCTCATCCCTTCCCTCTATTTTATGGCTGTCCTTGGTGCCTCGTTTCTTGCTGTCTTTAAATTTTATGGAAT
Organism: Mobula hypostoma; assembly: GCF_963921235.1. Lineage (NCBI taxonomy): Eukaryota > Metazoa > Chordata > Chondrichthyes > Myliobatiformes > Myliobatidae > Mobula > Mobula hypostoma. Next base: position 69,439,733 of record NC_086106.1, read on the forward strand.
TGTTGATAGTCAAAATAGACATTGAGCCAAAAAGGGAAGATGACTAGATTTAATGAATACACCTCTCTTTCCATCACTCTGTACTCCTCGTCTTGCAGATCCTTTATTCTCTAATGGCATACTGCAAAATTAAATATTCGTCACTTTCTGGGTAGGTGTGCTTTAAACTGCCTTGATTATCGTGCATCTAGCCCTGTAATTGTAAATAAAATTTCTCATGAGACTTGATGTAGATATAGTGCACCCATTACCAAAGGAGAATCCCTGGAAGGGTGTGAAATAAGCTGAGTATTTAATAGTGCGATCATTCTTCCTGCAAAGAATAGGCTTGAAGTTATTAAGGTATGTTTTCTAAAAGAAAGTTGTGACAAAACCTACCATTGTCCTGTGTTTCCTGGATCATCCTAGCATTTGTCCTACTTCTGTGTGGTCTATTGATTAGGAATCTCTTAGGATCAATTCCTTGAATAGCAGTTGGTGGATAAGTGCTTGCAAGGGTAAAGTAAAATGATTAAATATATTCTAAAAGATAGTGAACAAACAAGACATGTTATACTTAATAACCACCAAATTAATGTCTATATAAAAATAATTATTCATGGGTCATGGTCAAATTTAGATTTCTTTTACAACTACACAAATAACCAAGGACAAGGTTTCCCTTCTATAGGTTATATAGCTGAATGTCAGTTAGCTGTTATGTGAATTCAACTACTTTGGTGCAAGCAATCTCAGCAATCCTTATCTGATAACATTAGTTGCATTGATTTCTTTTACAGAAGCTATTGGAACTCAAACTTTCGATCAGTTTCAAGGTTACTATCTCTCCAAAATTTGATGACATTTTTAAGAGCTATTTTTGCAATACCAGGAAAAGAATGTTTATATACTCCCATAAAAGAGCAGAAAATATATGTGATCTGTGATCACCATTAGTTAAAATGGACTTCATTCTCTGTGCACAATATGGACATAGATGGGGTCATTTAATATTCTTATTATGAAAAGTGTTAAACTGTGGCTTTGATGAGTAGAGAGATTAATTAATTTTCTGCAGCATGGCATAGCAATCATGACTATTATCGTCCATAGAAACTACATTGGACTAAATAATTTGAAATGATTTGGAATGTGAAGCATCTTTACTTCCTGAACTGCAAGAACAATTTACCATAAGACCATATGGTTTAGGAGCAGAATTAGGCCATTTGGCCCATCAAATCTGCACTGCCATTTCACTACGTCTGATCTAATTTTCCTCTCAGCCCCAATCACCTCCCCGTATCACTTTATGCCCTGACCAATCAAGAATCTATCAATCTCTGCCTTAAGTACACATAAAGACTTGTCCTCCACAGCTACCAGTGGCAACAAATTCCACAGATTCACCACTCTTTAGCAAAAGAAATACTTCCTTATCTCCGTTCTAAAAGGGCACCCATCTAATCTGAGGCTGTGTCCTCTGATCTCAGACTCTCCCACCATAGGAAACATCCTCTCCACATTCACTCTATCAAAGCCTTTCATCATTCAATCGGCTTCAGTCTTCTCAGTTCTAGTGAACACAGGCCCAGAGCTATCAAACACTCTTCCTATGGCAAACCTTTCAGTCCTGCAGTCATTTTCATGAAATTCCTTTGAACTCTCTGCAGTTTCAGCACATGCTTTCTAAGATACATGGCCAAAGACTGCTAATAATACTCCAAGTGAGGCCTCACCAATGATTTATAAAGTTTCAACATTACATCCTTGCATTTGTATTCTAGTTCTCTAGAAATAAATACTAACATTGTATTTGCCTTCCTCACCATATACTCAACCTGTAAATTAACCTGTAGAGAACCTGCACAAGAACTCCCAAGTCCCGTTGCATTTCAGTTTTTTGTATTTTCTCTCTATTTAGAAAATAGTCAACCCTTTCATTTCTTCCACTGAAGTGCATGACCATACAATTCCCAACAAAGTATTCCATCTGCTATTTCTTTACCCATTCTTCTAATCTGTCCAAGTCCTGTAGCCTTTCTACTTCCTCAAAACTACCTGCATCTCCACCTATCTTCAAATTGTCTGGAAACTTTGCAACAAAGCCATCAATTTCATTATCCAAATCAATGGCATATAATGTAAAAAGAGTTGGTCCCAACTTAGAAACTGGAACACCACTTGTCACCGGCAGGCAGTCAGAAAAGACTCCTTTTATTCCTCTTCTTTGCCTCCCATCAATCTGCCACTGCTTTACCCATGCTAGAATCTTTCCTGTAATCCAAGGGCTCATTGCTTGTTTAATCACAAGCAGCCTCATGTGTGGCACCTTGTCAAAGGCCTGCTGAAAATCCAAGGACAAAGGTTTTTTTTTGACATAAAGTTATTTATGGGTCTATAAATTAGTATTAGAGTGGTCAGACTTTGGCTCAACAGGCTTGGGCAAGCACAGACTGAAGTTCTAATATTTTGTAAATTTTCTTTTCTGTTAGTAATTTGTAGTGTGCTGTGAATGTGCTCAGAGTTCATAATACACCATGTTTATATGTGAGATATGAAAACTTTGGGAGACCTCTTGTCTCTCTGATAACTAAACCTGCACAAAGTGCACCAAGCTGCAGCTCCTTAAAGGCCGGGTTAAGAAACTGGAGCTGCAGCTGAATGACCTTCAGTACATATGGGAAAATCAGGAGGTGATAGATAGGAGCTACAGGGACATAGTCAGTTTTAAGTTGCAGGAGCCAGATACCTGAGTGACTGGCAGGAGAAGGAAAGGAAATAGGCAGCCAGTGCAAAGTATCCCTATGGCCATTTTCTTCAATACAGCTGGGTCAGACAACTTGCAGGGGGAAGCAGCAGAAATTTGATCTCTGGCACTGAGTCTGTCTCTGTGGCTCAGAAGGAACGGGCGAAGAAGAGGAACGCAGTAGCGATAGGGGCTTCCATAATTAGAGGAGCAGATAGGAGATTCTGTGGAGATGAAAGAGACATCTGGATGGTTTGTTGCCTCCTGGTCACCAGCATCAGGGACGTCTCGGATCGGGTCCACGGCATTCTAAAGGGAAAGGGTGAACAGCTGGAAGTCATGGTACAGATTGGTATCAATGATATCGGTAGGAAAAGGGAGGAGGTCAGGAAGAGGGAATGTAGGAAGTTAGGTAGAAAGCTGAAAGGCAGGACCCCCAAGGTAGTAATCCTTGGATTGCTGCCTGTACCACAAATCACTGAGAGTAAAAATAGGATGAATTGGCAGGTGAGTGGGTGCAAGGCACAGAGTTTCAGGTTGCTGGTTCATTGAGATCTCTTCTGGGAAAGGTATGACCTGTGCAAAAATGATGGGTTACGCCTGAAACTGAGAGGGACCAATATCCTTGCAGGCAAGTTTTCTAGAGCTGTGGAAGGAATTCGACTGATTTGGCAGAGTGATGGGAATCAGAGTGTTAGGACTTAGGGTGGAGCAGTTGGTATACATTTAGATACAGTGTGTAGTGAGACTGTGAGGATGGACAGGTAGATCATAGGGAAAAATTGCAGTTAATGGGATGAGTTAAAGTATAACAAGGGGCCAAAATCAAAAAGGGTGATGAATACAGGATAGAAAGTGTTATATTTGAATGCACACAGTACGTGGATTAAGGTAGATGATCTTGCAGTGCAGTTAGAGATTGGCAGGTATGATATTGTGGGCATCACTGAGTTGTGGCTGAAAGATCATAGTTAGGAACTTAACATCCAAGGAAACACATTGTATTGAAAAGACAGGTGGATAGGAAAAGGGGTTGGGGTGGCTATGTTGGTAAAAAATGAACTCAAATTCTTAGAAAGGGGTGACACAGGTTTGAAAGATGCAGAATCCTTGTGGAGAGTATTATGAAACTGCAAGAATAAAAAGACCCTGATGGGAGTTATATACAGGTCTCTGAGCAGTAGCCAGGACGTGGGCGACAAACTATAACAAGAGATAGAAAAGGCATGTAAAAAAGGCAGTGTTGCATTAGTCATGAGGGAATTCAATATGTGGGTAGATTTGGAAAGTCTAGTTGGTCCTGGATTCCAAGAGAGGGAATTTGTAGAATGTCTGTAAATTGGCTTTTTACAGCAGCTTGTAGTTGAGCCTACTAGGGGAAAGGCAATTCTAGATTAGGTGTTATGTAATAACCCAGATTTGATTAGGGAGCTTAACGTAAATGGACACTTTGGAAGAAGTGATCAGAATATGATAAAATTCACCCTGCAGTTTGAGGAGGAGAAGCTAAAATTAGATGTATCAGTATTACTGTGGAGTAAAGGTAATTAGAGAAGAATGAGAGAAGAAATGGTCAAAGTTGATTGGAAGGAGACACTAGCAGGAATGGTGCACAACAGCAATAGCTGGAATTTCTGGGAGCAATTCATAAGGCACTGGAAAGCTGCATTCCAAAGACAAAGAAGTATTCTCAAGGAAAGATGAGGAAACTATGGCTGACAAAGGAAGTCAAAGACAGCATGAACGCAAAAAAACAGGGCATTTACTATAGCAAAAATAGTGGGAAGATAGAGGATGGGGATGATTTTAGAAACCAACAGAAGGCAACAGAAAAGCCATAAAGAGAGAAAGGTAGAAATATGAAGGTACACTAGCCAGTAATATAGAAGAGGTTACAAAAAGATTTTTTCAGTTATATAGAGTAAAAGAGATATGGGAGTGGATATCGGAATGCTGGAAAATAATGCTGGGGAACTAACGGAGACAAAGAAATGGCAGATGAACTTAATAAGTATTTTGCGTCAGTCTTCACCGTGGAAGACACTAGCAGAATGCGGGAAATGTGGAAGTGCCAGAGGGCCGTCAGAATGTCAGAGAAGTGAGTGTCTTTGCTATTACTAAGGAGAAGGTGCTTGGGAAGCTGAAAAGTCTGAAGGTAGATAAGTCACCTGGACCAGACAGACAACATCACATGGTTTTGAAAGAGGTAGCTGAAGAGATTGTGGAGGCATTAGTAATGATCTTTCACGAATCACTAGATTCTGAAATAGTTCTGGAGGGCAGAAAAATTGCAAAAGTTGCCCCAGTCTTTAAGAAGGGAGGGAGGTAGAAGAAAGGAAATGATAGGCCAATTAGCATGACTTCAGTGAATGGAAAGATAATGGAGTCTACTATTAAGAATGAAGTTCAAAGTTCAAAGTAATTTTATTATCAAGATAGATACACATATGCCATCATATACAACCCTGAGATTCATTTTCATGCGGGCATACTCAGTAAATCCAAGAAACATAATGGAAACAATGAAAGTCCACACCCAAAAGTATGAACAAGCAACCAATGTGCAAAAGACGCAAGAACAAAAATTATTAATAGCAATAATAATAATAAGTAAGCAATAAATATCAAAAACACAAGATGAAAAGTCTTTGAAAGTGAGTCCATAGAGTGTGGAACAGCTCAGTGATGGGGGCGAGTGAAGTTCAGTGAGGTTCTTCCCTATGGTTCAAGAACCAGATAGCTGAGGAATAATAACTATTATATTTTATAACTCCAGTAATTAACCAAAAGACAACATGGCTGCCCAGGAAAATGTGTTTACTTCATTTTACTTTAATATGGCACGTATGATCTGGAGGTGCATTAGTGTATGCCATTAATGTACTTCTAATATACAACCCATAATGAATTGTGTAAACAGACAACCAATATAGTTTCCATTTTACTCGTATATTGAATACTCTACATACCCCTTTGCTTAACTATAAACTTCAAATCAATGCAGAATATATTTCAAATCAAATACGCAACATATTGCTCTCTAGTCATCTTATATACACAGTATACTATATAGACATCAACAGCATAGTAAATTCGAATTTTTCCCACTCAGGCCTAAGGAATTCAACCACTATGGAGAATTTATTTCTCTTGTAGGATAATGTACTTTCTGACAAGAGGACCTGGTCACTCTGTTCAGCAAGTAAGACTTGTCATTCTGAAACAACCTCAGATTTTGGGGCATCCTCCATGGTGGTTGTAGTAGTTGACTCCGAGTCTACAGAAAGAGGTTCTGACAGCTCTGGACACCTTTATTTTCTAACAATTGACTCTGCTCTTCTCAACTGATTGATGTTTCAAATCCAGATGAAATCAGACACAATCTCCACTGTGTAGGAGAGTGGTCCAGTTCTGTCCTTCATCTTTCCATGTACCCACTTCTTATCAGCTCTGTAGTCCAGTAGTGAAGCATTGAACCTTCTTGTTTGGGGAGCTGTCAAATTGTCTCAGCCGTTTGTCCTGTACGTTCCTGAGATTGTGTTTGAGGAGATCCAAGCATGATTGCAAGGGCCAACTCAGGAACAACATATCTGGCGAGCTGTTGGGTGTGGAGTGAGTTACTCTCGATATACAAGGAGGAGTTGAAAGTGTCAGTGTAGTGTGCTCTGCCGACATTCCTCACAATGTGTTCTTTCGACTCTGGCAAACTTCTGGAACACCAGTCTTTGAGAAAAGGTTTCTCAGCACATCAACAGTGTGCGAGGCTGTAGTGGAGGCTACTTGGAACACTTTGGACAGCTTTCTAGCTGCATCCACTACCACCAAGAAGTTTGTGCCCATGAATGGTCTGGCAAAATCTGGATGAATTCTCTGCCAGGACAATGCAGGCATTCCCAGAGATGGAGAGGAATAGCTCTTGGCATTTTTGGATGCGTTGGCATCCTGAACAGTGCATGACAAGTTGCTCGATCTGCTGATCTATCCCAAGCCACTAGACAAAGCTTGGAGCCAGTGCTTTAATTTCAATCAGGCCTACATCACCAGCATGAAGCTCCTCCAACATTTCAGCTCTCAGTATAGATGGTACAACAATTCTTTACCCTCACATAAGGTAACCCTCATCAAGGACATGACATCATGGCTCTGGTAAAAATGGGGGAACTGAAATTTCTGTTGCACGTTCCAGCCATTTTGGGTGGCCATGTGGACTTGAAACGGTGCAGGGTCTTTTCTGGTTTACCTTTCAATTATCCCTGCCATAATAGTGAGACCTTCAATTTGCTTTAGGGTGAATACATCCAGATTGTCCTCTTTTGTAAATTTTTCAGGTATTTCCTTTTCCAAGGGTAAACAGGACAATCCATCAGCATTTTAACGATTAGCTACCCTCTTGAATCTGATCATGAAATTGTGTCCTGGAAGGAATAGGGCCCATTCTGCATTTGTGCTGCTGCTGCTGCTGCTGCTAGTTGAAAACCATTCTATGGATGGAAAATGGACACCACTGGTTGGTGACCAGTAATGAGGGTAAACTCGTCTCCATAAGAACATTAGCTGAAAAGTATTTCAAACCAGATTCAAGACCTCTCTATCAATCTGTGCATTTTTTTTTCAGCAGTAAGTAAACTTGATGCAAAAGCTATCAGGCTTTAACTTCTATCACTCATACATGTGACATGGATGATGTGATTACAATGGCTGATGTCACTATTTCCTTGGTCCTTTGGAAAACCACCTCATACTGTCTTGCCCATTTCTATTTCTTCCCAATTTGGAATAATGAGTTCAAGGGGTAGAGCACAATAGCCAGGTTTGGCAGGACCTTATTATAGTAATTGACAAATACTAAGAAGAATTGCAACTGTAACACATCATTTGTCCTTGAGACATCCACCAATGCTTGGATTTTCTCAACACATTTGTGTAAATTTTGTGTGCCAGTGGTATGATTATAGCAAGTGATGCTTGATTCAATGAATTCACATGTTGCATCATGCTCTGAGCCCAGAATCCTGTAATCTTTTTAACAATTTCTTGAGATTTTGGATATGTTCCTTGTCATCCTTACTGGTTACTATGATGTTATCCAATTAACACTGAGTGCCTGAACACTCTAGTAGAACCAGGTCTGTAGCTTTCTCCAAAGCGCATGTGCAGATGTTTCTTCAAAAATATAGTGATAAAGCCCTTTGTGAGTGTTTATGGTGAGAAACACTTTGGACTTCTCTTCCATCTCCATCTGGACCTAGGCCTCAGCTAAGTCCATTTTGTTTGAGAGATTTCTTCCAGGAAGTATTGCAAATATATCCTCTATTCTGGGTAGAAGGTATTGATCTACTTTCAGTACTGGGTTGATGATGACTTTAAAATCACCATAGATCCTGACAGAACAATTCTTCTTGGCTACCAGGACATTGGCAATGCCCATGAGCTCCAGTCAAACTTGGAAAGAATTCCTCCAGCCTTCATACAATCTATCTCACTGGCTACTTTATCATGGATACTATAAGGAACCAGACTAGCTTTGCAAAACTTGTGTGTAACATTTTCATTTAATATTATTTTACCCTTGCTATGTTTGAGTTTTCTGTTGCCATCCTTAAGCAATTCTGTGGTTTCATCCATTACCTTTCTTAATTCATTCTTCAGTTAACTCTATTACAGTCAATGTGACATAGAAATTGTGAATGGATCTCCAAATTGTAGTTGTCTTAGCCACTCATGGTCCCACAATGCTGGCCTTCCTGGTTTTACCACATACAAGCCCATGTGGCTTGTTGGTTGTTGTTTTTCACTGTTACAAATGTCATTCCCAGAGGAGTTATCTTTTCCCTAGTATAAGTCCTTAGTTGGATATGTGCATGCTTGAGTTCAATATCTTTGAAACACAGTTCAAACATGATTTGAGGAATGAAACATCCAAACCAGTGTCCAATTCCATTTTAATTAATTTACTGTTCACTTCCACCTTCCTGGCTTCACTTACTACATTCCAACTAACCTCCTTCCCCTCTCCTCACCTTTTCATTCTGGTATTTTCCCCTTTCTTCTCAGTCCTGAAGAAGTGTCTGGGCCCAAAATATCGACTGTTTAATCATTTTCATAGATGCTGCCTGCCCTGCAGAGTTCCTCCAGCAATTTGTGTATGTTGCTTTGCATTTGCAGCATCAGTAGACTTTTTTGTGTTTATGATTTGCTTGTCTCTTGTTAGTTTTCACATAGTTAATCTCAAGACTACTCAGTCTTTAATAACCTCATCATTATCAACTACATGCATATTAATGCTCTTTTTGAAACTGCAGCTTAAATTCTTATCTCTTTCTCTTCCCTCTGTAGTCTATTTATTTTTGTCTGAATGACATGCTCTATGTATGTGTTCTATTACGATGCATTTTCAGCAAGTTTTGCCGTTACGCCTGCATTGGTCTGGTTGTTGCCACATAGTAACACAGTTTGTTCAGCTGGGCATGTTTCTGTTTAGATGTTGCAATTTTGTTTGTGCTTACTTTATTTCCTGACTGCAACTCAATTGTGTCTTTGACCATTGTTTCCACTGAGACAGTGATTTCAACTGCGCTTTTAAATTGAGTTGTGCTTTAGTTAGGAGCCATTTATGAATACTTTCTTTTAAGATTCTACAAAGCGAATGACCTCTCACTGCATCATTAAGCCCATTACTGAACTGACAATGTTCGGAAATAATTTGTTCAATTCAGCTGAAAAGGACTCCCCTTTCTTTCAATTCTGCTGATGAGACCTAAAACATTCTGAAATCAACAATGGATTCAGCTCTAAATGTTCCTCTGTTACTTTCAGAATATTAGCAAAGCTCTTTTCAGCTGGTTTGGTTGGAGCAGTTAAATATGTAAGCAAACAATGCTTTCTCACCTATTGCACTCAACAAAGCTCACACTCATTGCTTGGCTATTATATTTGCTTTAAAATACTGATCAGTTCATTCAGTATACATGATCCTCTTACCTGTTGTGCAATCAAATGTATGCACCTTTCCGATTTTGCCAGCCATTTCTGCTTTTATTTATTTATTTATTTATGATTATTATCACCTGGTACTATTTATGACCCATGATTTTCAACTGTTTTCTGCTTTTTATAAAAAACAAATTCAAACTTCTGTCTCTTCTTCTGAAGAAAAAAACATGCCGCACTTTTTTTAAAAACTCATATGTCTTTCTCTCCCCTTTTGAAGTAAAAAAAACACTTTGTTTTTAAACTTAAATGTCTTGCCATGCTTCAACAAGCAGTTAGTCTTCTCAGGTTCATTTTGAAACTGCCTTGTTGCCACTGTTATGTTTTGTAAATGCAGAACACAGTCAGAAGAAAAACAACAGATCCCGGGAAAATGTATTTATTTCATTTTACTTTAGTGAGGCATGCAATAATGATGTGGTGGCATAATAACCTTCTATTTACATATTTCTTACATATAACCTTTAATGAATTGTGTAAACAAACAAAATGTGCTTAGTTAAATAGTATATCTGCAATGTTACAAAAATATTGCTGAAATATTCAATACACGACCATAACTGTTCCTGAAACTGGTGGTGTAGGTCCTGAGGCTTCTGTACCTTCTTCCTGATGTCAACAGTGAGAAGAAGGCATGACCTGGGTCGGTGAGGGACCCGGATGTTGGATGCTGCTCTCATGCTCAATGCTCCATGTAGATATGCTCAAATGTGGGGAGGGCTTTACCTGTGATGAAAATGGGCCATAAATTTATCCACTATATTTGTAAGATGTTAAATTCAAGGGCATTGGTGATTACGTACCACACCGTGATGCAAACAGACTGTATATTCTCCACTACACATCTGTAGAAGTTTGTCAAAGTTTTAAATGTCATGCCAAATCACCACAAACCTCTAAGGACTTAGAGGCATTGCCATCCTTTCTTCATAGTTGCATTATCTTGTGGACCCAGGACAGATCCTCTGAAATGATAACACCGAGGAATTTAAAGTTGCTGACCCTCACCACCTCTGATCCCTTGATGAAGACTGGCTCATAGAACTCCAGTTTCCTCCTCCAGAAGTCAATAAACAGTTCGTTGGTCTTGCTGAAACTGAGTGAGAATTTTTTGTTGTGGCACTACTCATCCAGATTTTCAATCTCCTTCCTATTTGCTGATCCGATGTCAGTGGATCTCATCAGCAATTTTTTACTTGTCATGTATAGAGCTATGCTTAGCTTCACAATCATAGGTTTAAAGTGAGTAGAGCAAAGGGTACTTGGAGGCACATGACAAAATAGGCCAACGTTAGCATAGATTCTTTAAAGGGAAATCTGTTAGAATTCCTTGAGGATATAATAGGTAGGGTAGACAATGGAGAGTGAGAAGATGTTGTTTATTTGAATTGTAGAAGGCCTCTGACAAGCTTCTGTTCATGAGGCTACTTAACAAGATAACAGCCCATGGTATTAGAGGACAGATATTAACATGCATAAAAGATTAGCTGATTGGCAGGAGGCAAAGAGTAAAGGAGGCCTTTTCTGATTGGCTGCCAATGACTAGTGGTTTTCTGCGGAGGTCGGTGCTGGGACCACTTCTTTTCAAGTTAATTGTCAATAATTTGGAAGATGGAGTTGATGGCTTTTTGGCCAAGTTTGCCTATGATACGAATATAAGTGGAGAAGCAGGTAGTCTTGAGGGAGTAGATGTCTGCAAAATGACTTAGACAGATTAGGAGAATGTTCAAAGAACTGATAGACGAAATATAGCATAGCCTACTTTCTGAACGGAGGGCAGGTATCCCAGCCCCTGTGTTTTCCTTTTGATTAGTTTCTGGAGTTAGAATACACAACAGAATTCATTGCCACAGACAGCTGTGGAAGTTAAGTCATTGGTTATATTTAAGGCAGAGATTGACTTCTGGTCAAGGTGGTGCTAGTGGACAATGCTTCCTGGGGCGATGTCTTCCAAATAGTTCTCGTAAGTGTTAATTTCATTTTTTCTACTTCCTGTCGTCTGAAACATATTTCTGGAACAGTTGGAGCTTGTGCCTTACAGTTTGAAGATGGATTGAGTGACTTATGGATGGACTGTCTGCAAGAAAATTCTAGGAGATGATCATGAGTGTGAGTGACCTCAAGGCGAAGAAGCTTAGAGCCCATGGTCAACTCCACTTCTCATTGAGTAAAACATCGAGGAAGATTGAAACATCAAGGAGAATGCGCAGGTGAGCGAGTGCTCAGCACTGATTACCTGCCTCTTGCTGCTGCTGGAAAAGGAGTCTTTCTCTCTCTCCCTCTCTCTCTCTCTCTCTTCTCTCTCTCTCTTTCTCTCTCTCTCTCTCCCTCTCTCTCTCTCTCTCTCTCTCTCTCTCTCTCTCTCTCTCTCATATCAGAGGTTATTACTGAAGTTCTGCCATTTATGGATTGGACTGTAGTTCAAATTGTTTTTTAGTTCCAAGTTTTATTTTGCATTTTGTGTTTTGACCATTCTTTCTTGTTGTTTGGTTGATTATTAATATTTTCTTTGTGCATCAGAGGAGTTTGGGGGTTTGGGGTTTGATGCTCTTGTTGCCGTTTGGTGCAATTTGTTAGTTTTTTTCATGAGGTGGGGGGTTAATGATGGTATTGCTGTTTGCAAGATTTGTTTTCTTTTCTTATGTGGGAGTGATTGATGTTCTATTTTGAATGACTTCCATGGTTTTCTTTTTTTGGTGGCTATTTAGAGAAGACGAATCCTAGAGATGTACACTGCATACGTATATACGTTGATAATAAATGAACCTTTGATAGGTTCTTGGTTAATCAGTGTGTTAAAGGAGAAGGTAGGAGAAAGGGGTTCACAGAAAATGATAGCGCAGACTCGATGGGCCATATGGCCTAATTCTGCTCCTATGTCTTATGGTCTTAAATTATTTTACCAACATAATCAGTTCTCCTTGATTTGTTGAATAAATTATTTCTGGATTCTTACAATAATTTTTTATAAAATTGGGAATAATGATGGTCTGTGCTGCTGACAACATGTGTGTGTAATTAAACACAGAAATAACTACGTATGACTCCACTGTTGCCAATAGGTTGAATACTTAGCTGCTGAGCATTATTTTCATGGTACTCCATCAATATGTTCATTCAAATGTCACCTTATTTTAGTTTTCCTGCTGAAAAATCAATGAAAGCACTGGAGTATGAAGTCCTTTAAAGATAGATGATCAACATTTAAAAATTAATCTTTAAAAAGGTTAATATAATTTTGAAAAGGGTGCATGGAATCATAATAAGAAGGTGGTAATTATTTATCTGATGTTACTCATCACAGTAATTTCCAGCTGAACATTTGTAAAGAAATAAAAAAAACACATTATTTATCAGTTGGATACAAGCAAATGTGTTTTAGAAACAAATTATTTACTAAATAATCTAGAAAGAATAAAAAATGCCAATGATACCAATATCATTTGCTGCCATCAAAAATAATTTATATTTTAAACTTGAATTTCTCTCACTAATTTCTCCATCACTGTCCCTTCTCTTGCACATTTTAAAATACAGTTTGGCTTCTTAAATCCTATCCCATACCAAATATCGCCTTATGTGGTTCAGCAACAGCTTTGTCTAGTTGTGTATCATTGTAGAACATGATCACAATTTTTCAGATTCAATCTGCATTGGAAAACTGTTTGTTTTTGTTGTTGTTTTTGTGAGCTAGATCTGGAGATTTATGTCCAGTTAAGGTTCTGAAATTTGATATAGTGTGGAATGATATAACAAAAATGAGCACTTCATTTTAATCACGCATAACCTTTTATTCCCAGATAAATCAATTACATTAATATTGAGAGGACTACTACTGTACTAAACCAGATCCTTTACATTTTAAATGCAAACCTTTACAGCTATAGGCCAAGATGAGCTAGACCATAAGACCATTAGAGAAAGGAGCAGAATTAAGCCATTTGTCCCATTGGGTCTGCTCTACCATTCCCATAACTTTTGACTGCCTTACTAATCAAGAACATATCAACCTCTACTTGAAATATACTCAAAGACATGACCTCCATTGTTGCCTGTGGCAATGAATTCCATAGATTCAACACCATCTGGGTAAAGAAATTCCTTCTGATCTCTGTTCCAAAGAGACATCCTTGCATTCTGAGGCTGAGTCCTCTGGTCCTACACTCCTCCACTAAAATTAACACTTTCTCCACAGACACTCAATCTAGGCCTTTTAATATACAATAGGTTCAGTGAGATTCCCCATGCTGCTATTCTTCTAAACTGCAGCGTACAGGCCCAGAGTAATCAAACACTCCTCATTCATTAACCCAAAATAGTCTTTTCCTTATGAAGATCTTAGAGTCATAGAGCACGGAGACAGGCTCTTTGGTTCATCTACTGTGCCAATCTTTTATTCTGCCAAGTCTCATCTACTTGCACCCAGACCACTGTCCTCTATACCTCTCTTATCTATGTTCTTACCCAAACTTCCCTTAAATGTTGAAATTGAACCCGCAACAGCCACGAGCAGCTTGTTCCACAAGCTCACCACCCTCTGACTTTAGTTTCTTTTAAATATTTTGTTTAAATTTCCATGCAAAAGCAACTAGAAATAAAAAAAACAATGAAGCTAAATGAAGAAGACAAGCAAGGTCAACATTCCAATCAACCAGGGCAATAAAAAAGAATGTGTGCAAATTTGGCCAACAGGCATTATCAATTTGTGGTGAAATTGTAAAGAACTTTCCAAGGAACCTGTGATACATGGGGGAATGTTGTTCCTTAATTTCAGTTACAAAATTAAGCTTTCATACTTCTGAGGCCGGATAATCTTGAGGAATCTTGAGAACTGCGGGAATTGTTTATTTTTTGTTTTTGGGGTTTGCTGTTGGAAACTAGGATGGAATGGCCTTGTAAAAGGCCACCATAAAGGGTTGCTAGGAAAATGGCACATGTCTTCCCATTATGGCAGCTAAGCAAGTATTAATGCTCCAACCATACATTATTTCCATACTTCTTCCACCTTTTCTCAAAAAGGTGCTTAACTTTGTCTACTGCAACTGAGTACAACTATAGATGTTTCAACTCTTCAGAGGTGTGAACCAGGTTCTGCCTATGGGTTTCTATTCAAGTTACACCAGGCAACACCAGTAGCATTGCTCAGTTGCCAGCCAGACTCATCAGCAGACATAAGGAAGCAAGCAGGTAATGGTGCAAAGCCATCATTCTGTTTGAACAGACTGGTAATGAAGGCTGTGTTTTCTATACAGGCAAGGTGATAAACATCTTCTCCTAATAATAGTCCTGCCTTTGCCCTTGCTCCTTCATCCTTCTGGCTAAATAACCCCTGAATGAACACAGGTTCTAATTGAACTTAGGAATGGGAAAACTGAGTGATAATGTGTCTTTGATATGACTGCTCCTGTTCTTCCAAATTAAGTTTAAATGTTAAATGTACATTTAAAGAGTGACAAGAGTTCGAGGAGAAATTGAGTTTGCAGATTGCAGCACAAAATTTGTCCTATGCAGACTTCATAGAAGTGGAAGACTAAGTACAGATGACTGTATCTCCCAGGATTAATACTGTTTTGACATTGCATCAATGGCAGCCTCTTCCAGTTGGGATGGCACCTAAAATAATGATGAGCATCTGAATAGCTCTCATTGTATGGGTGTATCTTCTTTAACATTATTGGAAATGGATTAGTATTCAATCTGCTGAAAGGCTGTGAAGATATGTCTATCGTGGATGTTCAAGTACTGAATGAAGGGGAATGAAGGGGAATAATTACGAGGGTAAAGTGTGCCAGTGACATAGAAAGTTTCTGTTCACACAGATGCAAATGGTAAAAGAAATTGTATGTGTGTTGGGGATATAACTTTTTTTCCTAAGCAAGGAATTAAGAAAAATGTGAATAGGGTAAGTTGTTCTAGTTAGATCATAGTATGCTTCCCCATATTAAATCAGGAAAATCCTTCTTGCACCCACTTGCTTAGCAGAAACTTTCCATTTTAGGTAAGATTATTGTCTTGATAGATTTCATTCTCAGCTTGAAGTTGGACTCTTATCAAATTTTCCATAAACACCATCATCCAAAAGGCTTGGAAGTGAGCTTGTATTCTAAACTTTCATATTTAGAACGTGGTACACGAAGTATTCTTCAAGTTTAAGAAATACTGATTATCTTAAAATAGCATGGTAAAGGTTTGATTTTCTGTTTCCCTCATTTGGAAAGCTGCTAGTAAACAGACTGAGTATTACTGATCACTTACTCATGGTTAGTCATAAAAGGCGCAAGCCAAATTTTATTCTTCCTGCTCACTTACATCATTGTGTGGACATATTAGTAAATACTAACTATGTGTTTCATGAGCCATGTGCTATGTGTTTCATCTCACATTAGCAATTGAGTTCATATTGGGAGAAAGTGAGATACAGTTACAGGTAAAGCTGTGTATATAAATGGAACCAAAATGGTGTACCTACTGAGCCTTGACATTCAGCAAAAAAGAAATGCGATTACAAATAAGCAAAAACAGAGTTTGCCACAAAATCTCTGATTTGGAAAGCAAGCACACAAGACTACGGTAATTGAATTTTAGCTAAACATATTTAGCATAATTTGGATCACTTCTGCCTTTGAGGGGATTTATTCTGTTGTTGTTAATGTCTCTGGTTGTACTCCTTCATAAATACATCAGACTTCTGAGTTTTCTCATTATGTCAAAAACCACACAGTACAGAAGCAAATCTGATGAACCCATTGCATTTGTGTACAACAGGGGTCTTTACAATTTGACAGAAGGGAATTACTTTTTTAAAGCAAGAACTGTGATTAAAGTCATTGTGCTCAGCAAGAAAAGCGAAAAGCTGTCAAAAGCAATCCATCTTGGTTACGTCAAGATATCATCTCCTTTTTTCTTAATTAGAGTTATATACTGCTAAAAATTATTCCTTTGTTATTTTCTCTATTTCCACAGCAACATGTTCACACACAGTACATCTTATACTTTTTTGTGGTATACCTATGCTATTTGAGGTTATATAAGTCAAGTAATTGAAAATGGGACACTCATATCAAAGTGCATTAAACATGTTCATCTGCACGAGAACCCCATAACTTTCAGGTTGTCCTTCAAGCCATCTACTGTATTCGATGATGTGTAAGCATTGCTCCTTTATGATCACTCGGTCCTCATCATGAACATCTCTAGGTACCAGCCTTTTGGAACATCTTCACACATCTGTTGCACTAGTTCACATAGGTAAATTACCTCTCATTCTCAATGACAACCAGACACTGGCAATGAATGATGGCTTGCCAGTGAGGAACTTATCTGAAAAATCAAAGAACAAGGAACTGTTGACAATAAGTTGATTATGCCTGCAATAAGTTCCTGATATATTGGGAAAAAGATATCCTATAAAAGAGATAGCGAAGTAAACACTTACTACTAAGAAACAGAATCAAAATCGTGCTTATTATTATTGACGTATGTTGTGAAATTTTTGTCTGCAGCAACAGTACAGTGCAATACAAAATGTACTATAAATTACAAGAACAAGTATATGGTATGTGAAAAATTAAGTAGTGTTAAAGGAGAGTAACATAGTGTCATTGTATTCATAGGTACATTATCCATTCAAAGATCTGATGGCGGAGGGGAAGAAACTTTTCTTAAAACATTGAGTGTGTGTCTTCAGGCTCCTGTTCCACCTCTCTAATAGTTGTCATGAGGAGATAGTATGCCTGGGGTTACATAATGATGGATACCACATTTATGAGACATTGCCTTTCGAAGGTGTCCTTAATGGAGAGGAACCTTGTGCCCATGATGGAAACAACAGGAATTCTGCAGATGCTGGAAATTCAAGCAACATACATCAAAGTTGCTGGTGAACGCAGCAGGCCAGGCAGCATCTATAGGAAGAGGCGCAGTCGACGTTTCAGGCCGAGACCCTTCGTCAGGACTAACTGAAGGAAGAGTGAGTAAGGGATTTGAAAGCTGGAGGGGGAGGGGGAGATGCAAAATGATAGGAGAAGACAGGCGGGGGAGGGATGGAGCCGAGAGCTGGACAGGTGATAGGCAGAAGGGGATACGAGAGGATCATGGGACAGGAGGTCCGGGAAGAAAGACGGGGGGGGGGGGGGTGACCCAGAGGATGGGCAAGAGGTATATTCAGAGGGACAGAGGGAGAAAAAGGAGAGTGAGAGAAAGAATGTGTGCATTAAAAAGAGTAACAGATGGGGTACGAGGGGGAGGTGGGGCCTAGCGGAAGTTAGAGAAGTCAATGTTCATGCCATCAGGTTGGAGGCTACCCAGACGGAATATAAGGTGTTGTTCCTCCAACCTGAGTGTGGCTTCATCTTTACAGTAGAGGAGGCCGTGGATAGACATGTCAGAATGGGAATGGGATGTGGAATTAAAATGTGTGGCCACTGGGAGATCCTGCTTTCTCTGGCGGACAGAGCGTAGATGTTCAGCAAAGCGGTCTCCCAGTCTGCGTCGGGTCTCACCAATATATAAAAGGCCACATCGGGAGCACCGGACGCAGTATATCACCCCAGTCGACTCACAGGTGAAGTGATGCCTCACCTGGAAGGACTGTTTGGGGCCCTGAATGGTGGTAAGGGAGGAAGTGTAAGGGCATGTGTAGCACTTGTTCCGCTTACACGGATAAGTGCCAGCAGGGAGATCAGTGGGGAGGGATGGGGGGGACGAATGGAGAAGGGAGTTGCGTAGGGAGCGATCCCTGCGGAATGCAGAGAGAGGCGGGGAGGGAAAGATATGCTTAGTGGTGGGATCCCGTTGGAGGTGGCGGAAGTTACGGAGAATAATATGTTGGACCCGGAGGCTGGTGGGGTGGTAGGTGAGGACCAGGGGAACCCTATTCCTAGTGGGGTGGTGGGAGGATGGAGTGAGAGCAGATGTACGTGAAATGGGGGAGATGCGTTTAAGAGCAGAGTTGATAGTGGAGGAAGGGAAGCCCCTTTCTTTAAAAAATGAAGACATCTCCCTCGTCCTAGAATGAAAAGCCTCATCCTGAGAGCAGATGCGGCGGAGACGGAGGAATTGCGAGAAGGGGATGGCGTTTTTGCAAGAGACAGGGTGAGAAGAGGAATAGTCCAGATAGTTGTGAGAGTCAGTAGGCTTATAGTAGACATCAGTGGATAAGCTGTCTCCAGAGACAGAGACAGAAAGATCTAGAAAGGGGAGGGAGGTGTCAGAAATGGACCAGGTAAACTTGAGGGCAGGGTGAAAGTTGGAGGCAAAGTTAATAAAGTCAACGAGTTCTGCATGCGTGCAGGAAGCAGCGCCAATGCAGTCGTCGATGTAGCGAAGGAAAAGTGGGGGACAGATACCAGAATAGGCACGGAACATAGATTGTTCCACAAACCCAACAAAAAGGCAGGCATAGCTAGGACCCATACGGGTGCCCATAGCTACACCTTTAGTTTGGAGGAAATGGGAGGAGAGTTGGCTAAGATTTCAACCTTATTTTCTGGTCCTGTGCGGTAGCCTCTCCACGGCAATCAATTAGAATGTTCTCCGCTATACATAAAGTCATGAAGCACTACAGGCTAGAATCTTTGGTGATATTCACCAATGACACTCCTGTTGTTGGCAGAATCTCAGATAATGATGAGTAAGCTAGATTGGCTGGTTGGATGGCACCATGCACTGAACATCAGTAGAACCAATGAATTGATTGTGGACTTCAGGGAGACGAAGTTGAGGGAACACACACCAGTTCTCATCAAGGGGTTTGCAGTGGAAAGGGTCAGCAGTTTCAATTTTCTAGGTGTTAACATCTTCTGAAGCTCTTTCCTGAGCCCAACTTATTGTCGACATGCCAAATCTACTCAAATTCCTAGTGAAATATAACGACTGCCGTTCTTTCTTTCTAATTGCATCAATATACTGTGCTTTCCCTGGCCACTCAATTGTGGGTGTCAAGAGAGTAGAAAAGTGGGTTGTTTATCAGCAAAATTTTCTTTCCAATCCATATTAAGTATAATCTCCTAATGAGGAGGTCGACGATCTATTGCAGAGGTAGGTACAGGGGCGCAGGTTTTGAAGCCTATTGATTAGTACTGAGGTGTTAAGCATTGAGCTGCAATCAACAAATAGCAGCCTGATAGAGGTATTTCTCTTATCCTGGTGGTGCAAGACCAAGTGGAGAACCAGTGAGGTTGTATCCGGTGTAGACATATTTTGGTGATAGGCAAATCATAGAAGTCTAGAACCTTGCTAGCAATTCTAGCCATGATCAGCCTCTCAAAGCACTTAATCACAGGAGATGTGAGTACAGCTGGACAATGGACAATGAGGCAGTTCACCGTATTCTTCCTGGGCATGGTATGGTTGATGTCCTTTTGAAGTAGCTGAGAATGTCTGACAGCAGCAGTGAGAGACCGAAGATGTCTTTGAATACTCCCATCAATTAATTGGCACAGATTTTCAGTGCCCTGCCAGGTACAGAATCTGGACCTGACACCTTGTGAGGGTCCACCCTCTTTCTTGAAAGATGTTCTGATGTTGGTCTCTGAGACAGATGTCACAGGATCACCAGACACTGCAGGGATTTGCACAGGTGTAGTTTTATTCTCACTTTCAAAGCATGCATAAAAGTTGTTGAGCTCATCTGGGAATGAAACATCACAGCCATTTATGATGCTAAGTTTCACTTACAAGAAGTAATGGCCTGTGAACTCTTCCAAACATACATCTGATTCCATCTCTACCTTCACTCGGAATTGCTTGATCATTCTTAAGGTAATCTTCCATAGGTCGTACCTGAACTTCATGTAGATTTAGACCATGAGACCATAAGACATAGGGACAGAATAAGGCATTTCAGCCCATCGAGTCTACTCTGCCATTCCATCGCAGCTGATTTATTATCCCTCTCAACCCCTTCCTCTTGCCTTTTCCCCATAACCCTTGACACCCTGACTAATCAACCTCCTTTAAATATACTCAGCTGTCTGTGGCAATCAATTCCACAAATTTACTACCCTCTGGAAAAAGAAATTCCTCCTCATCTCAGTTCTAAATGGACATCCCTGGTTTTTTTGAGGCTGTGCCCTCTGGTCCTAGACTCACATACAATAGGAAATATCCTTTCCACATCTTCACTATCTAGGTCTTTCAATATGCAGATCATCAGTCTGGATCATCACAGACCTAGCCCTCAACAGACTGACCTGCTGGTTCATCCACAGCTTCTGGTTTGGATAGGTATGATATGTTCTTTAAGGCACATACTCATCCAGAAACAGATACAAGTATAATATCGCTGGTACACAGGTCTTAATAAAGTCAATGGCATCTGTGGTATATCCTTTCAGATCTGCAGATTCATTCAGATTCAAATTCCTGAATATAGTCCTGTTGACAGATTGAAAGCAGCCCTGTAAGTGCGCCTTCACCTCCTTTGATCATATCTTCGCGGTCCTGACTTTTGTGGTTGTGGTCCTCAGCCTTTGCCTGCATGCTTGTAGTAAACGTACTGCCAGGTGATTGGGTTTGCAAAAGTGTAGGCATGGAATGGCATGGTAAGTGCTCTTAGATTATGAGAACACTCAGTCCTCTTTTATTGTCATTTAGAAATGCATACATGCATTAAGAAATGATACAGTGTTTCTCCAGAGTGATATCACAGAAAACAGGACAGACCAAAGACTAACACTGACAGAACCACATAATTATACCATATAGTTACAGCAGTGCAAAGCAATACCTTAATTTGATAAAGAACAGACCATGGGCACAGTAAACACGCAAAGCCAAGGATTTCGGGGCCTTCAGCTCCGGAGATTCCGGTTACCACACAGTAGCAGCGACAGCGAAGCAAGCATTTCAGAAGTTTTCCAAATGTTCCGCTGTGCTCTCACGTCTGTCTCCATCAAATCAGAATTGTGCACAGTCCCCTGCTTGACAGATAACAGCTGTTGATGGTGGTGTACCATTTGTCAGGTGTTTTGGTTCCTCTAGTTCCATAGGTGACACGTCACTGGCAGTTGGTCAGAGACTTCTTCAAGTTGCCCTGATTGAAGTTCTCTGCAATGATTGGGAAGGCATCAGAGTACGTTGTCTTGTGTCTGCTCTTCACAGTGCTCAGCTCCACCAGTGCCAGCCTGCCATTGCCCAGGGGTGGAAGGTATACTGCAACATAGATGATGAAGGAAAACTCCCTGAGCAGGTAAAATGGATGACACATGACAGCTAGATGGTCCGGTTCAGAGTAACAACACAGAGACAGAACCATCACGTCTGCGCACTACAATGAGTTAATCATGAAGCAAATGTTGTCCCCTCTGCTTTTACCTGACCCTACTGTCTGGTCCATGAGGTGTAAGGTGGAGCCCTCCACCAGCACGAGGTTGAAAGGAATTATATAGTCATTCCTTTACAAAGATGTTAATATTGTACATTCCTCTTTGCTTTTTTTCTGAAAGAAAAAAAAATTATATACTGCATGTTTGTCAGGAAAATTAACTATGATCTCAATTCAAATGGTTTTGGACATTATTTCAGCCTGTACACTGTGATGATGAATCAAAAAGCAATAGTATGGTAATGAGAAGATAATTCATAATGTCAGCAGTAATTTCCCAGGTATTCTATCATTATACTTAAAACATAATATAAAATGTTATCTAATGATGGTGAAAATAAATTTTAACATATTTTATAAAGGATAACGGCATTTAAGATATCTAAACTCTGACCTTATGGGCTAACATTTAAGCCAAGCTAGGCAGAAGCTTTAGCAGGTTAGAGGAAATGCAGAGGTTGATGTAAAAGAAATAATAGCTTATGCCTCTTTCTGCAATACCATCTTCCTGGCTAAGCCTGAGGGGGTATCTTTTTCTCTTTTTTTTTGCTTGACATTTCACTCGTCAATCCTGAGAAGCACAATATGCTGAAGGATGATTTGTCTCTTGGTTAACAAAGCTGGTACACTAAATATAAGCACTTAACTGGAGATGAAATTGTCTTCTGATTTGCTTTGCTTGCAAGGAGATCTCCAGCTACATAACGTAAAAATAATTTATTTTTTTCTCTTCTCAAGAAGACTAACCTAGAGACTTTATCTACTGAAGAACTCATATTTTTCCTTTTATCAAGATATTTCAGATCTAGACATTTAATCTATCAATACATAAATTCTGTATGAGTATAGTTTTGCTACATGGCTGATTAAGTTGATTGCCCAAAACAACTTGGCCCTTTGTTGATGGTCCCATAGAGAACTATGGATATGACATGATCTGCATGGGTCAGTTCTTCCCTTCAATATATGTTAGAGATGGGATTGAATTTATATTTTGAAATTTAGGCCAGGGTCACTGCACAGAGTATTGAATGTGGTGCACTAGCATAAAGATGCTAATCTCGATTGAAAGGCTAAATGCAGGTAAAGGGTTGGTTTTCCTTTAGCTAGATCCGAACATTTTACTTACTTTATATTGCAAAAGTAGGGAGTAAATTTAGAACTTTAAAATCTTTGGAAGTTTTTTAATGCTCCTAATTAATTACTAAATCTTATTGAATTCATGTGATTTCTATGATCAACAAGCTCAAAAGCAATTCACATGCCTTTTGTCAGTAACCAAAAGGCCAACTCAACAGTCTGGGGGCAGGAATCTACCAGATGAGACTTGGTCACCACATGAAGACCAAACGACTCTTTATGGGACGCCCTAGTCTCTAAGTCCCAAAGATGGCATCCCTGGGGCCCACAAGAATTAAATTAAAGCACAGGAACACTGCAGGGTGCAAGTACAGGTGGCAGGCCTGAGTTATGGGACAGGGAAATTAAATTTGAGGTGAAGAATTCAAAGAGGCCACTGTTATGCTTAGTTTAAAAATCTAATCTAAGTCCTGGTTGAAATAGATGCCAACAAAGGAATCGCTTGTTCCTGACAGGATAATAAAGGTCAATGTTGTTGTCTTAGATATTTTCAGATTTATGACTTAAATATAACTTGCTGAAGAAAGAAGTCAATTATTTGTATCCATTTCCATACAAGGAACTGATTTTTAAAGTACACTATCTGACATGGGTTTAAGCTCATGTTGTCCTGGTTTCAAGCATGAAAACCAGAACTGATTGACTGGGCAAAATTTATGTAAGTCCCTTAACCCAAACAGGTTTCTAAATGGCAGCTCAGACATAACTAAAATCAAATGAACTTATTCAGCAGATTAGGTTAGGTGCCACATGACAAGTATAGCATTGTTTTTTCTGGTGGATGTTATTTTAATTATTCATATCTCAGTTCCTGCCGCTTCTCTGCACAGTTTGTAATCTTCTACTAAGGAGAATTCCAAAAGCCACTTTTACCCAATCCACTTTGAGGTGTCCTGTGTTAGTATACCCATGGCTTTTGAAATGCAGTGAAGATGCCCTGAGCAATGACAGATTCTAAGGCAACATGTAACAAAGCCTAGTCCCCTCTCACAATTTTGAAAGCTGCACGAGTCAAATTTCAGAAACATTTAATTGTGATAAAAATAATTTAAAGCATATATGTTCAAAAATTTTAGAAACTAAAATCAGTTGCAAACACTTTTAGAGTATATAAAATATTTCAGCATCCACCTTTTTTTTAAAAGAAACTCACCTACCCTTTCCAACCTTTACTTTAGCTCTACAATCCTCTTAGAGTGCTTTTGGATCCTAACTGCACAGAATTTGAGAGCGAGTTTATAATCTAACTGCAGGTACATTCTTGTAAAGCTCAATATTTAAATGTATTAGAAGTGTTTGGATTCCTATGCATGAAAATCTTGGATTTGCTAGTATACCAGCAAAATGTGAGCCAATATTTCCAAATTGACATTTGGACCTCTATCTACAGATGGAAGATTTCTCTGAACAACTATTTCAGCTAGAATTTTCATGTGGTTTTGTAAATTACCTCCAGTATTCAAATGGGTTTAATGGTATCTAAATTATGAAAGAAGACTTGTGAGGTAATTGAGAAACTGCAGCAGGTTGCGAAATTATTCTCAATTAAATATATAAAAATCTGAGTTTCACTTATGATTCAAGCATTCTGGAAAAACTTGGTGTATTCATTTACATTTTTCTCATTTCATCATTTTAGCTGTCGAGAATGTAATTCTGGAATAAAACAGAAAATGTGTTTTGAAAATTGTTGCATGCTTTCAAATAATTCTTGTGCTGAAGTTAAAGTGAAAAATACTAGCAGGATTATGCCTCACTTAATATGATGACATGTGAAAGATGTATTGAATAATTATTTTATAATGCTGTTAAAGTTTAAAGTTTAAAGTTCAAAGTAAATTTATTATCAAAGTACATATATGTCACCACATACAATTGTGAGATTCATCTTCTTGTGGACATACTCAATAAATCTATAGAATAGTAACCATAGCAGAATCAATGAAAGACCACCTAACTAGGATATTCAACCAGAGTGCAGAAGACAACAAATACTGTAAATACAAAAAGTAAAAAATAATAATAGTAAATAAATAAGCAATCAATATTGATGAGATGAAGAGTTATTGAAATTGTGTTCATTGGTGTGGGAACATTTCAATAACAGGAAAAGTGACGATGAGTGAAGTTATCCCTTTTGGTTCAACAGCCTGATGGTTGAGGGGTATTAATTGTTCCCAAACCTGGTAATGTGAATCGTGTGGCTCTTGTAACTTATTAGCAAAGAGAAGAGGAGAATACAGTAATGACGACAATAGCAACAATAAAATGCATATAATGGCAAATAAGTAATCCAGGCTGCTTCACAAGAATAAATTCAGACGCAAATTTATAGGGACGAGATTTTTAATCTGGCTCACAAGATACCCCTCGGTGGACATTTTGGGGTGAGGAAGACAGTCGATAGAATTATGAAAGAGTTTTACTGGCCAAACATGAGGAAGGATATTATTGAGTATTGTAGGTGTGAGCAGACATAGTTAGAGCCAATTAATATGTTAACCGCTTACCACGATAAGGAAGCAGACCTAGTCACTGTTATCAACAAAAATTAATGAGGCTAGAGTGCCGCTTGATAAGGGGAAAACCCATTCTGAAAAGATAAATATGGTGCCGAGCAGATTGGAGGACTCTATTGTTTTGGCCAATTTTGTTGATAAGGTCTCTCACTTAACCCCCGAACAGAGCGAGCTGCTGATAAAGCTAATTAACCGGCATACAGACGTACGTCCGGATGTCCTGAGGCGATGCGAAGGGACGGTGCATGATGTGGTTGGCACCTCAGACCAGCCTATTAAACAACACCCCTATAGGATGAACTTGCAGAAGGGCAAGCTAGTGGAGAAAGAAATTGAACACATGCTAGCCACAGATATTATTAGGCCATCCAAATCAGAATGGGCGTCCCCGTATGGTTGTCCTGAAAGTCGAAGGGAGCATACGATTCTGTACAGATTACAGAAAAGTGAAGGTTATCACAAAAACTGACACGTACCCCATCCCAAGGGTAGACAATTGTATCAATAAAGTGGGAGAGCTAAGTACATCACAAAGATCGATTTGCTGAAAGGGTACTGGTGCGTTCCTTTAACTGACCAGGCTAGAGAAATCTCAGCATTTGTCACTCCATCCGGGCTATACGAATATAATGTTTTACCTTTTGGCATGAAAAACGCCCCAGGGACCTTCCAGAGGATGATTAATTCAGTGATAAAAGGATTAAAGAACGCAGAAGCATATATTGACAATTTAGTGGTCTGGAGTGACATGTGGGAGGAGCACATTGTGGTGGTAGAGGAACCGTTTAAACGGGTGTCTGAAGCCAACCTGACAGTGAACCTCGCAAAAACTAAATTCGGCCACGCGAAGGTTACTTATCTGGGATTTGTGGGAGGACAGGGGCAGCTGGCACCGATGCAGGCTAAGGTGCAGGCTATCTCTGAAGTCCCCATCCTGATAGACAAGAGAGCCCTGAGAAGGTTCTTGGGGATGGTGAGGTACTATCAGAAGTGTTTTTGACCACTATGAAGGATAAAAACAAAAGGTTACTGAGTTGGAACAACACACATAAAAGTTGCTGGTGAACGCAGCAGGCCAGGCAGCACCTCTAGGAAGAGGTGCAGTCGACGTTTCAGGCCGAGACCCTTTGTCAGGTTCTCAGGTCTCGGTCTCGGCCTGAAACGTCGACTGCACCTCTTCCTAGAGATGCTGCCTGGCCTGCTGCATTCATCAGCAACTTTTATGTGTGTTGTTTGAATTTCCAGCATCTGCAGATTTCCTGTTGTTACTAAGTTGGAGCCTGGTCTTACAGGAATTTGATATTAAAATAAAACATATAAAAGGAACGGACAATGTGATTGCTGACTGTCTGTCAAGGTGTTGAAACTTAAATTTCTCTGTATTAGCCGAATAGCTGATGACCCTGTATATTAGTGCGTATCTAATAATGTGCATTCATGCCCATGATTTTTACCTCGGTAAAAATCCTTTGAAGGGTAGGGATGTGATGTCAAACCAAGCTATCGGACTATTGATGCTAATGTGACAGATAAGAGAGACAATGGAGAACATTCAAAATGCTAATAAGAGAGGAGACAGGGATTAACGGAGAAGAAACACAATTCAGAATATTGACAGACCGGTTGCTTTGAACCTGAACTGTTTGAAGTTTGATGGACAGGTGATACCCCAGCTGGGGGATAAAAAGAGCAGGTTCGCTAAGGCACGGGACACCACGAGACCACGAGACAACGAGAACCTGGAAAGAGCGGTGTGCCCCCACAAGTGGTGGGAGTATGGAGGTCTGGTTCGTGGGAACCGATCACAGGCTCACTGGGTGTAAAGGTATGATCGGTGGGAACCTGGTTTGTGTGTCCGCCCTTGCCTTGGTGCCAGGTTCACCACGGAAGAACAATCGTATCCGGAACATAGGGGTCACAGTCAGTGACCACGGCGGGATAGAAGACATCAAAAAGGGTCTGCCCGAAACCAACTGTGAAGACATGAAAGGTCTGCCTGAACCAAATTGCATCCCTCCTCTCTCTATCTCTCTCTCCACCGGTACAACAGCGATTACTGCAAACTGCACTGAGCTGAAATGAACTCTGTGTCACTGTAAGACTGATCATTTTACCCCTAGACTGCGATAGAGCTTGGTTGATTCCTATTTCCCTCGTTCTGTGTATAGGTGTGTATTATCATTGCTAACCTGTTACATTTATATCCTTGCGATTAGAGCACTGTATTATTTGTTTCTTTAATAAAACTTTATTAGTTCCTAGTAATCCAGACTCCAACGATTGTTCCATTTCTGCTGGTTTGGCAACCCAGTTACAGGGTACATAACATCTGCCTCCATCAAATCAGAATTGTGCACGGCCTCCTACTTGACAGATTACAGATATTCATCACCAGAGAATCATGTCGCCACCTTCTCCTCCTCCTGATTATTCCCATGCATTGTAGAGTTATGTTGCTGTAGCTTGCATTCACAGTAATATTTAACTCATTACAAGCCTACAGTGAGGGGGTTACATATTTTTAGGGGCATCGTCAGGGATGAGTGCTTATATGAATTAATGCTATATGAATGCTGTACTATGGTTGTATAATGATTGGGTAGCCTGTTTATGTGCGTCAAACCAGTGTTACAACAGTGTTTTTTATGCAATTTAATGTGTGTCATAATTAACACACGGTGATATGAATGCTTCAGAGATTAAGGTTTGGTGTGATAAAAAGAGATCATCCACTCACTATGTGTTTGTACTGAGCAATGTTTCTATTGACATTAGTAATGACACTTTAGTTAAAGCCTTCAATCATGTGAAAGCTCTTGGAAAATTTATAATGATTGATAGGCATTTGAGTGAATCAGTTGGCAAATATTTTGTGCTAGTCCAGACTTCCAGTGATGTGACTGCCTGATGTGATAGGAGTACCTGGAGAGGCAGGGCCATGGCCATTTTATATGTCTAGAGTTGCACAGAATACAACTCCGGATGCTGCTGAGGTTGCACAAAATACAACTCCAGATTTTTCAGTTCAAGTTGCTCTCTTTTCTGAGGAATGAAAGGGAAATATCAGCTAAGTCCTTCAGCTGTTGAGCTAAATTCTGAGTTGGGTTCTGATATCACGTCACTGGTCAATAAATGCCAAAGTGTACCTGCTGAGATCTAAGGTTGTTGTAAGTTGAGAATTTTCTCTGCAGTCAAGCCCACACCCAATGGAGAGGAAGAGAATGAGGCTTGGGCTGAGCAGACATCTCATTTACTAGATGAATGGGAGTGCTTAGACAACATAAAGAAGCACAGACTTATGGAGAGTTTAATGGGTCCTGTCACTGATGTAATAAGGTTCCTAAAGGCAGAAGATCCTTCGGCTATGTTGGCTAACTATATGCATGCTCTGGAAAACGCTTTTGGCACTATTGAAATTTCAACAGATCTTACGGTGAAGTTCAGGAACATTCCAAGAGGAAGGAGAGAAGCTCTCTGCCTACCTTTTCAAGTTAGATAAACTGCTGCATTGTTTGTGCTGTGAAGGGGACATTCAACTGCCTGAGATAAATTGCATAGTAGTGGATCACGTTGTGAAGGGTGCACTGTCACAAGACATGGTAGATCTACGTATTCGAATGACACACAAGATGTGTGATCCTCCATTTTTACTGAGTTACTTAGAAAAGTTAGAGTGGAGGAAAGCATGATTGAGGAGCAAAATGTTTCCTAAACCCAAATAATGTCTTCAGTTGTAGTTCTGATGCTAAAGTGATCCCTTATGCCATACAAGTAGAGCTTTTGAGAAATGAGGTAAAAAGCATTTGAGCTGAGATGACTCAGTTGATGTCTGCTAATGTTGCTGCTAATCATAACGCATCCACTGGAAAGCCCGGCCCACCTGCGAAAATCAAAAAGTACAGGAATACTGCTGTAAAAGTTTTCTCAACTGAGGATAGCCCTGGTATTTTCTTCTACAAACATGCAGAAGGCGGACACTTGAAGTGAGATGGTGAAGGCCAGGAAAACCTTCAAAAAGTAAACAACAAAATAAGATGGGAAACTACAAAGGGAACAAGTACAGGAATGTCTCACTGCCCCAGAGAGAAAAAACATTCCAATCAGTGTATCAAGAAAAATACTAAAGTGTAAAACACTATTCCTGAAGGCTTAGTGGAGCCAAGTTCTGATGTATCCATATAGATTGAAGGCATTTATGCTAGAGCCAATCTTGACACAGGTTCTCAGGTTACTTTACTCTACAGATCCTTTTACAACAGGTATTCGACACATTTACCATTGACTCCGATCAGTGCTCTGGAGGTTTGGGGCTTGGTGCTGATTATTACTCTTATGGTGGTTATATGTCATCGAAACTGGTGCCGAAACAAATATTGGAGTCGCTGAAATTATTGGTACACTAGTGTTGGTCTGCCCGGATCCGGTCATCAAAGCTGAAGCTTCCATTCTTGTGGGAACAAACACTTCCATTGTGAGAAGGCACATGGGAGCACGTATAGAGAGAAAGGAAGTGAACTTTCTGAGAACCTCATCTATTTACCATGCATTCATGGTGCTTTTCAGAGCATGTTTCTCCTATACAGGATAATGAGCATGAAAAAGGAACTGTGTGGTATACTCACTCTAAACTAGTCACTTTATGTCCTGGAGGAGTAGCTAGAGTGACGGGAACACCACAATTTGCAGGAATGCCATACATCAGCCATTCTAGTGGATGTTCCTGATGATCAGAAAGAAGAGGCACTTTTTCCTGAAGGATTACTGGTGAGACCTGAACATCAGAAGTTTTCAGGTGTCTACTCTAACCAGGCAACAATGATTGTTAGGAACAACTTCAGGAAGAAATGTCACACTCAAACGTGGAATGCAGATTTCACATCTCTTCCCTATAGTGTCTAGTTTTCCAGTGAGGAACAAAGAAGAGAAACGATCATCTGAATCGGGAAAGTTGACAACAAAGTCATGCAACTTTGACTCACCAACACCAGAGGAGTGCAAAAGAGACTCACTGATAAGATGCTGGAAATCAAAGCTGTCTTTTCTACTGACAAGTTTGACGTTGGCTGCTCCAAGAGTACTCACCACACTATCAGAGAGAAGGAGGACTCATTTTTCTGAGAGAAGTTTCACCGGTTAGCACCAGCAAAGATTAAAGATGTGAGGCAGGCCCACTGTAACTTAAGAAAACTGGAATTATCACTGAATTGAGAAGTCCCTGTGCATCACCTATAGATGTTGTGAGGAAAAAGAATGGAAAAATACAAATGTGTGCGGATTATAGAACACTGAACAGACGTTCAATCCCAGACCAATATACAGTTTCCATGGATCGAAGGTGCTCTGGAAGCAAATGATTCAGTGTTGCATCTAAGAAGTGGGTATTACCAAATACCATTGAGTGAATCAGATAAGGAAAAGACAGCATTTATATGTCTTCTTTGTTTTTTTTCTTCAGTTTGAAAGAATGCCGCAGGCAATATCAGGAGTACCGGGTACCTTCCAACATGTGATGGAGAAGACTGCTGGAGACATGAACCTGCTTGAAGTACTTGTGTACTTGTATGATCTCATACTGTTTGGGTCGACAATGGAGGATCATGAAACCAGACTACTGAAGGTGTTAGACCACCTAAAAGATGAAGGTTTAAAACTGTCACTGGACAAGTGCCAGTTCTGTAACACATCAGTTAACTATGTAGAACACATAGTATTTCAGTATGGAGTGACTACAGATCCGTCCAAGATAGAGGCAGTAACCACATTGGCAAGACCCAGAACTGTTCGTGCTCTTGACTCAGTCCTTAAATTCTGTGTATACTACCAAATATTTGTGAAGAACTACTCCAGAGTAAGCCATCCTTTGAATCAACGCCTGTGTAGTTAAATCTCCCCCCAGTGAAGAAAGGGAGAAAACCAAAGGGAGAAGAAGTCAAGGGGAAAGATGAGATGCAAAGACGAAGAGGCATTTCAAATGCTTATAGTTACTCAGACTCCACCTTCAGAGCAGGCAACAAGGCAGCCCAAACCATTGTGAGGGCCAAACTGTCCCGGGCCATCAGAGAGGCAAAGCGTACATGTGCCCCGCGAAACCACAGCCACTTCCAGGACAGCAGCGACATGCGGCGCATGTGGAGGAACATTCAGGACATCACCAACTACAAGACAACATCTCCTGCTTGTGCTGGTGATGCCTCCCTCCCAGTTTGCGCTCATTTTGAGGCAGAAAATGACGTGGCAGCGAGGAAGAACACCCATCCTCCAAAATGACCAGGTGATGTGTCTTACTGTGGCCGATGTGAGGAGAACCCTGTGCAAGGTCAAGCCCCAGAAGGCTGCTGGAACAGAAAATATTCCTGGCAGAGTGCTTAGAAGATGTGCAGACCAACTAGCAGAGATTCTCACTGACATCTTCAACATCTCCCTGAGCAGCACCGTTGTTCCTGCATGCTTCAAGGCCGCCACCATCATCCCCATGCCGAAGAAGTCTTCAGTGCCTTGCCTCAACGACCACTGTCCTGTTGCACTCACATCCATCATCATGAAGTGTTTCGAGAGGCTCGTCATGAGGCACATCAAGACCCTGCTGCCCCCCCTCACTGGACCCCCTACAGTTCGCATACCGTCCCAACCGTTCAACAGACGACGCCATTGCCATCACCCTCCACCTGGCCCTAACCCACCTGGACAAAAAAGACATGTACGTTTGAATGCTGTTCATAGACCTCAGTTCAGCATTCAACACAATCATTTCTCAGAAACTGACTGGAAAGCTGAGCCTACTGGGCCTGAACACCTCCCTCTGCAACTGGATCCTAGTCTTCCTGACTGGGAGACCTCAGTCAGTCCGGATTGGAAGCAGCATCTCCAACACCATCACACTGAGCACGGGGTCCCCCCAGGGCTGTGTGCTCAGTCCACTGCTGTTCACTCTACTGACCCACGACTGTGCTGCAACACACAGCTCGAACCACATCATTAAGTTCGCCGATGACACGACTGTGGTGGGTCTCATCAGCAAGAACGATGAGTCAACAAACAGAGAGGAGATGCAGTGGCTAACAGACTGGTGCAGAGCCAACAACCTGTCTCTGAATGTCAACAAAACAAAAGAGGTGGTTGTTGACTTCAGGAGGACATGAAGCGACCACCCTCTGCTGAACATCGGCGACTCCTCCATAGAGATCATTAAGAGCACCAAATTTCTTGGTGTTCACCTGGCGGAGAATCTCACCTGGTCCCTCAACACCATCTCCATAGCAAAGAAAGCCCATCACCATCTCTACTTTCTGCGAAGGCTGAGAAAAGTCCATCTCCCACCCCCCATCCTCACCACATTCTACAGAGGTTGTATTGAGAGCATCCTGAGCAGCTGCATTACTGCCTGGTTCGGAAATTGCACCATCTCAGATCGCAAGACCCTGCAGCGGATAGTGAGGTTAGCTAAGAAGATCATCGGGGTTTCTTTTCCCGCCATTACAGATACTTACACCACATGCTGCATCCGCAAAGCAAACAGCATTATGAAGGACCCCATGCACCCTTCATACAAACTCGTCTCCCTCCTGCCATCTGGCAAAAGGCACTGAAGTATTTGGGCTCTCACGACCAGACTATATAACAGTTTCTTCCCCCAAGCCATCAGACTCCTCAATACCCAGAGCCTGGACTGACACCAACCTACTGCCCTCTACTGTGCCTATTGTCTTGTTTATTATTTATTGTAATGCCTGCACTGTTTTGTGCACTTTATCCAGTCCTGGGTAGGTCTGTAGTCTAGTGTAGTTTCTGTGTTGTTTTACGTAGTTCAGTGTAGTTTTTGTATTGTTTCATGTAGCACCATGGTCCTGAAAAACATTGTCTCGTACTGTATAGCAGTTATGGTCGAAATGACAATAAAAAGTGACTTGACTTGACTTGACCTGTGTTTACCATTGTAAACCATCTACGTCCCTATACCTGTCTCCCAACTCCACCAGTTCACACTGTGTTATCCTCCCTTGGCCCCTCTCCCTCAACCTGCTGTTCTTCCTTTCCTTGTTCCATGGAGGTTAAAGGGGATATGGACCCCTGGTCCACTACCCCCCACCCCACCAAGTCTAGAACCACTTGGCCACCAGTCTGGCCTGTACTGGCACAGCTGCTCTGGGGGAAGGTCACTCATTTAGTGAGACTCTTCCCAGTCTCACTATCTAACCAAATGTCCCCATCCCCTAAACACGTGTCAGGACTTGGACCTTAACGGGGTCTAGTTGCTAGTTAACCCTGCAGGCGGCCTCTAACTGCTGCACCTTTACTAGATGACAGGCCATCTCTGTACTGCTATCCTCTAACATTTTAGCCTGAGTCTGTGCTGACTGAGCAGCCCCTGCCCTGCAAACACCCGCCCCCCCCCATGATAACGCATCACTGGTTGAGTGTTACTACTTCATTTCTCAAACTACCTGTCTCTTTTTTTCCATCTGTGAGATTGCCTCATATCTCTGTGCTACTGTGGCTGCCAGCAGTCAGAAGGCACCTCTCTCGCTCACCTTGCTCTTGGGGTGCCCTCCCTTTTAAGAACAGTCGTGATGTGGTGCTGCATTTCCACTCATCAGACATCCTGTTATCCATTGGTTGGTTGGATAGATTCCAAAATCCTGCACTTTTGTTGGAACAAACACTAAATGCTCCAAGTTACACTGAGTTAAAAATACTTACCTAAACTGAGCACCCAGAGTGGCAGGACAAAACAGACACACACACACACACACAGACACACACAGAGTGGCAAATATTTAATTTAAAGTGTGTACCCGGGCCCTCTTTACTGCAACACAACCTCCGCTGTTTACTGCTTCCACAGCACCCGCAGCTGTGGCGATTCGAAGAGTGAGAAGATAGATTGTGTTTTCCTGTACACTAAATTTAAATTCCACCAGTGCAATGTCACTATCAGCTAAATGGCAGCTACTGGGAAGGGCTGCAATGCTCCTTACACAGGCCAATTCCTGCCTGCCACAGGGGGTGTCTTTTAATAAGCAGATGAGTTTGATATTTACTCCAACAGAGCTGTATTGTACAATAAGATTGATTTCAATTAATGGTATTTTTGGATTGCCAATGGTAGAACATAGACCTTTGTCTTCTTCAGCCTGTCGGATGATAGCATTTATTACTTTAATGGCGAGAAGATCTATTTTGTTGAACTGGAAGGAAACTAATCCTCCAACTATATTCCAATGGTTTTCTCAAACTATATTAAGTTTAAATTTAGAAAAAATTAGAAGTGATATTTTTGACCCTTCAGTTAAATTTGAAGAAACTTGGAAACCTTTTATGCAACATTTCTATATGATGTAATCTGACCTTTCCAAATCTTTTTTTTAAACTTAAATTATATGTTTAGGGGAGCGGAGTTAAGACATTACTGAACGCGTCTGATACAAGCTATTGGTTTAGCCCTGTTTTGCTTTTTTGGGGTATTTTTTTTTCTGTTTTTCTTTTGTTTTTTTTTTGTTTATATATATTTTTTTCTTTTTATTTCTTTTTTAATGACTAATTTCATTATGAGTTTGGAAGTCTTTTATATCTATGTTACTTAAAATTCGTTTTAAATAGATGATTAACGTTATTCCAATTTCTTTGTACCAAATTTGTTATTGAGTTTATAATTTTGAAAATTAATAAAAAGATTTAAAAAGAAAGAAGATTTCAATTAATGGAATTCTTTCCATTATACTGTATATATTGACACAGAATATTGTTTCAGGTTAACAAAGGTTATGCAAAAGAGGAACATCCTAGATGCATTTAGCAGAGTAAGAGTATTCACCGCTGTCTTACTGGGGATAAGTTGCATCTCCAGGAGGGTGAAATCGAGTCAGGAAGCTGAAGGCTTAGATTCCCTATGTAATGTGGCATATTGTGCATAGATTCTATCTTATGGGATCCCTGCACATCCCTTTATAATATTGTGTTTCACCTTCTCATGTGATTATATGCTTTATAATTGAGTCCAGTTTTTATTTTGCTTCCAGTCAGTTTTGATGGCAAACTTTTCAAAGTCACTTTCCCAAATTTTCACATAATGAATCTCCACAACAATTAATGAACATAGAACATAGAAATCTACAGCACATTACAGGCCCTTTGGCCCACAATGCTGTGCCGAACATCTAACCTACTCTAGAAACTGCCTAGAATTTCCCCAGTGCATAACCTTTTATTTTATCTAATTGAACAACTTGCAATTTGGACCTCATGCTGTATTAGATATTAGAACGCATCACTTTTTAAGGTATTATGAATTGTGCTGTTGCAAATTAAATGATCACACTTATGGTTAGTCATTTATTAATTTGCAGGATGCAGACTACCTTTTAGAGCTGCATTCACGTTTTCCCAGAGTTATTGGATAGGGAATTTTAGAATTTTGATTTGGCAACGATGAAGCAACAGAGCTTATGTTCACAAGTCACAATGAAACATGGCTTGGAGAAAGACTACTGCATGATGGTGCTCTGGTAATACTAAAAAGGTTCATTAGCAAAAAAAAAAGCATCAAAATTAGAGAGAATGACACAAAACCAGATATTTGCAACCCAGGCATATTTCTGCAGTGGATGCTGTTCATCAGTTCAAAGGACCTGCAAAAGAATCATTTTTAATTAATAGTTCTTCACGTCTTCTATTGGTCTTGGGAATGAAAAATTAACTAACTTTTTTTGGTAGATAACAAGAAATGGGAGCAAATATTTGTTTTATCTGGCAATGAACAAAGTGTGAACTTCCTGAACTTATCTTGATTCACAAAAATTCAACTAAGTAGACAATGACATCTCTGCAGGTCTCACTGCCCTTCATGAACTACTGAAAATGTGATCTAGGCGCAAAATATAATAGAATGTAGTTGCCTGCTTCAAACAAGGAATAAAAGCAGGCATGTACTACATTCTCTAAAAAGCTCTGCAGAGAAGATGCTAGACATCTAGCAGTCAAGCCAAGATACTATTTCCCCTGGATAGTCTTTTTTTTATATATGCTAGATTGTGTATTACATTTTGATTGTTATTGATTAAGTAATCAATGTATTAATTTACTAAACTAAAAAGGCAACTTTGTTGTAATTGGGAAAATTGTGATTGTCACAGATTCCATTTAAATGTATGTAATGTGAAAACGTAAACTTGCTTTTAACTTCATTTTGAAAGGGCTCATTCACAACGACCTATTTTCTCTTTTTCCGAATTTTCCCTTTGAGTAAGGGTGAAAAAATTGTTGTACAGATCTCTGCCGGCAAACAAGCAGAATGATAAGAGTTAAAAGCAAGAGTTCTTATATAAGTAGTCTAGTATACAACATCTCAATAAAATGGCCTTTGATAGTTAAGTGTTTTGCAGATGTGTGCATTCCCATATTATTTTACTCTACCTATATTGTACTATTTTACTTCAAGCCATGTTCTGATGTTTTCTATAGTTCTGTATTAAAATTGAATCATGCAGTTTTATAAACACAAAATGTTGGAGGAACTCAGCAAGTCAGGAAACATCTATGAAGAGGAATAAACAGTCGACTTTTCAGGCTGAAATGCCAGACCGAGCAGTTGTGATGAAGGTTCTTGTCCTGAATAGTTGACTGTTTATTTCTCTCCATGCGACCTGACCTGCTGAGGTCCTGCATCATTTCTGTGTGTGTATTCTGGATTTCCAGAAGCTGCAGAATTTCTTCTGTTCATGACATTTTATTTTATCTCTTTCCATCCTTGGATTTCTTTTTTGAACTCACTAAATTCTTTGACTACATACATATATAAAGGGTCTGCTCTCCAAGGTGAGTGTTAATGTCTCACATTATATGCAAGATCTTAATTAAACTTTTTCTCATGTTGCAACCAGAAATTAGCCATGGCCACCCAAATTGACTAGATTTGATTGCATTTTTAATTAATATACAAGTTGTTGTCTGTCACTTTGCAGGATCAATATTTGTTGCTCACCTCTAATTTGTTTTTCAAAAAAATATGCAGTTAGCTACCTTTTGGAACATTATATGAAAGGGAGTGAATA
The DNA here is from genome assembly GCF_963921235.1 of Mobula hypostoma. Lineage (NCBI taxonomy): Eukaryota > Metazoa > Chordata > Chondrichthyes > Myliobatiformes > Myliobatidae > Mobula > Mobula hypostoma. Next base: position 69,477,482 of record NC_086106.1, read on the forward strand.
GTATTGTCATTTCGGGAGTAGCTCAAATTGCAGGCAACGGTGATGAAGGATATTATGTGACATACAAGAACTTGGATTAGTTTGGAGGCACAAGTGCCTGCTGTTTCTGGTGGTCATGGATTTGGTTACTCAACAAACTACAAGTTGCAACAGTACTTTACATTTTAGTACATTGGTGATGTACTGTGATATATTGTATATTTAACATAGAAGGGAACCGCAGAGAAACAAGCCCTTTAGTTCATGATGCCTGTGAATAACTGCCTATGACTCTTAAACCTCTATTCCCTTCAGGTATCTTTCAAAAGCTTCTTAAACAACACTATTTTACCTTCTTCCACCATTACTCCCTCAACAGCCCATTCTAGGTATCTACCACACTCTTTGTGTAAAAAAAACTTAACCTTAAACATTTCCCTCCTCAGCTTGCATACAAGTCCTCTGGTATTTGACATTTTCCTACCCTTGAAATAACATTCTGACTTTCAATCCTATCTATGCTTCTCATAAACTTCTATCAGATCTTCCACCAGCCTCCAATACTCCAGAGGAAACAACTCAAGCTTGTCCAAACTCTCCTTATAGCATATTCCTTCCGATCCAGGTAGCATCCTCATTCCTCCTGCAATGGGGTGACCAGAACTGCACATAATTGCTATGGATGGGATGCCATTCAGGTGTTGTGCTTTGTCATGGACAACATCAAGCTTCCGGTTTTTAACAAACGTTCTGATTTTCCAGGAAATCAAAACATTTTCATTACACCCTTGCTTTGTACCTTTTAGCAATGAAGATTACTTGAGGAGCTGTGAGTAGAGTCCATTGCCACAGAATGCTCAACCTCTGTCCCTCTCTTGTTTCAATAATATTCATGACTAAGTTAAGCTCTTAAATAGTGATACCAAGAATGTTGGTAAAGCATATAGCTACTGAATGTCAAGGGTAAAGGATTGGTCTCATGTTGGAGATGTTAGTTACCTTACATTGTTTGGTAAGACACTATTTGTTACTTATCAGTCTGCGGTGTTACCGAAATTTCTATAGAAATGTGCATGAAAGGCACACAATGCCATCATCAGAAAACATACTCATTTCTTTCCTTGTGGAGATAGTTCCATTAATGAAGCAGCTCAAGAAAATGACTGTGCTTAGGATACTACCATGGAAAAGAAATCCCGCAGTGTTATACCATACTGAGGTAACTGTCCTCCAGCAAACATAACTAACTTCTTTTTTGCTATATGTGAACCCAGCTGGGAGGAAATTTGCCCCGATTTCTAATCTATTTAGTTTTCTTTGGTTCTGTATTACTTTTGTGACAAGTGGAGTTATTCACAGCTCACTGTAGAATTCTATTCCTTTTGGACCAAATCTCTTATGAGACATAAAACCAAGTATTCCTGGCAGAATACCAATTAAGCTTCAGTATATACACTATTAACAATATTCTCATCAATACCAATGAAGTAGACTAAAATACTAGCGTAATTAGATGCTGTTATTGTACTATTAAGAGCTTAATAGTACAACATGGCTCGGTCACAAGTATTTTTTTCTCTACCAACATATTATGGAGTCCCAAACCTCTGCTGTATCTAAGTCACTCATTTATTTCTTGATATTATGTAGAGTAAATTGAATTGGAAGAAAATTTGCTTCCAGAATGGTAACATTCATAGGAGACCAACTTGTGTCATTCATGGTACATCTGGTTGATATCAGGAAGTTTTACGCTTCTTTATGGTCCTTACACTACTTGCTCCAGACTTAGTCTGGGAACTCTGCCCTTTAGGTTCCAGCTAATTCAGTCAATATCAGCACACTGAATCACTCTTAGTGACATATGTTTAATTTCTCACACTTTACCTCTTTCATAGCTTAATCATGGATTGCTTAATATGGAGGTATAGTGTATTGGTTCATCAGATGAGGGAGAAGAACAAATGGTATCCAGCAGGAGCTGGCTTTACCCATGGTTTATTGAGAATAGGCTTGTCGGATATTAATTAGCAAGAATGACTTTTTTCTTTTAGGGGCAAGGATTAATCAGGACAACTTACCCACTTTATCACATAGATCCCAATGTTGTAGCGTGTAGAAACACCTTGGCGAGAAGGTCAGTAACAGAACAAATGACTTCTGCTCCAAATCTAGAATGTTGACAGGACCTGTAACCTTTACTGCAATTGGTATTCACAGCTTTTGTACCTTTACACCTGTATCGTATTCAAATGTCTGTAAATGTAGCCAAGCTAAGAAATAGTCGAAGGAATTTTCAGATGGCTGAGAAAAGGGGAATAAGTGGATTTTGCTTCATATATTTATTGACCTCACTGAAAGCAAGACAAATCATCACAGCTCTATCACAAGTGAATTTGGCAATACTAATTTCTCAATGATTAAACTAATTATTTCACTGCCAACACTTAAGTGAAATTTTTTTTACAGGTATTCTACTTCTCGCAAGATCAATTGTATCAAAGGTTGCGGTGAACTGAGTTGTTAAAAACGCATTTTTGGAAAGATTAGTTAATTAAAATATAAGGATGCCTATTTCAATGCAGCTGTAATTCAGATTTTTTTTCCAGTGCTGCATCATTTATGGGGCCCTTATAACTCATATAGAGTTGTGAAGAATTAATAAGATACGACTCAATATACAGTGGAAACTTTGTCCATCTACTCAGAGCAATGTACTGGATTAATCAGTTCCAACAACTTGAGTGATACCAGGAGATATGGTAATGATCATACAAGCTCAACAAAGTAACTTGAGCCTAATTTATTAACATAAAATGGAAAGCACAAATAAGCACACAAAATGCTACACAGCAAGTCACAAATATTTTGTGCTTCATCATTTCTTCACCGCCCAGTTGTTGCTGTTGGGGGAGCTCCAAATTCCACCTTGCACATGAAAGCCTGGGTCCCAGGCAATTTCTGGCCCCATTGGAACTCCAAAGAAAATCTTGAAACGCAGATCAATATATACATGTTTCATGACTGCAGTCATCGAGAGAAAAGCAAACGCTTTGATCCTTTGTTCTCATTCCTTCATGTCCGGATGTAACGTTCCTTGGGCTTACACTAACATTTATGCAAATAAGCGATACGGCCAAATTCAGACTGGTATTCACATTTTAATGGCTACTTGTGGTTATTTCACATCCAGATACATTACATTTCTTGGGCTTTCAAAGTTCATAAATTTTACATATAAACAATAAGCCTTAGATAGGAAAAAATCCAGCTATTAATAAACATACTATAGACATCAACAGACTTTGAATGCTGTGAGATTCAGGAACAGTTAAGTTGCCATTGACCCGACAGACATTCACTCAATGCTTTACAAAGTCTAATAAGCATGCTACAGGAATCAACATACTGTAAATGGGCAATAATGTATCAAATGTATCTTACTGGTGAAAATTTGCTAAATTCTGTGATGCAGAGGAATCAAGCTACTCAAGTGCATGATTCACAATAAGCTTCTTTGCGGATATAGTAAGTATCAATTAATTCTGTAAGGTTACAAAAACTCACTGTTTATTACCAGGTAGATTGAATATAAAACATAGTGGTTATCCTTCAGTTATTTAAAAAAACACATTGGTGAAGCCACATCTGGAATTTAGTATTGGATTACTTAGTCATAGAAGTATTTTAATGGTTAAAACATATATGATTCTCAAGGGTGAAGGTGATAGTTCCTCTTGAAAGTGAATCTGGAGTTACGGGCCACAGCTTACAAAGATGTGGATGTCCATTTAAGAAAGAGATTAAATGTTTTTTTGTTTTATTTGTCTCAGAGAGTATTTGGAATTCTCCTCACCAAAAAGTGAGGGAAGCAGAATTTTGAATTTATTTTTGTAAGACAATGATAGATAAATCCTTGATAAGCAAGTGGATGAATGTGAGCAATAGATACATGAGAGATTGCAGTTGCTGGATACTGGAGCAATACACAAACACTGAAAGAACTCAGCAGGTCAGGCAGCATCAATGGATGGAAATGAACAGGGAAGTGGACAGCTGACGTTTTGGATTCAAGAGAGATAAATGGGAACACAAACTTTAGGTGATGACAGGATCAACAATGAACTTGTTAAATGATTCTTCAAGCTTAAGAGTTTGACTGGCCTCTCTTAATACTAATTCACATGTCTGTATATATAAAAGGATGAAACAAATGATTGCAGAGTTCCTCAAGTACTGGTAGAGTTATATGTTGGGAGAATCAATATCGTTTTAACACAAAAGTGAGAATTTAAAATTTGTACCAGAGCTGCCTGTTGTTGGAAATAAGCAAATGCAATGCCATTGGTGATAAGGTGTTCAATTATAATAAATAAATGTTTGGAAAATAATCACAGCAACACAGTGCAAAATTGCCAAATTTTATGTATTTTTTCTAGTCCCCATTCACTTAAATATATCCAGTTAAAAGATAGCACGGAGTCCTGTGAGAGCTAATTAACTTGGATGAAAATTATATTTCTGAGGCAAGTAATCTTTCTAATACAATTCTTCCTACAATTTGGCATTCTGCTGAAGAAAATGAAACATGTCTACAGGGTGGACTCATAAGGGCAAGAGGTTCTTGGATTGACAGGTGGAAAGTATTAAGTCAATCAGGTGAAGTTGTTAGGTATAAAATCGAGCTGACTTATGAAGCTCCTGGAGATTAATATTAGATATAAGACACAAATCCCTGGCCCAAAGATGTCAAAATCTCTCAAAGCTCTCGAAGTTGTGCATAGGATTGCAGCAAGAAGTTATTTGTGGAACTTAGTTAAAGTTGGTCTCTTCTCAAATATACTGCACTTTGTGCACAGAAATGGTAAAGAGCACTTCAATCTTAAAGGTGACAAGGTAGAGCACAGAAAACTCAAACTGTAATTCTGGTGGCAGGACATTGGCACACCATATAAAGAAGGATATAAAGGATGATTAAAAAAGAATAGAGGCCTAACTTACTTTTCAAATGTATTTTATCTCTTATCTTAAGCAATTAAATCTGGCTATCTGAGATCATTCTGTCTGTTTTCAGGTTTGAAGGTACACAGAGTATATAATGGAGTCAATGGAGCTGATTCCTAACATTGGGAATGATGAAAGGAAGATTTCCCTCTGGAAATTTTGGTCATAGAATCAATTTTGTTTAATTTAGCTCACATGCAAATTAATTCCTGGTGCTAGATTCATCCATTTTTGTGATGTCAGAATATATTTGTGTCCTACTTCTAAGCATATATTTGCCACTCAAATATCGCAAAGCCTTTGTGTCTTTGGATTCTATTTTGAACCAGCAATATACCATAGATGAAAATGAATAAGAGTATTTATTATTCTGCTGAAATCTCCCTACTCATTCTTCAGTTGAATGCTATTCTCTGAATAAACCATCAGCTTATGCAAGTGTTTTGGTATCAATGTTTTTGACTTTATATGGAATTTGCAATATCACACAGCTGAATAACTAATTCCTCAGTCAATCCAAGGTTGGCACATGTATCTCAAAGCCAACATCAGAGATTGGATATCCATTCAATATTGATCAATTACACTTTGATCTAATAATCATGAACAAAGTTTAACTTTTTGTAAATTAATTACATTTCCTGAGGCTTCAGGAAACCTGCTAGAAGTTCCTTTGCAATGGATTACTTACCAATGGATCAAGCGGTACTTTTTGTCTGACTTTAGGGTGTATACTTAGCCTACTGCTCTACTATTTTCTACACTCATGGCAATATGGCAAGACAGACACCATTTGTTAGTTTGCTGATGACAGTATGCATCTGTAGCAGAATCTCAGATCACGCTGAGAAGGTGAACAGGAGTGAAGTGTATTGGCTGGTTAAGTGGTGTTACAACAACAGCCTTGAACTCCAAGTCAGCAAGACCAATGAGCTGATTGTGGATTTCAGGAAGGGGAAGTTGGAAGTACATACACCAGTCCTCATTGAGGTGTCAGCGATGGAAAGTGTGAGAAGCTTCAAATTCTTCTCTATCCTGGGCTCAACCCATTGATGTGTTCATGAAGAAGGCACACCATAGTTATACGTCACTAGGTGTTCGAAGAGATTTGGTATGTCACCAAAGGCTCTTCCAAATTTCGACAGATGTACCATGGAAAAATCCTGACTAGTTTCATGACAGGCTGGTATGAAATCTCCAATGCACAGGATCACAGGAGATTCAGCCAGCTCTGTCACAGTCAATACCCAACCCATCATCAAGTAGCCCTTCAAGAGGCAGTGCCTCAAGGACACAAAGTACTCTGCAGATGCTGGGGTCAAAGCAACACTCACAACATGCTGGAGGAACTCAGCAGGTCAGATGGCATTTATTGAAATGAATGAACAGTTGGTCGTAAACACAAAGTACTCTGCAGATACTGGGGTCAAAGCAACACTCACAACATGCTGGAGGAACTCAGCAGGTCGGGCAGCTTCCGTGGAAAAGATCGGTCGACGTTTCAGGCCGGAACCCTTCGTCAGGACTGTAGGGGGAAGGGTCAGAGGCTCTATAAAGAAGGTGGGGGGGAGGGTGGGAAGGAGAACTTTGGTAGGTTTCAGGTGAAAATCCAGTAAGGGGAAAGATAAAGGGGTGGAGGAAGGGAAGCAGGGAGGTGATAGGCAGGAAAGGTGAAGAAAGAATAGGGGAAAAGACAATGGGTAGTAGAAGGAAGCAGAACCAAGAGGGAGGTGGTAGGCAGCTGGGGGAGGGGGCAGAGTGACATAGGGATAGGGGAAGGGAGGGGGAGGGAGTTACCGGAAGTAGGAGAATTCTATGTTCATATCAAGGGGCTGGAGACTACCTAGACGGTATATGAGGTGTTGCTCCTCCAACCTGAGTTTAGCCTCATCATGGCAGTAGAGGAGGCCATGTATGGACATACCTGAATGGGAGTGGGAAGCAGAGTTGAAGTGAGTGGCTACTGGGAGATCCTGTCTGTTTCGGCGGATGGAGTGGAGGTGCTTGACGAAGCGTTCCCCCAATATGCGTCGGGTTTCACCGATGTAGAGGAGGCCGCACCGGGAGCACCGGATGCAATAGATGACCCCAACAGTCTCACAAGTGAAGTGTTGTCTCACTTGGAAGTACTGTTTGGGGCCCTGAATGGTGGCAAGCCCTCAAGGAGGTGGCATCCAACAATAAAGACCCTCACCATCCAGGACATGCCCTCTTCTCATTACTACCATCAGGGAGGAGGTACCATAGCATAAGAACCCACACTCAAAGTTTTAGGAAGAGTTTCTTAACCCCTGCCATCATATTTACGAATGGTCCATGAACCATAAACGTTAACCTGTTATTCCTCTTGTTTACTATTTAGTTATTTATTTTAACTTTTAATACTTGTCATCTCTTGCACTATACTGCTGCCATGAAATAGTAAACCTTATGACATATGTCCATGATAATAGACCTGATTCTGATTCTCTAAGGCCAATTTCACTGAGAAAGAAGTAAACCTGTTGTGAAGAGCTACAAGACTGAATGTTGTCTTTCAGATTAGATGTTCAAATGTGACTCCACCTGCACTTTTGGGGGCCCAGAATCTGCCCCGTGGGATATTTTGAGTAAGAGCAGAGAGCTCCATGATGCTTTCATGAAATCTACCTTTCATTTGACATTACTAAAAGAGCTGATGTTTTACTCATTGCTGTTTGTGAGGCCAGCCTGCGTACAGGATGACTGTCTTGTAATTCTACACAGCAATGGCAATTCCACTTCAAAAGGCTTCAAATGTCTTTACAACATGTTGGTGCTATGTAAGATAATGTACTTTCTTTATCTTTATCTTAACTGTGCCTATTTAACAGAGGAAGGTAAGCCACTTTACAGCTACAATCTATATGGATAAACAGTTTGTGTCCTGACGTTGTACATTGAGAAGTATAGACAAATATTATTTCTCCTTGCTGTGCTATATGACTATGACTATGACTATGCTGTTCCATTAACTCTTGTTAAAATGAATAAAATTACCTGTAGTTCACAAGTTTAGCAGTGCCATTTAATAAGTATTCCATGTCTTTTAACAGAGAAATATCACTAAGGATTGATGATGCAGAGAATTTAAGTCCAGAACTATAAATTGTGTGACAAGGGTTTGGAAGAGTAGGTTAAAATTAAAGTAAATAATAATTATCCCACTATTGTAAGTTCCTTTCTTCACTAATGCAGACTAACCAGATAGCATATGATAAAGACCTCAAACCAATATGATCCCAAATACAAATGGTATGAATCAGATTCATATTTATCATTGCTGACTCGTATGATGTGAAATTTGTTACTTTTAGGCCAGCAGTCTGGTGTAAAAAAACATAAGATTACTATAAATTACAAAAAATATATAAATCGAGTGAAAAAAGAAAGAGAAATACTGGCGGGGGCGGGGTTGTTCATTATTTATTTATTTATAGTTAGCAAAACAGCAAGGAGTTTCCCCTTCAAGCCACGTCATCCCAGCAACTCATGACAAATCTGACCAAACCTAACCTAATCAAGGGACAATTTACAATGAGCAATTAACTTACCCGGTATGTCCTTGGACGGTGGGAGGAGGACCCAGGGAAGACCCAGGCATTCCACTGGGAGAATGTACGGAGACTCCTTACAGAACAACACCGGAATTGAACTCTAAACTTGGTAATAACCCAAGTTGTAGTAGTGCCCTGTTAACTGCTACACTACAGTGGCGTTATGAGATAGTGTGATATTTATTGATGGCTGAGTCTAGTTAAAAATTTCATTGTTTTTTGATCATACATTTATTTATTAGGAATCCAGATTCAATGGTTAATTATTGGTATTTTTGAGGAGTTTTAAACTAATATGAAGAGGTTTGATTTATCTGCAATGACACTACATTTTGGTAAATGTAGTCCTTATGATATTAATATATACAAAGCAGGACAACTTTAATTTCTTATTTAAGTGCACTAAAAATGGGGCAATAGAAGTGGGAAAACTCCTTGTCCTTCTGACTCATTAGGAAACCATAAGATGGTGGAAAGCTTACATACCTGGGCAGCTCGAAGTGACAAATCCACTTCCCCAGCCAGTCTGTGATCAGCATTTGACACTCTGCACATGACTTAGACTTAAAATTGAATTGCAGTTCAAATTACAATAGCAGGGGACTGTTGACTTTATTGTAGTCTCTTCAGTCCTTTATTTATTGAACGCAGGAGTTTAAGAGCAAGACTTTTGAATGATGATTTTTAGCATGCCCTTGAAATTCAAGTTGAACATAACATGGTCTATCAATCACCAGAATGTACACAATGTGAAGTTGTATATCAGATGTTTGAGCTGGTGAGAGGAAGTACACTCCAACACAGTTTAACTGGATGTCAAGAGGATTAGTAGTGTATTACGCGCTTCAAAAGTTTGACACACAGATGTCCCAGGAGATCATAGGAAAGGCAGTTATGGTCAGCAAAGTAATCAAACAGATGAAAGATCTCTTTTGATTATCACTGGTCCGGTTACAGTCAGAGATTGAACAGGAGAACACTGCATCTCAGATACTGTGTTAAAATCATCTTCAACGTAAATCCCTAATAATGTGTGGAATTGAGGAAATCTGTATTCGGAAGCACAGAACTGTTACTTTCAGTAATCTCATCACTGCTGTCAGTCATTTTATCACTGCTGATTATTGAATAGGGACCAATATTAGGATAAACACTGCATTCTGCAAGTGGTAATATTACAAAATTGTTAATTCCTAGGTATTGCAACTTCTATCATGTGATTCATAGAAAGTTTTAATTCTCACCAATAAAACCATAAATTGATCATACGGAATATATTATATACTTCAATTACTTCTCAAATGTATCATACTTGGACAATTCAACCAATCCAATCACAAATAAATAATTCAGTCAAGAAAAAATGTTGGCATATCCCTTAATTCTAATTTTTCAGTTACATGAGGGATCCATTTATCATTTGATAACAAAGAAGTTGCCATAGTTCCCTGAAATATAAGTCAGTGTGTTCTTTCCCAGCAAGAGTAAATCAATTATAATTTGAAAATTTTAAGCACTCTTTCAAAGGAGCATATTTGATCACATATTTTCAAAACCATATTTTTTTCATAACAGTTTAAATAAATATTTTGTTAATAACGGTCCTTAAAATACTAAAAGTTAACATTTGAATGTGAATTCTCAATAAATGCACTTCTTGATAAAAAAGCAGAAGTATTTTTAATTCGGCTCAGCCATTAATAATCTCACTCTTTGTGAATTTCTTGCTCTCAGGTTGTTAGTAAGTGCTGTCTGGTGAAGATGATCCTCATTACTGAAGAGAAGAAGGTAATATAGTAGGACAATTATAAGACCATAAGACCATTGGATATACAAGCAGAATTAGGCTATTTGGCCCATCGAGTCTGCTCTACCATTCCTTCATGCTAATTTATTATCCTTCCAACCCCATTCTCCTGTCCTCTCCCCATAAACTTTCACACCCTGACTAATCCAGAACCTAACAACCTTTCCTTTAAATATACCCAATGACATGGCTTCACAGATGTCTGTAACAATGAATTACACCTATTCACTACCCTCTAGCTAAAGAAATTCCTCCTCATATCTGTTCTAAATGGACTATCCTCTAATCGATGCTGTGCCCTCTGATCGTAGAATCATCCAAGATAGGAAACATATTCTCCACACCGACACTATCTAGGCCTTTCAATATTCAATAAGTTCAGTTTCAAGTTTAATTGTCATTCAACCATACCTGAATACTTATGAATACAGCCAAATGAATAGCGTTACCCCGGGACCAAGGAGCAAAACACAGTACCAACAATCACACAGAGAACACAGTGTATATAGCACGTATGAGATATCAGAACAATACAGTCACATAAAAAAATATATAGTCCAAGATCCCAAGTCCATGGTTGCTGTAGAAATCTGCTGTTAAACAAAGTTCAGTTTGGCTTCTGCTGCACAAGGACTGGAGGTGGCATCGGTGCCAGCTTGGACACCGCACACATTGCCTCTAGTGGAGCACACCCACTCTAACCCCTCTCCCCAGGCGACGCTGTGGCTTGAGGCCTAGTGGTCACTATAACCGAGGCCATGCAGCTTCCCCACTGACCGCCCCTGCTGTCCTCCAATAAATCAGCGAATCAGGCTTGCAGCATTCCACATTGACAAAATCCAACAGGGTATTGTGATCACAAGAAAGGCGACTAAGACGATCACTCGCTGTGAGACTGCACACCTCCTTTCTGCACTGACTCCTCTGATGCCTTTCCGACACAGGCAGCATTACGATCCACATCAAGTCCAGCTTCTCCAGATTTTCTGCTAAAGAGCAACTAGCTGATGGGGTACTTTAAAATCTTAATGTCCAGCAGGGTCCTATGATCATAAAAAGTACATTTAAAAAGGACAATAACACTTTTGGTTTACCCCGTAGAAGCCGCTGTGACTGATCACCATCATCTTACCGGAAAATGAGATTACAGTGAGATTCCCTCCTCATTCTTCTAAACTCCAGCAAGTACCGTCCCAGAGCCATCAATCACTGCTCATATGTTGACAGTTTCATTCTTGGAATTATTCTTATGAACCTCCTCTGGACCCTCCCCAATGTCAGTATGTCTTTTCTTAAGTAAGGGGCCTAAAACTGTTCACAATACACCAATTATGGTCTGACTAAAACCTTATAAAGCCTTAGCATTACATCTTTTTATACTGTCATCCTCTCAACACGAATGCTAACATTACATTTGCCTTCATTTTCACCTTCTCAACTTGTAAGTTAACCCTTAGGGAATCCTGCACAAGGACTCCCAAGTCTCTTTGCACTTCTGACTTTTGAATTTTCACACTATATAGGAAATAGTCTATGCCTTTAATTCTTCTACCAAGGTGCATGACCATGCACTTCCTGACTATATTCCATCAGCCACTTCTTCGCCCATTCTTCCAATCTGACTAAGTCATTCTTCAGACTTCCTGCTTCCTCAACACTACCTGCCCCTCCACCTGTCTTTGCATCATCTGCAAACTTGACCACAAAGCCATCAATTGTTGATATAAAATGTGAAAAGAAGTGTCCCAATAGATAGATAGATAGATATACTTGGTTGATCCTGAGAGAAATTGGGTTTCGTTACAGCTGCACCATCCAAGAATAGAGCATAAGTATAGCAATACAAAAACCACAAACAATCAAACAACAAAATGCAAACTATGCCAGATGGAAAAAAGTCCAGGACCAGTCTATTGGCTCAGGGTGTCTGACCCTCCACGAGTGAAGCTGCAAGTTCGATGGCCACAGGCAGGAACAGCCTCCCATGCCGCCCAGTGTTGAATCTCGGTGGAATGTGGCCAAAGTCCAACAGTAAAAAGTTCAATATCTGGTCTACAAACCCGTTCCTCGATCATAATATGACCAGGATTGCACCATCTGTTGTTAACCAGAACAGTAAGCACCCAACTCCTTTATGCTTACCGCTCTCAGTGTACTTCCGGTCAGCCGGAATGGTCTGGAAGCCGTCCATGGAGAAGTTTTGATTGGGTATGTCCTCGTGCAGTCCCGGTCCAGTGAAACACATAACACTGCACTCCCAAATGTTCTCTGATGCCTGGCTAGCGCCGTGAACTCGTCCATTTTATTACCCACCAAACTCCTCTTCTCCATAAGTCTCTGTTGTCTCGATCCGATCCGCTTTCCTCGACTTTGTGATCCCCCTCTGCATCCTCTGTGTGTGTTCCTCCAGATTTCAGCAGGGGTATCCGCCACTCTGCTCGGTAAACCGACCAGCATTAGCACAAACAGCTGGTCCCTGGAATGAACAATGCAACCATGCTTCTTTCCCGCTTGTCGGGATGTAACTATTTCCAGTACTAAAGACCCAAATAAAACCCTCTCTACCAGCATGTTAGAGAGGGTGCAGCTTCGACGTGTTACAGTGAAAAAAAAATTAAAAATAACGTAAGTTAAAAAGTAAGAAGAAAAAAGTAAGAATCCCATCGGAACGGCTGTAACAGGCTGCATGCACGACCGGCGCATGCGCACTATGCGTGCAATACCCTCTTGAGCATCACTAGTCACTGGCAGCCAACCAGATAGGCTCCATTTATTCCCACCCTTTGCCTCCTGCCAGTCAGACAATCTTATATATATTTATTTATTATCTCATTAGTTAGTTAGTTATTTAGTTATTTATGCATGTATTTATTTTGTTTGATTTTTGTTTTTTTTCTGATTGATTGATTGAGTCGGCCCTATCTATCCATGCTACCATTCTTCTATTGATGTTGACATCTTTTCTATAATACCAGAGGTTGTTGTCTTGTTAAGCAGCCTTATGTGTGGCACCTTGTCAAATGCCTTCTGAAAATCCAAGTAAACAATCAACTGACTCTCCTTTGTCTATCCTACCTGTTACTTCCCAAAAGAACTTGAACAGATTTGTCAGGCAAGTTTTCCCCTTCAAGGAACCATGCTGACTTTGTCCCACCTTATCATGTGTCTTCAAGTATCTCAAAACCTCATCCTTAATAACTGACTAATTGTTTGCTCTTCAAACCTTGAAGCCCCTGACATGCAGTCCTTCCAATTCTTCTGGTTAAAGTGAAATCTGTTTCAAGTTTAGACAAGAATCTCAACAGCTGAAGGAGACAATGCAGGAAGATAATTAGATGTTGTTTTAATGAAACTAAGCAAGGTGACTCATTGATCTGGAAATTGCTTGCTATTTTTTATTGTTATGCAAAAGCAGGCAACACTGATTGCATGAAATCTAATTAAAGCTACTGTTGTATATATGTTCACCTATTGCCTGATGAATAAAGCAGAAATACTTTGTTCTGGCCTCATCACAAAAGCGTGTAAGACGGAAAGAAGGAGACATGAGAAGTTGTGAATAAGCAACAACATGGATTTATTTGTATGATAAAAGGAAAGCATTGTTCCATGCTTAGGTTACACTGCAGTACCTAAAATTACTCAGAAGTGTAAATCTGATTTGGAGTGTAATGGGTAGTTGCTCAGAAACAGAATGAGGTGTACTTTCACCATTGTACATGATATGAAATGTATTGTTTTGTGGCAGCAGTACAGCGTGAAAACATAAAAACAGTGCAAAATAAAAGCAATAATGAGATACTCTTCATAGACCGTTCAGAACACTCATGGTGGAGGGAAAGAAGCTGTTTCTAAATTATTTAGTGTGGGTCTTTTGGCTTCTTTACTTCTTCCTTGATGGAGGTAATGAGAAGAGGGCGCATCCCATATGGTTAGGGTCCTTAGCGATGGATGCTGCCTTTATGAGGCTCCGCATCTTGAAGATGTCTGTATGGTGAGGAAGGTACTGCCAGTGATGGAGCTGACTGAGTCTCCAACCTGTTCCGATTCTGCAAACTATCAAAGTGCTGTCCACACTACACCTACAGAAATGTGCTTGTCTTTGGTAACATACCAAATCTCAAACTCCTAACGAAGTAAATCCACTAGCATGCCTTCTTTATATTTGTACAAATGTGCTGAGCTCAGGGCAGATGTTTACACCCAGGAAATTGAAACTGTTATCCCTTCTACTCTTTATCTCACGTTAAACGTCTCATCCTTATTGTTTAAAATTTTCATGAGTTCATTCCTCAATGTCTGTTTTCTCACCTGCAACCCAACAGTACTTTAATAAACTCTTCTTCCCTTTGAGGCTGGCTTCTTTTTGGTTATCACTTGTGTTGCCCAATTATTAATAGCTATGTCTTCAATTTAAACACCTGACCATATAGATTGGAAGGGCAGGGTGTTGAGAGTAGAGCAAGGTTAAATTGCTCTGGGCACGAAGCGATAAGGAAAGGTCAAGAGTGGCATCTTCGGCAGTGAGATCTAGGTCCAAAGTGATTTGCCACAGCAGGGCCTGGGTCCTAATGTGGGGTAAGATCCAATGTTCAGACAATTTAAACGCCAGCCCAGTTAGACTGGGGCTCCTGTCTATGCGCAATAAGGCTGTGAGACTGCCCATGGCTGCTGTGCTTTGTGTCTGCAAACTTTGCAGCAATTTGTTCTGCTAATATGATGATCTAAACACTAAGGTTTTGGGCATACTCTAGGCTGCTCTGGGGATTTGGATCTAAGTACTCAATTTGGTTCGGAATGCTCTTGTTATTGCTTGCTTCTATTTTTTGCTTGATTTGTTTTTTTCTCTCCTTCTCTGTACAAATTGGAGGTTGGTCTTTATTTTTCTAACTGGGTTTCTTGCTTTTCACTGCCTGTAAGCAAACAAATCTCAAGGTGTACAATTTATACATTCTTAGATAATAAATGTGCTTTGAATCAACCTGGAGCCCATAATTGAGGAAATACTTTTGAATAACTTTGCCACACTATTAATGCACAATTAAGGTGTCTTTTAATACTCTCTTTAAAACCTGTCACTGATTAATGCAGGATCTTGAAACTGTTAAACACCATTTTTCAGGGCCAACAGTTTTTATCCCTGTCATTCTGGAAAGGAATGTCTAATGTAACAATAGGTCAGATTATCCTGGACCCTGGCCTATTGCCCAGCCTCTGGGTGCAGAAGAATAAATAAGATTGTTCCTGAAGCTGTGGAGACCCTAAACAAAAAGTAGGCCTCAGGAATGTCTTAACACCTGTTAAAAGCTTTTGAAATTTTTGTAACTTTCTCAGAAAGGAACACTTCAAGGTTATTTAAACAAACTTAAATTGGAAAGGAAATTAAGAAGCACAGATTTTGACGTACAAGATCACATTCAAGTTTATTGTCATGCAGGTTCTTACACAGGTATACATGCCCAAAAATTAACTTTCACAAAAGACAACACAAACATACATTATACTTTATTTAAATGACAAAATAAATAAAACTAATTACTAGCAAATAACTAACAAATATTAAAACAAATTAAAATAACTTTCAGTGAATGCTGTAGGCATTTGTGTGCTAAACACGCTGATAAGAAATAAACAGGTTTCAAGGATTCAGATCAATGAGGAAGAAGGAACACTTCAAAATTGCTGTCAAGTTTTTACAAAACACTAAGTCTAAAACACTATCTGGAATGAAAAAAGTCTTATGCCCTTCTGCTTGTCGGTGACTCCAATTTCAGATGACTGGTCTGGAAAACCTTCGAGGTCCTGGACACTGATTGTGATCCCAGTCCATGGAGAAGTCCAATGAGCTTGTACACTACTCACACTTATATAATCAAGAAAACCAATGCTTCTTTTCTAATCTACACATTCCAGTCAGCTTCCATTCTAAAGCTAATTATTTCTTAATTAATTTCATATTGTCAACTGAACCTGTCCCCCTTGTCTCCCAGATAAAAGAGTGATTGACTCTGTAATATGATATTGTTATTTCATATTCCTTGATGTCTCATGCCTGAATACTTCAAGGCCTCAAGGAACCAATGAATCAAGACCTTTTGTTTTACTTATTTTCCAGATTAACATTCCTGCTCACAGTGGACACTGTGGATTGACAACTCCATTTGGTATAAAAAGATTTGTTTTTAACCATCTCGTTACACAATTCTGACCGAATGTTCGGAGGCTGAAAACAAGAGTCCATCCAGACTCATTCACTTCAGCAAGTCAGACTCCACTGTTGGATTCACTGGTGGACCCTGGGATTGAAACAGGAGTCAAATGTACTGACACCTGAGGTTCAAGGAGATCTAAGTAGTTGATTCTTTATTGCAGGTGGTTCCTTACAGAACCAATGGCTCTTTTAAATTAACTGCGTGAGCCAAAGCTGTGTTTCTTACCTCTGACACTGTATGCTTAAGTGTAACAATTTTAGGCAGTAGTATAAGCCTATCAAAATTGCAACTCCCTAATACCTTCTTGGCTCAACTTTAATTTTATGGCTATGCATTCTGTGAAATGTTTTGAGTCCATTGCTGCAAAATATAGTCCAACAATTTGCTTTATGCAGTTTGCAAAGGGATTACAGAGAACATATTTACTCTGTTGATACCAGTAAGAAAACCCAGGTATCTTTAAATTAGAGAATAGTCATAATCATACTTTATTAATCCCAGCGGAAATTGATTTTCGTTACAGTTGCTCCATAAATAATAATAGCAATAGAACCATAAATAGTTAAATAGTAATATGTAAATTATGCCAGTAAATTATGAAATAAGTCCAGGACCAGCCTATTGGCTCAGGGTATCTGACCCTCCAAGGGAGGACTTGTAAAGTTTGATGGCCACAGGCAGGAATGACTTCCTATGACGCTCAGTGCTACATCTCGGTGGAATGAGTCTCTGACTGAATGTACTCCTGTGCCCACCCAGTACATTACGTAGTGGATGGGAGACATTGACCAAGATGGCATGCAACTTAGACAGCATCCTCTTTTTAGACACCACCGTGAGAGAGTCCAGTTCCATCCCCACAACATCACTGGCCTTACAAATGAGTTCGTTGATCCTGTTGGTGTCTGCCACCCTCAGCCTGCTGCCCCAGCACACAACAGCAAACATGATAGCACTGGCCACCACAGACTCGTAGAACATCCTCAGCATCATCCTGTATCCAATGTATCTGTATTGGATGGTGCAGTGAAGAAAAGGAGGCAAGAACCATCTCATTGGGTTTCAAATAGAAAACAGCATGCAATGTGAATTTTAATACCTTACCAGGATCATATTATCCTCATTGCTACAGAAAGTGTATAGCAATGCAGGAAAATAAAAGGAACCCACTGTTTAATAGCCACAAATGTAAAACAAATAGAACCATACAATATGACTAATACATAACTAAAAATATAGTATTGAAATCTGGAATCTGGTGGCAGTTGTAACCTACTAGTTTCATCACTGTTTCTAAATTGTTTTATTTTGCACTGCACATGAATTGAAATGACAGAACAATGTTGACTCAAAATAACATATTCCTATCAGTTTGTACTTTTGCAACAACTGGAGCTTAGGGCTTAGCTAATGAGATGGAACAACTTGTTATAAAACAGGGGTATATCATTACATACGAAACAATGCTTTATAGTGTAGTGGTAAATGAAAAGAGTGCAGAGTCTGCACATTGATCAACAATCCACAGTGAGCAAACTGTGATGTTCAGAACATGTATAACATGCTGGAAAAAATGTGATTAAGGTGAAGTACTTCTGAGTATACTGTATAATATCACATATCAATGTTAAATCACAGAAGTTGTTATAGCAATTCAAATAGTTAAATGTCAACACAGTCTTGAATAGAGATCTGGGTGTGCTTCTACTTGCAACCTTCAAGTGCTATCAAAAGGACAAGTTTCAGTACTCTTACTCTGTGTGCTTTTAAGCCATGTCTCCAGAGGTGGCAAGTGATTGCTTCAGAATCATGTTTCAATGCACTATGACACTATAGTCAGCAGCCATTCTGAATCCTTTTTATGATGTGTTGCGCATACACGCTTCCTTCTTTTGCAGACATGGCTGCTACCATGTTGTATCTACCTATCCTTTAGAGATTTGTCTTCACTTGATACTGTGTTTACATTTGTTAAGGAAAAAAGTACAAATTCTCCTTTGTGATGGTGCGTGAGTTCCAAAAGGTTATGTTCTAACATGGGAAATCTTGTCTGATTTCTATTAAGATTCTTAAAGATTCCTCAGTTCAAGTTGTTTGACACAGGAAGATTGCAACAAAATAGTCATACAAATTAAATAGTGCTGCCTGCCTACAGCTCCAACCGGTGGGTTTGATCTGTACTTCTTGAACTGCCAGCGTAGAGTTTGCATATCCTTTTGCGAATGTGTTTTCCTGTGTTATCTGATTCCCTGCCATATCCCAAAGAAATATGAATTATTGTAAATTATCCATCACGTAGGTATTTTGGGAGTTGCTGGAAATATGAAGGAAAATAGGCTACAGGCAAATTAGTAGGACTTGGATTTCTCTGAGAGAGAATATTGATTCAATGGACTGAATGGTTTCTTTCTATGATGTAAGAAAATATGGAATGAAATGTAATATCTTCTGAGGAACTTTCCAAAAGATTCATTTTAAATATATTTTTTTCTTTTGTAAGATCATTTTAAAAATAGATATAGATTCTTTTACTATTGACAATCAGAAATAATTGTGATGTAATTTTATTGGCTTATGATATGTTTTGCAAGTTGGTTGTCTTTAACCTCACTGAAAAGACAAGTTGTTGTGGAAAGTTTCTTTTGGTTTTATCAGATTGCTACAACCTGCCGGTATGCATGTTGTAGCGATCAGGTTACACCGTGCTCCCGCTTGCAGCTGGGGGCTGGGGGTCCAGGGTTCTTCATGAGAAACAGCTGGGTTTGGTCAAGTGGGAGTCCATCAGTCTCTTTTTATATTTTTCCACTGCAGGCTTTCTGAACAGACAGGCAGTCAGTCAACCTGTTACGTGCCTGTGAGTCCAGCAGTCAGGCAACATTGTGGACAAAGAATGCACCAAAAGTTAGAGGAAACACATATTTAATTTGATCATCACATTTCCTGCACAAAATACACAGCACCCTGGATACTGGGGCCCAGCTTTAATGCTCCTCTGATCTGATGTAATATATGGTTCTTCCTCCAGCCATATCACCACAGTACTCCACTAGAATCTGTTGAATTGCCAGGCAAAATCTAAACCAGATCAAGTTGGACAGTTATCCAAAGAGTATCAATGATATTTCAAAAGGTGAGACAATATTTAAGAACTAGAAATGTAAGATGCTATGAGGAGATCTGTGTTAATCCTGTTGTTCAAACTGACAAGGCAGAACATAAATGACCAGAGTGTGCATCTATACTGTAACAACATTGTCAACCATTCTGGAGAGCTGTGGCATGAATGAATATGTGATTTTAAGTGAAGAGCAAAACACTGTTGACACTATTTTGAAATAAGCAGTTGACCACTGTCTTGATAAAGCAGGTCAGTTTTACTCTGTCCAATTTGATGACTTAACTGTCTCATAAAATTCTGGGAAACGTTGTCGAAGGACAAAAACAGGTAATGGAAGTCTTACACTCCTGTCCATTTCATGTTAAATTTAGGTTAAAATTAGGTTATTCTCATTTTTGTTGCAGCCTTTTGTACTCCAAACATTTATTGTTTTGTTTTTAAGGGAGATAGATGGACAGTTTTCTGGTGACCATTCTAAACTAATTAATACTAATGTCTGTCATGATTATCAGGCATTAGGTCAGAATTGGAAGAGCACAGGAGGAGAACGCAGTGGTCCAAACCACTGAGTGGCTTAAATTAATAGATATGAATTTTAAAGATTTGGAACTGCAGCCAGTTTGCAATACATTGCAGATCTAATTTCGATTAGAAACTGAATTTAAATAGAGTACATTAAGGGTCAAAGACAAAAGAAAATCTAAGTAAAGTTAAACTATTTAGTGTTGTTTCAGCATTAAAAAAAGCATGTAGCAAGTATAGATATTAGCATAAGACAGATACTGTAACTTTAGGATTACAGAAAGAGAGAAGTACGGACTTGTGTTGCATTGTAGTGTTGCAGAACCTCAACTAGATACTCCCACACCTTTATGAGAAGTTTGTGGAGATGTTAGACTCCTGGTTCTCTTTCCACTTTTAATGGGCTGGATTAAACAGTCCCAACAAACCAAGTGTCCAGGAGCTGTGATAATTGGCATACAAGAACAACAAAGTAACTTAAACCTAATTTATTATCATAAAGTAGAAAATACAAACAAACTACACAGATTACTACATAACAAGTCATAAAGAGGTCACAAAGAGACTCATGTTTTTAATTACTCCTTGATTGTTGATGTTTTCGGAGGATATCTGAATTCCAACTCACTCATGAAACCACCCCTGGATCATAATTTTGTTTTACAGAATCTCATATAACACATCCACCAATTGAATATCTAACCCTTGAACAGCAGTGAATCAGAGATCAGAATTCAATAGCAAGTGCAAATTAAAATAAAGCAGGAACAAGCAGAGTGGCTTTTGTTGGAGTGGCCATGTTAGAGTTGAAATTTTGAGGCTTTAGAACTTTGGGGCTTCAGTGAAGAGAGGCTTGAGCGAAAAAAGGCAAGAAGCTGTAGGTAGATTTTTGTTTCAGCTTATTTATTGCCTTTATAATTGTACCATTAAAGCAAAGGAATGCCATCCAGGATAGTTGAATGCTCCTCTTGTGGGATGTAGGAAGATGGGGAATCTCCAGAGTCCTTAGCGACTTCACCTGCAGAAGTGTATCCAACTGCAGCTTCTAACACTCTGCATGAAGGAGCTGGAACTGAAATTGGATGCTAATGCAGAGAACCCCTATGGCAATCCCCCTCAACAACATGTACACCACTTTGGATACTGTTGGAGGGGATAACTAGCACGGAAAAGTCACAGTGATCAGGTCTCTGGTTCTGTGGCTCAGAAGGGAAGAGGGGAGAAGAGGTGAGCTGTGGTGATAGGGGATTTATTAGTTATGAGGACAGAAAAGAGATTCCATGGAAGAGAACAAGATTCCTAGATGGCATGTTGCCTCCCTAGCACCAGGATCCAGGACATCTTGGATTGAATCCTCATCATTCATAAGTGGGAGGGTGTGCAGCCAGAGGTCATGGACCATGCTAGTAGGTAGGAAAAGGGATGTGGTTCTACAAAGTGTGTTCAAAGAGTTATGTGCAAAACTAAACAATAGGACCTCTAAGGCTGTGATCTCAGAACTGCCTCTGTGCCATGTGATAGTGAGGACAGAAATGGGAAGATCATACAATTTAACACATGGCTGAGGAGCTGCTGTAAGAGGGAAGGCTTCAGATTTCTGGATCATTAGGCTCTCTCACAGGAATTTTGGGACCTTTACAGAGGAGACTTTTTGCACCTAAACCGGGGGGGGGGGGGGCGCGGGAGGGGAAACTCACAGCACACTGGGGGTCAAGGGGTCAAGTTGCAGAAGGATGGAAACCAGAGAGCCAGAACAGATAGTAGAGTGTTTCTGAAGACAGATTTTGTTAAGACCTCAGACAAAGTTAGGAAGCAGAGGGATGAGCATGATGAGACTAATGTTCTTAGTTGCGTATATATCAATGCAATTATAGTAGGAAAGGCAGATGAGCTGTGGGCATGGATCAACACATGGAGTTTTGATATTGTATTCATTAGTGAGATCTGGTTGCCAGAGGATTAAGACTAGCAGCTCAGTATTCCTGGGTTCTGCTGTTTTAGACATAATAGTGCGGGAGGGATTAAAGAGGAAGTGAAGGCATTACTAGTCAGGGAAAATGTCACAGTAGTGTTTAATCTGGACAGACTGGAGAATTCATCCAGTGAGGCTTTATGGGTGGAACAGAGGAATAAGAAAATTATGACCATGTAAATGAGGCTAGACCGCACAACAGCGCATGGGTTTTAGAGGAACAAATTTGTAGAGAGATCACAAATCTCTAAGAAACATAAGGTTGTGATAGCTATAGTAGGTGATTTTAACTTTCCACATATTGACTGGGAATCCCATATAGTAACAGGACTAGATAGGATAAGGTTTGTCAAATGTGTTCAGGAATGTTATCTAATCAGTACATAGAAATCCCAATGAAAGAGTGTGCAATATTTGATCTTCTGTAAGAGAATGGGATAAGGCAGGTGACAGGGGAACACTTTGCATCTAGTGATCATAAAGCCATTAGTCTCAAACTAGTCATGGAAAAGGATAACGACACACATCAAAGTTGCTGGTGAACGCAGCAGGCCAGGCAGCATCTCTAGGAAGAGGTACAGTCCTGATGAAGGGTCTTGGCCTGAAACGTCGACTGTACCTCTTCCTAGAGATGCTGCCTGGCCTGCTGCGTTCACCAGCAACTTTGATGTGTGTTGCTTGAATTTCCAACATCTGCAGAATTCCTGCTGTTTGCGATAGAAAAAGATAGGTCTGGTTAACAGGTTGAGATTCTAAACTGGGGAGAGGACATGTTTGATGGTATCTGCAAGTTTGGATTTCGGACAGGCTTTTTTTCTGACAAAGTTGTACTTGGTAACTGGGAGACCTTCAAAGTGTAATTTTGAGAGTACAAAGCTTACATGTGTCTGTCAGAATAAAAGGCAAGGATCACAGGTTTAGGGAACCTTGGTTTTTGAGTGATATTGAGACCCTGGTTAAGAAAAAAAGGAAGTGATAGCAGGTATAGGCATGTCGAAACAAATGAGGTGCCTATGGAGTTTAAGAATTGTAAGAGAACACTTAAGAAAGAAATCAGGTGAACTAAAAGAAGCCATAGGGTTTCTCCAGCAGACAAGGAGTATTAGAATGCTAAGGCTTCTACAGTAATATTAAAAGCAAAAGCATTGCAAGGGTCAAAATTGGGTGTCTGGAAGATCAGAATGGTAATTCATGCGGGGAGCCAAAAGAGAGGGGGGAGATTTAAAATTGAATTTTTGCCTCTATAATTACTCAGGAGATGGACACAGAGTTTATAGATTTGAGGCAAGGCAGCATCAGCTCAATGGACCCCATACAGATTACAGAGGAGGAGTTCTTTGCTGTTTCGAGGTAAATCAGGGTGGAAAAATCATTAGGGCCTGACAAGGTGTTTCCTTGGAAGCTATGGGATGTAAATGCAGATATTACAGGGGATTTAGCAGAGATATTTAAGTCATTGTCAGTGACAGGCAAAGATTGGAAGATGGTTAATGTTGTCCTGCTGTTTAAAACAGTCTCTAAGAATAAACACAGAAGTTAAAGGCCAAAAAGCCTGACATTAGCAATGGGAAAGTTATTCTAAGAGAATGGATATATGAGTATTTGGTTAGACAGGGATTAATTAGGGAAAGTCAGTGTGGCTTTATGCATGGTATGTCAAATCTAACCAATCTTATAGAGTTTCAAAGGATGTTATCAGGAAAGTTGATGAAGGCAAGGCAGTGGATGTTGTCTATATGGACTTCAGCAAAACATTTGACAAGTTCTCACATGGGAACTTGGTCAAGAAGTTTCAGTCGCTCAGCATTCAAGATGGGGCTGTAAACTGGATAGGACATTGGCTTTGAGTGAAAGTCTGGGGAGTGGTAGTAGATGGTTGCCTCTCTGACTGGAAGCCCGTGACCAGTGTTATGTCACAGGGCTTGGTACCGTGTCCATTGTTCATGATCATATATATTGATGATCTTGGTGATAATGTGGTTAACTGGATCAGCAAATTTGTGAATGAAACAAAGATTTGTGGTGTACTAGATGGAAGACCATCATAGCTTACAATGGGATCCGAACCAGCTGGAAAAAGATGGGCTGAAAGCTGGCAGATGGAATTTAATGCAGACAAGTGCAAAGTGTTGCACTTCAGTAGGACCAGCCAGAGTAGGTCTTACAGTGTGAGCCGCAGAGCACTGAGAGACATAAGGGGTCTGGGAATACTGATCCATAATTCATTGAAAGTGGTGTCACAGGTTGATAAGTTTGTAAAGAAAGTTTTTGACATATTGAGTACAAGAGATGGGATGCTATGTTGAAGTCGTGTAAGACATTGGTGAGGTCTTATTTGGAGTGTTGTGTGCAGTTTTGGTCACCTACTTACAGTAAAGATGTAAGTAAGATTGAAAGTGCAGAGAGAAAATTTACAAGGATTTTACTGGGACTGGAGGACCTGAGTTATAAGGAAAGGTTGAAAAGGTTACAACTTTATTCTCTAGAATGTAAAAGATTGAGGGGAGATTTGATAGAGGTATGCATAATAATGAGGGGTACAGATTGGCTAAATGCAACCAGGTTTTATCCACTGAAACTGAGCTTTAGATTACAACTAGAGGTCATAGGCTAAGGGTTAAAGATGAGATGTTAAAGGGGAACATGAGGGGAAACTTCTGCACCCAGTCAGTGATGAGAGTGTGGAATGAGCTGCCAGCACAAATGAGGAATGCGATTTCAAATTCAAAGTTTGAGAGAAGTTTGTAGAGGTACATGGATGGTAGGGGTATGGAGAGTCAGCTCAATGATTTGCATGGACTGAAATGGCTGAAGGGCTTGTTTCTGGGCAGTAGTTTTGTATGACTCTGTTACTCGATCGTTGCTGCTTTCAGGGGAAATTCAAATTCCGACTCACTCATGAAACCACCCCTGAGTCCTAGTCACCAATCACAGTCCCATGAAACCGGGAAAGGCAGCCCAATATATTCACAGGTTTTACGTGGCAGAGACACCCTGAAAGAGACAAAGTGTTTACTCTTCTGTCTCAGCACAGCCTGTCTTTTCAAATGCATCATGTGCCCATTAATACTGTTCTAATGAATCATCAGTCCACCAATGTTTTGGACTCACCATTCCTTGGATTTACAAAAGAACATTAAGATTTACACACATAAACAATAAGCCCAAATTCAGACACTAAGAATGAATCCTTCAACCTAACTCACGATGAGGCCAACAGATATTTAGTCACTAACAAATCTCCAATATTTATTCTATACAGACACTCTGCAATCATTACTCGTTAACAGACATACAATGCTACGAGACCAGAAAGAGCTAAATTTTCATTTTCACCCTCCAGACATTCATTACAAAATCTAATGTAGCACACCACTCAGCATGTGCAGTACTTCCAGCAATTTCTGTTCTTGCTTTAGATTCCCTATATCTGCAGGAATTTTCTTATTTTCTGCACCATAATGATGATGGATTGCTAAAGATGCAATCTTTTGGCTGATATGTTAACCATGGTCTTCAATCTCTCTCATGGAACACTTATATTTTCCCATGTTTATGAATATAGCCAATACATCTAAAACAGATTATATTGTCATTGGATTTCATGCAAATGTGCTCTGCACAAATTTATTGCCACTTTTCCTTAACCATAAGAGGACCTAAAATGAAATAATAATTAATTGCCTACAAGGCATAATTGGATATCTTTGAAGTTTTGGAAGGTAGAATGAGTGGATGATGTATAGAAGAGAGCAGACAGATGAAAAAAACATATTTTCAAATGAGTGTGGGCAGGAAAGATAAATGTTCTTCACAGTCTCTCTAGAGAATGCATACGTCTATTTAACTGATGGGCTTGATTTTCGTATTTGTGCTATTCCCTCGTCAAATAATGATAGTGTGTGGTAACATTAATTAGAGTGGGAAACCAGGTGCTAGTGGTGACCTTGGGAATTAAGGAAAATGTGGCTAGCATAGCTTATGCCAATTGGAATTGAGGGAAACAGAGGATGCTCAGTTCTCAAGAATGGTCTTTTCTCTAGTTCCAGATGCTTCCTTTCAATGTAAGTGTTCCATATAAACATTTTTGCTTTTATTTCAGATCTCCAACATTTGTAATTTAAAAAAAAATATTTTTGGACTCAAGGATTTCTTTTTGTTCCTGAAGAAGAAAACCGACCTACATGGCCTTCTTCTGACTGCAGTTCAGCCTTGTGTTGGTTTTCTCTGGCAGTTTGGCCATTATGCTGTTCTGATCTGGCTTGAGAAGACATCAGCAATCCTGTGGCAACTTTCACCTATTAAGTATCTAAGGCCATAAAACCATAAGAGATAGCAGCAGAATTAGGCCTTTCAGCCCATTGAGTCTGCTCTGACATTCTAACATGGCTGATTTATTTTCCCTCTCAACCCATTTTCTTACCTCTCCCCTTATCTTTTGATCCCCTTAACTGATTAAGAACCAATCAGCCTCTGATTTAAATATACCCAATGTTTTCCCCTCCGTGGCTGCATGTGACAATGAATTCCACAGATTCACAGTCCTCTGACTAAAAAAAGTCCCACTCATTTCAGTTCTAAAGGGATGTCCTTTGATTCTCAGACTATGCCCTTTGGTCCTAGACTCTCTCAGTACTGAAAATATCTTCACCATGTTTACTCTGTCCAGGCTTTTCAACACTTGGTGGGTTTCAGTGTGATCTGCTCCCTCTCATTTTCCTAAACTCCAGTGAGTACAGACCCAGAGCCATTATGCACCCATCATATGTTAACCCTTTCAGTCCTGGTTTCATTCTTATAAACCTCCCATGAAACCTCTCCAATGGCAGCAGAACATTCCTTAGCTATGAGGCCCAAAACTGCTTACAATACTTCAAATACCTTGTAGAGCCTCAGCATTACTTCCTTGTGTTTACATCCTCTCAAAATGAATGCTAGCATTGTATTTACCTTCTTACTGCTGACTCAACCTGTAACTAAACTTTAGAGAATCCTGCACAAGGAGTTCAAAGTCCCTTTGTACTTTCAATTTCTGAATTTGCTTCCCATTTTGAAAACAGCCTCTGCCTTTATTCCTTCAACCTAAGTGCATGATCATTTACTTCCCTGTACTGTATTCCATAAGCCCACTTTCCCCATTTTCCAAAGTTCTTGAGCCCTTCTGTAAATGCCCTGCTTCTTAAACTCTACCTGTTCCTCCACCTGTCTTTGTATCATCCACCAAATGGACCACAAAACCATTAGATCGATGATCATGTTGCCTGCCCCAATGAACTTTTGTTATAATGCTAGGGAAAATTTTGGAGGAACTCATCAGGCCAGGCAGCTGCTGTAGAAAAGAGTACAGTCGATGTTTTAGGCTGAGACCCTTTGGTCCTGCCAAAGGGTCTCAGCGTGAAGCATTAAATGTACTCTTTTCCAAAAATGCTGCATGGCCTGCTGAGTTCCTCCAGCATTTTGTGTGTGTTGCTTGGATTTCCAGCATTTTCTCTTGTTTATTATGCCGGGAATTGGAATGCATCATTTATGTATCATATGTCAGTGAACTATCTGTCTTCATGGGATCTAGAAGGTGAGTAAAATCAGTCCATGAAATCGAAAGCTGCAGAAACGAAAGAGTTGTGTTTGGAAGGCGAGTGAGTATTTCAGAGCCGTAGAGACAGAAGCAGATTGCAAACAAGAGAATAGCCTGCAGAAAATTGTGTCAGGAGAATGTGAAGCCTCTTGTTTGTATTTTTGTGCAGGAAAGAGAGATTTGGGAGTTGATGATCATGTTGCCGTTCTTTTCTTTCTTGGTTTCATGACTACCTGGAGATTATGAAGCTCTTTGTGAGTGAAATTACATAAAATAATACGTAAATATACTTAGTTTGAAGGCATGACCTTACTGCATGGTTATTAAACTTCATGGAGTAAAGCATTAATTCATTGGAGGAAAATGTGTTTAATTCTGGTCATTTCATTACAGAAAGGACATGCAAGCTTTAGACATGGTGTCAGGATGCCTCCTGGTTTAGAAAGCATGTCTTATGAGAAAAGTTTGAGTGAGCTAGGGCTTTTCCCTTTGGAGGGAAAGAAGGCGAGAGATGATTTGAAAGACTCCTTCTGGTCAAGATGGCACTTGCATACATGATCGACATCTTCTGGATAGACTGTGAAACCATTCTTCTTTTATGCTTTTTATTTCTGTATTTTGTCTTGAATGTGATTCAGCCACTGCTGGAACCTGTGATTTTCAGTCTGAAGATTGTTTGGGTGTTTCAGTGCTTTGCAGTTTCCGAGGGGATTCCGGGAGACAGAGGCAGTATATATGAATCCCGTGGTGAGAAGGCTATAGAACGGGATGTGAGATGATGTTCGACTCCATTTTGCTGATTAAAGTGACGAGGGTGATTGATATATCGAGGCAAATGTGGAAGGGGAGTTCCGGTTGCCTGCCTTTTGATCACTGTTGCCAGAGAGGGGAGACTGCCTTTGGATGTCTGGTGGGATCGTTCTGCTGCCGGTTTGGAGAGATTGCCTTTTGAATGCTGGTGCGATTGCTGTGCTGCTGAAGAGGGGAGTGCCTGCCACTGTGCTCGGAGAATGTTACCCAGGTTTTCTGCCTTTGGGATATGGACATGGACTATAGAGATCTTATTCAGTCTTCTATTTTTTTTATACTCTGTGTTTTTCCCCCGATCCTTCTAGGTTTTATTGTGTGTAATGGGAAGGAGATTTTTGGGTCGATATGCTTGTTCCATTTTTGTTCTATTTTTGTGAAGGGAGTTGTTTTGAGGGTTGATGAATATTCTACCGTTCTTTTCTTTCTTGGTTTCATGGCTATCTGGAGAAGAAGAAATTCAGAGTTTTATACTTTGATAATAAATGAACTTTTGAACCTTAGAAGTGTACAAGATAATAAGAGGCACAGATCAAATGGACATACAGAGATTTTTTTCCCCCTAGGTGGAAATAGTTATTATAAGGAGTCATAATTTTAAGATGATTGGAAGAAAGTAGAGGGAGGATGTCAGAGGTAGGTTTTTCACACAGAGTGGTGCGTGCTCAGAAAGCACTGCTCGGGGTGATGGTAGAGGAAATAACATTAAAGACATTTAAGGGACTCTTAGATAGGCACATGAAGACAAGAAAAATGGAGAGCTATGCAGGAGGGATTAATCTTCGAGTAGGTTGAAAGGTCGGCATAATATTTTGGGCCAAAGGGCCTGCTTAGTGCTGTATTGTTTGATGTTCTATTTTCTTTGCTCCTCAGTTATATCAATAAATAAAGCAAATCTTTGATCATTATGTAGATTTAATAAATTTTATAAAAGCAATTATTCTTTAATAACAAACATTTTAAACTTCAGATTTGACAAAAAAGTACTTCTTGATTTGTTACCTCTGAGCTACTACAAATTTGCTTTCCAACTCTGTTTATGGCACATTCATGGTACTGATATTTCCTGATTAATATTTTATTTTTAACTATCAGTAGAGCACGTGTAAAGAAGGAGTTTAAGGCCTGCAGGATTATTTGGTTTATCCATTTATAGCTGATGCATCTTTTATCTTGGCCTTAACTTTAAACTTTCCTGGGAGATTTTCCAGATGCAGCAAAAAAAAAGCATTTGTACTTAAAAACCTGTTGGAGAGCCACTGTGCAGTGGACCAAGCTGACCTCTTTTTATTACTTCAAAGAGAAAGCTTAAGAATCTTCTTGATGCCAATTATCCTGCGACTGTGACAAGCCTGAAAAGCAATTCGAGATGGTCTTCATGTGTTCGCATGCCAAAGCTAAAATCGCATAACTTGAAATTCTGAAAAGACGTTATTCCAGCAGGGCCAAAGAGTTTGCCTTATAATCAGTTAAAAGAAAGATAGAAAAAAATGTATTTATATATTACCTTTTATTGTCCCCTTCGAGAGGCCACAAAGCTTTTTATAGCCAAATATGTTCGTGTGATGTAAAGTCACTGCTGGAATAAAGGAATCTTATGATCTTATGGTCTCTTTACCCATTAGAATCTATTAAAGATAGACATTGCATTTACAGCCTCAGTGATGCTTAAGACCTCTAATGAACTGCCATTGCAGATACTCCTCCATATTCTATGCAATGTGCAGAGGATAAAATGGATACCATGACTAGTGTTGGATTTGGAGGCAAGAGAAAGTCAACAGGAGGCAATGATCCAATCCCAGCTTGTGGCAGGGGATTAGATATATGCATTTAGACTGGAGAGTGTGGGGGGGGGGGGCGACAGGGAATCAAACTGTGATCAGTGGTGGTGGGACAATGAGAAGGTTGAGGTAATTAGATACCAGCAGTTTGGGATGGTTAAGGCACACGGAATTCATTAAATGCACAAGGGTGAGTAGCCTTGGAAGAGGATTCAGTTGCATTATTTCCTGGAAAAGTAAAATGAATTTCAATTGTGTAATACTGAAAATGAAGCAGTGCCCCTTCCTGCTCTTTGAACTACCATAAGTGAAAGATATTTACTATTCAGTTTGGATTACAGGTGAAGACCTCTGTTTAATATTACAGCCAATTGTCATATCTTTGACAATTAGATTTGTATTGTCACCTTGTTAATATGTCTGTCTGTCTGACCTGAACTCATATTTTCTGAAATGAAACTTAAGCAAGGACCCGCAGAGATAGAGTTAATGCATAAGTAAAAGATCTCATGAATATCAGCTGTGGGTTGTGGAAAAGAGGGGAAAAAATTGCATAGATGATTTTATCAGCAGCTGAGATGCATTAAAAAATCAATGACTGAGCAGTACAGAAGAATTCAGTCTTAGATTACTTTGATTCAACTATGCAGACATAATGTATTTAAGTGAAAGAAGAAAAAACATTGAAGGAAATGCACATATTAAAAAGCTATTTGTACTCTTGACTAAGAAGTACATAGGAGTGAATAACTGATGAATTAATTTTTCACATATTTTCTGTCTTTGTTTTCCTGATCAAGTAGGAAAAACATGTGGTACTTGCAATTACTGAGGGCTGTAAGATCTTTGCTGTGGAGTATTTTTCTAAATATTTTCCTCATAAATAAATGCACTGGAAAAGTTTATCCAAGATGCTTCATCATTTAAATTGAACATTTAATGCAGGCTGCCATAACCCTCAATAAGGATTGCCAATTTTTTGCAGGGTGATTGCAAGCTTACATGGAACTCGATAAAATTACTGCACTAGCAGTAAAATAAAAAGATTACTGTCAGTGCCGAAAATAAAACCAATGAGTCAACTCTTCATGCATTAAAATATATCATAAAATAAAGTGAGAAACAATACAGCTTTATAAGGTACGTGATTCATTCTCACACATTTCTGACCCACACAGTAACATAGGAGGCAGCATGGTAGTGTAATGCTGTTACAGCGCCAGTGACCCAGGTTCAATTCCCGCTGTTGTCTGTAAGGAGTTTATCTCCTTTTAATATTTTATTAATATTATATAAATTGCATGAATACAAATACAAAATTCATAGAGATACAAGTAAGTAATACAAATTTAATTACATTTAAATCACAGTAATATGATCGCAGTATCCCATATTCCAAATCAACCATGTAGAAAAATGACTGAATTATGAAATGAAATAAAATAAAATTTTATTTTACTCAAAAAAAATCTACCCACACTACCAAAATGAGCTGGTTAGTAAAAAAAATATTCGAAAAAAAATACCTTACCATATAATATTATAATAATAATGCCTCAGATCCATACTTTAATAACAGTCCGGAGATTATGAAAATAACTCAGAAAGGGCCCCACATAATATTAGAAAATCATGTTTAGAATCAGAAATCGAACAACGAATCTTCTCTAGATCAAGGCACAACATAACATCAGATAGCCATTGAACATGAGTGGGTGGGGCGGCCACCTTCTACTTGAGCACGAGCGCCCACCTGGCCATAAGAAACATAAAGGCCAATACCTGCAAATTAGATGGCTTCAGTTTTGTAGCACTATCCTCAACAACACCAAACATGGCAGTCAAGGGATTTGGCTTAAAACTAACATTGAAAAGTACAGAAAAAGTTTGAAATACATCTTTCCAAAATTCTTCAAGGCTCGGACATGTCCAAAATATATGAATTAGTGTGGCCACTCCATTAGTACATCTATCACAGTAAGGGGAAATATATGCGTAGAAACGAGAGAGCTTGTCTTTAGACATATGAACTCTATGCACCGCTTTGAATTGTAATAAAGTATGACGAGCACATAATGATGAAGAATTAATCAATTTTAAAATAATCTTCCAGCTCTCTTCCAAAATGAAAATCTGTAAATCCTTTTCCCAGTCTCCTTTAATTTTGTCTGAAGAGGCCTTTTTCAGTCCCAACAGCAGACCGTAAATGTAAGATATTGAACTGTTGTCAAAGGGGTTCAGATTAAAAAATGGTAGCTATTATGTTCTTATCTGGACTTGTAGGAAATGTATGTAATTGAGATCTTAAAAAATCTCCAATCTGTAAGTATCGAAAAAAGTGAGTATTGGAAAAGTTAAATTTCATTGAAAGTTGCACGAAAGAAGAGAGATTCCCTCCATCAAACAAATCCTGAAATTGTTTAATACCCAATCTGTCCCATTCTTTAAAAGATAAGTCAATTATAGATGGTTTGAAAAAACAATTACAAAAGATGGGACTCGAGAGGGAGAATCTCAATAAACCAACATGTTTTCTAAACTGTAACCAAACCCTGGAAGTATGCTTGACCACCACATTGTCAGTTAGTTTATTTAAAGGCAAAGGAAGCAAGGATCCAAGTAAAGAAATAATGGAAAATTTCATAACAGAGTTGACTTCCAAAGAGACCCATGTAGGACAATTCTCATAGTTAATGGCCTGCTCCTGCACCTGTTATCTATGTTTCTATGTTATAGTATTTCGTATATTAACTGCGCAATAATATAACCTAAAATTGGGTAAGGCAAAGCCTCCATTCTGTTTGGATTTTTGAAGGTGAACTTTATTTATTTGAAGTTTTTTACTCTTCCATATATAGGAAGAAAGAATTGAATCCAATGAGTCAAAAAACATTTAGAAATAAAAACAGGCACAGCTTGAAAAAAGTATATAAATTTAGGTAAGATATTCATTTTAATAGAATTAATTCGGCCAATCAATGATAAAGAGAGAGGCAACCAATTAGAAAGTTTTTTTTTAACATAATTCATTAAAGTTAAAAAACTTTCCTTAAATAAATTATAATTCCTAGTAATTGTTACTCCTAAATATGTAAATTGTTTTCTTTAAATTTTAAAAGGAAGGTTAATATTAGTTGGTATTAAATTGTTTAAAGGAAACAGTTCACTCTTATGTAAATTTAATTTATATCCTGAGAACTGAGAACTGAGGTTAGTCAGTAAACAGAACTCAAGTGGTAAAGAGGTTGTAACATTAGATATAAAAAGCAATAAAGTCATCAGCATAGAGCAGCACTTTATGAATAGTATCTTTCCTTAAGATACCAATAATCTCTTTAGACTCTCGAAAAGCAATTGCTAAGGGTTCTAATACCAGATCAAAAAGCAGAGGGCTCAAAGGACAACCTTGTCTAGTCCCACGTTGCAGTTTAAAGGGTTTAGAATTCTGAAGATTAGTAAGAACCCGAGCGACGGAAAATAAATAAAGTAGCTTAATCCAATGAATAAAATTAGGTCCAAAATTAAATTGTTCTAAGGACGTAAAAAGATAATTCCATTCAACTCTGTCAAAGGCCTTCTCCGCATTCAAAAATATCACACGTTCTGATATTTGCTTAGATGGAGAATGCATAACATTTAACAAACGCCTTATATTAAAATGGGAATATCGATTTTTAATAAAACCTGTCTGATCATCCAAAACTATAGAAGATATAATACTTTCAAGTCTGTGAGCCAACACTTTAGAAAAGTTTTAGTATCAAAATTAAGTAAAGAGATAGTTCTATATGAAGAACATTCAGTAGGATTTTTATTTTTTTTAGAATAAGTGAAGTGGAAACTTTGTAAAAAGACTGTGGTAACCTTCCTACCTTCAAGGAATCTGTAAGGGTAGAACATAAATGTGGTATATTCAAACAGGAAAAAAGCCTTATAAAACTCTTCAGGGAATACATCAGGTCCTGGGGATTTCCCAGAATGCAATTCTCGAATAGCCTGAGCAATTTCCTCCTGGGAATTAGGTTGATCCATTTGCCTATGATCATCTATCAAAAGATTAGGAATATTTAATTGATCAAAAAATTATTCATTGCAATATTATCATTAACAGAGTCAAAACTATGCAATTTGAGCAGAATTCCCTAAAGTGTTATTGTCATGGTCCGGTCTGTGAAGTCCATATTCCGGTTCATGGTCCGGTCCATCGACCCTTGCTCCAGGTTTTCCTGTCTACCCTGTTTCTGTTTTTGTTGAGCTCTAATTGAGGCAGCTGATGCTCGTTGGGCTGGCTGCATAAATACCTACAGAGACCAGGGCGTGGCTGCTGTTCTTGTCCTTACTCCTTGTATCTCTTCCTCTGCCTCCTGTTTCCTCACCTGAAGGCTTGCCGGTAACTCTCGCCTCACCTGAAGTTCTCGTTTCGCCTTGCAATGCCTGAAGCCCTGCCTTGTCTTGCTGGTAACTCTCACCTCGCCTGAAGTTCTGTCTTGCCTTGCATTGCCTGAAGCCTTGCCTTGTCTTGCTGTCTTGTCCTGGAACCACCCCGTACCTAGCTCCCTTCCTGTCCGTTGCCTCCGTCGGGTAAGCCAGGTCATCTTGCCGTTACCTACGGTTGGTTCTGTCCCCTCCTGTCCCTTGCCTCCGTCGAGTAAGCCAGGCCGTCTTGCCGTTACCTACGGTTGGTTTTGTCCCTTCCTGTCCCTTGCCTCCGTTGGGTGGAGATCCGCGCCCTGCCCAGGAGGGACTTCCGGTCTCCTGCCTCCAGCCTCACCTCGCCTCAAGTCTCCTGCCTCCAGCCTCGCCTCACCTCAAGTCTCCTGCCTCCAGCCTCGCCTCGCCTCAAGTCTGCAGTCTCCAGCCTCCTGCCAAGCCTCACCTCAAGTCTCAAGTCTCCAGCCTCCTGCCAAACCTCGCCTCAAGTCTCTAGCCTCTAGCCTCTAGCCTGAAGACTCCAGCCTCTTGCCTAGCCCCAAGCCTGAAGACTCCAACATCCTGCCTAGCCTCGCCTCAAGTCTCTAGCCTCTAGCCTGAAGACTCCAGCCTCTTGCCTAGCCCCAAGCCTGAAGACTCCAACCTCTTGCCTAGCCTCAAGCCTGAAGACTCCAGCCTCCTGCCTAGCCTCAAGCCTGAAGACTCCAGCCTCCTGCCTAGCCTCAAGCCTGAAGACTCCAGCCTCCTGTCTAGCCTCAAGCCTGAAGACTCCAGCCTCCTGCGTAGCCTCAAGCATGTAGACTCCAGTCTCCTGTCTCCTGCCAAGCCTCACCTCTAGTCTCTAGCCTCAAGCCTGAAGACTCCAGCCTCATCCTGCCTGCCAGCCTAGCCTCGTCCTTGCCTAGTTCTGGGGTCCGAGCCAGAGGCAAGACCCAGGTACTGGGTCCTTGTCCAGTCTCTGGCTCAGAGTCCAAGCCCGGGCTCCTAGCTCTCTTGTCCAGCCCTGTTCCAGGTTCCCGGTTTTCCTCTCCATATCCTTGCCATTGCCCTGTATCCTAGTCCTGTCCCTAGTACTTCAGTGTCTGTGTCTTACACTTGGGTCTGTGCCCAGCCACCGCCCTATGACAAAACAATCCAGCCAACCATGGACCCAGCGACACAGACACTGTCGTATTCCTCTTGCCACCCGGGGTTCATTTCTGTTAAATACCCTCCCACCCGCCAGCGTCGTCCATAGTCTGCATACCCTGTTTGGTCGCCAGGAAGCTCCCGTCCGGGGGGGGGGGGGGGGGCGGGTGGCAGGCGTCAAGGTCCGGTCCGTGAAGTCCGTATTCCAGTTCACGGTCCAGTCCAGCCTCCTGCCTAGCCTCAAGCCTGAAGACTCCAGCCTCCTGCCTAGCCTCAAGCCTGAAGTCTCCAGCCTCCTGCCTAGCCTCAAGCCTGAAGACTCCAGCCTCCTGCCTAGCCTCAAGCCTGAAGACTCCAGCCTCCTGCCTAGCCTCAAGCCTGAAGTCTCCAGCCTCCTGCCTAGCCTCAAGCCTGAAGACTCCAGCCTCCTGCCTAGCCTCAAGCCTGAAGACTCCAGCCTCCTGCCTAGCCTCAAGCCTGAAGTCTCCAGCCTCCTGCCTAGCCTCAAGCATGAAGACTCCAGCCTCCTGCCTAGCCTCAAGCCTGTAGCCTTCAGCCTCCTGCCTCCTGCCAAGCCTCACCTCTAGTCTCTAGCCTCAAGCCTGAAGAATCCAGTCTCATCCTGCCTGCCAGCCTAGCCTCGTCCTTGCCTAGTTCTGGGATCTGAGCCAGAGGCAAGACCCAGGTACTGGGTGCTTGTCCAGTCCCTGGCTCGGAGTCCAAGCCCGGGCTCCTAGCTCTCTTGTCCAGTCCTGCTCCAGATTCCTAGTTTTCCTGTCCATGTCCTTGCCATCACCCTGTATCCTAGTCCTGTCCCTAGTACTTCAGTGTCTGTGTCTTGCACTTGGGTCTGTTCCCAGCCACCACCCTATGACAGTTATTAATTTCAAAGTGATTAATTTTATGTATTTCT
The DNA here is from genome assembly GCF_963921235.1 of Mobula hypostoma. Taxonomy (NCBI): domain Eukaryota; kingdom Metazoa; phylum Chordata; class Chondrichthyes; order Myliobatiformes; family Myliobatidae; genus Mobula; species Mobula hypostoma. The sequence goes on from NC_086106.1 coordinate 69,514,309, forward strand.
TTAATTTGCCGCTTGGACGTAAATGGCTTCAATTGATTAGCCAGTAGCTTACAGGTTTTATCTCCGTGAATATAAAATTGACTTCTATCTTTTAAAAGCTAGCTTTCAATTGGATACATTAAAACAAGATCATATTTAGTTTTGGTTTTAATACGTCTCTTATATGTTTCAGGATCAGGTACCAAATCATATTAATGGTCCAGTTGTTTCAACTGATTAGCAAGTTTGTTTCTTTCTTTGTTACCTTTTTTAATGATGTTTGTACTATAAGAAATAATTTGACCCCAGATATATGCTTTAACAGTATCTCATATAATAAGACTAGATGGCTCTTCCAACATATTTCCTTCAAAAAAAAAGAGTAATTTGATTCTCCATAAATTTTAAAAAGTCATCATCGGATAACAGAGTTAAATTAAATTGCCAAATTCTACTCATATGGATAGAACCATAAAGATTTAAAGATAGAAGTACAGAAAAGTGGTCAGAAATAGCAATCTCTTTACATTTGATCGATCGAATCAATGGAATCATTTTACTGTCAATAAAAAAAAAATCAATCCTGGTATAAGAATGATGGACATGAGAGAAAAAAGAATACTCCCTGTCCATCAGATGAAGAAAACGCCAAGCATCAACTATACCACATTTAGTTAGAAAGGATTGGATAAACAAAGCTGATTTATTAGGTGTGGCTAGTTTGACAGACGAGTGATCTAATACTAGATCTAACCAGCGGTAAAAATTTCCTCCCATCACAAAAGAGTAAGTACACAAATCTGGCAAAAACAAAAATAGATGTTCAAAAAACCCTGGATCATCTACATTGGGGGCATATACTTTAGCAAAAGCAATCAATTTACCATTTAACTCCCTGATACAATAACCAATCGACCATTAGGATCCTAAACAACTTTATGCTGAACAAAGGAAACTGTATTATCTATAAAAATCGAAACTCCACGTGATTTTGCATTAAACGAAGAATGGAATTGCATATCCTTCCACTGAGTAAAAAACCTAAGCTATCACAGCTGTGTATGTGTGTTTCTTGTAAAAAAAAAGGGTGCTTTTAATTTGTTAATAAAAGCAAACACTTTGTTCCATTTAATGGGGTGATTCAGCCCTTTCACATTCAAACTAAGTAAGTTAATATTTCGAACCACTTTAAATACCAATCGCCATGTAATTAAAAGATCTGGCCATAAGTTATTAAAACTAGAAAGCAAACCGTAAGGTAAGGTAGTCAAATAGACAATCGTATAATCAACCCAACATAGCTCCCAGAGAGAAATAGGCCTTATTCCCTCCCCCACCCAAAGCCAGAAGGCTGACCAATAGACAGTCAGCGAGCTAACAACTAAAAAGTTTCCTCCCCAAAAAAATTCTGTTGACAGAAACGCCGGTCCTCCAAAGTCAATTATGCCCCTACCAAGACACAACATAAAAAGAAAAATAACTCAGTATTCGAAAATATAAAAGGATCAATTTAAACAAATTCAAAGAAAGATATATTAAAATAAAGCCTCAAAAAGGGGTATAATAAAAAAAGTATCAAAAAAAACAAAAAAAACAATATATGAACAGCCAAAACGTAAGCATATTGAAGCCTTATTTCAAATTCATATTAACAGAAGAAAAAAATTGATCAAATAAGAAATATAACAGTTTTAGACTTCAGCCTTCAGAAACTCTTTTGCTTTGAGGCAGCTGATGGGGTAGGATCGTTTTAGATTGCTCCTACCCTACTTACTTTATTGTCTCCTACCAGATTTTTTTTTGAAACCTTATTATAATACCTTAATACTGCTCTACTATGGCTGGGAAAAGAACAACAGCTTCTTCAAAAGAAAGGGAAACAGAAGATGAATCTCCAGTCACTTTGGATTCAATCAGTGACTTCCTTATATGGCAAAAATCAAAATTTCTGAGGAGATTCAACAACTTAATAGTAAATTGGATACAATTCAACAAACGTTAACTGAGCATGAGAACCAAATTCAGGAAAATACTGCAAAGCTGGTGACACTTGAAGGATGTTGAAGACACAATTAAACTCTGCAAAGAGTTATCTTTATCCAATGAAAAAAATGATGAAAAGGATTATCAACCTAGATAATAGAAACAGGAGATATAACTTGCGAATCCTGGGTCTTGAAGAATCAATTGAAGGTGCTGACTCTACGAAGTGCTTTGCAAACTTTCAGAAGCAGCTATTCCCTGTTTTATTCACTTCTGAGCCGAAGCTCTATCGAGCATATCGCTCACCGACTTTGAAGCCATTGGCGCCGGCAATGGGACCTAGATCGGTCATTCTAAGTTTTCAGAAATTTGGTATTGAGGACCTTTTAATTCGGCATACTCGTCGACAAGGAATGATTGATTCAATATTCAATATTCAGGAGGGATAGACATGAAGGAAGGGGAGGTGGGGTGGCGTTGCTGGTTAAAGAAGTGATTAACGCAATAGAAAGGAAGGACATAAGCCGGGAAGATGTGGAATCGATATGGGTAGAGCTGCGTAACACTAAGGGGCAGAAGACGCTGGTGGGAGTTGTGTACAGGCAACCTAACAGTAGTAGTGAGGTCGGAGATGGTATTAAACAGGAAATTAGAAATGTGTGCAATAAAGGAACAGCAGTTATAATGGGTGACTTCAATCTACATGTAGACTGGGTGAACCAAATTGGTAAAGGTGCTGAGGAAGAGGATTTCTTGGAATGTATGCGGGATGGTTTTTTGAACCAACATGTCGAGGAACCAACTAGAGAGCAGGCTATTCTGGACTGGGTTTTGAGCAATGAGGAAGGGTTAATTAGCGATCTTGTCGTGAGAGGCCCCTTGAGTAAGAGTGACCATAATATAGTGGAATTCTTCATTAATATGGAGAGTGACATAGTTAATTCAGAAACAAAGGTTCTGAACTTAAAGAGGGGTAACTTTGAAGGTATGAGACGTGAATTAGCTAAGATAGACTGGCAAATGACACTTAAAGGATTGACGGTGGATATGCAATGGCAAGCATTTAAAGGTTGCATGGATGAACTACAACAATTGTTCATCCCAGTTTGGCAAAAGAATAAATCAAGGAAGGTAGTGCACCCCTAGCTGACAAGAGAAATTAGGGATAGTATCAATTCCAAAGAAGTAGCATACAAATTAGCCAGAGAAAGTGGCTCACCTGAGGACTGGGAGAAATTCAGAGTTCAGCAGAGGAGGACAAAGGGCTTAATTAGGAAGGGGAAAAAAGATTATGAGAGAAAACTGGCGGGGAACATAAAAACGGACTGTAAAAGCTTTTATAGATATGTAAAAAGGAAAAGACTGGTAAAGACAAATGTAGGTCCCCTGCAGACAGAAACAGGTGAATTGATTATGGGGAGCAAGGACATGGCAGACCAATTGAATAATTACTTTGGTTCTGTCTTCACTAAGGAGGACATAAATAATCTTCCAGAAATAGTAAGGGACAGAGGGTCCAGTGAGATGGAGGAACTGAGTGAAATAAATGTTAGTAGGGAAGTGGTGTTAGGTAAATTGAAGGGATTGAAGGCAGATAAATCCCCAGGGCCAGATGGTCTGCATCCTAGAGTGCTTAAGGAAGTTCCCAAGAAATAGTGGATGCATTAGTGATAATTTTTCAAAACTCGTTAGATAACTGGACTAGTTCCTGAGGATTGGAGGGTGGCTAATGTAACCCCACTTTTTAAAAAAGGAGGGAGAAAGAAACCGGGGAATTATAGACCGGTTAGCCTAACGTCGGTGGTGGGGAACCTGCTGGAGTCAGTTATCAAGGATGTGATAACAGCACATTTGGAAAGCGGTGAAATGATCGGACAAAGTCAGCATGGATTTGTGAAAGGAAAATCATGTCTGACGAATCTCATAGAATTTTTTGAGGATGTAACTAGTAGAGTGGATAGGGGAGAACCAGTGGATGTGGTATATTTGGATTTTCAAAAGGCTTTTGACAAGGTCCCACACAGGAGATTAGTGTGCAAACTTAAAGCACACGGTATTGGGGGTAAGGTATTGGTGTGGGTGGAGAATTGGTTAGCAGACAGGAAGCAAAGAGTAGGAATAAACGGGACCTTTTCAGAATGGCAGGCGGTGACTAGTGGGGTACCGCAAGGCTCAGTGCTGGGACCCCAGTTGTTTACAATATATATTAATAACTTGGATGAGGGAATTAAATGCAGCATCTCCAAGTTTGCGGATGACACGAAGCTGGGTGGCAGTGTTAGCAGTGAGGAGGATGCTGAGAGGATGCAGGGTGACTTGGATAGGGTGGGTGAGTGGGCAAATTCATGGCAGATGCAATTTAATGCGGATAAATGTGAAGTTATCCACTTTGGTGGCAAAAATAGGAAAACAGATTATTATCTGAATGGTGGCCGATTAGGAAAAGGGGAGGTGCAACGAGACCTGGGTGTCATTATACACCAGTCATTGAAAGTGGGCATGCAGGTACAGCAGGCGGTGAAAAAGGCGAATGGTATGCTGGCATTTATAGCGAGAGGATTCAAGTACAGGAGCAGGGAGGTACTATTGCAGTTGTACAAGGCCTTGGTGAGACCACACCTGGAGTATTGTGTGCAGTTTTGGTCCCCTAATCTGTGGAAAGACATCTTTGCCATAGAGGGAGTACAAAGAAGGTTCACCAGATTGATTCCTGGGATGGCAGGACTTTCATATGAAGAAAGACTGGATGAATTGGGCTTGTACTCGTTGGAATTTAGAGGATTGAGGGGGGATCTGATTGAAACGTATAAGATCCTAAAGGGATTGGACAGGCTAGATGCAGGAAGATTGTTCCCGATGTTGGGGAAGTCCAGAACGAGGGGTCACAGTTTGAGGATAGAGGGGAAGCCTTTTAGGACCGAGATTAGGAAAAACTTCTTCACACAGAGAGTGGTGAATCTGTGGAATTCTCTGCCACAGGAAACTGTTGAGGCCAGTTCATTGGCTATATTTAAGAGGGAGTTAGATATGGCCCTTGTGGCTACAGGGGTCAGGGGGTATGGAGGGAAGGCTGGGGCGGGGTTCTGAGTTTGATGATCAGCCATGATCATAATAAATGGCGGTGCAGGCTCGAAGGGCCGAATGGCCTACTTCTGCACCTATTTTCTATGTTTCTATGTTTCTAAAATAAAAACCCGAGATTGGGTAGAATACATCTGCAGAAAGCTAAGAGAGATGGAGGCTTGGCATTACCTAACTTTAGATTTTATTACTGGGCAATTAATATTCGACACATGAAATTTTGGTTACTTGACCAAGATACACTATCCATTCTGAAACGAGTAGTATTGGAATTACATTTTGTTCAAGGCTATGCACTTGGCTCTATATTAGGATTTTCTCATCCTTCTGATTTGAAACAGTATAAGCAGGTTTGCAACCCGATAGTTAAACATATCTTACGTATCTGGTTTCAATTCTGAAAATTTTTTGATCTTAATCAATTTGTGCTGGCGATTCCTATTATTAGCAATATGTTTTTTTCTTCCCTCCTCTACGGACCGTGCCTTTCAAATTTGGAAGACTAATGGTATATCACTGTTTTCTGACTTATTTTTAGATGGCTCCCTTATGTCTTTTGAACAGTTATCTAACAAATACAATTTACCAAGAACATATTTTTTTTAGATATTTGCAAGATAGAGATTTCCTAAATACTATACTCTCTTCCTTTCCGGCGTTACCCCGCCCCCCCACAAATATTTTAGACGCTATCATTAACCTCAACCCGTGGCAGAAAGGTGTAACAGCTACTATTTGTAATACTATCATAAAATTTAGGAAAGCTCTATTCGACAAGATTAGGACTGATTGGGAAAGGGAATTGGGTCTTACTATCCTGGCTGAGGACTGGGCCTATAATTTTACAACTTGTTAATACTTCTTCGATCTGTTCGAAATACTCTTTAATTCAATTTAAAGTTATCCGTAGAGCACACATGTCTAAAGATAAATTAGCTCATTTTTACTCTCATATTAACCCTCTTTGCGATAGATGTCATGGGGAGGTAACTTCCTTGACCCACATGTTTTGGTCTTGTCCTACTCTGGAAACTTTTTGGAAAGACATTTTTAATATTATCTCAAAGGTTCTGAATAGTGATATTTCTCCCCATCCTATTACTGCTATCTTTGGATTACCTAAAACTTCTAGTAATTTACCCCCCTCAGCACGTAGAATGATTGGATTTCTTACTTTAATGGCGAAAAGATGTATTCTACAACATTGGAAGGAGATTAATGCCCCAACTACGTTTTTTTTTTGGTTCTCTCAAACGATACTGTGTCTAAATTTGGAAAAAATCAGAAGTAATCTTTATGATACTTCAGTTAAATTTGAACAGACCTGGAGATCATTTATTCAATATTTTCATTTAATCTAACTTTTTTTCTCTCTTTGACCATATATACATTCCCTTCGTGGATTTTATCTGTTATTAGCGGAGGTCTTGTTTGAGGACGCGATTGTTTAATTGTTTAAAGTCTAGTATATACCTAGTTAGCCCTTTGCTTCGCTTTGTTAGGTTAGTTGTATGGTAGGTTTTTTTTCCTGTTTTTTTGTTCTATTAGGTATGTATGAAGTATTAGTATACAATTATATTACCTTGTTATTCTATAATTAACATATGATGTTTGTATTTTTTTGTATTAATATTACTTGTATATTTATATCCTAACAATGCATTTGTTGCTATATGTTTTACTCTTTGTGTACTAATTCAATAAAAAGATTTTTAAAAAATAAATAAATAAATAAATAAATAAATTTACAATGACTAATTAACCTACCAACTGTTATGTCTTTGGACTGTGGGAGGAAACTGGAGGAAACTTCCATGGTCACGAGGAGAATGTAAAAACTCCTAAAAATCTGTGGCTGGAATTGAATCTGAATTGCTGGTACTGTAAAGCATTGTGCTAACCACTACACTGCTGTACTGCCATTTATATTAAGAAATGAAGCTTTCTTCTCTTTATGGCCAGAAACTCAACAAAGAATACTGATTGGAAGTTCAACTTATTAAAAAAAAAGTTTGGTCTTTAGAAGTGTCAACCACTAGTGTTTAGGATAATGAATATCCATCACATCACAACAGCAACACTGACTTTATGTGTTGTTATTGTCATAAGTGCTACATTGTGTCACTCCAAAGGTGAAGTTTGAATCATACAGATCATTGCTCCGTCAGTCCTGAGTCATTGACTTTTCTTACTTGCAGCTTTGTCTTTTCTTCTTGTAGACTATTCGAATGAACTCCACTCCAGAACTTCCATTCTACTGAGTTGACCTCTAATCCCGTACCAGATGTATTCAACTGAACAACATTTTCTGTCAAACATGTCCTTTCCACAGCAGTACATAAAACAAATGATGTTTTTTTCTTAGTTTGGTATCTTTTTCTTGAAAATAAGGATGCTTGGAAAGCCATGTTTTTGGATTAAGTCACTCTCTCCTAAAATTTCCTAAAATTAGAGAAGAAAATATGTCTGGTTTGAAGACTTGAGTACATTACCTAAAACTGCTGCATATACTGCAGTTAATTGTGCAATGCCTTAGATAAGTCCTTAAACTAAGGTTCTTCATGCCATTTTATTCTGAATACTCTTATATGAAACCCTTGCCAACATTAAGTTAAGCCACTTTTAGTGTGTAGAAATGGTTAGAATAATGATTACAATTATCTTGAGAAATTAAAGGAGAGAGGACAAACAGATGAGCAGGAGTAATATGTTTAGAGTGGACTTTGCTCTTCACTCTTCCGAGGTCAAAGATAAACCAGAGGTATAGGTAAAAGGTGAGTACAACTTAGTGTATAACAAAGCAGACATATGAGAAATAATCCATAGTAGTGCAGGTCAGGCATTGGAGTCTTAGGAGTGGTGATGTTACCAGAAGCCACCAAACTTCAGCTTTAATGTTTCAATAGAAGGAAAACGCTAAAAATACTCATTCTAATGGCTAGAAAAGTGGTCAATTGGAAACCGCAAAATAAAAAGTTAACCTATTTAAGGTAGTGCAATCCACCAGCAACCTGCACTCAATGCTATGGAATTTCAATTTTCAACAGTTGGATAGGTCTTTCCTATTGTTTCAGCTGGAGTATTAAGCCAGTCAGGGGCTTGGTATGCATCTGCAAAGGAAACTAGTGAAAGGAGGTGCCTTGCTTACTTGACTATATCAGTTCAGTTACTCTAGTAATGCATTGAGAATTGTACTTCTGACTTGATGGAATAGCCATTATTAATGAACATCAAGACTTTCTAGAACATTTTTGTTGTATCTATCAAAAATCGTTCCTTAAAACTGGACTTGTTTTCCTGTCTGGAGATACACAACCTATATTGATGAATCATATTATTCCAAGAGTCATTTTCTTTATAAACCTTAAAAAGTGGCTGATCCACTGATATCAGTATGTCTGAATAACTTTGGCCATCAGAAACCTCTACTTTCTGAGTGAACGTTGATGATATCTTAGGAATGAGCACTGTCAAGGCATCACTGTACAGGTGGTTTTACTCTACTCTTTTAAAAATCTCTTAAAAGATACAATTTTTTTTAACCTTTTGATGATACAAAGGGCAGAGCAAAAGATGGCACCAGAGGGCGACTCCTCCTAGCCCATCAGTGAAACAGTTAAATTCTTCCTCTTCTACTGTCTCTATTTTCCTTTTCAGGTGGCGGAGTCCTGCCGGGGTCTTTGATCGACAGTGGCACTCATACTGCAGTTCTGCCGCGGTGACATGTTCCTGTTCTTGGAGCTGGCCAATCGGCCACACTTTCGATATGTCCAGGTTTGGTCTGAAGTCAAGTGCATTTAAGGCACAGTTTTGCACAGCATTGTGGACATAAATTCTCTCCGGTGTCAGAAACTGAAGCATAGTGGGAGCCGAAACATCAACGACAGTGAAAACAGCTGTCAGAGGCCTCTGAATTTGGTGCCCTTCTGCTCAAGATGGCACCTGTGTGCAACACTTCTTTGGTCAACATCTTCTGGGTAGATCATGAAACCACCTTTTTCACTTCTTTTATGTCTTTTATGTTTGTTTCTCGTCTTCAATGTAATTCTGGAACTGTTGGAGCCTGTGTCTTGCTGTTTAGTGATCGTTTGGGTGCCTCAGTGCTCTGCAGTCTATGAGAAGATTCTAGAAGGCAGAGGCAGTGTAGTGAACCTCATAGTAAGATGCAGCAGAATGACGTGCAAACTGATGTTTGACACCATTTCGCCAATTATAGCTTCTGTTGTTCGATGATTAAAACGATGAGGGCAATTGAAACATGAGGGCGAGTGCGGAAGTTTGAAGGTCATTTTGGTGTTCCAGTGCTCTGCAGTCTCCAAGAGGATTCTGGGAGTCAGAGGCAGCATGCTCAAAACACACAGCGGGAAGGCTGCAGGACAGAGCACAAGACAATATTTGGCTCTATTTTGCTGATCATAGCTTCCACTGTTTGCCAATTAAAGTGATGAGTGCATTTGAAGCATCATAGTGAGTGCAGAGGCTGAGTGCCTGCTGCTTGCGTTTTAATCACTTGCTCTGTACTGGGGAGGGTAGAGCCTGTGACTGCACCCAGAGAGTGTTGCCCATGTTTACTTTTGTGTTTTGGATGTGGACTTTGGCTATAGAATCTTTTTTTCAGTCTTCTGGTTTTTATAATCTCTGCTTTTTTTTTTCACACAATCTCCTTTTTTGTGCAGAAAGAGGGATTTAAGAGTTGATGTGTCTGAATCATTTTGTTCATTTTTTTTGTGCAGGAGGAGGGATTTGGGGGTTGATGTGCCCATTCTGTTTTTGTTCAATTTTGTGCAAGGAGGGAGGATTTGAGGGTTGATTATCGCACTGCCTTTCTTTTTTTAATCTTAGTTTCATGGCTACCCAGAGAACTGAAGAATTTCAGAGTTGTATACTTTGATAATTAATTAATGAACTTTTGAACCTTGGTAATCTCTCTCTTTCTCTCTCTCTCTCTCTTGCTCTCTCTCCTTCTCCCTCTCCCTCTCCCTCTCTCCCTCTCTCCCCCCTTCTCTCTCTCTCTCTCTCTTCTGATGGTGAGAGAATTTGCAGCCAATTGTTGAGTCAGGAAACAAAATAAAAGCAGTACTTCAGAAAGACTGTAACATTGAACAGCTACTGTTTGAGTCCCCTCTCACTGAGAAAGGAGCAATATCTGTCTCTCCCTTGTTGTGAGAGAGAGAGAGAGAGAGAGAGAGAGAGACTGTGAGAAGTTGAAATGTTGGAGTGAGCCATCAGTTTTTGATGTAGTATAGACCATGGTCTCTCTTTGGGCGCTTTGCTGTTGCTTGTATGGTGGGTGGTGGGAATGCTGATCTTTTATGTTAGAATAATTGGGGGGAAGGAGAGGGGACAGCTTGATACTGTTTGTTGCTGCTTGTGCATTGGAGGGGGTTTAGAGGGCTTTGGGGGTCTTACGTTTTTCTATGTCATTTATTTGGATTTTTACCTTCTGTTTTGAGGATGCTTGTGGAGAGTGAATCTATCTGTTTGTATATTGTCTACATTATCTGATATTAAATGGAACCATTGAAGCATAATACCATCCAAGAGTAAAATTTGTTATAGCTTTTTTACCTCATTTTTCAACTTGTACTTGAGGTCTATTGGAAAAGTAATTGGATTTGTAAGGACATCAATAGTTCTGAAATAATTTTCTTTGTTAGGTATTATTTGCAACAAGGTATGACCTATTTGTGACCGTTTGATTAAGGACAAATCGAAAATCTGGGTAAATATTATAGTCTATGGGGCAAAAACCTATGAAAAGCTCATTCATCTTATCAGTTTCAGTTGACCAGGGTGGAAAATATTTTCATTTTATCTTACTTTCTGCTTCAGTGCATCTTTCCACCTTATTTTCCTTTGTGAAACTCAAGGAATGGGTTTGGTGAAGCATGTAAGACATAATCCAGTCATCCAAAGCAACAACTGAGTGGAATAGTTGGAAAAATGGAAGGATCTAAATCTTCGAATTGAGTTCAGTATGTTCATAGTTTTGGGTATAAAGGCAAAATGTAATGAAATATATGTCTAATGTTGAAGAGCCTTCATTAAAAAATAGTTTTTCAAAATGTTCTAATCTGATGATTTTCCATGAATGGTCCATTCAATGACGTAAGAGTGTCTATACTTTACTTTAAGTGTAGAGTGGGCCATGTCAAGAGATTCCTTCATTAGTTTATCTTCAATATTTGGGCTGGAATATTTCAGTTTTGTGAGGGTGTCATTAATAATTTGCACTAATGATTATTTGTCTTTCAATGTTTCTATATTAGTTTCATCTGCAACGTGATCAGACAAATGTTTAAATGGACAAGAACAAACGCTTTAGCAGAGGCAGGGATGAAGGATTCCAATGTATTATTTCACTTATTACCACAGAGGTAAGGCCGTTTGGTGGCATCTAAATTAGCAATATCATTGCTCAGATCTTCTTAACTTGATATTCTCTCTCTGAGTCATTAAAGTTAGGAGTGTCCAAGCCTTGATGAGGCAATTTCCATAGTAAATGTGACTTTGTCTGCTAAAAAGCAAATGATAAATAAGGCAGCACTTATTATTATAAGTACTAATACTGAAAGAAAAGTATAGCAAGAGCAAATGTTTCTTCCTGGAGTTTGATTCTTTCTTACTCTGAAAGCAACAACATGTTTTGGGTATATTATTCCTGGGCAATGTACATTCCTCAAGTGAATAGGAATGTTTATGTTTCTCGTGAGATCTAAACATGTGCTTTTACTTTTCAATATACAAATATCACAAGCACCCCCTCCCCACTTACCGCCAGGTGTAAGGGTTCTGTGGTGGACAAATGCACTGGTCTAATGTAAGGGTTCTCATTCTGGGGGGTGGGGGATAAATTCTACTGAGGCAGGTTTGATGTTATCTATGGAGACAGCTTTACTTACAGTCCAGCTTCCCCTCCTTGTCTCAATTATCATAGTCCTATTGTTAATATAAGACAAGGAAGTTTCCATTTAGGAGATATTGTACATTAAGGGAATAAGTTGTAACGTGCTTGTGTACTCCTATTTTTGTAACTGACATATTGTTTATAGACAGTTATGCTTCAGGAGCAAGCATAGTTTACTTTTCACCTCTAGAATAGGCCACCTTTGCCAGGCCTCGTTAATCTCTTGAGTCTTTCACTCCACAATGCCACTCAATTTTATGTGGAACGGAGTGCTATACTCCATTTACAAGCCTGTTTGTTCACATATGGCCTGAAGGCCTCACTAATGAAGGAAAGACATTGATTGGCACATATGCAAGCGGGGGTGCCAGCATCTGGGAATATGACATTTTGGAGTGCTGTGATGGTTGCAGTCTCAGTACAACAAGTCATGGAGACTTGTCACAAGTCACATATATCCCAAACAAAAATGAATTATCACAAATGATCATACAAAAATTAAAACTCAAACACCTGATAGTTTGCCAATAGGTTGGGTACCTTGGGATGCTGGAAACAGACCTATACAGCACTGTATATTCAACTTGCCACACCTGCATTGGTGCAGTGAATTTTCTTTGTCTTACAGAAGGTGCTCGTGTGACTGTTCCTTATTACAAGCCAGACATTCTTCACAATTTGCTAACAATTGCTTACAATTACTCAACATGTAAGGCTACCAGTATAATATGGCTAATTTCATTGAATGACATCTGAATCCTTGGCAGGCTTCCTGAACTACTGTTTCCAACTTGTGGGCAGGGGATATTTACTTCTTATCTTTTTTAAGGTTGGCATACCTAAACCTTACCTTCACTAATTGCACCATGTTGGAAATTTTTTTGGGATTAGGCTCAGTAGTATCTTGGAGAATTCATAAACCATCATCCTGGTTATTTTTTGTTTGTTGCTTAGTTACAAAACCTTGTTTGGTTTGTTCATCGACTAATTTATTAGTACCACTACGAAGGTGGCCTGGAGTGTAACTTGAGATATGTAAATATTCTCTCAATAGACAGATATGGAAGTAGGCTATTGACTTGTTTTAGACATAATTCTAGGGCTTTAGCTTGTGAAATTGAGCTGCATGATTCCCTGAACAAGTAAACAAATAAATACAACAGAATCAGTTTTGATAAGTAGTGATTTAATTTTATTAGGAATGTGGTGTAAAGAGATCTTCCTATCTGGTCACCCACCGGATGGAGAAAACACAGAGATAAACCTCTTCTGTAATTGTCCCTGTAGAAGAATAATTACATGTCCCATCTTTGAGAATAGTGTTCTAAAGGATACCATGCTACATTGAGTTTTGTAGAAGATGGTTGGGCATCTTCTATGACAGGTGAGGACAGCAAGTCATAGTTTTCATGAACATTTTCTAATTTTAAGGTATCATCTTGTAAAATTGTTTGCCATTTTCCATATCTAGTTCTAGTAACTCTATGTTCATCTATTGCTAATGTGCTTTCATATTTCAAAGCCGCAGCTCTGTTTGTATAAAAATTGGTTTGTCCCCCTGCAATGGTCCTACTGCAATAAATGTATGAAATGGCATAATAATACATCATTCTAAGGTGGTAACTTCCTGTTCTGTTGAGATGAAATGATGGGGTGCTATATTTCTTCTCCCTGATTATAGTATGGCTACATCGGGTTTTGGAGAAACACAAATTAGCAGAACAGAAGATTTTGCTAGGTCTCTTGCTCAGAAGTCTATTGCTTACTGAACTGTGTTTATCAATTTCTCTAGTGCCTCATAATCTTTTGGATTAAAATCAAAATGTTTTATCATTTTTCATGTATATCTATGGCATAATGGTTCCGACAATTGAGCACGGCCAGGTGGGAAAGCTCTAGCATAATTCGATAGATCTAGGGTTGATTGCAAGACTTTTAAGGTCTTTGGGTAGTGTACTCAAGTGTTTTTTGTCTAAATTCAAGGGGTAAACCACATCCCTGATTGGCAGTTGTTATGCCTAGGAAATGTATTTCTGTAAGACAGAGTTGAGATTTTTTAATGATAATCACATAGCCTCTGTCTGTCAATATTTTAATAACAGTCTCAGTTTGTGTCAAGTGCTCATCTAGTGCATCAGCTGTTCTGTATATTTCATCAACACATGTACAAATATCTGGTATAGCATGTAGAGTCCGAAAGACTCCTGAAAAAATATCTGTGGGCTACTCAGGGAAACCTGTTGGAGTCTGCTGCACTGATATTCTGAGGCAATGAGTGCTGTAAAAGCTGTGTGCTAACTGCCGCTTTCAAAAAGTTGGTGTCACCAGAAGCTATTGGCTAAATCTATGCAAGATTTAAAATTTCTCCAAGTCAATCCTTGCAGAATTTGTTGTAATGACTGTTGAATGGGCGGATTTATGTTCCGCACATTTATTCAGGACGATGTAGTCAATGACCAATCACCATCATTCATCAGGCTTTGATATGTTGAGTATGGGTGAATTAAATCAAGAAGTTTCCTTTAGTAAAGCACTTTGTTTACAAAAGGCATCTGCAATTTCCTGTAGTGATTACTTTCCTCTATGGTTGGGAAAATGCCTCTGTTTCTGGTGTGGACAAGGATTGTGCTCTCCTTCAGTTGGTTCAATATCAGCCTCCCCACTGATTATTGATTAGGATAAAATCAAATGGTGCTTAATTATTATTCAACTACATATCGATACAGCTGAACAAGACCTCGTTCCTCTGAGGACAAGGTCCAAAACGTTCAAAACAGCGAGTAACATAATTCAAAAAAGTGAACAAAGAAGCATATTCACTCAAAAAAAACATATATATAGACCAAGAGCCTGACCAACATTGTTCAGCAATTGGTGGTAGAGTCTTCTGGCAGTGTACGGATGCACACAATCCAGCCTGTCATTCCACAGCTCAAACATGGGAGGGTAGCACCGATGGGAGAGGCCAGCCCCTAGCAGAGCATGGACATCATGCTGTAATGCTTCCACGACCTCTCACCTTGTTTGCAGCAGCAGGGTAGCCCAAGGCTTGGGGCCTAGTCCTAGCTACAACTGAGGTTAAACAACTCCCGTGTTGCCTATTGCACCACCAGACAAAGGTAACAGGCCTGCAGCAGATTGCATTATCACTGTCCAACAGAGTCTTGCAATCAGAAGCAAAATGTCTGAGACAATCTCCCATGGTTATATTGCATGCTGCCTTCACACACCAACTTCGATGCTTCAGAGTAGCAGGCAGCAACATGGTCTGCAGCCATGTTAGCTCCTCCTAACCGAAACTAGCTGCTCCCACATCCTGACCAGCTCTTTTCTCCACATCCCGGCCTGCTCCTTTCCCCACATCCCAGCCTGCTCCTTTCCCCACATCCCGGCCTGCTCCTTTCTCTACATCTCGGCCTGCTCTTTTCCCCACATCCCGACCTGCTCCTTCGACACCTTGGACAGCTTAGTGGCCGACACCAGCCCAGCTACTCCAATCAATGAACAGCTCACTGATAGAGAAGCCCTGCAGTATCTGAAGTTCTTGGAGTAGAATTGTCTTTGGATTGTAAAAAATGAATTTTACCAAGAATAAAGCACCTTTGGTTGGTCCCTGAGAGGCCGTTGCGTTCACATGCACTGCCATCTGACTAGATGATGAAGCAGGTAGTCCTAATACCTGTAAAAAATATGTTTCAATTTTGCTCAGATCGTTTTATCCTAATGAAAGTCTAACTGTTTCTGAATACAGAAACTGTTTCTTGTTCTATTGGCTGTTGATTTGATTGTAGCATGAGTACCACAGAAGGCACTCAGTGTTTCTATCAGAAGGGATAGTTTAGTACAATCTGGGCTAAACTGGTGTAGAAGCTTTACAGTTACTTCAATTGTTTGTTAATCCCATACCTCTGTTATGGGAACTTCATAATTTGGACACTCTACCTCAACTTCATGTATGCCTAAAATTTTAATTTTCCCTCTCAGCTCCCCTAGTTTATAGTCTTAAATAATATCAGAATTTAGCATTGAAATGTCTGCATCTGTATCAAACTAACTTGGGGTTCATTCCCCTAATCTGCATCTTGCTCTGTGTTCCATCCCTTCATTATCCCAGTCTCTGATTTGAAGGATAAACTATTCATCATTTTCAATTTGAGGAGTAGTTGGGGTATTAACCCATATTTCTGCAATACTACTAATATGTTCTTAATATGGACCAGCATATGCTTGTGCAGGCACTGGAACCAGGTGTCGACCATGTTATAGTACTAGGTCGGGAGCGAAGCATTTTTGATCTTCAGTCCTGTCTGTTATAGATATAACCAGTACACTTGTAGGGTAATATAATTGGTGGAAACGACATAATTCACAGCCACTGACGTTGAATTGGGGTTCACTTTAAGAGGCTGATCTGACATAATGACATAATTATGTGAATTTCTGTTATCACATTTTGTGTTTGGTATGTGGAGTACAATAAATGAGTTGTTAAGTTTTTTCTTAAACATTAAACACCTCACAGCATTTTTCATTTGCAAAAACCTACCATTGTCTTATAGAATCATAGAAAAGAACAGCACAGAAACAGGCCATTTGGCCCATCTGGTCCATGCTGAAACCATTTAAACTGCCTACTCCCATCGACCTACATGAGGACCTTGGCCCTCCATACTCTTACTATCCATGTACCTATCCAAACTTCTCTTAAACATTGAAGTTGATTGCATGCTCGTACTGGCAGCTCATTCCACACTCTTACGACCCTCTGATTGAGGATGATTCCCCTCATGTTCAACTTAAACTTCTCACTTTTTACCCTTAACCCATGGCTTCTAGTTGTAGTCCTACCGAAACTCAGTGGAAAAAGCCTGCTTGCATTTGCCCTATCTACACCCTACATAGTTTTGTATACATATATCAAATATGTTCTCAATCTTTTATGTTCCAAGGAATTAAGTCGCAATGTATTCAATCTTCCCTTATAACTCAGATCCTCCAGACCCAGCAACATCCTTGTAAATACTTCGCTGTACCCTTTCAACCTTATTTACATCTTTCCTGTAGATAGGTCACCAAAACTGCACAAAATACTCCAATCTAGGCCCGATGGATGTCTTATACTACTTCATAGAAACATAGAAACATAGAAAATAGGTGCAGGAGTAGGCCATTCGGCCCTTCGAGCCTGCACCACCATTTATTATGATCATGGCTGATCATCCAACTCAGAACCCAGCCTTCCCTACATACCCCCTGACCCCTGTAGCCACAAGGGCCATATCTAACTTCCTTTTAAACATAGCTAATGAACTGGCCTCAACAGTTTGCTGTGGCAGAGAATTCCACAGATTCACCACTCTCTGTGTGAAGAAATTTTTCCTAATCTCGGTCCTAAAAGGCTTCCCCTCTATCCTCAAACTGTGACCCCTCGTTCTGGACCTCCCCAACATCGGGAACAATCTTCCCGCATCTAGCCTGTCCAATCCCTTTAGGATCTTATACGTTTCAATCAGATCCCCCCTCAATCTTCTAAATTCCAACGAGTACAAGCCCAGTTCATCCAGTCTTTCTTCATATGAAAGACCTGCCATCCCAGGAATCAATTTAGTGAACCTTCTTTGTACTCCCTCTATGGCAAAGATGTCTTTCCTCAGATTAGGGGACCAAAACTGTACACAATACTCCAGGTGTGGTCTCACCATGGCCTTGTACAACTGCAGTAGTACCTCCCTGCTCCTGTACTCGAATCCTCTCGCTATAAATGCCAGCATACCGTTCGCCTTTTTCACCGCCTGCTGTACCTGCATGCCCACTTTCAATGACTGGTGTATAATGACACCCAGGTCTCGTTGCACCTCCCCTTTTCCTAATCGGCCACCATTCAGATAATAATCTGTTTTCCTATTTTTGCCACCAAAGTGGATAACTTCACATTTATCCACATTAAATTGCATCTGCCATGAATTTGCCCACTCACCCAACCTATCCAAGTCACCCTGCATCCTCTTAGCATCCTCCTCACTGCTAACACTGCCACCCAGCTTCGTGTCATCCGCAAACTTGGAGATGCTGCATTTAATTCCCTCATCCAAGTCATTAATATATATTGTAAACAACTGGGGTCCCAGCACTGAGCCTTGCGGTACCCCACTAGTCACCGCCTGCCATTCTGAAAAGGTCCCGTTTATTCCCACTCTTTGCTTCCTGTCTGCTAACCAATTCTCCACCCACACCAATACCTTACCCCCAATACCGTGTGCTTTAAGTTTGCACACTAATCTCCTGTGTGGGACCTTGTCAAAAGCCTTTTGAAAATCCAAATATACCACATCCACTGGTTCTCCCCTATCCACTCTACTAGTTACATCCTCAAAAAATTCTATGAGATTCGTCAGACATGATTTTCCTTTCACAAATCCATGCTGACTTTGTCCGATCATTTCACCGCTTTCCAAATGTGCTGTTACCACATCCTTGATAACTGACTCCAGCAGTTTCCCCACCACCGACGTTAGGCTAACGGGCCTATAATTCCCCGGTTTCTCTCTCCCTCCTTTTTTAAAAAGTGGGGTTACATTAGCCACCCTCCAATCCTCAGGAACTAGTCCAGAATCTAACGAGTTTTGAAAAATTATCACTAATGCATCCACTATTTCTTGGGCTTACTCCTTAAGCACTCTGGGATGCAGACCATCTGGCCCTGGGGATTTATCTGCCTTCAATCCCTTCAATTTACCTAACACCACTTCCCTACTAACATGTATTTCACTCAGTTCCTCCATCTCACTGGACCCTCTGTCCCTTACTATTTCTGGAAGATTATTTATGTCCTCCTTAGTGAAGACAGAACCAAAATAATTATTCAATTGGTCTGCCATGTCCTTGCTCCCCATAATCAATTCACCTGTTTCTGTCTGCAGGGGACCTACATTTGTCTTTACCAGTCTTTTCCTTTTTACATATCTATAAAAGCTTTTACAGTCCGTTTTTATGTTCCCCGCCAGTTTTCTCTCATAATCTTTTTTCCCCTTCCTAATTAAGCCCTTTGTCCTCCTCTGCTGAACTCTGAATTTCTCCCAGTCCTCAGGTGAGCCACTTTCTCTGGCTAATTTGTATGCTACTTCTTTGGAATTGATACTATCCCTAATTTCTCTTGTCAGCCACGGGTGCACTACCTTCCTTGATTTATTCTTTTGCCAAACTGGGATGAACAATTGTTGTAGTTCATCCATGCAACCTTTAAATGCCTGCCATTGCATATCCACCGTCAATCCTTTGTCATTTGCCAGTCTATCTTAGCTAATTCACGACTCATACCTTCAAATTTACCCCTCTTTAAGTTCAGAACCTTTGTTTCTGAATTAACTAATTCAGAACTGAATTCAACGTAACATCCAATCTTCTCTACTCAATATGTTGATTTATGAAGGCCAATGTGCCAAAAGCATTCTTTAAGACCCTATCTAACTGTGATGCAAATGTCAATGAATTATTCGGCTGTATTCCTAGATGCCTTTGTTCTACCACACTCCTCAAAGCCCGACTGTTCACAGTGTAAGACCTACGCTGGTTGATCCTACCAAAGTGCAACACCTTGCACTTGTCTGCAGTAAATTCCATTTGCCATTTTTCAGTCCATTTTTCCAGCTGATCCAGATCCTTCTGCAAGCCACGATAGCCTTCTTTGCTGTCCATGACACCCCCAGTGCTGTTGTCATCTGCAAAACTGACAACATTGGGGGTGTCATGGACTGCACATTAACCACATTAACATCCAGAGAGTTGATATTGATGGCAAACAACAACGGACATATCACTGTTTAGAACAGTGAATATCCATCACCTCACAACACCAGCAACACTTACTTTATGTGCTGTTATTCTCGTACGTGTTATATTGTGTAATTCCCAAGCTGAAGTCTGAATAACACAGATCATTGCTCTGTCAGTCATGAGTCATTGACCTTTCTAACTTGCAACTTTGTCTTTTCTTTTTTGTATACTTTTCCAATGAACTCTACAAATTTAACTGAATTCAAATCAAATCAAGTTTAATTGTCATTCAACTATGCATGAATACTCATGAATACAGCGGAATGAGACAGCATTATTACGGGGTCAAGGGGCTGGAACACATTGCCAACAGTCACACACCAGAAGACATTCGCTGAATAAAACAGTCCCGACACAACGCGCACCCGCATGACACCACAGCTTGAAAACCAGTCCTCGCATATGCAAGTTAACAAAGCCATATAGAAATTCAGTAAAATACAACTCAGAATATGCATGAATTCTTCCATTCTACTGAGTTCACTTCCAATTTCGTACCACATGCCTCCAGCTTAACAACATTTTCCCTCAAACATGTCCTCTCTACACAATTTTTTTGTGATAGCTGCGCAGGAAACAATTGACATTTGTGTTCTTAGGTCGGCACCTTTTTCCGAACATAAGAATGTTTGGAAAGCCCTGTTTTGGGTTTATACTATTCTCTCCTCTTACGAAAATCAGAGAACGTTTTTCTGGCTTTAGGACTTGAGGTATATATTAATAGTGCAGTCCTTAGATGAGACATTAAACTAAGGTTGCTCATGCCATTTTGCAATAATTAGTACCCTTGCCAACATTATATTCATCAATTTTTAGAGTCTACAGAGTGTGTAGAAATGGTTATGATAAATATTTTTCCTGTCTTGAGAAATGAAAGACAGTGGAAGATGGAAATTGGGCAAGCATTAATCACTGAAAGAATTCAGATCATTAGGATGATATTTCTTCATTAAAGGTTCCAGAGGCTAAATTGGTGAAGGCTTGTTTATTTGTAGTGGTTGTCTCTTGCTGGTATTAAGATTTTGAAAGTTTGAAAAGGATATGCGATAACTCAAGAACACTTAGTTCTGAATCCTCAACACAGAAATCCTACAGCACAATACAAGCCCTTCAGCCCACAAAGCTGTGCCGAACATGTCCTTACCTGAGAAATTACCTAGGGTTACACATAGCCCTGTATTTTTCTGAGCACCATATACCTGTCCAGGAGTCTCTTGAAAGACCCTACCATATCCGCCTCCACCAGCATCACCAGCAGCCCATTACATGCACTCACCACTCTCCCCATAAAAAACTCACCCCTGACATCTCCTCTGTACCTGTTTCCAAGCACCTTATGACTATGCCCTCTCGTGGTAGGCATTTCAGCCCTGGGAAAAAGCGTCTGACTATCCACATGATCAATGCCTCTCATCATCTTATACACCTCTATCAGGTCACCTCTCATCCTCCGACGCTCCAAGGTAAAAAGGCCGAGTTCACTCAACCTATTCTCTTAAGGCATGCTCCCCAATCCAGGCAACATCCTTGTAAATCTCCTCTGCACCATTTCTATGGTTTCCACATCCTTCCTATAGTGAGACAACCAGAACTGAGCACAGTAATCCAAGTGGGGTCTGACTAGAGTCCTATATAGCTGCAACATTATCTCTCGGTTCCTAAATTCAATCCCACGATTGATGAAGGCCAATGCACCGTATGCTTTCTTAACCAGAGTCAACCTGCACAGCAGCTTTGAGTGTCCTATGGACTCGGACCCCAAGGTCCCTCTGATCCTCCACACTGCCAAGAGTCTTACCATTAATGCTATAATCTGTCATCATATTTGACATCAAAATGAACCACCTCACACTTATCTACATTGAACTCCATCTGCCACTTCTCAGCCCAGTTTTGCATCTTATCAATGTCCCATTGTAACCTCTGACAGCCCTCCACACTATCCACCACACACCTAACCTTTGTATCATCAGCAAATTTACTACCCATCCCTCCACTTCCTCAATCAGGTCATTTATAAAAATCACAAAGAGTAGGGGTCCCAGAATAGATCTTTGAGGCTCACCACAGGTGACCGACCTGCATGCAGAATATGACCTGTCTACTGCCACTCTTTGCCTTCTGTGGGCAAGCCAGTTCCCGAACCACAAAGCAATGTCCCCTTGGATAACATGCCTCTTTACTTTATCAATAAGCCTTGCATGGGGTACCTTATCAAATGCCTTACTGAAAGCCATATACGCTACATTTACTGCACTACCTTCATCAATGTGTCTTGTCATATCCTCAAAAAAAAACAATCAGGCTCATAAGGCACGACCTGCCTTTGACAAATCCATGCTGACTTCCTAATCATATTATACCTCTCCAAATATTCATATCTCCTGCTTCTCAGGATCTTCTCCATCAACTTAACAACCACTGAGGGAAAAATCACTGGTCTATAATTTCCTGGGCTATCACTACTCCCTTTCTTGAATAATGAAACAACATCTGCAACCCTCCCAACATGCTGGAGGAACTCAGCAGGTCGGACAGCATCTGTGGGAAAGATCGGTCAACGTTTCGGGCCAGAACCCTTCGTCAGGACCCAAAACGTCGACCGATCTTTTCCACGGATGCTGCCCGACTTGCTGAGTTCCTCCAGCGTGTTGTGAGTGTTTGACCCCAGCATCTGCAGATTATTTTGTGTTTATGATCTGCAACCCTCCAATCCTTCGGAACCTCTCCCGTCCCCATTGATGATGCAAAGATCATTGCCAGAGGCTCAGCAATCTCCTCCATCGCGTCCCACAGTAGTCAAGGGTACATCTCGTCCGATCCCGGTGACTTATCCAACTTGATGCTTTCCAAAAGCTCCAGCACATCCTCTTTCTTAATATTTGCATGCTCAAGCATTTCAGTCCACTGTATGTCATCCCTATAATCGCCAAGATCCTTTTCCATAGTGAATACTGAAGCAAAGTGCTCATTAAATACCTCTGCGATTTCTGCAGGTTCCATACACACTTTTCCACTGTCACACTTGATTGATCCTGTTCTCTCACATCTTATTCTCTTGCTCTTCACGTACTTGTAGAATGCCTTCAGGTTTTCCTTAATCCTGCCCGTGAAGGCCTTCTGATGGCCCCTCCTGGCTGTCCTAATTTCTTTCTTAAGCTCCTTCCTGCTAGCTTTATAATCTTCTAGATCTCTATCATTACCTAGCGTTTTGAATCTTTCATAAGCTCTTCTTTTCTTCTTGACTAGATTTACAACAGCCTTTGTATACCATGGCTGTCCTCCCTCCCTGTCCTTTCTGAAACATGTAAAGCCTAGCACTCAAAATAACCATTCCTCCCCTTGCGCTGTCAAAGTCTCTGTAATGGCCACAACATCATAGCTCCAAGTACTGATCCACGCTCTAAGGTCATTTGCTTTGTTCATAATACTGCTTGCGTTAAAATAGACACATCTCAAACCGTCAGTCTGAGTGTGTCCCTTCTCTATCATCTGTCTATCTTCCCTCTCGCACTGCCTCCAAGCTTTCTCTATTTGTGAGCCTACCACCTCTTGCCCTGTCTCTTCAGTTTGGTTCCCACCCCCCAGCAATTCTAGTTTAAACTGTCCCCAGTAGCCTTAGCAAAACACCCCTCCAGGATATTGGTCCCCCTGGGATTCAAGTGCAACCTGTCCTTTTTTTTAACAGGTCACTCCTTCCCCAAAAGAGGTCCCAATGATCCAGAAAACTGAATCCCTGCTCTCTGCTCCAATCCCTCAGCTACACATTTATCCTCCACCTCACTCTATTTGTATACTCACTGTCACGTGGCACAGGCAGTAATCCCGAGATGACTACCTTTGTGGTCTTGCTTCCTAACTCCCTGTAGTCTGCTTTCAGGATCTCCTCCCTTTTCCTGCTTATGTCATTGGTACCAGTATGTACCACAACTTCTGGCTGTTCTCCTTCCCACTTCAGGATATCGTGGACGCAATCAGAAACATCCTGGACCCTGGCACCTGGGAGGCAAACTACCATCCGAGTTTCATTCCTGCGTCCACAGAATCGGCTGTCTGACCCCCTAGCTATAGAGTCCACTATCACTGCTACCATCCTCTTTCTTTCCCTACCCTTCTAAGCCACAAGGCCAGACTCTGTGCCAGAGGCACGGCCACTGATGCTTCCCCCAGGTAGGCTGTCCTCCCCACCAACAGTACTCAAGCAGCAGTACTTATTGTCAACATGTGAATTTAAACAAATACTTACTGCATACCACAAAGAAATGTGCAGCAATAGTTCCTATTTTTAGCTGTGGAAGGAAATAGCAGAAGTCCCAACACACTAGATCACGTCTGCACTACAATAAGGAATGCCTGTCGTTCCTTGGCTGTAATGCATCGTGGTATATCGGACCACTTGGCTGTCCTCTTCCCACCCGTATTGAGTCACAGCCTGAAAAGCAAGGCTCCAGAGATGAAGACAACTAAGACTTGGTTGCTGGAGGCAGAGGAATAGTTACAGGATTGCTTAAAGTTAGTAGACTGGACCATGATCAAGTACTCTTCTGAGGATCTGAATGACTACACCAGGGACTTAACTAATTTTTTAAGAACAGCTGTAGAGGAGTGTGTCCCCACAAAATCATTCAGAGTCTTCTCCATCAGAAGCCCTAGGTGAACAATGAAATCCAAAATTTGATGAGCGCCAGATCAGAGGCATTCAAGACTCGGAGATCAAGGATGCTACATGAGGTGCAGATATGATTTCCAGAAAGCCATCTAAACTGCAATCAATGAGGGACGCTCAACAGCTGTGTCAGAGTTTGAATGCTTTAACAATCTACAAAGTTAACTCAGAATCAGGTTTATTATCACTGGCAAGTGACGTGAAATTTGTTAACTTAGCAGCAGCAGTTCAATGCAATGCATAATATAGAAGAGAAAAAAAAAGTAAATCAATTACAGTATACATATATTGAATAGATTAAAAATGTGCAAAAATCGGAAATACTGTATATTAAAAAATGTGAGGTAGTGTCCAAGAGTTCAATGTCCATTTAGGAATCAGATGGCGGAGGGGAAGAAGCTGTTCCTGAATTGCTGAGTGTGTGCCTTCAGGCTTCTGTACTTCCTGCCCAATGATAACAATGAGAAAAGGGCATGCCCTGGGTGCTGGAGGTCCTTAATGATGGACTCTCCCTGAAGATGTCCTGGGCACTTTGTACACTAATACCGAAGATGGAGCTGACTAGATTTACAACCTTCTGCAGCTTCTTTCAGTCCTGTGCAGTAGTTCCCCCGTGCCCCCCACCCCCCATACCAGACAGTGATGTAGCCTGTCAGAATGCTCTCCATGGTACATCTATAGAAGTTTTTGAGTGTATCTGTTGACATGTCAGATCCCTTCAAACTCCTAAAGAAGTATAGCTGCTGTCTTGCTTTATTTATAAATACATCTATATGTTGGGACTCGATTAGATCCTCAGAGATCTTGACACCCAGGAACTTGAAAATGCTCACTCTCTCCGCTTCTGCTCTCTCTATGAGGATTAGTATGTGTTCCTTTGCCTTACACTTCCTGAAGTCCACAATCAGCTCTTTCATCTTAATAATGTTGAGTGCCAGGTTGTTGCTGCAGCATCACTCTACTAGTTTCACTCCTGTATGCCCCCTTGTCACCACCTGGGATTCTACCAACAATGATTGTATTGTCAGCAAATTTATAGATGGTATTTGGTCTGTGCCTAGCCACACAGTCATGTGTATATAGTGAGTAGAGCAGTGTGCTAAGCACACACTCCTGAAGTGACACAGGGGACAAAATACCTTTATTTCCAGATGAGCTCAATGCCTATTTTGCTTGCTTTGACCGTCAAAACATGGAGGAACCATCACATACCACCCCCCATCTCCTGATAATCTTTTGGTGCCAGTATCTGAAGGTGACATGTGGGCTGCCTTCAAGAGAGTGAAGCCAAGAAAAGCATCCAGTCTGGATGGGGACCTGGGTGATCATTGAATGTCTGTTTTGACCAACTGACCGGCATGTTTACAGATATCTTCACCCTCTCTCTTCGGCAGTGTTTGGCACCTACTTGCTTCAAGTAGGCTTCAATCGTACCAGTACCCAAGAAGAAAGTCGTGACCTGCCTCAATGATTGTGACCCAGTTGCACTTATATCCACAGCGATGAAGTGTTTTGAGAGGCTGGTGATGAAACACATCAGCTCCTGTCTGAATGGCAACTTGGATCTGCTCCAGTTTGCTTTCTGGAGCAAAAGTTCCACTGCCATCTTATTGGCTCTTCACACAATTCTGAGAAATCTGGAGAGCAAAGATGCACACATTAAGATGCTCTTCATCGATTACAGCTCTGCATTTAATATAAGACCATAAGACATTGGAACAGCATTTGACCATTTGGCCCATCAAGTCTGCTCTGCCATACAATCATAGCTGATCCTTCTTTTCCACTCTTCAGCCCTATTCCCTGGCCTTCTCCCCATAACCTTTAATGACATGACCAATCAAGAACCTATGAATCTCTGCCTTAAATACACCCAACAACCTAGCCTCCACAGCTGCATGTGATAACAAATTACACAAATTCAACACCCTCTGGCTATAGACATTTCTCTGAGTCACTGTTTTAAATGGACACCCATCTATCCTTAGGTTGTGCCCTCTTGTCGTAGACTCCCCCACCATGAGAAACATCCTTTCCACAATTATTCTGTCTAAGCCTTCAACATTCAAAAGGTTTCAATGAGATACCATCCCTCATCCTTCTAAATTCCAATGAGTCAGGCCCAGAGCCACCATATGTTCCTCATTTGATAACCCGTTCAATTCCAGACTCATCCTTGTGAAACAGTTCTGAGCCCTCTTCAAAGCCAGCACATATTTTCTTGGATGATCAGTTCAAAACTGTTCACAATACTCAAGGTGAAGCTTCACCAGTGTCTTATAAAGCCTCAGCATCACAACCCTGCTCATATGTTCCAGACCTCTTGAAATGAATGCTAGCATTGCATTTGCCCTCCTCACCACTGACTCACCCTACAAGTTAACCTTTAGGCTGTTCTGCACAAGGACTCCCAAGTCCCTTTGCACCTCAGATTTTTGGATTTTCTCTGTGTTTTGAAAATAGTCTGCACATTTATTTCTTCTACCAAAGTGCATGACCTTGCATTATTCAACATTGTATTTCATTTGCCACTTTCTTGCCCATTCTCCTAATTTGCCTAAGTCCTTCTGCAGTATTCCCATTTCTTCAACACTACCTGCCCCTCCACCAATCTTGGTATCATCTGCAAACTTGGCAACATTCCACCATCTAAGTCATTGATACACAGCATAAAAAGAAGCTGTCCCGACACCAGCCCCTGCGAAACACTACTAGTCACAGGCAGCCAACCAGAAAAGGATCCCTTTATTCCCACTCGCTGCCTCCTACCAATCAGACAATGCTAGAATTAACCATGCTAGAACTTTCCTGTAATACCGTGGGTTCTTAACTTGATAAGCAGCCTCATGTGTGGCACCTTCTCAAAGGCCTTCTCAAAATCCAAATATACAACATCCACTGCATCCACTTTATCTATCCTACTTGCAATCTCCTCAAAGAATTCCAACAGGTTTGTCAGGCAAGATTTTCCTTTAAGGAAACCATGCTGACATTGTCCTATCTTGTCCTGTATCATCAAGTACTCCATAACCTTATCCTTGACAATTGACTCCAACATTATCCCAACCACTGAGGTTATACTAACTGATCTATAATTTCCTTTCTGCTGCCTCCCTCCTTTCTTAAGGAGTGGAGTGAGATTTGCAATTTTCCAGTCCTTCAGAACCATGTCAGAGTCCAATGATTTTTGAAAGATCATTACTAATGCCTCCACAATCTCTACCACTACCTCTTTCAAAACACTAGGGTGCAGTTCATCTGGTCTGGGTGACTCATGCGCCATTAGATATTTTTGTTTTTTTGAACCCCTTTTCCCTTGTAATAGTAACTGCTCTCATTTCTCCTCCCTCACACCCTTCAACACCTAGCACACTGCTAATGGCTTTTAGTTCATCTGTCATTTCTTTGTCCCCTGTTATTATTTCTCCAGCCTCATTTTCTTGCAGTCCTATATCCACTCTCATCTCTCTTTTAAATTTACCTTAAACTTCCTAATTGCCTCTGGTTCATTACATAACACCTAATCCAAAATAACTGATCCCCCTAGTTGGCTCAACAACTGCTCAAACAAATTCACTCTCTTGTGATCCATTTCAATCTGATTTTCCCAATCTAGCTGCATGTTAAAATCTCCCGTGATAATCATAACATTGCCCTTTTGACAGGTCTTTTCTATTTTCCATTGTAATCTGTAGTCCTTATCCCAGCTACTGTGGTGTCCTGTATATAAATGCCATCAGGGTCATTTTACCTTTACAGTTTCTTAAATCAACCCCCAAGGATTCAACATCTTCTGATCCTATGTAATGTCTTTCTTATGACTTGATTGCCATTCTTTACCAGCTGCGCCACACCACCGCCTCTGCCTAACTTCATTTCTCTCCAATACAATGTGTAACCTTGGGCTTTCAGCTGAACCTGAAGCCCTGCCCCCTGCTCCAGCTTCACAGCCACACATTTGTCGGTCAGATCATCCTGTTTCTACCTTCATTGGCACATGCCAAAAGTAGCAAACCAGAAATTCCTACCCTGTAGGTCCTGCTTCTCAGCTTTCTCCCTAGTTCTCTAAATTCTCCCTTCAGGACCTCTTTGCTTTTCCTTCCTATGGCATTGGCATCAATATGTACCAAGACATCTTTCTGCTCTCCCTCCCCCTCTAAAATGTTGTGGACATGATCCAAGACGTCATTGACCCTGGCATCTGGGAGGCAACATTCCATCCAGGTGTCCTGTTCATGACCACAGAATCTTCTGTCTGTTCCCTTGACTACTAAGTCCCCGATCATTACCACTACCCACTCTCCCTCTTTTCCTTCTGCATCACAAACCCATGTTCAGTGCCAGTAACCTAGTCTCCATGGCATTCCCCTGAGAGGTAACCCCCTCAACAGTATCCAAAATGGTATACTTATTATTGAGGGGAATAGCCACAGGGGTACTCTGCACTGTCTATTCACCTTCTCATTCCTTCTACAGACAGTCACCTAGCTACCTGCCTCCTGTAACTTAGTGGTGCCTACTTCCCCATAACCAATTAATGATCTCACTCTCCTGTACAAGCCAAAGGTCTTCCAGCTGCTGCTCTAGATCCCCCACATGGTCTCCAAGGAGCTGTAGCTGGCTGCACTTCATGCAGAAATAGCTCCCTGGGAGGCTCTGGGTCTCCAAGAGTCCAACATCTGGCATGAAGAACACTCAACGGCCATTTAAACTGCACCAGGTGTACCTGACACAGTAAGAAAAAAAGGGAAACTTAACAGAAACTTACCCACACAACTTATTCAGAGCCATAGCCTCCTCTGAGCCAAAGCCTGACACTTCCACTCTCACCACTCAAAACTAATCAGTAATCTCCAAGACATGGGCCTCAATACCTCCTTCTGGAGTTGGATCCTAGATTTCCTCACTTGCAGACCCCAGTCAGTTCAGATTGGCAACAACATCTCCACAATCTCCATCAGTACAGGTACATCACAGGGCTGTGTGCTCAGCCCCACTCTACTTGCTTTACACTTACGACTGTGTGGCTAAGTACAGCTTCAACACCAAATTCAACTTCACTGATGACACCACTGTTGTGGGCTGTATGAAAGGTTATAATGAATCAGTTTACAGGAGGGAGATTGAAAATTTGGCTGTGTGGTGTCATAACAGCAACCTCCCGCTGTCAGCAAAACCAAGGAACTGATTCTGGACTTTATTAGAAGGAAATCAGAGGTCCATGAGGCAGGTACTTCTGTGAAGTTCTGTGCAGATGAAATGATGCGTTCTGCAATTTGGTCTTGGAATAAACTGAGACAGAGCATGCACTCTCTTCATATTTATTCCCAATCAACTGAGTGAAGGAAAATACTCAACTGCAGTTTTTCTTCACGTCTTTTATAACTTGGCATTTCTATTCCCCAATCAAATCTCCAGTACTCTAATTCTCTGACATTGCCATCACACCTTCTGCCACTGCCTGACATGATGTGTGAACTCCAGAATCAGTGGCTCAGTTCACGGCACTCTCACTGAACTGAAAAGGTGTGGGCTCACTCCGGAGAAACAAGCCCCAAACCTGGGCCAACATTCCAGACAAAAATATAAAGTCCACAGGTTTGTTTGTAAGTTAATAATTAGTCTAGGAGGATTTGGATTCAATATACAAACTAGTTAAGATTATAAACATGATCCACTTTTCTGATTCATACAGATGCAAAATATCTTCCTGTTCAGCATCAAAGAAAAGGAAATGTTCTCAGTGTTCCAGTTGATATTTATCCTTCAGCCAATACTTGTAAAACAGATTTCTGCTTTTTATCATCGTGTGAACCGTTGCTATATTGCGATTGATTCCTTTCAAATGTATATCATTGACTATAAAAAACTGGGTTGTGAGCGACAATGTGATAGCCTTTTATGTTTTCTATGGGGAGTAGACTTTACAGTGCTAATAATTCCAATCTGCATATGGACAGCTCCACCGTGTGAGCTCTGGAAAACCACTACAACATTTGTTTTTTCCTGTTTCTTCCAAGCAGTAGAGCCCTTTGACTGAGGGATATTTTAACTGTTTTTAGATCATTTTAAGGATGTTCCCAATTGGTAATCTGGATTGCCAGATGTGCTTTTATTAAGGATTAGTTCCCAAAGATTCAATACAACCGGATATAAGAAGCTCATCTGATTATATCAGTCCAATCCCAAGCATTGAAGGTAACTGGAAATATATGTTGTGATTAGAAGGAAAGTATATTGCCATTATTAATTTAATTTACTTTTAGAAAAAAAGATCTGTTATATTGTTTGTATGAAAATCTTCTAAGGTTTGAGTCAAGTGACCAGAACACTTACCTTCTTGAACTAAAATAGTTCAATAGACAAATACTTCTCTTGGGGTTAATCTGGCTAATGGATTCTGGTGGTTCAGAAGTAAGCAGTAATTAGTTGATAAGAACTGAAAGCAGACTGTCTTCCTGACAAAGTACTCCACAACATTGAATTTCTGGAGTGAAACAAAACTGCAAAATATGATCTGATTGAAGGTCATGCTGATGCAATGATATTTCAAATCATTCAAAGGCAAATTTTCCAGGAATGGATTCCTACTCATAATAAACACATGGATTCAAATGACACAGTAGGGCCGAATGGAATTAAAACTTACTCTAATCACATCAGAATGTTTCCAATCCTGTCACAAGGAAACCTGAGAGCTTTGCTCTGCATATATGACAATTATATTTTAATATTACTGATTTCAGTAATATTAGAAAGCTGGTACTTGCATTAGTTCAAGGTTCTGTGATAGTAAAAAGAAGAAAACCCCAAAATTCATGTATATAATTGACAATTTTGCTGAGAAATTCATTGGAGCAAGGCTAGAATTAACAACAAAAACTGTGTTTTTGACAGTGTGAAGTTTAAAGATTTTGTTAAAAAATGTTTCAAAGTTGATTTTGACATTGCAGAAATCTGGTAAAAATTAAGAAACAGTCAAGTGAAATGGAGAAGAATCTAAGTGATACATAAGCAGATTTTTTTTGTGTGTGTTTAGAAACACAAACATGACCATAAAACAAATATGTAGTTGTCTTGTTTCCTTGAAAAAGTTTTATGAGATTACAAGAGGCATAGACAGAACAGACTTCTGGTATCTTTTGCTAGGGTTGAAATGTCTAACAACATAGGGCATGTATTTAATGTGAGAGGGGTAAGTTCAAATAAGATATGCGGAGCAAGTATTTCTGTGGTGGAATGTGTTGAGGTGGTAAATAGATGCAACTATGATGGAGGCATTTAGGAAGCTTTTAGATACCCATTGAAATATGCACAGAATGGTGAGATATGGATGTTCCATAGGCAGAACAAATTATTTTTATTATTCATTTAATTACTAATTTGATTAGCTTGGCACAACACTACAGACCAAAGGAACTACTCCTGTGCTGTACTGCTCTATGTTGTACTTTTCATCTGTAGATTCTTGTATCTTCCTAACAGAATATGAAGATATGTATAACACACTTATGAATAATCACACCACAAAGATCTATTCCTGTCAGTCTGCATGAATATTATCTTCTTCAGTTTTCAATATATCTTCTTTCATTGCCACTTTGAATAATTCCTTCTCTGTGAATCCTATAGTTTCTCTTCTGAGTGAAGGTGAATGAGGAATGTTTCTATGGAAAAGCTTCTTGCTTTTCTTTAGTTAATCTATCCAGACGCATTAACCTTTCATGCAAAAAAATTTACTATTTGAAAACTGCAGGAATTCCTTTAACAAGATGCTGTTCCAAATCATATATCCACGTTGTGGAATGATGTTTGAGTTAGAGGTGACAGCATCAATTGAACCACCTAATATTTAATTTCTCAACAGCTGTTGGCCTCATAAAAAAATTGAAAGTTTTTGGAAATATGAGGTATGAAAGAGGAATCAAGCATTTCAAAGCAGCCTATAAAAATGAAAGCAATGTTACAGGTGAAATTGAGATCAAAAGAGATAGCAACACCGGGAAAATCAGATGAAGTGGAAAAATTGTAACTTCAAAGTAATAGAGAGAAGAGATGATTGTAGAAATTATGATATAAATTGACAGTAACTATATTAATACAATGTAAAATTTGCACTTTATATTCTGCAGAGTTTTAGCATTTGTTTATGCCATTAATGAAAACTAATTGCTCCAATCTATCCCTGTAAAAAGCCATGTTAGGGAAAGAATGACAAGAAAATATTAACATAGACTAAGATCATAGAAATAGCTTAACAAGCTGATTTTAAAGGATATAATAATTGTTAAGAGTAATTATATCAGTGGAACAGTCTAACAAAGGCAATTTTCACTTTGGATGTGGTAGGAAATTTGAAAACAACAAATTAGCCAGAGGGACATTTGTTTTCTGCTGCTGAAGTTTAGGTTAGCTTTAATGGAACGTTATCTTGAACAATAGGGTGGGCCCAGGGTTGTGGTGTACAATGAAAAGGCAATGTGTAACAATTCACCAAGTTCCAAAATTATCCTTCACAATAGTTGTAAAACCCCAACGTAGAATAAGTAATGGTAATAATAAATGAACATCCCTTTCAGGAGCTTATTTTTGTTTTTTAATTATTGGAGTAGATGGCTGGCATTGCTCTGCCAGTTTAAGTTGACGTCAAAGCTTCAAAAAAAGGGAAATGGCAAGACCCTTAACAACACTGATGTGCAGAGAGATCTTGGAGTTCAAGTCCATAGCTTCCTGAAAATGGCTACACAGTTTAATTTGTTGGTCAAGGAAATAAGTTTAAGAGTTAGGAATTTATGACACAGCCTGAGTTAGGATACATCTGGACTATTGAGCTCCTTTCTGGCCCCCTTATTATAGAAAGGATGTTGAGGCTTTGGGGAGGGTGCAGAAGAGATTTATCAGGACACGGCCTGAATTAGAAGGTATTTGCTATGAGGAGAGGTTGGAAAAAGTTGGGTTATTTTCTCTGAAGTGGCAGAGGCTGAGGGGAGATCTAATAGAGGTTTATTAGATTATGAGAAACATAGATAGAATAGAAAGATAATATCTTTTTCTCTCTGCCTTGAAATGTCTGATACCAGGGCAAATGCATGTAAGTTGAAAGGGGTTATGTTCAAAGGAGATCTGCCAAGCAAGTTTTTACAGAGAGATTGGTGGGTGCCTGGAATGGACTAGCAAGGGTGGTGTTGGGAAAAACACAAAAGAGACATTCAAGAGGCTCTTAAGTAAGCACAGGAATGTGCAAGGAAAGGAAGAGTATGCTCATTTTGTAGACAGATGGAATTAGTTTACTTGGCAATTTGATTATTAATTTAATTAGTTTAATACAACATTGAGGTCCTAAGAGCCTGTTCCTGTGCTTACAGTTTTATGTTCTAAGAATTATGCAATAGGTTATACTATAGGGTTAAATTTACAAGTAGGCTGTTTGCCTCCAACTGATCTGCCTTTTAAAGCACAATTATTCCTTAGATTCTTTATGATATACCAAGTGTCGCAATGTAACGTTCCTGTCACTATTAAGCAACAAATTATCTCACTCATTAGAAGCAATGGACTGGGATTTCTGCCAACAAGTATCTGAAAAGGCAACAGATTGAAAGTAAATAAACTGCAAATTAAAAATCAAAGCAAACATTGCAGCATTGACTTCCAGGTAAAATACCTTAAAATGTCACCAGTTCTCTACATTAGTCTAGATTGAACTGAAGGATTTCTGCTGCAGTATAGAGACTCACTGCGGAAGGAAAAGTATTTCCTGTTATGAGCATAAGAGACTTGCTTGTCAACTAACTGCAGTGTCAATGACATATGATGATTCCTCATCTATTTCCTAGTAGCTCTTTGAATTCTAATCTTTATGTCAAGAAAAAGAGATTAATACAATTCCACTGATCATTTCCCACATGTATTCACGGTGACAGCCTGTTAGTTGTAATTTACAGCTTATGGTCAGTGTAGTAATTTAAGCTTAAATTGTTGAAGTTTGCAAACCCGATTCAGTCATTTCATAAATGAAATAATTACCCTTTTAGCTGTAAACGTCTGTGTTGTGTTAGCATGTAATATTTATCTATTACTTCAGATTTTATAAAGTAGTTTACTAGTTGAATGTGCTTAAAATTAATCATGACAAATTCTGTTTCTCTCAAAATCCAATTCAGACAATATTTCTGTTGTTTGGTTCCAATATTCCTGCACATACATTTCAGGAAGCATTGCTCTGCAACAGAGGGTGGCCATAAAATTATTTGCTGTTCTATGACTTAAAGTATCATGAATTTTGCCTAGGATACCATTACCATGCAAGAGAATAATTAATTGAATGAAATGAAATAAAAATTCTTGGACATTAATATAGACATATGAAGATTAATACTGAGTCTTGGGTTTTAAGAACAAATCCAAATAATAGTTCTATTTCTTCTCACCTGAGTTGCTCAGTAATATGGTATAATTTTGCGAGGGCTGTATCTAGTATTTCTAGTACGGATGCTATTGCTGGATTTGCTCACTGACCTTTTCATGCCTATTGGCATAGAATCATTGTGTAATCCATTTCAAATCTACTGAGTACAGTTATGAGGAATTTTTTTTTATTTCAGACACTGCCAAAACACTTCTTTTGAGTCACAAGAGACTGCAGATGCTGGAATGTGGAGCAAAAAAAAAACAAACTACTGGAGGAACTCAGTGGATTAAACAGCACCAGAAGAGGCAAAGCTCATGCATCAGTGAAGAAGGGAAATAACAGGTATAAAGGGGTGAGGCAAGGGCTGGTGGATGATAGGTAGAATGATGAGTAGATGAAGCCAGGCAGAGGTGTGGTGAGGGAAGTTTTGAGACAAATGTTGATGGGTGATAGATAGATATACATAGGGAAAATAAATGAGCTATTGAACTAAGGTGTGCGAAAGAAGGGGCAAGATAAAGACAGAAACTGGAAGGTGATAAATGGAACCAAATAAGGGAAGGATGATGCGCAGATAGAACAAATCTAATGATGGGTTGGGGGTGGAGTTGGCAGGGAGATGAGAAAAGAAAACAACAAGTGAAAGAATCGGGCAAACCAATTGAGTGCCAAAGGAACGCACGAAGAGTGGGTTACCTGAAATTAGAAAACTGAATGTTTATACCATTGGGTTGTAGACTACCCGGGCAGAATTTGAGGTATTGCTCTTCATTAATGCATTTGCTCTCACTGTGGCAGTGGAGAAGGCCAAGATGAATGGGTCGATGTGTGAATGAGAAGGGGATATGAAATGACATGCAACTGGAAGCTCCAGGACCATTATTGATAGAACCGGGATTCTCCATAAAATAACCACTTGATCTACACTTGGCCTCATTGATATAGAGGAGGACAAACTGCAAGCATTCAATGCATTTGACAAGACTGAAGAAGCTGCAAGTAAATGGCTCTCTCACCTGGAAGGGCTTTTCAGGACACTGGATGGTGCTGAAGAAGAAGGTATAGAAATGAGTGATGGGGAAAGTGCCAGGGAAATGCGTGTACACAATGCAGTCATAGAGAGTGGAGGATCGGGATGGGGGAAGATGTGAGTGATGATGGGATCCTGTTTCAGTTGGTGGAAACGGTGGCTACGGATGATATGCTGAAAC
This sequence comes from Mobula hypostoma, assembly GCF_963921235.1. NCBI lineage: Eukaryota > Metazoa > Chordata > Chondrichthyes > Myliobatiformes > Myliobatidae > Mobula > Mobula hypostoma. The sequence goes on from NC_086106.1 coordinate 69,550,380, forward strand.
TTTTTATACCAGGCTCCACTTATCATCTACAATATTTCTGTTTCGGAGACAAAATAAATTGCATATGTTGGAATATAGACCCACAACTCAAACTGATAGAGGAACTCAGCAGGTCAATGAGCATCTGTGGTGGTAAAGAGATTGTCGATGTTTTGGGTCAAAACCTGACATCAGGGTCAGAGAGGAGTTCTGACAAATTGGTGATAAAGACAAATGAGAAGACCGAATAAAGGGGGATTAGATGGAGGTGGTGGAGAGTAGCTGGAGATAGAGAGAGAGTCTGAAATTTGAGGCAGCAGATGCAGAAATATAACAAGTAAAGAAGGTGATACATGGAACCAGATAAAGGAGAGATAATCAGTAGATAGAAACATTTAGGGAGTGGAATTAGGAGACCTAGAAGGGGTAGTTTATAGGTGTTAGACAGATGGAACCAGGTCGAGTATGGGAATGAAGCTGAGTGCCTGGGGGTGGGGCCTAAAAGAACAGAGAGAAAAGCACAGGGAATATGGATGATCTAAAGCTGGAAAAGTCCATGTTTAGAATATTTCATTTAAGACTACTCTTCAAAATATGCAGTGCTGTTCTACTAGTTAATAGCTGTGTCACCCTGGCAACGGAGAAGGCTGAAGACTGACGGGTCAGTGTGGGAATGTGAAGGGGGTTTGGAAATGACATACCACTTGGTCAACGTAGTGGCAGAAGTCAGTAGGCCTAAGGTAGATATCAGTAAATAGCTTGTCTCCTGAGACAAAGACATAGAGATCCAAGCAAGGAAGAGAAGTATCAGAAATGGTCCAAGTGAACCACAGCTCTCTGCAGTTTCTGGTGGTCATGAGCAAAGCAGTTGCCATTTCAAGCTGTGATGTTGTGATAGATATTCACTTCCTGGTTCATGTTTGCTCGACTTACTTTCAAAACACAGCAGATACCACTAGTAAGATTAAACAGTGATAAGTACATTTCCAACTATGCTTTGTTAACTTCTGGTCATAAATGGGACTCAGTCTTCAGTTCTTAAATGGAAAGCAGTATTCAGCTTGAAGTTAAAGATACAGATTTGCAAACAAGCTCTATTTAGAACCTTAGACTTGCTGGCTTATACCATGAGGCCAACTGCTCGAGAGATGAAGTATAAAACAATACGTTATTTAATTTAGCTTGTGTGAAAACATACAAGCTAGGTTCTTTAGTTCAAGGAAGGTTGCAGACCAGATGGACAACAACACCTAGCATATGAAGTAACTGATCTAGTAATGTTGGGAGTTTTATGTAGTCAGGGAAATTAACCTTAAAGCATTAATTTTGAACTGTGGACAATAATTGAAATCTATATCTACAAGATGCTTATAGACCATTTGTAGTAGAAGAGTTTCTGAGGAAATGTCATATATGTATGAAGTCACCCAAGTGGTAGAGAAACAGTATAAATGTAGAAAGCAGTTCAGGCTTATTAGGAATGTAGTAAGGAACATCAGGAAGCAATGGGAGAAGCAGAGGTGAATGAGAATCCAGTCTTCTGGCTTTGGTTTCTGTGCGGATGATTGTCTGTTTAACTCTTTGGTATGTCTTTTTAGTTTATAGGAATTGTACCTGTGTTTTGGAAATCCTTTTATGTTTTGTGTTTCAGAAATTATTGGTGTTTTAGAATTTGCAAGATGTTTAAGATAGAAATCTTCTGTGAGTTTTAGTTGAGTTTTGATAATGTTGTTTGGATTAAAACATTTTCACTGAAAGTCAAAAGTATTTTAAACTACCTTGTTAGCTGAAAACATCCCTTGCACAAAAAGTACAGCACCCACCCAAAACCCCAACCTGCCAATCTGCAACAAGAAAGAAAACATAGAAAACTGAAGGACAGAAATATACACTACAGTCTAATAATCACATAGATCTCAGAATTTCACAGAACAATCTCCATTTAGTGAGGGTACTCATGTCTATTTATATCTAATAGGGCTTAAAGTCTTTGTTTAAATTAGGAACTTTGCAGTCAGTATACCCAATACCATCACAATGTACCCAGGTAAGATGCTTTCTATGGTGTACGAATAAAAATGGATAAGGGTGAAGAGCAAAATGGATAAGGGTGAAGAGCGACATGTCAAATTTCTTTAGCTTCCTGAAGAAATAAACTCCTGGTGAGCTTTATTGCCTGTTTTTTCCATGCTGTAACTCTATAACTCACACAGGAGTGGAGGGATCACTGCTGCCCAGAAAACCATGAACTTTGTTTTAGGTCTAACCTATAAGCAGGTACAAAGAATGTCTAGCATATTATAATCATTCATCCATTCAGCTAAGATTTACTTCCTAACCCAGAAAATTCTAACAGAAAACACAAGAGACTGCCGATGCTGAAATCTGGAGTAATCTCCAACAGGCTGAGTTAAAATAGATTACATTAACATAGAACATAGAACATAGAATAGTACAGCACAGTACAGGCCCTTCGGCCCATAATGTTGTGCCAACTCTGAAACCCTGCCTCCCATATAACCCACCTTAAATTCCTCCACATACCTGTCTAGTAGTCTCTTAAATTTCACTATTGTGTCTGCCTCCACCACTGACTCAGGCAGTGCATTCCACGTACCAACCACTGTCTGAGTAAAAAACCTTCCTCTAAGGCCATGTCCTCTTGTATTCAGCAGCCGTGCCCTGGGGAAGAGGCACTGGCCATCCACTCTATCTGTTCCTCTTAATATCTTGTATACATGTATCATGTCTCCTCTCATCCTCCTTCTCTCCAAAGACTAAAACCCTAGCTCCCTTAATCTCCGATCATAATCCATACTCATTAAACCAGGCAGCATCCTGGTAAATCTCCTCTGTACCCTTTCCAATTCTGTGGAGATGTACCCCCAGATCCCTCTGCTCCTCCACACTACCAAGTATCCTGCCATTTACTTTGTACTTTGCCTTGGAGTTTGTGCTTCCAAAGTGTACCACCTCACACTTCTCCGGGTTGAACTCCATCTGCCACTTCTCAGCCCACTTCTGCATCCTATCAATGTCTCTCTGCAATCTTCGACAATCCTCTACACTATCTATAACACCACTATCCTTTATGTCGTCTACAAACTTGCCAACCCACCCTTCTACCCCAACATCCAGACCGTTAATAAAAATCACAAAAAGTAGAGGTCCCAGAACCAATCCTTGTGGGACACCACTAGTCACAATCCTCCAATCCAAATGTACTTCCTCCACCAAGACCCTCTGCCTTCTGCAGGCAAGCCAATTCTGAATCCACCTGGCCAAACTTCCCTGGATCCCATGCCTTCTGACTTTCTGAATAAACCTACTGTGTGGAACCTTGTCAAATGCCTTACTAAAATCCATATAGATCACATCCACTGCACAAAAAATACAGCACCCGCCCAAAACCCCAACCTGCCAATCTGCAACAAGAAAGAAAACATAGAAAACTGAAGGACAGAAATATACACTATATATACACTATCTATATGCCTGGTCACATCCTCAAAGAAATCTATCAGGCTTGTTAGACATGATCTGCCCTTCACAAAGCCATGCTGACTGTTAGACCATGATTCTCTAATGCCCATAGATCCTATCTCTAGGAATCTTTTCCAACAGCTTTCCCACCACAGATGTAAGGCTCACTGGTCTATAATTACCTGGACTATCCCTACTACCTTTTTTTGAACAAGGGGACAACTTTTGCCTCCCTCCAATCCTCCGGTACCATTCTCGTAGACAAAGGGGACATAAAGATCCTAGCCAGAGGCTCAGCAATCTCTTCCCTCACCTCGTGGAGCAGCCCGGGGAATATTCTGTCAGGCCCCAGGGACTTATCCATCCTAATGTATTTTAACAACTCCAACACCTCCTCTCCCTTAATATCAACATGCTCCAGAATATCAACCTCACTCATATTGTCCTCACCATCATCAAGTTCCCTCTCATTGGTGAATACCGAAGAGATGTATTCATTGAGGACTTCACTCACTTCCATAGCCTCCAGGCACATCTTCCCATCTTTATCTCTAATCAGTCCTACCTTCACTCCTGTCATTCTTTTATTCTTCACATAATTGAAGAATGCCTTTGGCTTTTCCTTTACCCTACTCACCAAGGCCTTCTCATGCCCCCTTATTTCTCTTCTCAGGCCTTCTTAATCTCCTTTATTGTTACCCTATATTCCTCAATAAGCCCATCTGACCCTTGCTTCCTAATCCTCATGTATGCTGCCTTCTTCCACATGACTAGATTTTCCACCTGACTTGTCACCCATGGTTCCTTCACCCTACCATTCTTCATCTTCTTCACTGTGACAAATTTATTCCTACCATCCTGGAAGAGATCCCTAAACATTTAGATTAGATTATGAGGACACGCAGTCCTCTTTTATTGTCATTTAATAATGCATGCATTAAGAAATGATACAATGTTTCTCCAGAATGATATCACATAAACACATGACAAATCGACTGAAAAACTGCCAAAAACCACATAATTATAACATATAGTTGCAACAGTGCAAAGCAATGCCGTAATTTGATAAAGAACAGACCATGGAACGGTAAAAAGTCTCAAGGTCTCTCAAAAGTCGCATCATCTCACACAGATGGTGAACCTCCAGCGCCGCAAACTTGCCGATGCAGCATCCTGGAAGCATCCGACCACAGTCCGACTCCAAGTCCGTCCGAAAACTCTGAGCCTCCGACCAGCTCTCCGACACCGAGCACCGAGCACCATCTCTGCAGAGCGCTTCCACCCCAGCCCCGGCAACAGGCAGTAGGCAAAGCCTAGGATTTGGGGCCTTCCCCTCCAGAGATTCTCGATCGCACAGTAGCAGTGGCAGTGAAGTGGGCATTTCAGAAGTTTCTCCAGGTGTTCCTCTGTTCTTCTTATGCTGTCTCCATCAAATCAGGATTGTGCATGGTCCCTAGTTAACACATGTGATATCATTCGGAACGGCCGCGCGCGCTGCCTCGTGCCGCCATCTTCTCCTCCTTCCTCCTAATGTCTGAAACATCGACCACATGTCCATAGTACATTTCCCTGCAAAAACATCATCCCAATTCACACACGCAAGCTCTAGCCTTATAGCCTCATAATTTGCCCTTTCCCAATTAAAAACACACATAGAAGTTGTTGGTGAACGCAGCAGGCCAGGCAGCATCTCTAGGAAGAGGTACAGTCAATGTTTCGGGCTGAGACCCTTCGTCAAATATTCCTGTCCTCTCTGATTCTATCCTTTTCCATGATAATGCTAAAGGCCGGGGAGGGGGTCACTGTCCCCCAGATGCTCACCCACTGAGAGATCTGTGACCCGACCCGGTTCATTACCTAATACTAGATTTAGTATGGCATTCCCCCTAGTTGGCCTGCCAATATACTGTGACAAGAATCCATCCTGGACGCACTTAACAAACTCTGCCTCATCCAAACCCTTGGAACTAATCAGGTGCTAATCAATATTAGGGAAGTTAAAGTCACCCATGATAACAACCCTGTTATTTTTGCACCTTTCCAAAATCTGCCGCCCAATCTGCTCCTCTGTATCTCTGCTGCTACCAGGGGACCTATAGAATACTCCCAATAGAATAACTGCTCCCTTCCTGTTCCTGACTTCCATCCATCCTGACTCAAAAGAGGATCCTGCTACATTACCCACCCTTTCTGTAGCTGTAACAGTATCTCTGACCAGTAATGCCACCTCTCCTCCCCTTTCTCCCCCTCTCTAGCCCTTTTAAAGCACTGAAATCCAGGAATATTGAGAATCCATTCCTGCCCTGGTGCCTGCCAAGTCTCTGTAATAGCCACTACATCATAATTCCATGTATGTATCCAAGCTCTCAGTTCATCATCTTTGTTCCTGATGCTTCTTGCATTGAAGTACATGCACTTTAGCCCTTCTACCTTACTACCTTTACACTCTTTATTCTGCTTCTCTTTCCTCATAGCCCCTTTATATGTTAGATCTGGCCATGCACTTCTTCACTGCTATATCACTCTGGGTCCCATCACCTTTGTAAATTAGTTTAAACCCTTCCGAACCATGCTAGCAAACCTACCTGCACAGATATTGCTCCCCCTCGAGTTCAGGTGCAACCCATCCAATCTGTACTGTTTCCACCTTCCCCAGAAGAGATCCCAATGATCCAAAAATCTAAAACCCTGCTCCCTGCACCAACTCCTCAGCCATGCATTCAACTGCCATCTCCTCCAATTCTTATAATCACTATCACGTAGCACTGGCAGCAGTCCTGAGAATGCCGCCCTTGAGGTCCTGTTCTTCAGCCTTCTGCCTAGTTCCCAAAACTCACACTTCAGGACCTCATCCCTCTTCCTGCCTATGTCGTTGGTCCCAACATGTATCACGACTTCTGGTTGCTTTCCCTCTCATACCAGGATGTTGTGCACCCTGTCAGAGACATCCCAGACCCTGGCACCCAGGAGGCAACAAACCATGCAGGTGTCCTTCTCATGTCCAGAAATTCTCCTGTTTGCTCCCCTGACTATAGAGTCTCCAATGACAACAGCTCTCCTCTTCTCCATCCCACCCTTCTGCACCACAGGGTCAGACTCAGTGCCGGAGGCCCTGCCACCGTGGCTCACACCTGGTAGGTCATTCCCGCCAACAGTATCCAGGACGGTAAACTTATTATTCAGGGGAATGGCTACGGGGTGCTCTGCACTACCTGTCTACTCACCCTCACTTTCCCACCTCTGACTGTCACCCAATGACCTTCTTCCGGCAGCCTAGGTGTGACTACCTCCCTGTAGCTCTCATCTACAAATGTTTGTATGACTGCCTCATTCTCCCTTATGAGTCAAAGGTTATCCAGCTGCTGCTCCAGATTCCTTACACAGTATTCCAGATCGCCCAGTCGCATGACTAAATTATATTGATAGTAGGTAAACTCTATGTTACTCAATACTCAGTATATCAAAAACTCTGAAGGCAATAAAATGGTGAACCCTGTTTCTTTCTCAAGCTTGTATTATTCAAAAACATAAAAAGTGGAAAGCATGATCCTTTAAGGATTCAAATGCATCTACATTTAGTACATTTCTCAGCATGGCAGAAGATAGTTCTATAAATAATTGGCACAACAATTGGTGATAATGCAAGCTGTCACATGTTTCAAGCTCAGCCTTGAAGCAAGAAATTGTGTTGCTGGCTGAATAGTCCATTGCTGAAATTCTTCAGTGCTGTTCTTGTACACTTCAAACTCCCATTTACTTTTCATGTTGATGTTTAGATTACTTACTGTTGCCTTGTGAGGCAGATGCACAGAGTAAAATGCTGGTTCATTTACCTGGGGAGAAATGGATTTAAACCTTAAAAGATAAACACAAGAGACTGTAGATGCTGGAATATGGATCAACAAGCTAACTGCTGGAGGAACTCAGCAGGTTGAGCAGTGTCTTTGCGATGAAAGCACGTAAGGTTTCAACCCAGAGCCTTAAACAATTCTTTTCCTCCCACAGATGTTACGTGACCCACTGGGTTCTTCTAGCAGATTGTTTGCTGCTTTACAAGCGCGAAAGTTAAGCTGCTGAATGTGATTTTATGGACTGTTCATCTGCTATTTATAACCAAGACATTTACATATATAAGGAAAAATTATTAATATCTTCCTTGAAATAATCCACATCTAATTTGAAGTCAGTCCAGTAAATGGCAGTATAATGTTGCATATTATAATTCTCCATCTTACAATCAAAAGATTATGTCTGCGTCCCTGCTTATGTTTGACGTGACCCATCAACTGCCAGTCACCTCATAATTCTCTTACCCCGTACTGCTCTTTTCATCATTCTACCCAAGATGCACCAACCTGACAGTCTGAGAAGGGCCATTGTTACTGAGTCTCTGGTTATGAAGTGGAATGAGGTGAATAGTAGGTATAAGACCATAAGACATAGGAGCAGAATTAGGCCATCCGACCCGTCGAGTCTGCTCCGCCATTCAATCCCAGCTGATCCTTTTTCTCTATCTCCTCCTCAACCCCAGATCCCGGCCTGCTCCCTGTAACCTTTGTGCAGTTTTTGGTCAATTACCTACAGGAAAGATGTCAATAAAATTGAAAGAGTGCAGAGAAATTTACAAGGATGTTGCCAGGACTTGAGAACCAGAGCTATACGGAAAGATTGAAAAAGATAGGACTTTATTCCCTAGTGCATAGGAGAATGAAAGGTAATTTTATAGAGGTATCCAAAATTATGAAGGGTATAGATAGGCTAAATGCAAGTAGGCTTTTTCCATTGAGTTTGGGTGAAATCAGAGCCAGAGGTCATGGGTTAAGGGTGAAAGATGATATGCTTAAGGGGAACATGAGGAGGAGCTTCTTCTCTAAGTTGGTAGTGAGACTGTGGAATAAGCTGCCAGTTGAAGTGGTGAAAAAGGGTCCAATTTCAACATTTAAGAGAGATTTGGATAGCACATGGATGGGAAGGTTATGGAAAGCTATGTTTGGGGGTAGGTTAATGGGATCTTGTTATTATGTGTGCATAATAAAGAACTTCAGTACACTGTGGACAATGTATGGTGTTCACCAGGAACGGGAAGCTATGATGGTGTGCACACCCAGGCTTGAGAAGCAGTTCAATAGTAAAATACTCTGACAGAAACCCACAACAAGTTTGTCTTTATTAAAAACAATCATAACATAATGTCAGAAGACAGTGTGAGGTCTAAACATGGAGAGTAAATGAATACCGTGTGCGACTGAGAAAGAGACTGCATCAGTATGAAAGGTTCGAGAAGCAAGTGAGGTCATTCACTAGTTACAATGAAGAGGAGCTGGCCAATGAGGTGAGAGAGCTCATGGTTCCCAAAGTTCATCAGTCACTGGATTCACCAGGAGAGATTCAGGATAGAGGCTGAGAGCTCCTGTCATGGATAGGCTTAGTCCTCTTGCATCTATGCAGTTTACCGGCAATCTAACTGACAACTGGAAAAGCTTCAAACAGCGATTCAGTATATACTGAAATGTTGGCAGCGCAGGAGGGGCTGATGAAAAATTGAAGCTGTCTATTTTTTGTGTGTAATTGGTGAATATACTTCATTCATCTATAACAGTTTTCAAATTGAAGAGACAGCCTTTACTTTGGACACTATGATGGCAAAATTTGAGGAGTATTTTGTTCCAAGTAAAAACATCACAGTTGGGAGAGATGAGTTATTTTCCTGTCACCAGAAAGAAGGTGTAAGCTTTGACCAATACTTAGCTCAGCTTTACACACCAAGTCTTGTGAATATGGAGATTTGAGGAACTCTCTATTTAGGAGAATTCCAGATAAAAGATTCAGCGAAAGAATGCTGCATGAAAAAGATTTGGTACTGTAAAAGGCTGGAAATATGTGTAGGGCAGCAGAGACCTCACAAGCACAGGGTAAGAAGCTGCACAAAGCAAACACAACAGTGCATGCTGTAAAAACGGTGGAGAAATGCACAAGGCATTTCCCAAAGCAACAGCAAAGCAAAGAGGAAGTCTCAAACAGCAAATGCAGCAAATGTGGAAATGTCATATTCCTGCTTATGGAAAGTTCTGCAATATTGTGGGCAGAAGATTCATTTTGCAAAGTGCTGCAAAGCTGGGGCTACCCAGAGAAGGGTGCACATGGTTGATGAGGAAAAGGAGGAGGTCTTTGCAGATTCTCTAGTCTGCTGGTGCTGGTAAAACAGAATGACTCATTCCAGTGATTGTGAATGGGACAGTAACTCCATTCAAGCTTGACATGAGAGCCCAGATGAATCTGTTATCAATAGATGATCAGAAGACTCTCATGGTAAAGAGCAAAATTTATACAGTAAAGTTAATAGTTGCAGGCTACATTGGAGAGAAGAGTCCAGTAAAAGGGGGCTGTATGGTGACTTTCAAGCACAAGGGGCAACACCTAAAGTCACAGCTACTGATTGTAGAGAAGAGATTACACCCAATATTATGTATAGATGCACAGGTAAAAGACTCAACCTGCTGAAAAGAGTTTTCACTGGGGCTTCACAGACAAAAGATGGCCACACAACACTCATGGAAGAGTATGCAGATGTCTTTGAGGGGCTCGGATGCTTGCCTGGTGTATGGAAAATTTATATAAATTAGCTGCATCTGCAGATTTTCTCTTGCTATATATGAGACAGTGACTCCTGTTGTCCATGCATGCAGGAAAGTTCTGTTACCACTTAGAGACAAACTTGGAAGCAAGCTGTAGCACACATGGAATGAATGGTGGTCATACAGAAAACTGAAGAACCAATGGATTGAGTGAGCTCACTGGTCATTGTGCAAAAGAAAAGTGGAGCATGCTGATATGTCTAGACCCAAATGATTTTGATAAAGCCATCAAGAGAGAGTATTTTTAATTCCTGGCATGGGAGTGATCATTTCCAGGGTTGCAGGTGCCATGTGGTTTAGCAAGCTTGATGCGTCATCTAGGTTTTGGTAGATGAAGTTTGATGTGGCAAGGTCAAGAGTGTGTACATTTAATACACCACAGAGCAGATATTGCTTTCTTCACCTGCTGGATGGGACTCTGTCTGCACCTGACGTCTACAATAAAACTATTCACATGATCTTTGAGGGCATACCTGGTATTGAGACCATAGTGGGTAATATCATCGCCTGGGTGTCAACCAAGGATGAACATGGTACACGACTGAGACAAGTGCTTGACATGACATGGAAAGACAATGTGAAATTAAATAAAGAGAAATGTGAACTTGGTGTTTAGGCACAGATCCTTGTAGAAGATGTCATATCTGAGGAGGGAAAGATGTCAGCCACTGAAAATGAGGCCCCAAGACAAAACAGAGGTGAGAAATTTCTTGGGGATGGTGACTTACCTGGTTCATTCCTTGACTGTCAACTGTGTCAGCACCACTTAGGTCACTCCTGGAGAAGGAAAATGATTGGATTTGGTCTGACAAGCAAGAAGCGTGTTTCCAGATGCTGAAAAGAGTCCTAACTGTAGGACCTGTGCTGAAGTTTTATGATCCAGGAAGGTGTATTAGGATTGCAGCTAATGCATCCCAGTACTGCCTTGGAGCACTACTACTGCAGCAGCATGATGACAGATGGCAACCTGTGGCTTGTGCATCAAGGGCTTTAACAAGTGTGCAAGCCAACTATGCACAGGTAGAGAAAGACTTTCTCACCAGCACATATACATGCAAAAAGTTCCATCACTGCATTAACTGCATCACTGCGTCAAGCTTTTTAAGTGGAGCCATAAACAACTGGTTTCAAACCATAGAATGACCGTCCCATGAGAATAGAGCGTATGTTACTAAAGCTGCAGAAGTATGATGTGGAGATGATCTACACACCTGGAAAATACATGTTTGCTGCTGATGTGCTGTGTCAAGCAGTTGACAAAAAGAAAAAAGTGATCATGAGGTTAATGCAGATACACAGGCTTATGTTGACGTGATTGTCCCTTCCAGTGTCTCCTGACAGAGCAGATTAGGAAAGCAGTAGGGTCAGATGAAACAATGAAGGAACTCAAAGATACAATCCAGAAAGGATAGCCAGCATCTAAAAATGACTGTCCAATGTGTAATTGGGATCATTGGGCATGCAGATCTGAACTGTCGGTAGTGAAAGATATGTTCTTCAAAGGGGACAGGTTTATGATTCCTGTGTCGCTACAGAAGGAAATGCTCCAGAAGATACAAAAGGGGTATCTTGGTGAGGAAAACTCTATGTGTAGAACTCGAAGTGATGTCATGGCCAGAAATGAATCAAGACATTTGCTAGATCATTGCTTTCTGTGAAATATGCCTTACCTACAGACCACAGCAACAAGCAGAACTGCTTACACCACATTCAGTACCAGACTGGCCGTAATTCAAAGTTAAAGTGGATTTAAACATAGAAACATAGATTTGATTGACTGTAATGGGAAGAGTCATATTGTTGTAACCAAGTACTCTTCCAATTACTAAAAGGTTGCAAAGCAGTCATTGCCTTCCTGTTTGTGAGGCATGGAATTCCATGCAAAATGGTATCAAACAATGGTCCTCAATTTCAAAGCTATAAATTTGAGTCATTTGCCAATGTTTGGGGGTTTTGACATAAAAAATTCAGCCCACATCATTCAAAATCAAATGGCCTAGAAAAGGAAAGAAAAATAGAAACAATATCACGACAAGACCATGAAAAGCCGACTGGAGCCTTAATCATGGAGATCAAGTGTGTATCTGCGATCATAATTTTGGCACATGGTCCATTGCAAGGATATGTGCAAGAAGTAGCACCTTATTCCTGCCAGATTCAGACGGAGCAAGGATGCCTCTGAGGAGGAACTGTGTGGATCTATAACCACAAGCTCCAACCCATAGCTGTAACACATCACCTGTCAGTACATCAAAGGGGCTAGCACATGTAAAAAATGAACATGTTGATCAGAGTTCTCAGAAAAAAAACACTAATATACACAGCAGATATGAGCAGTACACCTTTAGAAACAAAAAGCAGACCAAAAAGGACCATTAAACCAACTTAGAGACTGACTGAAAGATGTTGAGTGGACAACAGACTGTAGTCACTCATTACAATTGAAGCTGAAATGTTGAACATTTGGAAATTGGGAAAAAAAAGAAAAGAGACCATTTATTGAAAAGAGATAACTTTGTTGGAAAGCATTATTGTTCCTTGCAGGTTTATGAAGACATAGTATTGTGTCTATTTTCCTTTCAAGGGAGATGATGTGTTATTATGTGTGCTTAATAAAGAACATCAGTTCTCAGTGGGGAATGAATGGGATTCATCTGGAACCAGAAGCTAACGTGGTGACTGGGGTTACGCGCACACAGGGTTAAGCAGTAGTTTAGTAATAACTTGTTCCAACGTAAAACCATGACAAATTTTTCTTTATTAAGAGTGACACAGAGACCAGGCAGATTAATAGTTGAAGGGGCTGATGTAGTGTTCTATGACTTTATGACACTATGACTCTATTATACTATAAACCTCTACTCAAATAGTGGAGGATTATATCTTTCTGGATAGGTCAGTTATAGAAATCCACATTGACCAAATGATAGTGAATGACTCCATGTTTCAGGGAGTAACTGACTGTGCTAAAGATGTTACAATGTGTTCAATGGCATTTGCTGATGGAGCAACATGCTTACATCCAACATCAGAAAATATTAATAGTAAATGGCATCCTATCCATTTTCGGAGGGTTTCCTGAGAACACCATTTTTCAATCACCGTGCATCTTGAGCACAAACTCTTGTGGGATGAGGCCGTTGTTATGATCATCCTTTACCCTTACATCAGTCAGGGTAATTGAGTATTCATGCATTGAAAGCCATGAACAAAAAGGGGATATCATGAAGATAGTTATAGTTCTCAAGCAAATCCCTGAATGAGTTCAGCCACATTAAAACACAATTCAGGGAAGGGTGATGGTCCGCAATATCAAAATCTAGTCATTATAAGAACAGAATAAATACAAATGCTGTGGATATTTAGGAAGTTGATTGAGTTTTATTTCAGAGAATCATCAGCATTATCCATATAGTGATAAAACATAAGAGCAGAATTAGGCATTCAGTCCATTGAGTCTCATCCACTGTTCAATCACGGCTGATTTATTTTCCCTCTCAAGCCCAATCTCCTGTAATCTTTCATGTTTTACTAATCAAGAAGCTATAGTACTCTGTTTTAAATATATCCAGTGACTTTGCCTCAACTGCCTTATGAGGCAATGAAATCACATCCTTTGTCTAAAGAAATTCCTCCTTATCTCTATTCTATAGAGACATCCTTATATTCTGAAACTGTGTCCTCTTGTCCTAGACTTTCCCACTACAGGAAGTAACTTCTCCACATCCACTCTCTCGTAGTCTTTTCAACATTCAGGAGGTTTCAGTGAAATCCACCCCCGCCAATCCCCGCATTCTGCTAATCTCTAGTGCATACAGGCACAGAGCCATAAAACAGTCCTCAGACCTTACCCTTTTCATTCCTAGGATCATTATCATGAATCTTCTCTGGACCCAAAAGTGTTTACTACACTCCAAATGTGGTGTGGCCAATGCCTATAAAGCCTTAGTATTACATCTTTGCTTTTATATTCCAGTCCTTTCAAACGCTAAAATGGCATTTGCCTTCCATGCTATTGACTCAATATGCAAGTTAGCCTTTAGGCAATCCTGCGCTAGTACTCCTAAGTCCCTTTACACCTCAGATTTCTGAACTTACTCCCATTCATAAAATAGTATACACCTTTATTCCTTCTACTAATGTGCATGACCATACACTTTCCTATGCTGTATTCCACCTGACACTTCTTTGCCATTCTCTTAATCTATTCAAGTCCTTCTGCAGACTCCCTGCTTCCTCAACAATACTTTAACTACCACCTATCTGTGTACAGTGTACAAACTTGGCTACAAAACCAACAAATCTGTCATGCATGCAATATGAAAAATTAGTGGACTGAAAACTAATCCCTGCAGAGCACCACTAGTCACCGTTAGCCAACCAGATAAGGCTGACATTATTCCCACACTTTGCTTTCGGCAAGTCAAAGTTCAAATTTCAAACTTAATTTAAGATCAAAGTATAGATGCATCACTATATACAATCCTGATATTTTCTTCAGTGTATTCTCAATAAATTCATAGAATAATAGTTGTAACAGAATCAATTAAAGTCCACACCAGCCTGTGCATTCAACCAGCGTGCAAGAGAAAACAAACTGTGCAAATAAAAAAGGAAAGAAATAATAATAATAAATAAAAAAGCAATAAATATTGAGAACATGAGATGTAGAGTCTTTAAAAGTGAGTCCATTGGTTGTGGGGATACTTCAATGAAGGGGCAAGTAAAGTTAAGTGAGGTTATCCCCTTTAGTTCAAGAATCTGAGGTTGAAGAGTAATAATTTTTTTTGAACCTGGTGGTTTGAGTCCTGAGGATCCTGTGCCCTATTCTCGATGCAACAATGAAAAGAGAGCATGTCCTGTGTGGTGGGGGTACCTGATGATGGATGGTGCTTTCCTGCAACAGTGTTTCATGTAGATGTGCTCAATGGTGGGGAGGGCTTTATCTGTGATTGACTGGGCTGAATCCAGTACTTTTTGTAGGATTTTCCATTCAAGAACATTGGTGTTTCCATACCAGGCTCTGATGCAGCCAGCCAATATACTCTCCACCACACATCTATAGATGTTTATCAAAGCTTTAGATGTCATGCTGAATCTTCACAAACTCCTAAGGAAGTAAAGGTGCTGCCGTGCTTTTTTTCATAATTGCACTTGTGTGCTGGGCCCAGAACAGATCCTCTGAAATAATAACACCAAGGAATTTGAAGCTGCTGACGCTCTCCACCTGAGATCCCCCAGTGAGGACTGGCTGATGGACCCTTGGTTCCCTTCTCCTGAGGTCAATAATCAACTCCTTGGCCTTGCTGACTTGGAGTAAGAGGGTGTTGTTCTGGTACCACTTAGCAAGCTTTTCAATCTCCCTCCAATCTGATGATTCATCACGACTTTGATTCGGCCTACAACAGTGGTGTCGTCAGCCAGTCTATCACAGTGAACATCTATCAAGAAGTTCAATACATGTGTGTCTGCCTGAAGCTTCTTAGCATTTACGTAAGGAACTTTAGAACCATTGGCCTTTCTCAGGAAAATCTAACTAATTGTCTAGATCAGTGGTTCTCAACTTTTTTCTGCTCATGACTGGATTGTGACTTTCAATTACGTCTGTGGTCCTCACCCTTCATAGTCTCAGCTGGTTGCTTTTTTTTTGGTGAACTGTGCTAATTATTCTCATGTACAGTCAATATTTATGTTTTAACAGCCAATAGGTGTTGTTATATGTTAAATATAATGTTAGAGGTATTCGAAAAATAAAACTATTCTAAAGGTTGAATAGGATACTTTATGTATAATGTATATAATATTCTTCCAACCAGCAATGAAAAAGTGCTTAATATTGTTACTTCTGGCATTCAGTGAGATGGAAACTTCAGAGTTTTGAATATCTGGTTGCAACTTGGTCATAGATAATAGAAGATCGCCCCTTTTCACAACATAAAGACTGTTACAAGTTTTTGATAGCAGGCGCAGAGCTTGACTAAAACCACATTCAACTAGATTAAAGGTGGGAAGTACAATTAAAAACAACTTTGTTTTCCCCCAGAGCTCTGGAAACTTATTTTGAATATCACTAGTTATCCAGAAATGTTTTTTGCTGCTTTTGAATTTTGCCTGAGTTGTTATATTAGTCTACAGCTTAATAAGACATTCTTGCAATGAGATGTCAACATCAAACATCATGTGTGTGTGTGTATATATACACACCTTTCTACATATGCATACACACACACACACACACACACACACGTGTATAAATATATATATATATAAAAGACACCCTACAATTTTTATATAAGTTTTGTTTTAAATGTTTAATTTTGTTTTCTGCATTTGTGTATCAGTAGAAAAGAAAAAATCTTACATTTCCAAACACGCATTTTCCAAAAATCAATTAATTTTACAGAATTTTTTTGTATTTTGTTAAAGAAGGTAACATATTAAGTTATTTACCACTCTTCAAATAAAAACTTGATTACTTTGAATGTTTATAGCTCAGTGCATGATTAAACAAAGTTATCAAACAGGCGCTGATGATTAATGATATAATGAGTTGAATGAACAAAACAGAAACAAGGGGAGAAGGAGTCGAACTGGATGAAGGACATCCAAACTGAAAGTGAGGGCGAGGCAGATGAAACAGTTTAACCTTCAAATCATCAATTCTTACACCATGGCAAGAATGAGCATAGCAACAAGACACAAGATGGTCATTTTGCGTCTGCAATGTCCCTTCCAAACAGAAATTTCATGGCAGACAGGAGTTTCAAGATGTGCTGACAAAGCCCTTCTGAAGAAGCACTTTAAAGAAGGCAAGGTTGATGATCAAAAATGCAGTGGTTGAACATAGAAACTGTGTGCAGCAGATGAGAGATAAATCAAGCTGATATCTCTTCTAAATCGGAAGAATTTCATTGCTATCAGCACCAAACTTACAGAAACCATTGGAACCCAAGTACTCCCTACTACAGTCCAGAGAAGTCTTGTCAGAAGTGGCCAAAAAGCCATTGATCTGAAATGGAAACAAAACCAAGAGATTCACTAAAACACAAAAACATAAGGACTAGGGTACTGAACAACGGCAGCAAGTGCTACATGGATGAGTGTCTGTAGCCAAGAGTGAAACACGGAAGAGTTTCCTTGCAGGTTTTCAGCTGCATTTCTGCAAATGGAGTTAGTAATCTGGTCAGAATTAATGAAATCCTCAGTGCTGGGAAGATTCTCATCCATCATGTAATACCATCAAGGAAGTGTCTGACGGATCCCAACTTCATTCTGCAGTAGGACAATGACACCAAACACACAGCCAAGATCATAGAGAACTATCTTCAGTGAAAAGAAGATCAAGAAGATCTGCAGCAGATGACATGGCCCCTTCAGAGATCTGATCCCAACTTCATCGAAGCTGGCTGACAGGGATTATCTGGAGAGACAGAAGCAAGCAAGACAGCCAAAGTCTGCAGAAGAACTGTGGCAAGTTCTCCAAAATTCTTCGAAAAACCTACCAGCCATATGGCCCACAGTATTGGTCAAGAGGATTAGAAATGTCATCAAATTTATAACCACCTCAATGGCGTCAGGTTTCACATGGTTAAATATCTTCTCCAATGACAATAACACCATCAGATTTCTGAATAATTCATGAACCCATGAACACTGCCTTGTCAAACGTTTTTATGCACTCTATGTCCATAAATTGAAAAACTTACTGACTTAATCAATGACATTTATGAGCAATAGAATGTGAATTACATAGGACCATAACTTAAAGAGTCATATCACTAAGATACTTCTAAGAATTTTGATGACAAGAGCTAAAAGTAAGATACAAGCTGAACTAGGTAAAGAACAATATGGTTTTGTGAAAGACAAAGGTACAAGAAATATAATATTGATGTTAAGGATACTATCAGAATGTGCTATTCAAGTGCAAAAAGATCTGTTTGTTTTATCGACTATACAAAAGCATTTGATAAAGTGAAGCACAATAAGTTGTTTGAAATATTACAGGGAACTCTAGATCTAGATTCAAAAGACCTCCACCTAATCAGAAATCCGTACTGGGAACAAACTGACACTGTAAGAATAGATGGAGAAGTGAATCAGTTTACGAAAATCAAGAGAGGCATTAGACTAGAGTGTGTTTTCTCCCCTGATTTCTTTAACATGTATGGTGAAACAATATTACAAAAAAATAAGAGACATCTTGGGAATCAAAGTTGGTGGTGAAATCATCAATAACTTCAGATATGCGGATGACTGTGTTATTTGCAAGTATGGAGGAGGAACTACAAAACTTAATTGATACAATTGTTGAAGAAAGTGCAAAAATGGGTCCATCTATCAATTGCAAAAAATCAGAACATATGGTGCTATCCAAAAAGAAGGAGAATCCTATCTACAGGCTGAAAATAAACGGAGAAGACATAAAACAAGTACAGAACTTTTGCTACTTAGGAAGCTGGGTGACATCAGATGGCAGGTGTAACATGGACATCAAAAGAAGAATAGGGATGGCAAAAGACACCTTTACGAGAATGAAGAGTATACTGACCAACACTAAACTAGGCATGACAACCCGCCTCAGAGTACTGAAATGTTACGTTTATCCAGTTATGTTATATGGATCAGAATGATGGACAATATCTGGTAACATGAGGAAATGAACTGAAACAGCAGAGATGTGGTTTTTGAGGAGGATGCAAGGAATATCATGGACAAAACGAATATCTAACAAGGATGTCATGAACAGAGCAAGCACAAAAAGAGAAATACTGTATGAAATCATGAAAAGGCACCGTAACTTCATTAGACATGTGATTAGGAAAGAGGAGTGAGAATGCACGGTAATTATGGGAAAGATTGAAGAGAAGAATGCAAAAGGAAGGCAAAGACAAATGATGATAGAGACAGCAGCCAGAGAACTGAAAATGAACACCAATGAATTGATCCACTTGACCCGAAACAGGAGTGTGTGGGCCATGGCAGTCAAAACTCAAACTGGGCATGGCACCTGATGATGATGATGTTGTCCATAATAAAATAATTTAGAGCTTTCCTAGCATATATGACAAATAATTCTATGACAAGCTCTGCCATCTTCGTCATAAATAATGTGCATAAATTATTGACTTTATTCTTTGCTCTGCACACCGCTGCAAAACAAATTTCACATTTTATGTCAGTGATAGTAAATCTGACTCTGAATCTGATTTATTTATTTTCCTTTGGGTGGTTGATAACATCTTGCAGAATTAAGGACAAGAAAACTTGTTAAGTTATTAATTATTTAATGTTAATTCATTAGTAATTATAATGAATCTCAAGTCAAGTCAAGTCACTCTTTATTGTCATTTCGACCATAACTGCTGGTATAGTGCACGGTAAAAATGAGACAACGTTTTTCAGGACCATGGTGCTACATGAAGCAACACAAAAAATACACTGAACTATGTAAAACAACACAAACACTACACTAGACTGCAGACCTACCCAGGACTGGATAAAGTGCACAAAACAGTGCAGGCATTACCATAAATAATAAACAAGACAATAGGCACCGTAGAGGGCAGTAGGTGGGTGTCAGTCCAGGTTCTGGGTTTTGAGGAGTCTGATGACCTGGGGGAAGAAACTGTTACATAGTCTGGTCGTGAGAGCCCGAATGCTTCGGTGCTTTTTTCCAGATGGCAGGAGGGAGAAGAGTTTGTATGAGAGGTGCGTGGGCTCCTTCATTATGCTGTTTGCTTTGTGGATGCAGCATGTTGTGTATATGTCTGTAATGGCAGGAAGAGAGACCCCGATGATCTTCTCAACTGACCTCATTATCCACTGTAGGGTCTTGCGATCCGAGATGGTGCAATTTCCAAACCAGGCAGTGATGCAGCTGCTCAGGATGCTCTCAATACAACCTCTGTAGAATGTGGTGAGGATGGTGGGGGGTGGAGGGTGGGAGATGGACTTTTCTCAGCTTTTGTATAAAGTAGAGACGCTGCTGGGCATTCTTTGCTATGGAGCTGGTGTTGAGGGACCAGGTGAGATTCTCCGCCAGGTGAACACCAAGAAATTTGGTGCTCTTAACGATCTGTACGGAGGAGTCATCGATGTTCAGTGGAGAATGGTCGCTCTATGTCCTTCTGAAGTCAACAACTATATCTTTTGTTTTGTTCACATTCAGAGATAGGTTGTCGGCTCTGCACCAGTCCATAAACCGCAGCACCTCCTCTCTGTATGCTGACTCATCATTCATGGCAGCAGGGTCTTGATGTGCCTCATGACGAGCCTCTCAAAACACTTCATGATGATGGATGTGAGTGCAACGGGACAGTTGTCACTGAGGCAGGACACTGGCGACTTCTTCGGCACAGGTATAAGGGTGGCGGCCTTGAAACACGTAGGAACGATGGCGCTGCCCAGAGAGATGTTGAAGATGTCTGTGAGAATCTCTGCTAGCTGGTCTGCACATCCTCTAAGCACTCTTCCAGGAATATTGTCTGGTCCAGCAGCCTTCCGTAGGTTGACCCTGCACAGGGTTCTAATCACATTGGCCACAAAAAGACACAACACCTGGTCATTTGGAGGAGGGGTGGTCTTCCTCACCGCCATGTCATTTTCCACCTCAAAATGATCTGAGAGGGAGGCATCGCTAGCACAGGCAGTTAGTGTTGTCCTGTAGTTGGTGATGTCCTGAATGCCCTTCAACATGCACTGTGTGTCAGGGCTGTCCTGGAAGTGGCTGTGGATTCGCTGGGCATGTGCACGTTTCTCCTCTCTGATGGCCCGGGACAATTTGGCCCTCGCTGTTCTTAGGGCTGCCTTGTCGTCTGCTCTGAAGGTGGAGTCACGGGACCTCAGCAGCGCACGCACCTCCACTGTTATGCAAGGCTTCTGGTTAGTGCATGTATTGTTGGTCTTGGCCATAGTGACGTCACCAATGCACCTGCTGATGTAGCTAATCACTGATGCCTTGTTCTGTTCTAAGTTGGTAGAGTCGCCATCGGTTGCAGCCTCCCTGAACATGTGCCAGTCAGTGTGCTCATAGCAGTCTTGAAGAGCAAAGATGGCTCCTGCTGGCCAGGTTTTCACCTGCTTCTGAACTGTTCTGGAGCGCTTGACGAGCTGTCTGTATGCTGGATTAGCGTAACAGAGATGTGGTTTGAGTAACCGAGGTGTGTGTGGGGCTCCGCCTGGTACGCATCAGGAATGGTCCTATGCATTCCCCTCTCTCATTGCAAAGTCCACGTTCTGATGGAATTTGGGGAGCACTGACTTAAGGTTCACGTGGTTAAAATCTCTGGCGACAATAAACAGTCCATCAGAGTGTGCGTTCTGCAGTTCGCTAATAGCCCCAGACAGCTCACAGAGCGTCTCCTTAGCATTAGCGATGGGGGGAATGTAGACACCGACTATAAGGACAGTGGTGAATTCCTGTGGTAAGTAAAATGATCTGCATCTAACAGTCACAATGAGTAGTATTTGGAAACCAGCACAGCGTTCTTGCACCATTCTGTATTGATGTAAACACACAAACCACCACCGCGAGTCTTACCAGAAAGAGCTGCATCTCTGTCCACTCGAAACAAGGTGAGCCCGTCCAGCTGAATGGTGGCGTCCGGGATCCCATCGGAGAGCCACGTTTCTGTGAAAACATATGTACAGCAGACTCTGTACTACTGCCGAGTGTTTCATTGGAGTCGGATGTAGTCCAATTTATTGTCCAGGGAGTGGACATTGGAGAGCAGAATGAACGGGAGAGCCAGACGGTTAGGGTTTGCTTTTTGCCTGGCATGGACTCCTGCCTGCTTAACTCGCTTCCGCTTCCTCGCACACTGCTTACGACGTCCCCACCTCCGGCCACCGGCATCAGGCAACTCCGAGGACTGTAGGCCCAATCCCTTCAGCAAGCCGAGGTCGCATAATTTAACCAGCAGATCTTCATGAAAGTTTGTTTATGAGCGATCTCTGTGTTGTAGCAGTATCTGTTGATGGTAGATAGTCGCTCTGTTATCCATGTGCCCTCATCAAAAATTGTGCCTTAAAATAAATTAAAAAATTAAATTAAAGTAACACCAGATCCGAAAGGCTGCTGCTGCTGCCGTGCCGCACCGCCTGCATCCTTACTCAACCATGTAGAAAAATACAAAAAAAACATGTCTTTGAATGTTAAATAATTCTGTTACAAAGATTTATTACCTTCAGAAGAAAATAAAACAAATAAAATTTTGTTTTAAGGACAATATTTCAAAGGTGATGTTTGTTAGTACAATTTTGGCAAAAATGGATGAATCAGCTTTGTGTTAATAGTTTTGGCCTTGATCGTTAGAAATCCAAAGTGTTTACACTTATAATAAAGACTTCATTGAAACGGGTTTGTGCAATTCTGGTCAGGTGCACTTAACCTATGGCATGTTTATCACATCTGAACTTGGGGTTAATGGAAACTCTGTTAGCACTGTTACCAAACAGGAAATATTTCTGCCAGCAAAATCCATCTGCAGTGCTTGAAGGGGAAAATAAATCTCTAAGTGTATCAAGAATCCTTTGATGGATAAAGTGAAAATGGTACAGATATGTGACTTCACAATATCACATTATTTTGTTTCATTTGAGGGCAGCAACAATATTTATTAACTTTCTTAAAAGTAATAATTGAAAGTGCATCCTTGTCAAAGTTGGATTTGTCATTTGTACGGAGTTGGACGTTTGTTTAAATATGACGCCCATTCAATCAGGCGAGCTGGAACTGTACTTTTTTCCTCACTTCCATATTTACTGAGCACATTTTCAAGATTTAAGGAATTAAAGTTTCAAAATACGTTTATTATCGAAGTTTGTATGCAGTATACAACCCTGAGGTTCATTGTCCCATAGACAGCCATGAAACAAAGAAACACCATAGAATCCATTCAAAGAGAACATCCAACATGTAAAAAAGAACAAGCTGCACAAACAGCAAGAAACAAGTGAATAACACAGAATATTAAATATTGAAGCACGGAGTCTTTGAAACGGTCCAAGAATATTCAGTTTAGTTCATTTCAGTTCAATTTAGCACTGCGTTGTTCATTGACTGCAAGCTGCAGAACCAGTCTGTCCCAATCAGTATCACGCAAATAGCAATAAAGAAGAGGAGTAGCCAGAAACCAAAAATACATATAACATGAACTTGAGTACTCTAAAAATGGGCCCATTCCACAAAACACACTGATCAAACCTTGCCCAAGACCCAAAACTTCTTCACCTTCCTCTGTCTGCAGTGAGCAAGCTGGTCAAACACAAGTGGAAGTACTGAACACCCGCTCAGCTTCCGCTCTCGTCCTTGTTGATTTCAACCTTACTTGATGCTTTAATCGGCGAGGCCAGCGAGTAATAGAGCTGATCATGGATTTGCGCTCCACCATTAGGCCGCACACTTCATTCCCAACCTCGTTCTTAATCACGCCGAATTCCCTTGGAAACAGCAAAAGTACCAGATTGCTCAGTCAGCCCAAAAACACATAATCAAAATGTAAATTACAGGCTCCAATTGCTTAACAAATTGTAGTAGAAGTATATTTAAAAGAAGAAGGAGGAAAAGTACTTTTGTGAACAATCTGCTGGAGGTCACTGTTAGCGTATTAGTCACTGGCACCATCTTGCATTAATTAATATAATGAAAATGCTGAGATATTTTTAGCTAATTACACATACATCTTCAAATACTACAGTGTTTATAATCAAAGGCAAATTTAACATAAACAGAGACAGATCAAGCTGCAAAAGAAATAACCCAAATAATGCAATATACCTAGAAATGCACCAATACTT
Organism: Mobula hypostoma; assembly: GCF_963921235.1. Taxonomy (NCBI): domain Eukaryota; kingdom Metazoa; phylum Chordata; class Chondrichthyes; order Myliobatiformes; family Myliobatidae; genus Mobula; species Mobula hypostoma. Next base: position 69,574,277 of record NC_086106.1, read on the forward strand.
CGTAGAGAGAAATGCATCATGCGTTAGCATCAGGAGTGTGGACCGTGCTTCTAAAATTTATTCCTCAGAAATCAACATGGAGTATTTTGCACTGCCAACCAGGGATGATGTTTTAGGCCAGGATGTCAATTTAACATTAGGAATTGCAGCCAAGCTGTGCATAATCATACTCAGTGGGTCCAAGAGTTGTGAAGCATATGATGTCATAAAACTTTTTTCTATTTATTTTCTGACCTTTAATCTTATTCTCAACCATAATTCTATCGCACTATTTCTTAATAGAGGCACTTGACAGAGTATTAACAGCTTTGCTGGAACATCTATCGCATGAACCATCTACCCTGTGGGAGATATCTGCTTCCTTCTTGAAAGATGATAAGCATCCAAGTTATTCAAATGCAGATATTCTCAGGATATTTTTTTTTGGCTGGATTAAATGATTTCATGATGAAGAATCTCTTAGCTCACAAATCACTGCTGAATTTTCATTATCATTTAATAATTCCATCTTCTTGCTGAAAGCTATTAATTTAATAGCTAATTGCAAGTGGTATATCTTTAAAAAATCCAGCAATGGCAGAGTAGCATTTATTCAAGTTATGATCACTTTTCTAAAAGCACAGGACTAGCTGATAAATATATCTGCTGCAGTGGGATGCTGATATGTAATTTTTTCCCCTCTTCATCACAAACTTCTTTGAAATGGGCACAAAGATTGCAAAGCATAACTGAAACGTGCATTGGGGTTGGGTTGGTAGTGACAAAAGGAATTAATGCTCTGCAGTTAGCATTGAAGGCAGTTCCTTTTTTCTACTGCATAGCTTTCACACTTGCTGTAGAATTAATCTGTTCAAAGTGAAAAGACACTTGTCATTATCACAGTTGCTCTTGGTACAGATTTGGTTTTGTTGTAGACTGAGCATGCAATCAATATTCCATTCTTGAAAAACAAAATCGTCAAACCATCATTGATCCTGCTTCCTTTGCACTACAGTAAGACATGAATAGGCCTGATTTAAAACTGTTTATTGTCAGACTTCCCTTTAATTCTATTGAAGTCATTTTAGTCACTTCATCTGTCATTCTTTCTTCATTGTTATAAGTTGGTACAAACTTTTTTGTGTCACTTCTTTATTATAATTTGTATTTTATTTGAATACTTCAAAGTGAAGGAACAAATACTTCATTAAATTTATGTGAAAATAGATTTTCTTTGTGTGTCACAATGCAATAAATTAATTGACATCAACTTTGTAGTGAGCTGTTTTGGTGTTCTGAGTTATCATTTCTGCTAGAGGTTATTAAACGTGACTTATTCTATTTCTTCGAAGTGCTTTTGCTTTGTAGCTGTCATTAGGCACAGATTCTGATTGCTAGCCATAGGCAATGCATAGCTAGATAAAGAATAACAGATGAATTCTGACATCAAGTCTACTAACGTTATATAAAGACAATGTATCTGGTAACATTTAAGTTCAGGAGTAAAATAAAAATAAAGCTTGGATTTAAAATACCATTTCTTTTGTGTTCTGATTGCCATAAAATTATGAAGCAATTGTAACTGCAATTTTGTGCCCAATTAAGTAAAACATTAACAATAATTGTTGGGCAATTGGCAATGAAACATATTACGTGAACTACATTGCCCTGTGAGGGACCATTCTTGGTCTGTCCCTAGACAGTTTGTAGTCAAATTCCAGACTATGATTCTACCACGAGATCCATTGAGTTCATCCAGTTTTTGCTTATTCCAGAGAACTTCACTAAGGGAAGTCAATTCTTATCTGCTTTTTTAGGTAATCTCCACAACACCCATTTACCCTTGGTCAAGGTCTTGACATCCCAATCAGCTCGGTGACTGATATTGGAGAAGTCCTTAGCCACCCCAGTAGTTGCCTTCTGAGACATCTGGGAAGCCTGTATCTGTAAGGTCAGTGCTGGAAACTTGTGCTAGGTTAGCTCTCCACCTAACATAATCAGCAACTTGCTCTCTTCCACTATACAGTATAGATGTTCAAACCAAGATGATAATCTTCATCCTCCTCCCCCAACGTATCAATCACCCAACCCTAACCGCTGAAATGATTGGAAACTATGAGCCATTTCTATTGCTGCCAATGGTTAGTGGTCAATCCTCATCTGACTCGTTTTCTGATCCAGGATCATGATCACCATCTGCACTACTAACCATTGCCCTCGATCTCTCTCAAAATATTTTTCCTGACTACTATCACAGATTTACTAAATTTCCTTAGTGCACACCACAACATGCAAAGAGAAGATCTTGGACTGACTAAGATTGATTCTGTTTAGCCTTTTCCTTAGAGAATAGGCACTGGAGAATTTACCCATGATGCGCACGTGACCACAACAATCAATGCTTTAGTTTGCAGACACCAAATAAATTCTAAATGGCTAAAATCTCACTCGAGGAAATAATATAGAAAATCAATGTATTCTTTAAAATATGTCAGTGCGTCATTAAACTTGCACATGAGCCTAGATTCTGCCGATTGTTCTTCCAAGATACAGAGTAAATGGGCCAGATCCTGGAGTGGAATCAGTTGCTCAAAATGGGTTTGCTTTAGTGGTGAATATGATTTAAATTGTCAAGGTATTGCATTGCCAACAGCAAATTTTAGGTAGGGCCTGGTGAGTGGAAAGTAACTAGAAGGAATGGAGGTGATTGGTGGTAGGATTGCAGGGTATCCTGGGTTGGCTAAACATAAGCAGGACTCCACGGGGACTGAAGATCACTTCTGCTTCTCCCAATTTCATGGCTTTACCGGTCTACCGGATTGAAAGCTGAGGTGTACATTTATTTCCTGATTTTTTAAAAAATGTTACATTTTCATGCCTTTAACTGGATTCTACTTTTTTTTCTGTTCTGCTTCAGCTCCAGACAAAATGACTTGTTCTGGATACTTTCTTGCAATAGTAAGCACTTTTTATAATATTTAAATTTCGAGACATCTGGAATATTAAGAATAGAATATTAGAATTGAAGTTGGATTTCTCTGATTCAAGCTTTTAATTGAACATTTCTTCTCAATGGGTTCATTTGTTGGTATCTTCAAAATCTGCAAAAATATAATCCAAAAGAATTCAAGCATATTGCAAATGTGCAGAATTTGTTTGACTGAGTTCTGTCAGGTGAGGATTTTCAGCGGTATTTTTCTTGGGATGGCCAGTCAGTGGCATCAGACATCCAAAATGATCTGAGGGGGAACATTCCAAATATGACAGATAATGACAAAATTATATTTAGTCCGATCATGAGACACATAGTCAACTGTGCTGATCCATACGTGCTCTCCGTTACCAAGCTGGACACAGAGGGCAAGTCTTGGACCATAATTCTAAGAGAAACTGGTACAAAGCTATATATTTCATATTGTGTTAAATACAATGATGGACTTCTAGGTAAATGAAAGCGCCATCCCTTTTCCTCAGGAGCAATTTTAGATGCTGGATGAATCAATCTGTAATCACAATTATTATTTGTGTTTTGTCCATATTCAATGTTACAAAGCAACAAAGTTCTCTACTTGCTTGTTATTGTGATAAAACCTATCAAATATCTGAAGTCTGTATTTATCAACTGTACGGAAAATCCCAAACAGCCTGTTATTCGAGGGTACTTAAGCAAAATGGATGCTGCAAATGATGAACAAAATAAGCATCTCTAAAATACGCTTCGGAATGGTGCTGTTTCTCATTGTTTCTACCTTTCCGCTCAGCCACTTCCCTCAGAAATTTGGACAGCATCATTTGATACTTGTTGCTTTTGAATAATAAGAGAATAAGAAATAGGTGTATGAGTAGGTCATCTGGTCCATCCAGTCTGCTCCACCATTCAGTCAGATCGTTACTGATCTGGCTGTGGGTTCAGCTCCACCTACCTGCATTTCCCAAAAACTCTTAATTCCTATGCAAAAATGTATCTAACTATATATTTAAAGCTTAATAAAGTTATTAAGCTATATAACTAATATATTTAAAGAGGTAGCCTGTATTGCCTTCTTGGGCAGCAAATTCCACACATTCACTATTCTGTTTGAAAAACAGTTCCTCTTAAATCTGCTCCACTAGATCTTGATGCTATGTCCTCTAGTTCTACTCTCACCTACCAGAGAAAATAACTTTCCTGTCTTTATCTATAAATGTCATAATTGTATATTCCTATAGGATCCTATCTCATACTTCTGAATTCCAGTAAGTATAGTCCCAGGTGCTTCAACCTCTCTTCAGCATTGATCCCTGCAGCACACTGCTTACCAATGCAAACCAGAGAAATATATATTTATTCCAGCTATCTCAGATATTATTTTGGTTTACCAGTCTTCTATCCATATTAATACATTAGCCCTAATCCTTGCAAAATTATTTTCCGGACAAGTGTTTTATGCAGCATCTTACTGAACACTTCTAGAAATCCAAGCGTATAGCATCCACTTGTTCCTCTCTGTGTCCTCAAAGAACTCCAGTAAGCTTGTCAAACGAGACAAGCTGTATCTCCCTGATGGAACTATTTCTACCTTTGAGCACTTTCTCCAACTACAAATGTTAAGCTAACTGGCTTATAGTTATCTGTTTTTTGCCTACATCCTTTTTTAACAGCTGCATGACATTTACTGTCTTTCAGCCTAGCAGGAAATGCCAGAATCCAGATAACTTTAGTAATATAACTTCCACTATTTCTTTCAGTACCCTGGATCGGAGGGCTTATCTATCTTTAGTCGCACTAGTGATAGTGATTTTATCAAAGTCCTCACTTCTCATCACATCCATAATGTCTTCCTTTGACATGTTAGTCATGTCCTCCATCATGAAAGCTGTCACAAAGTAGGTGTTCAAAGCTTTGGCCATTTTCACATTACCAAATGGTAATTCCATCCACTATTCTTCCAAAGGACCCGTGTAGGTTCATTTCTTCCACACTTATCTGCTTTATATAATTATAAGCACTTTTGCTATCTGATTTTTTTAAATTTTGCACTTGTTTACTTTCATAATCTATCTTTTTTTTTGTTTGCTTTATTGCTTTCTGAAGCTTTCCCAGTCTTCCAGTTTCACACTACCTTTGGTAATTTTGTATGCCTGAGCTTTTAGTTTGATTCCTTTTTTTTAATGTCCTTGTTTATCCAAGTTGGCTCTCCCCACCTTTACTGTCCTTGCTTTTAACTGGAATAACTAAATACTGTGAAAAATCTCTGATCACTCTTTCCAAAAACATCCTCAACTAAATGGTTATTAATTTTACCTGTCTGATTACATAGGACCAGATCTAAGATAGCATGTTCACTTGTAGGTTCAGTAACATTAAAGCCATCATGGGTCCATTCTGTGAAGTACTTCTCAAGACTGCCTTGACCAAACCGATTCACCCAAGCTACGTGGAAGTTAAAGTCCCCCATGACAACCGATGCATGGGTATTCCTGGCTCACTTATGCAATACAACAGAATTGTTAAGCACACAGGAGAACAATTCAAAGCCAAATCTCTTCATGTAACATCTTTCAACAATTCACAAAATGACTAAGATAATGTCATGCACAATTTTTTTGCAATATCTTCAAAAGGGAAACCATTTTTACATGCATGTGTCATTCATTGCAAAAACACATCTTCATGAATACAGCACAGTAAATTTGAATTTCATTGAGATGATTTTAGAAGACAAATCAAATTAAAAACAAACTATCTGTTAAGAGTGGACACATAGCAAGTGCAAGACAATTAAATGTTAACTGGTATGGTAGTGAACACAATGTGAAATAGTATGATAGAATATTATACTTGACCTTGAGCTGAATTCTGAAATATTAAACAGGCTTTCAATTCCTAGTCACTTTTCTGCTCTGGTTCAGACTATTTTAAGAGAGCTAAGTCAAAAATATGTCACCATATAAATTAGACGTCTTCTTTATTTATGCAAGGCCAAAAGTTTAATGCAGAAGAGAAATTTCTCATCCATTCTTAAACTACCAGTCAGGACACAAATCAGAAAGAATCCCTTATACTGCCTGTTAATTATTTTAATTTAAAACTTGTACTCATGTCACCATTCTTATATATAAATATTTATGGTACATATCTACTTGGACAACAGTGATCTATGTTTGTTAAACTAATGCCAGTATCAGGCATTTTGATCTTGTGCCTGACTCAGAATTAGTTGTATGGTACTATTTTTACTTAAATAATATGAACCAATGCATGCCAATGATCAAAACGCTTCAGTATTAAATGTGCAAAGGGAAGTTGTTGGAGCCTGAATTTTATTTCTCTGGCATTGATTTGATTCATCTTTAATGTTTGAAAGAACATATGCTGAATATGTTTTATGAAACAGCATGATAGCATAGTTCTGTTGCTAGCACTACTGCTTCACATCTCCAGGGGACCAGAGTGTGATCCTAACCTTGGATACTATTTTTACAGGCTTTATATTTCAGAATGGCAGGCGGTGACTAGTGGGGTACCGCAAGGCTCAGTGCTGGGACCCCAGTTGTTTACAATATATATTAATGACTTGGATGAGGGAATTAAATGCAGCATCTCCAAGTTTGCGGATGACACGAAGCTGGGTGGCAGTGTTAGCAGTGAGGAGGATGCTAAGAGGATGCAGGGTGACTTGGATAGGTTGGGTGAGTGGGCAAACTCATGGCAGATGCAATTTAATGTGGATAAATGTGAAGTTATCCACTTTGGTGGCAAAAATAGGAAAACAGATTATTATCTGAATGGTGGCCGATTAGGAAAAGGGGAGGTGCAACGAGACCTGGGTGTCATTATACACCAGTCATTGAAAGTGGGCATGCAGGTACAGCAGGCGGTGAAAAAGGCGAACGGTATGCTGGCATTTATAGCGAGAGGATTCGAGTACAGGAACAGGGAGGTACTACTGCAGTTGTACAAGGCCTTGGTGAGACCACACCTGGAGTATTGTGTGCAGTTTTGGTCCCCTAATCTGAGGAAAGACATCTTTGCCATAGAGGGAGTACAAAGAAGGTTCACCAGATTGATTCCTGGGATGGCAGGTCTTTCATATGAAGAAAGACTGGATGAACTGGGCTTGTACTCGTTGGAATTTAGAAGATTGAGGGGGGATCTGATTGAAACGTATAAGATCCTAAAGGGATTGGACAGGCTAGATGCAGGAAGATTGTTCCCGATGTTGGGGAGGTCTAGAACGAGGGGTCACAGTTTGAGGATAGAGGGGAAGCCTTTTAGGACCGAGGTTAGGAAAAACTTCTTCACACAGAGAGTGGTGAATCTGTGGAATTCTCTGCCACAGCAAACTGTTGAGGCCAGTTCATTAGCTATGTTTAAAAGGAAGTTAGATATGGCCCTTGTGGCTACAGGGGTCAGGGGGTATGGAGGGAAGGCTGGGTTCTGAGTTGGATGATCAGCCATGATCATAATAAATGGCGGTGCAGGCTCGAAGGGCCGAATGGCCTACTCCTGCACCTATTTTCTATGTTTCTATGTTTCTATATATTCTCCCTATATGAACTTCCTTTAGGTGCTCAATTCCACCCCCACCCCCACCCCCGGCATATCCTAAATACATCCTGTAGGTGTGGATGGGGGCAGAAGCGTATACTGGACCTGATTTTATTTGACATGTGGACCATATGAGGAGATCCTGTTTCCTTGACCCTCATCCTTGAACTACTCTGTATGGTAGTTGCAATAATGAAAAGCCCTCATCACCAGAAAACCCTTATACCCTTTGATATCAACCTGCCACCTGTGAAAGTGGTCAGTGATTTCAAAAGTTTTTAAACATCTTCAACATTAAAATTTTAAAAAACTTCAAAATAATTTTACTTTAATAATTATAATTTAAAGGGCACAAAAATCCTGATAAATATTAAACAGCAAAACATTTTTTTTAATTCATTGCTTTCTAATCCATTGAAATGTAATTTACATTGAAATCTATAGAGTCTTAGACCTTGTGTCAGCTCTGCTACTTGGATCTAAGTAGTAATTCCTTAGTGTAATGCTGGGAAGTTTCAGTAAGACTGCACCCTACTGTTGACTGTAAACTGAAATAGCAGAATCAACATCTCAAACCTTTCAGTAAGTCCAAAAAAAAACACACACACCTGAAAAAAAAAGACCAGAAATAAGTCACTGAGCCCCTCAAGTCTGCCCCGTCATTTGATATGATCATGGCTGACCTCAGCTGACCTCAAACACTTTTTCTAAGCTCAAAGTTCAAAGTAAATGTATTATTATTATCATCACCACATACAACCCTGAGATTCATTTTCTTCTGGACATTCGCAGTAAATGAAACACAATAGAATTAATGAAAGATCACCCCTTGCCGGGACAGACAAACAATCAAAGCAACAAACTGTGCAAATAAAAAAAGAAAATAATAATAATAATAGCATTAAATAAATAAACAATAACTATCAAAAACATGGGCCGTGTAGTGGGGATAGAAATTTAGTCAACCCTGTAGAATTTTCTCTATATCTGCATAAATATGAACTAAAATGTGATTAGATCTTCATGTAAGTCCTAAAACTAGATAATGAGAACCCAATTAAAGAAATAGCACAAAAAACATTATACTCATTCAATTATTTATTGTGAAAAATGTATTTGCTGGAAAAGTTGTGAACCTTTGCTTTCAGTAACTAGTGTTACCCCTTGTACAGCAATAAATTCAACCAAACATTTCTGGTAACTGTTGCACATCAGCTTAGAGGAATTTTAGGCCATTACTCCTTACAAAATTGCTTCAACTCTGGGATGTTGGTGGGATTCCTTGCATGAACTGCTTGCTTCAGGTGCTTCCATAACATTTCTATAGGAATAAGTTCAGGACTTTGTCTCGGCCATTCCAAAACACAAAATTTCTTCTTTTAAGCCATTCTGTTGTTGATTTACTCTCGTCTTTTGGATCATTGTCTTGTTCCATTATTCAACTTATTTTAAGCTTCAGGTGATGGACTGACATTCTGTAAAATGTCTTGATACAATTTTGAATTCATTTTTCCCTCAACAATTGCAAGCTGTCCAGGCCCTGATGCAGCAAAGCAGTACCAAACCATGATACTCCTTCCACCATGTTTCACAGTTGGGATGAGGTTTTGGTGTTGGTGTGCAGTGCCCTTTATCCTGCAAAACATAGCAAAGTGCATTTCTGCCAAAAAGTTCAACTTTGTCTCAACTCTCCACAGAACATTGTCCTAGAAGCATTGTAGAACATCCAGGTGGTCTTTTGCAAAACTGAGATGTGCAGCAATGTTTTTCTGGAGAGCAGTGGTTTCCTCTGTGATGTCCTTCTATGAACACCATTCTTGCTCGGTGTTTTTCTTGTAGTGACACATGAACAAAGATTTTAGCAAGTTCTAGAGATCTCTGCAGGTCTTTTGCTGTTACCCCTGGGTTCCTTTTCACTTCCTTCAGTATTACACGTTGTGCACTTGGTGTAATCTTTGTAGAATACCAATTCCTAGGGAAAGTAGCAACAGTATTGAGTTTCTTTCATTTGTAGACAATTTCACATACTGTGGACTGTTGAACATTCCGGTCTTTAGAAATGCTTTTTTAGCTTTTTCCAGCTTCATGCATCTCTACAATTCTTCTTCTAAGGTCCGCTGGAATTTGTTTTGATCGAGGCATGATGCACATTAAACAGATCTTTCATGAGAAAAGCAGACTCTGTCAGTAACCTGGCTTTGTGTGTCTTTTTTTATAGGGCAGGGCACCTCTACAACCCACAACATGTGGTTCATCAATTCTAATGGCTTGGAGACGCCTAAGCCGGGCAGTGAGAGGAACCAATGGGGGCGCTCAGACTTAGAAAGCTCAAAAGTCTCTAGAAGGAGTGGCTTAAGAGTCTCATACCTGCCGAAACTTCTGAGAGGGGTGCTGTAGGACACTTGTCATCTTGTCACCATACAGCCTTCTAATGCTGCGACAAAATAGTAATATTTTGTGTCATCTTGCAAGATATCCCAAACTGCGAACTGGGCCTCTGCCTAAGCGAATCAAATGGCGGCATGTTCCTGCCAGAATTCATGGACCTTGAGAGCAATGGTGTTTTCTGATATATATATATCAGAAAATAACCTACCTCCAAACATGATAATGTACAACAAAATATGTTATCATACATGGTGAACTTAATCCTTGACAGTCTGGGTGAATTCTCCCTAATGAAATTAAGAAGTCCCTACAATGTTCTTGTTATTTATTGCCATTTATTTATATTTGCATTTGCACAGTTTGTTGTCTTCTGAGCTCTACTTGACCCTTCATTGATCCTGTCATAGTTACTATTCTATAGATTTACTGAGTATGCCCACAGGAAAAAGAATCTGTGTTGTATGTGGAGTCGCATATGTACTCCAATAATTAAATTTACATTGAACATTGAACTTTAGATAATAATCTGCTTTTTGATACTTTTACCAAAGTGCATGACCTTGCACTTCCCTAAATTAATTTCAGCATGGCTTTTAACCAATCACTCAGTTTAGCATTGTCTCATTGCAGAATAACAATGTCCTCTTTACAAAATGCACTTCCAGCTATTTCTGTATCATTCACAAATTGGGGCACATGACATTTTGTTCCCTTCTCCAGGCCATTAATATAAATAATGAACAATCGAAGTCCAGGAACCAATCCCTGCAGTAGTCCATTTACTCCAATTTTCTGCTCTCTATGAGCAGCCAGTTTTCAATTTGTGCTAATGCATTTCCTTCTACCTTTCGGCTTTTAATTTATGCCCGGTAGGTTTCTCAAATATTTTATCCTTTGAGATTGGGATTTTTACAAATTTCTTCATGTTATATGAAATTAGATAATTTATTATTTTTGCAATACTTACAGTGCTCCATGGTAAAGATTGATGAAAAAAATTGATTTAGTATCTCTTTCATTCCTTCATTTTCTGTTATTTATTCACTAGTCTCATTTGCTAGAGTTCCCACATCATCCTTAGCTGTCCTCTTCCCATTTACATGGCGATAGAAACTCTATATTATATACATTTTCCCTCAAAATCAGTGTATTCCCTTTCTATGAGTTTTTTAGTCTTTTTCAAATGGATCCATAAAATTTCCATCCTTTGGCCCACCACTGGCCATTTCCAGCTTGTATGCCCTAATTTTTAATGTAACATTATTCCTGACCACATTGGAGGCCCTAGGTTGTTCCTCATCCCTATTGAATCCCTTGTTTTAATTAGGATAAATTCCTGTGAGTTTTAAGGATCAACTGCCTGAATATCTATCATTACCAGCTTGTGTCTTCACTTCTGTGCTCTGAATGCATTCATTAACTCCACCTCCATATCATTATAATTGTCTTTATTTAAGTTGAATGTAATAGTTGTGCCATTAAACTGGATTTGGAATTCTATCATATTGTAGTCATTACCTCCAATGGGATTTTTAACCATAAGCTCCCTTATTAATCCTTCCTCATTGGTCATGATGAGATCAAAAAATAGAATGCTCCTGGGTAGTTTCTGTAAAAATCCCTGACATACTCAACAAAATATTCTTCTATGATAACTTAGTCTTCTGTGGAAATTGCACTTTCCTTCAAATATGCCCTTAATGTTTTCCCATTTATGTTCTATCTATAGGTCATATTTTGGGGGTCACTAGACTACTGCCATCCATGCTTTCTTTCCCCAGTTTTTCATGATTTCAACCCAAAATATTTCTGCGTTACTATCCACTTCCTCTACTTCATGACTCATTATGACACTGATAATGTCCTAATTAACAAAGCTACCCTGTCTCCTTTCCCATTTGGCCTGCACCATGGAACATCATAAAACTGAGCACTCTGTTCAAGTCATCCTTTAAACACTTCTTCAAAATAAATCTTTGGTTATGTTTCTATCTGTGTTGCTAATTCATCCATCTTACTGCTTATGTGCAGTGTTTACAAAAAAAGACCATTAAGCTTTGATATTTTGCAGTTTTCACTAACTCTGGACACCTGTCACACCTGTCACACCTGTCACACTATTCTGCCAATTTTCCCCTCAATATCCCATGTCAACACTCATTTCTCATTTATTAAGCATCCTGTTCTTGAAGCCCCCTCTCATTTCCAATTTCTTTTAAAGTCCTGTCTGCAACTATATTTATGCAATTTATCAGGGTGCAGATCCCAGCATGACTCAGGTGAACCCAATCCCAGTGGAATAGTCTTTTCCTTAACTAGTCCTGATGCCAAAACCATTTCCACCACACTATACTTTGTGCTACGTATTTACTTCTATAATCCTACATACCATTTGCCAGTCTGTACATGGTTCAGGTACTTATAAAGAATTATGGGAAATAATTAAAAATAATAACTAAAGGGGTTACCACACTTGTAGTTGTGATTTTAAGATTTGCTTCTGTTTCTTCATAATCCCTCAGCGGAACTTTCTTCCTAGTGATATCTTTAAAAAATCTTTCCTCACTATCCACAAGTCTAGCAACTTTTATGTTGTCAGCACATTTACTAATCAGATCACCTACATTCTCTTCCAAATCATATAGTGTATATCACAAACACCACGAGACTCAGCAATGATGTTTACAGAACACCATTAGGAACAGCGCAAGTCAAAATAACACCCCTTCGCCACTACACTCTATTTTCCATGATCAAGCCTATATTGGATGGAATCTCCAAGTCTCCATGGATGATGTTATTTCCTTAATCTTCTCAAGTGTCCTGCCAAGCAGGGTCCTTTCAAAACCTTTTCTAAGAGCCAGATAGACATCTTGCATTGTGTTATATCCATAAATCATCTTCTTCACTTCCAAAAAAATTATCATGTTTGTAAAATATGAACTCACCCACACAGAGCCATGGTGACTATCTTTAGTAAATATATATTTTTTCCAACTTGGTAATCATGTTTGTTATTTAGGACTACTTTATCATCTTACTTGTCAATTGACATATAAAACCTTGTCATTCTGTCATAATGACTAATCTTATTTCTTTAGTAATCCATAACAGGACACTGAAAGCACGTATATAAGAATAAATACATTTATTTTGTTCCTTGATTTCACATCTGACTTATCTAACATCCCTTTAATTATTTTAAAGATTATTTTAGTTATTAATGTGAAAAACAGGAGTCAAAAATTAAAATACCGCATGTTCAGTCGAAGTTGTAAATAAGACCATAAGACCATAAGATATAGAAGCAGAATTATGCTGTTTGGCCTATACAGTCTGCTCTGCCATTTTGTCAATTTTCCTTCTCAGCCCCAATCTCCTGCCTTCTACTTGTATCCTTTCATGCCCTTACTAATCAGAGTCTATCAGCCTCTGCTTTAAATATATCCAATCACTAGGCCTCCACAGCCACCTATGGCAACAAATTACATAAATTCCACCACTCTCTAACTAAAGTAATTCCTACTCATCTCCATTTTGAAAGGAACCTCCTCTATTCTGAGGCTGTGTCCTCTGATCCTAGAGACTCTGTCATGGGAAACATCCTCCCCATATCCACTCTATCAGGGCTTTTCAACAATCGATAGATTTCAATGAGGTCATACCTCATTCTTCTGAATTCCAGTGAGTATAGGGCCAGAGCCATGAAATGCTCTTCATATGACAAGCCTTTCAATCCCAAAATTATTTTCGTGAACCCTCTCCAATGTCTGCATCAGTGCTTTGTAAAGCTTCAAGATTACATCCTTGCTGTTATATTTTAGTCCTGTTGAACTGAATGCTAACATTGCATTTGCCTTCATAACCACTGACCCAACCTGCAAATTAATCTTTAGAAAATTCTGCACAAGGACTCCAAAGTCCCTCTGCACCTTAGATTTTTGAATTTTCTCTCAGTTTAGAAAAATAGTTTACCCTTTCATTTCTTCTATTTCAAGGTGCATAACATCCTGACACAGTATTCAAACTGACACTTCTCTGTCCATTCTCCTAGTCTGTGTAAGCCCTTATGTATTCGCTATACTCATCAAAACTAACTGCCCCTCCGCTTATCTTTGTATCATCCAGAAACTTTGTCACAAAGCCATCAATTCTATCATCCAAGTTATTGACATATAATGTAAAAAGAAGCAGTTCCAACACCGATCCCTGTGGAACACCAAGAAGAGAAAATCTGCATATGCTGGAAATCAAAGTAATACACACAAAATGAGGAGGAACTATGCAGACCTGGTAGCATCTATAGAAAAGAGTAAACAGTTGGCATTTCAAGTCGAGACCCTTCATGGGGACTGGAAAAAAGAGATGAAAAGTCAACATAAGAATGTTGGGGGAGGGGAGAAAGAAGTTCAAGGTGGTAGGTGATAGGTGAAACCGGGAGAGGGGAAGCGGCGAAGTAAAGAGCTAGGAATTCAATTGGTGAAAGAGAAAAAGGGCTAGAGGAGGGGGAATCTGATAAGAGAGGACAGAAGGTCATGGAAAAAAAAAAGGGGAGGAGCACCAGAGGAAGGTAATGGGCAGGTAAGGAGATTAGGTATGAGAGGGAAATGAGAATATAATAGTGAAGTAAGGAGTGCAATTACTGGAAGCTTAAAAAACCGATGTTCAGTGCTCTCCTTCACTATTTCCCATTCCTGCTTTCCTCTCTCACTTAATCTTCTTACCTGCCCAACACCTCCCTCTGTTGCTGCTCTCCCTTTCCTTTCTTCCATGGCATCTGCCCTCTCCTATCATATTTCCACTTCTCCAGCCTTTTATCTTTCACTAATCAACTTCCAGCTCTTACTTCACCCTTCCTCCTGTTCGGGTTTCACCTATATCACCTACAACCTTGTATTTCTTCTTCTCCTCCCTCCATCTTCTAACTCTTTCTTCTCATCTCTTTTTTTTCCAATCTTGATGAAGGGTCTTGGTTAGCTACTCTTTTCCATAGATGTTGCTTGGCCTGCTGAGTTCATCCAGTATATTGTGTTTTTTACACTACTTCTCACCAGCAGCCAACCAGAATAGCCAACTTTTATCCCAACTCTTTGCCTCCTGTCAATCAGCCACTGTTTTATCCATGCTAGTATCTTTCCTGTAATACCATGGGCTTTTAACTTGTTAAGCAGACTCAAGTGTGGCACCTTGTCAAAGGGATTCCGAAAATCCAAATATTCAACATCCACTGATTTTCTTTTATCTATCCATGTTGGGTAAAGTTTCTATATACCCTGCGAATGCCTCTTATAGCTTTATAAACTTTGATCAAGTCACTTCTCAGCCTACAACACTCAAAAGTCACCACTTATATCTAATGAAACACAAAAAAATTGTTGCTGCTATTCAACATGTTAGTCAGCACCTATAGAGGAGATAAACAGTCAATGCTCCAGGAAGAAAGCTCTGAATCAGGACTGGAAAGAAAGGGGGCAGAAACCAGAATAAGATGCGGAACAGGGAGGAAGGTGTACAAGCAGTCAGATGATAGGTGAAACTAGGTTAGGGGACATGTGGGTGGGTGGGTGGTGTGGGGAAGTGATGAAGCAAGAAGTTGTGATTTGTGGAAGAGTTAAATGGTTGAAGAAGAAAGAATTTCTTAAGAGAGGATGGTGGATTATGGAAGAAAAGAAAGGAGTAGTGGTCCAAGGGGGAGGTTGTGGGCAGGTGAAGAGAAAGTGTGAAAGAGTAACCAGAAGGGGGAATGGAGAAAGAGAGAAAGGGGAGGGGAAGAAATTACTGGAAATTAGAGAAATTGATGTTCATGCTAAGAATCTATTTTATATCAAAGATAACATTTTGTGGTTAAAGTCCTTATCTTCATTATGTCCTTTTAGCTAATACTGTCTTACCTAAGCAAGAACCTGTTCTGCATTCTCTCCAAAGCCTCCACATCCTTCTGTAATAGAGTGACCAGAACTTCACACAATAGTCCATACGTGTTCTAACCGAAGTTTTAAACAGGTGCAACAGAACTTCCCAACTTCTAATACTAATACCCTGACCGATGAAGACAAGTAGGCTGTATGCCATCTTTACAGTTCTTATCTACTTATGTTGCCACCTTCAGGGAGCTTTGAACTTGCACCCCAAGATTCCACCCCCCCCCCGTACATCAATGCTGTTGAGAGTCCTGCCATTTTCTGTACATGTTCATCTTAAATTTGATCGCCCAATGTGCAACTTACTGTAAATCACTATTTTTCTCTATTATTGTTGTATGTATTGCATTGTACTGATCTCACAGAGGCAACAAATTCCATAATATATGCTAGAGATATTAAACCTGATTTCAATTCTGAATACTGGATGACATAGTTTTAAGGTGGGGGGGGGATTTTCTTTGGAAAAGAGTTGCCAGTCAAGTTCAAGTTCAACTTTAATTGACATTCAACCATACACATGAAATCAGCCAAATGAAACCCTGTTCCTCTGTGGCCAAAGTGCAAAGCATACAAGTAGTGATTACAACATACAACACCTTTAGCACATGTAGCCCTTATCTTTCATCACATCGTGTACACCATTATGTACATCTACATGGAGTGCTGTCACAGGAAAGCAGCTTCTATCATCAAGGACCCCTACCATATAGGCTATGCTCTCTCTTCCTGCTGCCATCAGTAAGAAGGTACAGGAGCCTCAGGAGAGAAACCACCAGGTTCAAGAACAGTTATTAACCCTTGTCTATCAGATTTTTGAATCAGAGGAAATGAGTTCACCAAACTTTTCCCATAACCCATAGACTCAATTTCAAGAACTCTTCATCTCATGTTCTTGATAATTCTTGTTTATTTATTTATTATTATTATCTTTTTTTTTTCTTTTTGTACTTGCATAGTTTTTTCTATCTTACACACATTGGTTGTTTGTCCTGTTGAGTGTGGTCTTTCAGACATTCTATCGTGTTTCTTGTACTTACTGTGAATGCCCGCAAGAAAGGTTTTATATAGTGACATACATAATAAATTTACTTTGAACTTTGAACTTTATGATGATTTTAGTCCTAGTCTTTTAACATAGATTATTGCATCAGAGCTCTTGTGTATCCTTAACCCACAATCTACATCAGCTCTTTAAGTTCATCATTGTTTTCACTGTGGTATCAGAATGTAAAAATTCTGTGGAGATCCTTGAATCATAATCTAACTCTCAACTAATCTTATCGTCAAGCAAATGATTAAAGCTACACAAAGAATCAGAATACTATAATATAATAATATTAAAGCTGTTAATCATGTGGGTGACATTGAAGAGGTGGTTTAATATTGACATTGCCCAAATACATCAAATTCTGTAAGATTTTTCACCACAAAATATCATCCTGATATAAAATAGATTCTTTAATATAATTCTACCTGCATGTACACCAAAGATGCTACAAGACAAGTATTATGGGTGCTGTTGTGAGCATCACACTCCAAATTAAGTACAGTACGTCCATCTGTGATAACTTCCGTATTTCAGACATGGCCCATTGCTCCAAGGGACCATTATATTGCCTACACAAGTTTGGTAAACTCATAAAGAGCAACAGATGAAATAAACCAATATCTTTTCTTTCCTAAAACTATAGTGTTCTGACTAAAATAAAGAAAATGAAAATATCTGACATACAATCAAAATTTGCAGTTGGAGATAAAAGGTAATTTAAAATATCCTCAGACACAACTCAAGGACATGGCCATAAAAAAATGTTAAAAAGAGATAGCCACATTTATTGCATTTATCTTTACAGCACAATCAAATTTAATAATAACTTGAAGCGTAATATACAAGAGGTGAAAGGACGCAGCTTTCAGTTTGTTCTAATACATTGCAATCTATCAACCATTTATGATTAGCAATAGTTTAATGCTGACCAATAATAGATACAATTCTTCCTCAATAGACTTGATTTCGTAATGATTTGTTCCTGATACTGGAATATGCATGATTAGCAAAATCATAATTATTCCAAGGAGGTCACAGTTAGATGTCATTATGTGTCTCTTGTATAGTGCTGCAACATTTTCCATATCTTGATGGATTCCTGGAGGAGACAATATTGACTGCAAAAATACTTTTCTCATGATTCCCAAAAAGTCCCAACATTTTGTTTGAAGCAAATTTGCTGCTGTCATACTGACCATTTAAAACTTGACTTTTTACAAATGTAGCCAAGAATCTGACTCTTTTGAAATGCAAACTTTGGCATAATTGTACAATTTGATTTGAGTCATAGGCATTCTAACTAACTGTTATTGTACTTAGTTCCTGAACTAATGTAATCAATCATCAAGTTCTTCATCAGTCATGAAACTTTGCATGGGTTCCCTGATTTATCTTTCTCATTGTTTCAAATACATCATTGAAATAGGTACAAGCACGCCAGAGCGCTTTCAGTATAGGCAAATATCATGTGTAAATATCAAGAAAGGAGGTGGAGTGTTGGGGCAGAGGCATGAGTTAACCTGGCATGTCAAATGACGTTTTAGATTGCTTGCCATTTACAAAATTAATCAGATGGCTTGGATGAGACTAGGTTAGAGGAGGGTAGAAGACAAAATTCACATGGATAAAGATAGGCTTAGCAACCTGTCAGCCTATATTCCTCCTCTTCTTGGGTAGTTGTACAACTACACACAAAAGAGTTGTGTAAATTGCAGTGGTCCCTCTGATGCCCTTTGGTGTAACAAATGAGTGCTAATATAAATGAGAATAAATACTGCACTATCTTTACATTTTATAACCAATGAATAACCATTGAAAGTCCAATGTGTCTTTGCTGTGATTGGAGCATATTAAGTCCACTGCCACTACACTTATGAAAGGCAGAGACAGTTTTGAATTATATGTGTCTTTATTGAACACAAATTAAGAATAACTCTTATGCGGAATAAAAAATAGGAAATAATTAGCTGAGTCCACAAGCAATGCCAAAAAGATATATTTTAGTTGTAGGTATCACTTTACAATTATAGTAGCTTAATAAACATTTGCCTTTAAATTGCAATATAAATTTCAACACTACCTAAATCAAAGTTGATCATTTCTGCTTCACAAAAATATCTCACAATAATAGAAACACAATTTCCCCATAAAACGAATAGCTGAGCAGTTGAAAATTCTGACGACTTTGAATCAATTTGCATTACCTGGATATTTTCTCCCAATTCTATTAAAAGTTCCTCATTTATGTTAGCAATGAAAATTTTACCACAATTGCAATCCAAATTAAACAATTTGCCTTTGCAGGCAGACATTTTCTACCTATTTTAAAGTTTGATGAGATGAAGCCACTGTGTGTCCATTTATCTGAATTACTACATTTTTTTTGATTATCAGGGAGTAATTTTTAAGTGATGAAATCGCTGAATAAAATTCTGAGAAAGTGACTTGCTTACACGTAATTGTTTCTTCAGTCTGATGCTTAGCAACAGTGGACGATGTCTCAGTAACTATTACCTGGAATTAGTTTATAGCATCATTCAATAACATACCTTTTTTCATATGTTCTAAAAATTGTTACATGAAGAATGGACAATCCTTCTGAATAATAGCGTATTATTTTGATAAATGACTGTGGAAACATCAAATGCAATAAGATCGATAGGGTTGGAAAGACCCATCAAAATTCCCTTTGGTCAGGTTCAACAGGGAAAATGACAGGAAAAAAATGTCATGGTGATTCTCCAAAATACCTGGTATAACATTTACAGGCAAAACAAATAAAAAATTGCCCTTTTAAGAATAAAGGGTACAAATGTAGCCGAAGATACTTCACAAGAGGCCGATTAGGAATAAATGAGTGTAGAACCAAAGCAAGGGATTTTAAGACAGAATAAAGTGAGATTGAAGACTTCTGAAGGAGGAACCAGAAGTGAAATGCAGTGAATCATGATGTTAGGACCTTGACATATGAAGGCAAGGTCACCATGGAGTGAGAAGATTGTGCTGGAAAAAAAATTGTGTTTGAACTGTTGATGTACTGAAAAGACAACAAAAGTGTATAAGAATGTAGAAACAATGGACACGTGAATAGGAGTAAATTATTAGATTTCCATCCCAACTTCTAATCTTGCCAATCCACTTAAGTTATTTGATGTGTTCATAACCCTACTTACCTGGTATTGCATTATGATTCTCACATACCACAATAAAACCATGAGTAAATCCATTTTCCTTTTACTTATACATTTATGAAAACTGCTTCTAGATTTCACTGATAATTATATTGGGTTCAGGTTAAGTTAAACCTTGATTTTGATATTTCCAAATCTTTCCATGGATTCACTCCTTCATAATCTTCTCCAGTTCTAAATTTCTCTCAGATACCTGCACTCTTAAATTTCTAACCTCCTGTAAATTATCAGTTTTAATGTTTATCCCATTAGTGGCTCTGCCTTCAACTATCAACATCTTAAATTGTCAGATTTTCCAACTGTATATGTTTTCTATGAAGTTCTCTTCAAATTTACAGTACATCTTTGCCCAAACTTAGCACAATGATTTGGTGCCAAATTTCACTTGAGGAGAAACTGTGAGGAGCAGTTCATGATATTTTACAGGTGCTGTGTAAAAGGAAGTTATTGTTGTTAATCTGTATTCATTGTATTAATTAACAGAGGCTGCTGTAAATTTAAATATCAACCGTAGAAAACAACAAAAGAAATTTTCAGGGGACATGGTGTCTTGCTCTGTGAAGCCAGAAATGGAAGAAACTAATTGCATCATATGGCATTATGCAATGAAGAGTCAGACTATCTTTCCATTACGATGGATATGAAAGTAGAAATTCAGCCACAAACCTATCTTTGTTGGGCCTTGTGGTAAAGAACATTTGGGGTTCAACATGCTATAATATTATTTACTCCTGAATTACTATCCTCTTGTATACGATACTCCATTATTAAATGTATAGCTAACACACATAAAATGTAAACAATAAAAACACTGGAAGTACTCGACCGATCAGGCAGCATCTGTGGAGTCAGTATGTGTAAGTGGATATTTTGAATTGAGACCCTACATTGGCCTGAAATATTGACCTATTCCTTTTGTCTCTTTTCAGTTTCAGACTCTAACTGCAGTCTCTTGTCTACATAGTACGTAGAACTGTAAACAAACTGTGAAAGCTGAAGGGAACTTTTCCAACAGTGCCTTACTCTAATGAAATAATAATGGAAACGCTGTAGATATAAATGATAATGTGGGCATTTTATCATTTCTGACAGCACTGAAAAAAACTATTACATTGATTTTCGGCTAAAATATCTTAGGAGTGCAGTAGTAAACACTTACATCACATTTCTGTGTTTGCTGATTGGAATCCCTGCAGAGGACAGATTAAACCTACAGCTAGCTGATGTGATGAAACTGGCAAGGATATTAGGCAGGAACATCTTGAAGAGGTGGCCAGTAGTAGTTAAATAATAGTCAAAAAAGTAACTCCCGAGAAAGGCTATACTCTTCTGATAGATCATGCCTATCAAGAAGGATTAGACAGCATTGAACAGGATTCGTGGTCACTTCTCCAAAAAACTCAGGACTGAAGGGCAACCACAGAAGTTTCTGGAACAGGGACCAAAAATAATGGACAATCATTTATAAATCCTGAGAGGAATTTAAGACATTAGAATTCAGGATATGCAGGAATTAGTTATAAAATAGGAAGTGATTTGTGATTTAACCCCTTAAGTTTTTCAGGTGAAAGATTAACAGGTGCACTGCTGAATAATAATGATGCCCAGTCATCAAGATTCCCCTCTCAGCCTCACCAGTGTAGTCCAAAGGAAAGCTTATGAAGCAATATGTTTGGCACCAGCTTGACTGCAGGAGTTGCTGGAAGGATGTTCAATGACATCCAAGCGCCACAGGGGCTCCACTCCGGATTTTCTGTCTGGGTTTACTCCTGCAGCCTTCACCCATTCTATGGCTGCCCACAAGGAAGTGGGGCTATTTACCCATAGCTGGGGATCTGGTTCATGAGCACCAGGGCATGTCCACACACCAGTAGGCCTGCTTGGCACGTGTGCAGGGGCCAAACCACTTCCCCATCCTCTGTAATTCAGCCTGAATCTGAAAGGTTTTCAGTTTTTATGTATCACCAACAAAGAGGCGCTGCATGAGGTTTGCTGTTGGAGAGGCAGAAAGAGACTTACACATTCAGCTCTCCTTTTCGCAAGACTGCTAGCCGGTGGTGGAAGCTGAAAGTGAGAGTGACAAACACTACCCACTACACTACCGCACTCGACGTGTCACAACAACCATTTTGACATCAACATTTCTTCCCTACCAACATTGTTATTTAAGTTCTTATTAAAATTTCTCAGCAAATTCCAGGGTAAAATCCTGCATCCTTGTAATTGGATTTGGAAGGCTGAGAGAGGAAAAAGCACTGAGCACGAAGTTAAAGTAGATTAAATTACCATCACATCAATATGACTAAATTATTTCCTGCAATAGCAATGAAAATTAGCTTTCTAGCATTGTATCCCAAGACCAAGAGGCAGTTCGTAAGCCAAGCTTACCAAATAGTAGCTCTTTTCCTAAATACTAGACCTTGTGTTAAAACTGGTATTTAAAACCTTATCTTCTCAGTATGTGTTAAGATGCCTTCCATCTATTTTTTAAATTCCGAAACACAGGAGACACTGGATATTGGAATATGCAGCAACAAACTGCTGCAGGAACTCAGCAGATCATGTAGCATCAGTGTCAGAAAATGGACAAAAGGCATTTTTTGTCCACTCTAGCCCAGAAGGGTCCACAGATGCTGCCTGAATTGCTAAGTTCCTTCAGCTTTCCACATCACCCAATGTCCCCAACATCCTCTCTATCTCTAGTTTACCCAGCTCTCTCATTCCTCAACATTTCCCAAAGTACCCTGTCTCCAGTCTCTCCACACCACTTCAATTCAACACCCTCTCAGACCCAGAGGCTGGCAGTAAGGAGAAAGGCATTGAATTGCAAGTGTTATGATATACATCGGACTGCACCAGCTTCCGAGGTTTAAGCGCTCTGATTATCCAGAATATAGATAGGTGGCACAGCCCCTTTAAAGATTCAGGTCTGCACCAGGTTTTGGCATCAGAAATTCATTTTTAAAAAGCACCTGAATTAAGGTTTTGGGTTTAGTGGTGAGCTCACATTTGGATTCTCATCTAGCGTGTAGTTTAGAACCCAGATATCATCTCAGTCTCATATCGTGTCTGGATTCTAATCTCGGAAACTCCAGCCTGTGGGTCCAAACCATCCACACCTAGGTTACTTGCCAAAGTATGATTGAGCCTACCATGGACTCTGCAGTGTACTGGAGCCTCTCATCAGCTGTGGCTAGCCACAGCAAGAACATTTCTAGAGTGAGCCTGGAGATACCTGACCTCCAGGTCACCATGTGCCAGATATTGCAAGAAGGAAGCCAGAGTTTCCTCGAGTAGGCTGTTGTTTGCTCTACGAAACCCGGAGAGCTTCTGCCATGTATTCCTCATTTCAACCATCCCAGTTCCCTACAGAGCGTGGAAAGATGGCCTTCATGATCTCTCTCCTGACCGGGAGACCCCTGACCTGGGCCACCGCACATGAGGAGTGAAGGCAGTTATTTGCTTGGATTCAGGGGTATTCATGAACATCATGAAGACGCTGTTCCGTCAGCCCACTGGAGCAAACAGACCCTCGGACCAAATGATTAGCATCAGAGCAGTCGGACAGCAGCTGACTGCACTATTGAGTTTCGCACTTTGGTCAAGCAGTGTGGCTGGAATGAGGAGGCCTCAGACACACTGTAACACCACGGACTCAGAGATGAATTAAAGGATGCCTTTGCCTTGGGAGAGCTGGTTGAAGACCTAGAGGCACTAGTTGATCAGTCCATCCACTTCGATAAGTGCCTGGTGGAGCAAAAATGTGACTATCTCAAGAGGTCAAAGAGGGCTAACCCAAGCCTGGCCTCAAAGTATTACAGTTCCACTTCCCTACTTCCGACAACAAGCAGTCTGTCCCTGCACCAGATCCTGTCGAGCCGATGCAGATCGCCTGCACAGACTCTCAGCCAAATCAAAGAGGTCCTGGCATCGGAGTCAAGCCTGCCGCTACTACTGTGGGGAGGCAGGTCACCTGCAGGCTGAATGTCTGAAGCTGAATCCGTCGGGAAAACTTCTAAGGCTGTCCGTCGTTGAGAGGTCTGTGAAGGGAACAGCTACTACTCCCAACCCCACTGATTCTGCTGTCACACTGAAAGCTGGGATCTCCTGTGGAAAGAACTGGTGAAAGGTGAATGTCTTTATGGGCGTCGTCTAGTTCAGGAGGAGGTGAGAGCAGTAGTGGAGGAGACGAGAGCCTGCAAGGCGGTGGGAATGAAGCAACAGTGAGCTTGGACAAGATGGGAGAATGCGGTTGAGAGGAAAGTGACCTGGGCTGATCTTTGGAAAGTCGAACCTCATCGCATGCAATTTCTCATCCAGGCAGTGTACGATGTGCTTCCAAGCCCATCAAACCTGCACACATGGGGCAAGGCAGAGTCATCTGCATGTCCACTGTGCTCCAAGAGAGGAACCCTGGAGCATATCCTCAGCGGCTACGCAAGGGCACTTGGTGAGGGACGGTACAGGTGGAGGCATGATCAGGTCCTGAAGACCATCGCTGAAGCCGTCAGCGCAGGAGTTGAGTGGGCGAAGCGGTCCCAACCCTCCAAGCAGACCATTGCCTTTGTCAGCGCTGGGGAGCAGCTAATACCTGACAAAAGAACAACTGCAGGCATTCTGACCTCTGCAAGGGACTGGCAGCTGTTGGTGGACCTCGAACGGAAGCTGAAGTTCCCCAACCATATCGCAGCCACCACCCTGCGACCAGACATTGTTCTAGTGTCTGAGTTGACTAAGCAAGTGGTGCTGCTGGAGCTGACAGTCCCATGGGAAGATAGCTTGGAGGAGGCCTTTGAAAGGAAGCTCTCCAAGTACGCAGGACTGGTCAGCAACTGTCAGCAGGCTGGATGGAGAGCGAGGTGTCTCCCAGTGGAGGTTAGTTGTAGGGGATTTGTAGCCCATTCTTTAGTTAGAGCCTCCAGCATTTCGGGCATCGAGGGAGAGAGGAAGAGGAGAGCCATCCACAGTACCACCGATGCGGCAGAAAGGTCCTCAAGATGACTGTGGCTCAAAAGAGGGGAGCCATGGAGTCATAAGTAGCTAGCCATCTGGACACAAGCTGGGGTATGATCAGCCCCGGCTGGGTCACCTGGAGGAGGTTGTATGATGTTGAAAGACCCGAAGCACCCGATGATTCCAGGAACATCACTGAAGATGTGTCCAGAAGCATCAGTAGATGTATGTACACAGCTGGATTCTGGGGTAACTGGTAATTTCTGGGATTTGGGGACAGACACTCTGTTCAAAGTACCTCTGCAAGAGTTGAGCTAGCCCATGCCCATAACTGCCCTGAACAGCCTTCCTCTTGGGTCTGAGCAGATCTTGCAGCAGAAATTGATTTTCCAAATAATGAGAGGAGAACATGCGGAGGACAATTGTTTCCATATCACCGATTCTCCTCACATTACCCTGAGTCTTAGGAACCCTTGGTTGTCTAGGCATAACCCTTTCATGACCTGGAAGTAAGAGTGAATCATTGCATGGTCAAGTCATTGCAAAAGGAAAAATTTTCGGTTTGGTGTTCTGAGGCCAGTGGCCGATGAGGGGGCAGACTTTTGCCCAGAGTAACCTTAGGACTTTGGGAGACCCTGTTCTGCCTCCATGGGCACACAAGCTGGCTCCAGTCAACAGGACTGAGTGAGTCCTGACCCCGTCTAGTTGGAGTGTGCTGGAACTGGACACAGAGGGTCTCTAGTTCAGGAGCAAGCCAAGAGGCCTGCCAAGGAAGTGCCCAAGCAGTTTTGAGCCCTAGCAGCCAAGATTAAGGGAACCAGTTGCCAGGTCCTACCTAAAGGAAAGGCCCCTAAATGTAGATCCTTGGACCATAGTTCCAGAAGCACCAAGACCATTTGTAGGAACTCGTTGCCATCATTTAAGGATACGAAGGAGGATTTGGACATTGATTTTGTCTCTGTTTCAACTAGAGACTCTAGTGAATCTATGGAGGAGACTCTGCGGTCTGGCAAATCACCCCCTGCTAACTAAGAAGCCTTAGTAGTCGTCCTCAGAGGAATGTTCGGGAGTAGTTGCAAGCTGGTTGAAATCTCTTCAGTCTACAAGGATTTGGAAGAGGCCTTCAACAAGAGAAGGGTTCAACTCTACCAACACATTGACCCTATGACTGTGCATTAGATCTATTGCCTGGTACGTCCTCCACGGGGCCAATTATGTGCACGCTAAGGCCCGGAGAGAAGCACTATGAAGGAGTACATAAAGGAAGCTCTTCCCATGGGATACATTTGACCGTCCACCTCACCAGCCAACACTGGCTTGTTCTTCGTACAGAAAACATTCGGGAGCCTACAGCTATGCATTGATTAAAGAGGGCTGAATCGTGTAACAGCCAAGAATCACACCTCCTTCCACTCATGAACACTAGCCTCGAGATTCTCCAAGGGGCAAGAGTGTTCACAAAGCTAGACTTGTGAAGTACATACATTCTGGTCCACATAAAGCAGGGTAATGAGTGGAAGACTGCATTCAATATACCAAGGATGCAATATGAGGACCTAGTCTTGCCCTTCCCCCTTGTCTTGTAGTTTTCCAGGCCATTATAAACAAAGTGCTCTGGATGCTCTCCATAAGTATGCCCTTGTCTACTTGGATGACATCCTAATTTTCTCAAAGTGCATAGAGGAGCACGTCGCTCACATCAGATATCTTAAAAAGGCTACTTGGCAATGGACTTTATGTCAAGCTGGGGAAATCTGAATTTCACGTAACCACTATTTCATTTTTATTTTCATCATCTCTAATGGCATTCTCAAGATAGACACTACTTAGATACAGGCAGTCAGAGATTGGGCACAAACATCCAATGTGAAACAAGTCCAACAATTCCCAGGACATGCTAACTTCTACAGAAATTTTAGCAGGAACTTCAGCTCAGTGGTGGCTCTGCTGACAGCACTTACTAAGAAATCCACAGGACCTTTTACTTGGAAGACTGAAGTGGAGGCTGCTTTTGCAGAACTCAAACTGTGGATCACGACAGCTCTCATTTTGATTTCATCTAACCTGAACCTTCCCTTCATCGAGGAAGTGGTTGCCTCAATCGTCAGGGTGGGTGTAGTGCTGTCTCAGCAGATATCTTCGGACAATAAACTGTATCTGTGTGCATTCTTCTCCAGTCGGCTACCCCCTGCAGAGGTGAACCATGACATTGGAAATAGAGACCTGCTCATGGTCAAGTTGGCATTAGAGGAATGGTGTCACTGGCAATAAAAGAACCCTTTTATTGTATAGAAAGACAAATAAAATTTGCTTATAGCCAGAGGCCAAAAGAATGAATTCCAGGCAGGCCAGGTAATCTCTTTTCTTTAACTGGTTCAGTTTTGTTCCAACCTATCAACCGGGGTCAAAGAATCAATTCAATGAACCCAAAAAAGAGGAGCAGCCTAGCACCATTTTCCCTGATAGAGTGCCTACGCATTGGGAAATTGACACACTTGTTTGGAAGAGGAGATTCTCAAGAATAGTCTTTCGGGTTGTCAGTTCATCCCAAGTCACATCAGGCCTAAGGTACTTCAATGGGTACACACATCTGGAATGACCGCCTACCCAGAGGTTGTGAGGATGTCCGAGTTCATTAAGAGAAGTTACTGGTGGCTTGGAATGGCTAAAGAGGTCTGACAATACATGCAGGCATGTGTAGTGTGCTCCTGAAACAAGGAACCCCATACCCAACCACAGGGGCTTCTTCAATATCTACCTGTTCTGGACAGACCATGGGCACACATCTCCATGGACTTTGTCATGGATCTTTCACAACACAAGGGGAGGAGCGTCATCATGATAATTGTAGTTAGCTTTTTGAAGGCCTATACATTCATTTCATTGGATAAACTACCATTGGCAGCAGAGATGACTGAGATTGTACTGAATCAAGTCTTCAGAATCTACGAATTTCATGTGGACGTTGTGTCGTTTCGGAGTCCACAATTCGTGTCACAGTTTTGGAGGGCGTTCTGTATGCTGATCGGGTCTACAGCGAGCCTTTCCTCAGTGTTTCACCTGCAGTCCAATAGCCAAACAGAGCCAACGAACCATGGTATGCGACGAAACCTGAGATGCCTGCGCTCAGAAAGACCAGCTGAGTGGTACGACCATTGATACGGGCAGAGATCATCCACAACAACTTACAGCACTCTGCGCATGCGAGTCCCCGTTCCAAAGCCACTTCGGGCATTCTCTGCCACTTTTCCCTAAACAGGAAGCTGAGCTTAGGTTTCCTGTGGCTGGAGTTCTCATCTGAAGCTTCAAGAAAAGTGAACTAGGAGAAGGGAGATTTTGTTGGCCTCTGTCTGAAAGGTTGAAATGAAGGCTAAATGCAAGAGAAGACAGGGACCAAATTTGCAGACTGAGCAATAGGTCTGGTTGTCGAGTCACAAACAAGAGAAAATATGAAGGTAGTAGAAATCCAAGCAACGCACACAAAATGCTGGAGCGACTCAGCAGGCCAGCCAGTATCTATTGAAAAGAGTAAACAGTCGGTGGTTTGGGCAGAGACCCTTCATCGGGACTGGAAAAAGATAAGGAGCCAGAGTAAGGAAGTGGGGGAGGGGAGGAAGAACCACAAGGTGATAGCTTGGGAGGTGGGAGGGGTGAAGTAAAGAGCAGGGAAGCTGATTGGTGAAAGAGATACAGGGCTGGAGAAGGAGGAATCTGATAGGAGAGCACAGAAGGCCATGGAAGAATGAAAAGGAGGAGGAACAATAGAGGGAGGTGATAGGCAGGTCTGGAGATTAGGTTAGAGAGGGAAGTGGGAATGGAGAATGGTGAGGGAGAGGGGTGAGGGGATTACTGGAAGTTTGAGGAATTGATGTGCATGCCATCAGGTTGGTGGCTACTCAAATAGAATACAAGGTGTTGCTCCTCCAGTCTGAGTGTGGACTCATCGTAACAAGAGCCCAAGTTCACTGGACCCTTCAAGTTTCTCAATAAAGTAAACCAGGTGGCCTATACCTTGCAGCTCCCCAAAATCCTCAAGATCAAATCCACTTCCTACATTTCCGAATTAAAACCTGTAAGCATTAGTCCTTTAGCCCCACTACTATCAGCCCTGCCACCATATAGGTTTGTCGATGAGGAACAGGTCTTCAACGTAAAAAGAATTCTGGATTCGCGAACTGCTCAGTGTGTTCAGCAACTCCTTGCAGACTGAGAATGATTTTGGGCCCGAGGAAAAGTGCTGGGTTCCTGAAAGGGACATCCTGGATTTGGCTCTCATCTATGACTACCATCATCATGTCTCTGAGCACTCATTAGGCTACAACTTCAATCCTGTTCTCATAAGAAAGAAATAAGGAGATGAAGCTGAAGGGATTTACTTTGCCAGGATTGGAAATTGCATCTTTGAGGAAAGATGACAGAAGCTTAGATTGCTTTTTTGGCGCCGAGGATGGTGAAGGGAGACTGTAATTCAAAACAAGTAAATGAGAGTAGAATTTTAAAAAATGGACTCTGAGAGAACCTTCATCAACATTTTATAAGATGGCAAATGAAGGGCTTCATCAGGACAAGAAAGCAGGTTTTGGCTGTATTTACAGTCGCCTTTAAGTTCCCAGTCCTTAAACAATAGCTCCAACCTGACTCAGGCCAGGCCTCTGTGATTTATTAATGATATTTCTGTATATAGTACCTCAGGCATGTAATATTATAACTGCCCTTAGGTTACATTATGTGACAAATAAATAATACAACCTGGCTCTGGAAATGTACATTGATTAGATCTGACTCTAAAGGTTGCCCATGCAGCCGTGGATTCAGATTGTCTCCAGAATTCCAATTTTCAAGCGAAAAAATATCTGCATTTATACCCTGAGTTTGCTTCAGGTTGCAATAAATATCATTACTCTTCACTTTGTGTCACCATACTGCTGCTGAGTTAGATGTCTACAAGTAGATTGTGCCAGGTATTGATAGAAAGTAAGCATCCAGAACAGGCAGATTGTGATGTTATCCTTATGATTGACGATGTGATGCCAATGCTCACACAGGGCCATCATGATCTTGTGAGCTCCATGAGTTTATCGCACACAGAATCCAGCATTTTAATACTTAAAAACATCACCGATATCCTATGCCATTTACTCACATAATGCAAATGAAAACAACTATATCTCTAAAAAGTGTTCCCCATTGATTGGGAATGAAGGTTGGAGATAAGCTTTTTTACTTTTTCTTTGTTAATAGAAGTTAATATCCTGAATAGTTTGGGCAGTGCCATGCCTGACGCTGAGGTCATGTTCTCAAGTGTAGGCGAACATTTTCCCTACATGACATTTCACTGTGCATTCATCATGATAGGGAGGAGGAGTACTGCGCCTGTCGAGGAGGGAAACTGCCAAGAAGGGAATTGCTCTGACCAAATGGAAGGGTGTGGTCCTCGCAACTGTTTCAAGGAGAAGTGGTGATCAAAATCAATTGCAGGCTGCCACAGAACTGAGCAAGCATTACCTTGTCAATAGCTGTGTGAAGATGGTACCTTTTCTCCACCTGAGGTTAGATTTTTGTTTAGAGATGCAGCAGCACAGCAAACCATTCCAGCCCAATGGACCCAGGCTGCCCAATAATATCCATGTGACCAATCGACCTGCTCATCCGTATGTCTTCGGAATGTGGAAGGAAACCCGACCACATGAAGGAGACCCCCATGGTCACAGGGAGAAAGCGCTGGAACTGAAATGGATAGGCGGGCTGTCAGAGCATTTTCTAAATGCTCAGCTATTGTGCTGTCCAAGGTTATAACCAGGCTGATGATGGGGAGAGCAAAAACGTGTAATAATGTGCAATGCACCAGTTACAGAGGTGGTGTCCTCAAGAGTGGCAATTTTTCCCCTTCTTCTTGGGAAGATTGTGAAAAAGCTTATTGCTTTGTTGGTGGTTGATTAGTGCTGGAACCATTTGACATTACCTCGAAGGCTCTATCGGAATATACAGCACTTTAGCTGAAAATAATGGCTCAGAGGTTTCAAAGGTACATTTAATGCCAGAGAAATGCCTACAATGTACATCCTGAAATGCTTTTTCTTCGCAACCATCCATGAAAACAGAGGAGTGCCCCCAAAGAATGAATGACATTTAAACGTTAGAACCTCGAAGTCCTCCCCTCCCCGCTCCCATTCCTACCACGCATAAGTGGCAGCAAGCATCAACTCCCCCCTTCCCCCACCAGCAAAGAAAAGCATCGGCACCCACCACCGAGCACTCAAGCATGCAGCAAAGCAACAGCAAAGACATAGACTTGCAGGACCTCAAAGACTACTCATTCACCAGGTATTTGACATACCACAGGCTCCCTCTCTCTCCCTAATAAGGGAGAAAGAGGCGTCTCCGTTTCACAGTGAGAGGGGAGACATAACAAACAACTGGCTGGATTACATTGTTAAAAGTCCGTTGCATCGCTCTTTCCGAGCTCTGTGCTCAAAGATCTCAGATCTCTGGGTACACAGCCATAGACCTTCTGACTCTCACGACACATAACAGGCTCACTTAAGCGTCACTTAAAATGCTAATGATCTGTAACTATATTCCAGAATAATACTCAATTCCAGGTAGCTGGGGAACTCTCAAGATGCTTCCACCCCAAGCAACCCTCTCTCAGCCACTACAAGATACCACTGTGCAGCTGCAAATAGATGGCAAATGCTGGAATCTGAAGCAAGAACAGCAAACTGCTGGAAGAACTCTGTGGGTTAGACAGCATCTGTGGAGGCAAAAGGGAAAGTCAACAATTTGGGTCAAGACCCTGCACTTGGACGGAGAATGATGAGGAGAGATAGCCGGTATAAAGTGGTGAGGGTGAGAGATGAGGCAATAACTAGCTGGAGATAGGTGGATCAAGGTTAAGAGGAGTTGCAGAGCAGAGGGTGCTAGACGGAGGAGAGAAGTGAGTTTCTAGTTCAACTTAAATTTATTTTCAAAGAACGTATATGTTGCCAAGTACGATTTTGAGATTCATTCTTGTGGCAGCAGTCCATGTAAATGTACTCAGTGGTGGGAAGGTCTTGTTATGTGATAGACTGAGTTGTATTCACCACTTCTATGTGCCTTTCCCATTCCTGGGCATTAGTTTTTCCATATCAAGCTGTGATGCAATCTGTTATGATACTCTCCACTGTGCATCTATAAAAGTTTGTCAAAGTCTTTGGTGACATGTCAAATCTATGCAAACTTCTAAGAAAGTACAAGCACTTTTGTGCCATCTTTGTGATGCCATATACCTGTTGGTCCCAAAGAAAGCCCCCTGTTATGTTAACGCCAAGGAATTTAAAGCTACCGACACTTTGTGGCTCCGATCCCCTAATCGAGACTGGCTCATGGACCTCCAGCTACTTCCTCCTGCAGTTGATAATCAGCCCTTAGTTTTGTTGACATTCAGGGAGAGGTTGTGTTATGTTTTGTAACTCCAAAACATATAAAAAAAAACTATTTTAAATTAAAACAAGGGAGCTGGGAGATAACTTGAATACGTTTACTTTTACTCTAAGCAAGGTGTGGACATACATGGGTGGTGTTTTGACGTATGCCATTACTTCATACATTTGGTCATAATGAATTAATTAAACAACAAAGAACACTTAATCAAACAATATTTTACAATATTACTCAAATAAAAATCAGTATCAGGTTTAATATCACTGGCATATATCATGAAATTTATTAACTTTGTCTCAGCAATACAATGCAATACATGATAAATAGAGAAATGATCTGAATTACAGTAAGTATATATATGTATATGAAATAGTTAAAATAAGTAGTGCAAAAACAGAAATACATTTTTAAAAAGTAGTGAGGTAGTTTTCAAGGGTTCAATGTCCATTTAGAAATTAGATGGCAGAGGGGAAGAAGCTGTTCCTGACTCACTGAGTATGTGCTTTCAGGCTTTTGTACCTCCTTCCTGATGGTGACAATGAGAAGAGGGCATGTCCTGGGTGGCAAGGATCCTTATGATGGACGCCACATTCCTGAGGCACCACTCCTTGAAGGTCTCTTGGATACTACAGAGGCGAGTGTCCATGATGGAGCTGACTAATTTTACAACCTTCTGCAATTTACCTCGATCCTGTGCAGTCCACAAGCAGCTCTTTGGTATTACTAACATTGAGTGCAAGGCTGTTGCTAAGATACCACTCAACTAGCTGGTGTATTTCACTCCTGTATGCTCTCTCGACTCCATCTGAGATTCTGCCAATAATAGTTGTACCATCAGCAAATTTATAGATGAATTTTGAGCTATGCCTAGCCACACAGTCATGAGTATAGGGAGAATAGAGCAGTCTCAGGTTAATTTTAAATATACCTCATTGCCACTGTTCTGCTTTTTAACTTCAAAACATTTAAAAAGAAGACTAATTGAAAGGAAAACAAGGGAGCTAGGAGATAACTTGTGTTATTAGTTTTTACTTTTAGCAAAGAGTGTACCTGTGACATAGTGGTGTGATGACGTATGCCATTCACATACTTCATACATATAACCATAATGAATTGTTTAAACAAGAAAGAATGCCTAATCAAACAATATATTACAATATTATTCACATATTACTGATATATTAAATACAGGTTGTTGTTGTGGCACCATTGAACTAGGTATTCAAGCTCCTTCCTTTGAATTTGCCAACAACATTTATGTCATCAATAAACTTAGGTATAGAATTGGAGTTGCATGTAACCACATAATCATAAATGCCAAGTGAATAGAGCAGGGGGCGAAGTGTACAGGCCTGTGGTACACCTGTGCTGATGGTGAGTGTGGAGGAGATGTTGTTGCCAATCTGTACTAAATGGGGGCCGGAATTGAGGAATTTTGAGGGTTCAGTTGCACAGGAAGGTATCGATGCCCAAGTCCTGGAGCTTAGTGATGATTTTCAAGGGGAAGATAATGTTGAATTCTGGGATGTAGTCAATGAAGAGCATCCTGACATATGTATATTCATTATACAGGAGTTGCAGAGCTGAGTGAAAATCCATGAAATGGCATCTGCTACTGTCCTGTTGTGATGGTAGTCAAACTGGAGCGGATCCAGGTCATTCCTTAAGTAGACTTGATATGCTTCATGAACAACCTCTCAAAGCACTTCATTACAGTGGAAGTAAGTGGTACTGGATGATAGCCATTGAGGCAGTTTCCAATGTTTTTCTTATGCTATGCATGATTGAAGCCTGCTTGAAGCAGGTGGGTACCTCAGACTGCTGAAATGAGAGAGTGAATGTCTCCATAAACACTCCAGTCAGTTGATTAGCATAAGTCTTCAGTACTCATTCAGGTACACGGTTTGAGCCAGGTGCTTTCCATAGATGTACCTTCCTGCAGGATGTTTTCATGTCAGCCTCAGAGACTGAGACTACAGGGTCATTGGGGACTGTGGAGGTTTGTGAAGTTACCTCCATGTTCCATCAGTCAAAGCAAGTTTAAAAGGCATTAAGCTCATTTGGGAGTGAAACTTCTTTGCCATTTATGTTGCTTGGTATTGCTTTATAGGAGATGATTGTGATTATGCCCTGCCATAGTTGTTGAGCATCCTTCTGTTATTCAAATTTAACCTGGCTACACAGGTTGATAGGGTGATTATGAAGGCATATGGCATCTTTGTCTTTATTAGTTGGAGCATTGTTCAAAAGTCAAGAAGTTATGTTGCAGCTTTATAAAACCTTAATAAGGCTGGATCTGGAGTATTGCTTACATTTCTGGTTGTCCCATTATAGCCTGGATCAGGCTGAGGGGAGATCTGATAGAGGTTTACCAGATTATGAGAGGCATAGATAAAGCAGACAGACAGTATTTTTTACCTAAAGTTGAAATGTCTAATAACGGATGACATGCATTTATGATGAAAAGGGGTAAGTTCAAATGATATGTGAGGGGCAAGGTTTTTACACAGAGAGCAGTGGATGTTTGGAATATTCTGCCTAGGGTGGTGGAAGGGGCATATATATTAGGGATTTTTAAGAGATGTTTAGACAGGCACATGATTATGAAGGTAATGTAGGACATGGACATTATGCAGTTAGAAAGGGTTAGTTGGCTATTAGATTGCTAATTAATTGTGAGCTAAATGGCCTGTTCCAGTGCTGTACTGTTCTATGCTTTATATTCTACGTAATTATCATATTGCATGTGAGATAGCCTTCCGGAGGTCGTGGCTGGACATTTTGTAATTTCCCAAATCGCCAATCCAAAAAGCCTCTGATCTAGTCTTCAACAGAATGTGAATCTTTTGGTTCATCCAGGACTTTTGCTTGATGAAGAGACTGATTTTGTGGGGATACACTCATCCACCAGTATCTTTGACAATTGTGCCATATTCATTCAGGTCATCTGATGAGCCCTTGAACATAGCCCAGACTCAAAAGAGTCCTATAGCTGCTTCTCTGCATTCTGTGACTATCCCTTTGTTGTCCTAAACTCTGTTGTCTTGTTCTTTAGTCTCAGCCTGTATGCAGGTAGGATGAGGACAGGCAGATGATAATATTTCCCTAAATATAGTCAAGAGATGGAACGGCAGGCATTGTTGCTAGTGGTATAGCAGTGGCTGAATGTGTTTGGTTCTCTGGTGTTGCAAGTGATGTGTTATGGTAGTTGGGTAGAGATATCTTCAAATTAAAAGGCCTGAACAGATTAGATATGGCAAAGTTATTTCCCATGGTAGGGGATTCTAGGACAAGAGGGCATGACTTCAGGATTGAAGGACGTCCTTTTAGAACTGAGATGCGAGAAATTTCTTAAGTTAGAGGGTGGTAAATCTGTGGAATTTGTTGCCACGAGCGGCTGTGGAGGCCAAGTCATTGGGTGTATTTGAGGCAGAGATAGATAGGTTTTCGATTAGTCAGGGCATCGAAGGATATGGGGTGAAAGCAGTGGAGTGGGGGTGACTGGAAGAACTGGGTCAGCCCATGATTGAATGGCAGAGCAGGCTCAATAGGCTGAATCACCTCCTTCTGCTCCTATATCTTCTGGTGTTATGGTCTTACAGCATGATTGAAGTTAGAGAAGGAGGCTGGGTTGTGAAATGTAATGTTAACAAAGGCTGCAGATTATTAAATACAAGAAGAAAATGCGGAATGGAATTATACAAGGGATAAGTGAGAGGCAAATAGGAATAGTTGGAATGTGTGGGTATTAGGCAGATGGAACTGGAGGTGAGAGAAACTGTGTGAATCCGAAGGAGAGTGTTAGATACGTGGGCTGGAGTCACTTAGCACTTTAGTGCAAGGGTGTTTATTAGGTGCGTCAAAAACTTACAAATGATTTGTGAAAATAATGAAAAGAAAACTGCCAATATTTCCAAAAGGATATCTGCCAGAGAACACAATGACAGCTCCGTACCTTGTCCAGTGTGAACTCCTGGCAGCCCTGATCTCTCTCTCTCCTACTGAGAGCGAAGAGTCGCATTATTAGGCACCAGGACATGCCATCTTTAATCACCCACAAGGTTAGCTTAACACCCCACATAGATTAGAATATGATGCACCCCACAATGTAGTTACACTCATATTACAAAATAAACAGATATATCTACCTTAAATACAGTAAACAAACAACAGATACACATTTGCTCATCCCCAATACTAAAGAAATGGAATATTCCACGGTATATGGCAGGAAAAGCACGATGAAACCAACCCGAGTGCATCAGCTCATTTAGGATCAATTAATATTTCAGGGAAGACATTGAAGTTTGCACACTCAGCACAATGACAGCAGAATGGCAAGACAGTGTGGGTGTGTGAGTGTGTGTGTGTGTGTGTGTGTGTGTGTGTGTGTGTGTGTGTGTGCTCAAGGAGTGCATTTATCAAGTGCTCTCTGTCAAACAGAGAGAATGAAACACTGACTGGGTATGTGGGCAATGTACGGCTGTTCAGAGCCAATTTGACTCCACAGAAGAGACTGGTCCTGACTACTTAAACAATCCTTTGATACCTGGAAATTTCCAGATACACACTTCAAAGACAATGTCATTAATCCATTTCACCCACTACATGACGTCCGTTGAGAGTGAGAAAAGGCAGTTGTTGAACTATGCGAAACTGGAACAATAGCTCATGAGAATTGGATCTGAGATTCACATATCTATATTGTCAGCTTAAGGTATGGTTCCAGATTTTTCTGGCATTGCAGCTGCAATCAATTCAAACAGCACCAAATTTTTGGCATAATTGACAATTTCAATGTTCAAATTTCAAAGTACGTGTAAGGGGGCTTCGCTTTTTATGTTACTGCGGAGGCTAATTAAAATGGCTTCTTTCTTATGCTATAATCGGGAATGCTTCGTTGTTATGTTAAACACCGAGAAAGCTTTGTGCTAGCAGCTTGTTGTGGGTTTAGGGGGTGATACGAGGATGTTATGAACCAATTGGCATAGTTGTTATGACTTTGGTGTATCTGGAAGATTTGTATGCGCGGAGTTTTGAGGCAGAAGGCGGGAGAGCGAGACAGAGGACAGAGGTGCTGTGATGTCCGCTAACGGGGTCAGACCCCGAGGAGGGCATTCGGCGAGGAGACGGAGACGGACTCGTGTGGAGCGTCTGGATGATCACTGTCGTTGGTCCCAGGTGGCTGGTCAAGGTGGTCTGAGGGGTCGCAGGGTGAAGAAGAAGGTTCTAGAGCTCCAACTGTTTTGTGCACGAAGAGATTGAACTTTGATAAGTGTGGCACCTTTTATTTTCCTTTTATATTTTATTCTCTATTAATTATATAGTTCCAGTAATATCTATAAACTGTAAATCATTTAATCGTATCTGGTGTATTGTCTGTTATTTGGGCGGGGTGGGGTACATCACACAGCATCCACACAAACTAATTACCCAGTTTGGCGGGGCCGAGGGCTGTTTCCCTAGACGACAACGAGCCGAGCGACCCTGAGGGTGGCCGGGGGACTACATTGTGTGCGCTTTGTCCAGGATTGGGTCTACTGGTATGCTGTGTGGGTGCCTTGTTCAAATCTGTAATGTGTGTCTCTGTGGGTTATTTGCTGGTGATTGCTGTATGCGTTGTGGGTGCTATCTTTGTTCGAGTTCAGGCTGGCATTGACGAGTTGGAGGTGGCACTCGGGGCTGTCTATGCTGTTGGGAGAGAGAGGAAAGAGTGGTCTGATTTGGAGGTAGGGTCTGCGAATAAATGTTCTAGCTCTGGCAGGCTCTGCCTGGCACTTGGGATAGTGTCCACACCAAGAGGGACGGAGGCGTGCGAGACGTTGGCGGAGTGGATCGCTCAGTTGGTAGATGAGTGGCAGTGCTTGGTTGAGGGAGAGCGACAGGGATTGGTTGAAAGTTTGAGTAGGTGGGCTGGTGACAGTGTTAGAGCTGTCAGGTTCACTTACACTGTAGTGACAGTTGTCAGTTATTTAAAAGAGGGGGGAAAGTTTTCAGTGTGTCTTCTGTGGCTAGGAGGGCGGCTAAATTGCTTGCAAGGCCAGGGGGATCATTTCGGGGATCATGCCCCTCCTTCAGTTGTTCAGTTGATCAGAGAGATGTCGGGAAACATACTGGAGGCCCAGTGGGGGAATGGCTTGGGATCTCTGGGGTAGCACGTTCCCAGCAATGTACCAATGAACTTCTGAAAGGAAAAGACCCTATTCCTGAAGGCTTAGAGGGACCATGCCCCAGGGTGTCGCTATGGATTGAGGGAAGCGATGCTAAAGCCATCCTCGACCCTGGGGCACAGGTCAAGTTGTTGTACAGTTTGTTTTACAACCAGTGTCTGAAGCATTTACCCTTGACAACCGCAAGGACACCGGAGATTGTGGGTACCAGTGCCAGTAGTTATCCAGAAGACGATGATTGGTTAATGACCCTGGAGTTCATGGGGGCATTGTCTGGGCACCCAGCGTGTTGAGTTGCTTCTGAGGACGTGTGTAGCAGTCTTGAGCCGGTACCGAATTTAAACGAGACCCAGCGGTGGTACGGCCTGGGGAAAGTAGCTGAGGGTGAGACCCTCTTAGTAGATGCTCCGAACTACCACGAGGGAGGGGAGTTGACCGCTGAAGACACCTCAGTGAGAGAGAGGTCGCGGCAACTGGATCCTGGCGCAGTGGAAGATGGAGGCTGCGTGTGTGTGGATTATGCGGCATGGTTTAACGTGCTGGATCTGAGGAGTGGATGTTGCCAGATCCCGAGGAGTGCGGCTGTCCAGCCGAAGAAGGCCATTATTACTTCCCTAGGATTCTTCCGATCCGAAAAGATGCCCAAGGGCATATCCGGAGCCCCTGCATCCTTCCCGCGGGACATGAGGAAGGCCATGGGAGAAGTGAAGGTGTGTGGAGTTTTGGCGTATGTGGATGACCGCCTGGAGCTTGGATTCGCCTGGGGGGACTATGAAGCAAAGCGAGTGGCTGAACCTGGGCGACAGAAGCGAAGTATCACATGGGAAGGAGTTTTTGGCTGGAGGAGTTTGGTGCAATGTGAGAAAATTGACCCGACTTATCAGTTGAACCTCCTGGTGTTGGAACAGACGGTGGTGGACCTGGGGATGGAAACCCAGGTCATCAATCTGAATGAGACACGGGAGAGAGAGAGGATTTGCACCGCTGAGCTGAGTGCTCAGAAATGCCGGCCGGAGACTGAGTGCCACGCTTGTGGGACGACCATTGCAGACTTGGAATTCACGCGGAGAAGGAGCAACGGAATTCTGAGCCGACACTGCAGTTGTGTACTGATGAATTAATCCAGTGAGAAGAAACAATGACCCACCTTCGAAGGGATCAGAGAAGCACAAGACGTCGGCTCAGAAAAGGTTGGAAGATTTACAAGTTGGGGAAGATCAAGGAAGTGTTCTGACTAAGGTCAACAGAAAACCGAGAGCACAGGGAGGGGAGTTTGACTACGCTCCCGAGGAGGTGAAGAAATGGAGGACAGATCTCAGAAAAGGGAGGCGGACGCTTGAAAGGAACCTGAAGCTGATGTCTCGACTGCAGAAGGCTGAAGGGTTAGCCCGGCTAAATGTTTCAGTTTGGAGAAACTTAAACAGCAGCAACCAATTGAGGGAATGAGGAAGAATACGGATTCCAAGGATGATGTGCTACACATGTGGTACATGCTGCCTTTTGCTAACTTCCACGTGATTGAGGAAGAGACCTTTGGCCCTTCTCCCACTGAGTCAGGTGTAGTGGGGTGGGCTAGCTGTGGGCAGTCTGAGTTACGGCAGGACCAGGAAGGAAAAGAAGCGGGGCCCCGGACACGAGACAGGGGGCTCCGAGCTGTAATGGTGGCCTGAGTGAGAGAGGAGTTGGCAAGCAGGCCCGAGGTATCCCTAGTAGTGTCTGAGCCTTTTAGGTTTAGGTGAGGGGGTACGGAGGACTCGGAAGGTTAAGAAACTCCCAGATAGGTTGGCCTATGTAGCGCCCGTGGGACGGACGTAGGGTCCACTGTTTGGGGAGCACAGTCACTGTGTGTATCTGTGCATGTGTGTGTTGTCTGTCTGCAGGACTGGTTGGCAAGTTATTTAGAAGTCATGAGGACATGACTTCATTTGGTGGGGGAAGAGTGTAAGGGGGTTTCATCTTTTATGTTACTGTGGAGGCTAATTAAAATGGCTTCTTTGTTATGTTATAATCGGGAATGCTTCTTTGTTATGTTAAATGCTCAGAAAGCTTTGCGCTAGCAGCTTGTTGTGGGTTTAGGGGGTGATAAGAGGATGTTATTAACCAATTGGGATAGTTGTTATGACTTTGGTGTATCTGGAAGATATGTATGCGCGGGGTTTAGAGGCAGAAGGCGGGAAAGCGAGACAGAGGATGGACCAGGTGCTGTGATGTCCGCTAGCGGGGTTGGACCTCGAGGAGGGCGTTCAGTGAGGAGATGGAGACGGACTCGTGTGGAGCGCCTGGTCGATCACCGTTGTTGGTTCCAGGCGGTCGGTCAAGGTGGTCCGAGGGGTCGCAGGGTGAAGAAGAAGGTCCTAGAGCTCCAAATGTTTTGTGCACTAAGAGATTGAACTTCGATAAGTGTGGCGCCTTTTATTTTCCTTTTATATTTTATTCTCTATTAATTATATAGTTCCAGTAATATCTATAAAACTGTGAATCATTTAATCGTATCTGGTGTATTGCCTGTTATTTGGGCGGGGTGGGGTACATCACACAGCATCCACACAAACTAATTACCCACTTTGGCGGGGCCGAGGGCTGTTTCCCTAGACGACAGCGAGCCGAGCGACCCTAAGGGTGGCCAGGGGAGCTACATACATATATGTCAACATCTCCAACCCTGAGATTCATCTTCTTGCAGGCATACCTGGTATATCCAAGAACCATAATAGAACTAATGAAAGACCACATGCAACAGGGCGGATCAACAGTCATTGTGCAAAGGACAACAAGATAAGCAAATATAAAAGAGAAAAAAAAAGAAATAAGTATCGAGAACATGAGATGAAGAGCCCTTGAAAGTTAGTCCATAAGTTGTGGGAACAGTTCAGCGATAGGGCAAGTGAAGTTGGATGAAGTTATCTCCACTGGTTCAGAAGCCAGATGGTTGAGGGGTAATAATTGTTCCTGAATCTTGTTGTGTGAATCCTGAGGTTCCTGTATCTTCTTCCTGATGGCAACAGCAAGAAGAGGGCATGACCTGGGTAGCGGGTGTCCTGATGATAGATGCTGCTTTCCTAAAACCTCACACTGTGTAGA
The DNA here is from genome assembly GCF_963921235.1 of Mobula hypostoma. Classification (NCBI taxonomy): domain Eukaryota; kingdom Metazoa; phylum Chordata; class Chondrichthyes; order Myliobatiformes; family Myliobatidae; genus Mobula; species Mobula hypostoma. The sequence goes on from NC_086106.1 coordinate 69,615,967, forward strand.
TGTACTCAACGCAGGGGAGGGCTTTACCCATGATGGACTTGGCTGTATCCAGTACGTTTTGTAGGATTTTTCATTCCAGGGCATTTGCTGCTTCCGTACCAGGCTTTGATGCAACCAGCTAAAATACTCCCCACAACACATCTAGAATCAGAATCAGAATCAGAAGCAGTTTTATTATCACCGGCATGTGATGTAACATTTGTTTGTTAAAGTTTTAGATGTTATGCCGAATCATGGCAAACTCCTAAGGAAGCAGAGGCACTGGAATGCTTTCCTCAAAATTGCACTTTCATTCTGGGCTCAAGACAGGTCAAGAAGTGATAACACCAAGGAATTTGAAGACGCTGACCTTCTCCACCTTTTAAAAACGCAAACACGAGGAAATCTGCAGATACTGGAATTTCAAGCAACACACATAAAAGTTGCTGGTGAGCACAGCAGGCCAGGCAGCATCTCTAGGAAGAGGTACAGTCGACATTTCGGGCTGAGACCCTTCATCAGGACTAACTGAAAGAAGAGCTAGTAAGAGATTTTAAAGTGGGAGGGGAAGGGGGAGATCTCAAATGGTAGGAGAAGACAGGAGGGGGAGGGATGGAGCCAAGAGCTGGACAGTTGATTGGCAAAAGGGATTTTAATTCCTCGTCCCATTCCCATTCTGATATGTCTGTCCATGGCCTCCTCTACTATAAAGATGAAGCCACTCTCAGGTTGGAGGAACAATAACTTATATTCCGTCTGGGTAGCCTCCAACCTGATGGCATGAACATTGACTTCTCAAACTCCCGCTAATGCCCCACCTCCCCCTCATAACCCATCCGTTATTTATTTTTATACACACATTCTTTTTCTCTCTCTCCTTTTTCTCTCTCGGTCCCTCTCACTATACCCCTTGCCCATCATCTGGGCTTTTGTCCCCCCTCCCCCTTTACTTTCTCCTTAGGCCTCCTGTCCCATGATCCTCTCATATCCCTTTTGCCAATCACCTGTCCAGCTCTTGGCTCCATCCCTCCCCCTCCTGTCTTCTCCTATCATTTTGGATATCCCCCTCCCCCTCCCACTTGCAAATCTCTTACTAGCTCTTCTTTCAGTTAGTCCTGACGAAGGGTCTTGGCCTGAAACGTCGACTTTACCTCTTCCTAGAGATGCTGCCTGGCCTGCTGTGTTCACCAGCAACTTTTATGTGTGCTGCTCTCCACGTTTTATTATTTTGGTGAGGACTGGCTCACGGCCCTCTGGTTTTCTCCTCCTGAAGTCAATAATCAGCTCCTTTGTCTTGTTGACATTGAGTGAGAGGTTGTTGTGGCAGTACTCAATCTGTCACCTAAATGCTGATTTGTCACCAGCTTTGATTTGGCCAATGATAGTGGTGTCATCAGTAAGTATGGCATTGGAGCTGTGTCTAGTCACACAGTCATTAGGATAAAGTGAATAGAGCAGGGGGCTAAGCACACAACCTTGTGGTGCATCTCTGCCGAGGGGGATTGTGGAGGAAATGTTGCAAATCCAAACCGACTGGGGTCTGTAAGTGAGGGAATCGAGGATCCAATTGCACAAGGGGGAATTGAGCCAAGATCTTAGGTTTATTTATTAGTTTTGAGGAGATGATAGTATTGAATGCCAAACTGTAGTTTAAAAAGAGCATTTTGATGTATGCATCTTTGCTGTCCAAATGTCCCAGGGTTGAGTGAGGAGTCAATGAAATGGTATCCATTGTGTGCAAATTTTGTATAGTATGCAAGTTAGGGAGAGTAAACAGTCTGATGAGGCAAACATTAAAATCTTGCAACAAGACAAAGCTGAATTCAATGTCTAATTATAATTTGCATCACCTACATATTCATTGATATCATAGGTACAAAAGCTTACATTTATTATAAGTTTGAAATAAACACAATCAATCATTTCTCAGTTAATTATTTTATTGAAAGTATTATTGCACCTTTGCTAAAATATAAGAGAAAGAATTTAAGGCAAATATCAACCATCACATATGGGCCTCAGGGGGCCTCTGAGGGCTATTGCAATTTGAGTTTGAATTTTTTATATGCATTAAGCATAAGACGTTCAAAGTCCTGAAATCTTTAACACTCTTGTTACATGCTCAAGGAGATCTGTTTTTTTTTGTGAGAATGCTGTAATGGTCTTTTGGAGGTCACGTGATGTGATTTTCCCGCCGATGTGAGGTCACCTGATGACATGTGCCCCGTGACTATATAAGGGTTGACTCAGGTGACGCAGTGGGATTTTGAGTTTGTAGATTTCCAGGTAGAACGTGTTGTGCCTCCGTTTCTGTTGCGTGTTTGTTTTTGTGACACAGTTTCATTTTTAAAACGGTTGTACGTTCTGTTGAAAGATTCCATATTACTTGGACTGGGAATTTGTGGCTGGAAGTGCCAATCTACTCAATTCCGACAGTATTGAAGGGACAGTGAAGAGTTCATCGAAGTGAAGGATCGAGAGAAGTCGGCATCGGTTGGCAGTTTAATAAAGAATCGACCTTATTGAGTCTTCGTTGAAGAGAAGCTGCATTGAGATAACTCTTGTAATAGCGCAATAAGTTCATGCACAAAGGCTCTCTCTCTCTAAAAGGAATTTAAAGTCATTCGATTTAAACTGTTTATTTTTGGCATCGGGAATCCTGTGGACAGAACCGGCAGTAAAGGTGCGTTGGTGAAGAAATCGTTCTCCGGAGAAGTCTCTCCCGATTGAATGTGTAAAACTGTTGGACTTTCAAAGTTATCGCTTTAAGAACTATATCTGACTGTATCGCATTAAGAACTGTTTTCGCATTTAACGCTTTAAGAACCAGAGCCGAGTGGAGTTGATGAATGGCTGCGTCCCTGTTTAACCTTCGGTTAAAGTTTTCCTCCTTTGTTTTTTTTTCCCTTATCGCTTATGTGTTTAATAAATGTTTGGTTGTTTTTATAAGACCTGTCTCGATTAATATTCATTGTTGCCGGTTACGTAACATAATTTTGTAGGGGCTCGTCCGGGATATGTTCCGATTTTGAGTTTAAGTGCTGGTAATTGCCATTTTGATTTGGTAGAAGGGATTACTCGATTTTTTTTGGTTTGATTGGTGTGTGTGTTGTATTCGGCAACAATGGATATTGATGAGTTTTTGAAGACGCCTGACTCGGGATTTTTAGAGACTGCGAGAAAACCTGTGGTATTGGAGATTGCTAAGAAGTTGGATATTAAAGGAATTACCAGAAATTCCACCAACGCTTTCATACAAAGGAAAATTGCTGAACATTGTAATAATTTGGAATATTTTGAGGAGGAGGTGTTAGATAAGTTTCCAATGTGTAATCTGGAAATGCAGTTGCATCTTGAACAGTTAAAGTTTGAAAGATTTAAAGTGGAAATGAGAGAAAGAGAAGCTGAAAACCAGAGGAAATTTGAGCCAGTGATGGAGAAAATAAGGTCTGGGAATCAGTCTCCTGGTTCTACAAAACAATTTATTGCTAGTCGTGAGGTTGTTTTGGCTCCTCCATTTAATGAAGCTGATGTGGATGCACATTTTCAGCTTTTCGAAATAGTTGCTTTGAATTTAAAGTGGCCGAAGGACCAATGGCCAGTGATGTTACAGTGTAGTTAAAGGCAAGGCACAACAAGTTTATACAGCTTTAGATGCTGAGCAAGCACTCGATTATGATATTGTTAAAGAGAATATATTAAAAGCATACGAGATGGTTCCGGAAGCGTATAGAGAAAGATTTAGAAGTTTAAAGAAATCTGTGCAAAAAAATTATGTGGAATTTGCCTGTGAGAAATCTGTGTGTTTTGAGAGATGGGTTTCCTCTAAAAATGTGAATGGGCAGTATAATAAATTGAAAGAACTGATTTTGCAGGAGGAATTTAAAAGAAGCATTCTTGTTGAAGTGAGAACATACTTAAATGAACGGGACACTGCTACATTGCAGGAGATTGCTAAATTGGCTGATGAGTATGTTTTAATTCACAAGAATAAATTTTCTCCAGGTAAATTTTTTAAAAGGAAAACTAACACAGAGAGTCAAGGTAAATCAGAAATTAAATTTGAAGTTAGTGAGAAAAGTAAGGATGAGGGGAGACATGTGAAGGAAAGACATTTTGCTATTATTTGTAATTATTGTAAGAAACCTGGACATGTAGTGGTTAATTGCTTCCGATTGAAACGGAAAGAGAAAGAAGTGGCCCCAGATGCTTGTGTGCAGCATATTGGAAAATCTGTAAAACCACAGGGTTTAGAAAATATTAATGAAGATGTGTCAGAGTCTGATCAAGTTAAGAAGGGATATGAGGCTTTTATAACTGAAGGATTTGTAACCTTGAAAGAAGGATCCAATGCAGTACCGATAAGGACACTTAGAGATACTGGAGCTTCACAATCACTAATATTGGATAGTGTGTTAAGGTTTAGTGATGAGGCCGACAGTTGCGAGGTAAATTATATAAGAGGAGTAGGGAGTGACCTTATGCCAGTATATTTACATAGAGTAAATTTAAGGTCAGGATTAGTTACAGGGGTTGTTAAAGTAGGACTACAATCCAGTTTACCAGTGAATGATGTTTCTCTTTTGTTAGGGAATGATTTAGCAGGTGGACAAGTTTTTCCTGAAGTGCATTTGACAATAAATTCAAATTCTGAGGAACCACAGAAGGGATTCTAACACAGATTCTTCCTGTGTTGTAACAAGAGATATGGCTAAAAAGACTGATGTAAAGGATGAGGTTGTTACCCATGACAGTTCAAATCAAAATTTGAATTTTGAGGATGTATCAGAAACTTTCTTACCTACCTTATTTGATCAGGATTTTGATGGTAAGTCTGATCAGGAAGATTTATCTTTATCTCGGAAGGAGATGATAGCAGAGCAGGGTAGGGATCCTGAGATAGTTAAATTAAAAGAACAAGCTCTTCCAGACAGTGAAATTGGATAAGCACCAGTTGGATATTATTTTGAAAAGGGGGTATTAATGAGAAAGTGGAGATAGCCTACAATTCCCGCTAGTGAGGAATGGGAAGTTAATCATCAGGTTGTTGTTCCTAAAATTTACTGAAATGAGATTTTGACTATGGCTCATAGTATTCCTTTGGGTGGTCATTTAGGGGTAAAGAAAACTATGAGCGAAGTTTCTAAACATTTTTATTGGGCTAGTTTAAGACAAGATGTGGCGACATTTTGTAGAACATGTCATATATGTCAAATTGTTGGTAAATCTACTCAGGTTACTCCAGTGGCTCCACTGCAACAAATTCCTGTATTTGGTGAGCTTCATTATGAAAGAGAAGTTGCTACCATGACTGTTGTGATTAATAATGAGTCTGATCTTGCTGAAAACTTACTAGAGGATTCATCTGAAACTCATTTTAAACCCAACATTATTTCAGCCAGGTTGCCAAATTCAAAAATTCTGGAAAACATTGATGAAAAATTAGCTCATTTACAGCTGGAACAGAAAGAGCAGATGAAACAGTTAATTTTTAAGTACAGAGATTTATTTCCAGATATCCCTAGAAGAACCACCGTAGCTACACATGATGTAGATGTGGGAGATGCAAAACCCATAAAACAACATCCATATTGAATGAACAGGGAAAAATGTGAACTTGTTGAACAGGAAATTAAGTACATGTTGGAAAATGATATTATTAGACATTCTAATTCGAATTGGAGTTCACCGTGTGTTATGGTCCCTAAACCAGACAATAGTATTAGGTTTTGTACGGATTATAGGAAGGTGAATGCTGTGACAAAGACTGATGCATATCCAATCCCTAGAGTAGATAATCGTGTGGATAAAGTTGGACAGGCCAAATTCCTTACAAAAATTGATTTGTTAAAAGGTTATTGGTGTGTTCCATTGATAGATAGAGGTAGAGAGATTTCAGCATTTGTAACCCCATCTGGGTTATATGAATATAATGTTCTTCCATTTGGGATGAAGAATTTACCAAGTACTTTTCAGAGGATGATTAATGGCGTGATTCAGGGATTAGAAGATACAGATGCCTATATTGATGATCTGGTTACAGGGAATAATACGCGAAAAGCACATATTGCGGCTGTGAAGAAATTATTTGAGAAACTTTCAAAAGCTAACTTAACTATTAACTTATCCAAAAGTGAATTTGGTCATGCCACAGTGACTTACCTTGGTTATGTTGTGGGTCAGGGGAAATTAGCACCTGTTCAAGCAAAAGTTCAGGCAATTTTGGAAGTACCCACTCCCACAGGTAAAAAAAACCCTCAGAAGATTCTTGGGTATGGTGGGATATTACAGAAAATTTTGTAAGGACTTTGCAAACATTGCTCTTCCATTAACTAATCTCTTGAAGAAAAATGAGAAGTTTGTTTGGACAGAGTCTTGTCAGGAGGCATTTGATAAATTGAAAGCTATAATATGTAGTCAACCTGTACTTAAATCTCATGACTTTGAAAAACTATTTTCGTTAGCTGTAGATGCTAGTGATGAAGCTGCAGGAGCAGTGTTGTTTCTAAAAGATGATGGTGATGAAGTTGATCGTCCGGTAGCTTATTTTTCTAAAAAATTTAATGCCCATCAAAGAAATTATTCAACAATAGAAAAAGAATTGTTATCTCTTGTTTTAGCTTTGCAACGTTTTGAAGTGCATGTTGGTTCTACGCATAAACTGCTCATAGTTTATACCGATCAAAATCCATTAGTGTTTTTAAGTAAGATGAAAAACAAAAATAGAAGATTATTAAATTGAAGTCTAATGTTACAGGAGTACAATATTCTGATCACTCATATCAAGGGTAAAGATAATGTGATCGCTGACTGTTCGTCTAGATGTTAAATGTACAATGAAAATTTGTTTTTTTTTGGAGTGATATTTTATCATTTGTAACATTCCTACTGTACATTAGTTTGTAAAAAGCTGAAAGATAAGATTGTATATATTGTGTATTTTGTAAATTTTACACCTTTGTATTTTTTTTGTATAAATTGTTAAATTTTTGTTCTTCAAGAGACCAAAAAATTTTTTTTGGAGGGAGATGTTACATGCTCAAGGAGATCTGTTTTTTTTTGTGAGAATGATGTAATGGTCTTTTGGAGGTCACCTGATGTCATTTTCCCACCAATGTGAGGTCACCTGATGACATGTGCCCCGTGACTATATAAGGGTTGACTCAGGTGACGCAGTGGGATTTTGAGTTTGTAGATTTCCAGGTAGAACGTGTTGTGCCTCTGTTTCTGTTGCGTGTTTGTTTTTGTGACGCAGTTTCATTTTCAAAACGGTTGTACGTTCTGTTGAAAAATTCCATATTACTTGGACTGGGAATTTGTGGCTGGAAGTGCCAATCTACTCAATTCCGACAGTTTTGAAGAGAGAGTGAAGAATTCATCGAAGTGAAGGATCAAGAGAAGTTGACATCGTTTGGGCAGATTAATAAAGGATCGACCTTATTGAGTCTTCATTGAAGAGAAGCTGCATTGAGATAACTCTTGTAATAGCGTAATGAGTTCATGCACAAAGGCTCTCTCTCTCTCTAAAAGGAATTTAAGGCCAGTCGATTTAAACTGTTTATTTTTGGTATCGGGAATCCTGTGGACAGAACCAGCAGTAAAGGTGCATCGGTGAAGAAATCGTTCTCCAGAGAAGTCTCTCCCGATTGAATGTGTAAAACTGTTGGACTTTCGAAGTTATCGCATTAAGAACTATATCTGACTGTATCGCTTTAAGAACTGTTTTCGCATTTAACGCTTTAAGAGCCAGAGCCGAGTGGAGTTGATGAATGGCTGCGTCCTTGTTTAACCTCCGGTTAAAGTTTTCCTCCTTTGTTTTTTTTTCCCTTATCGCTTATGTGTTTAATAAATGTTTGGTTGTTTTCATAAGACCTGTCTCGATTAATATTCATTGATGCCGGTTACGTAACACTCTAAAATATTCCATATGAACCGTAATAAAAGATAGATATAGATAATGCAGAAGGAGGAGTGTTAATTATAAATGCATTCTTCTATATATCAAATAATACAAATACGGTAGTTTAAAACTGACCATCAAGTTGCCAGAGGTGTTCTTTTCCAGATGAGATGTTAGACCAAACCCAACTGCCCTGCTCTCCTTTTGCTTATTACATGATATCTCAGGGCACTATTGTGATTAAGATAGAAAAGTTCTACAAGGTATTGTTCAAAGCAAAACCTGAAATGACAGATTACGTGGTCATTACTACAGACGATTCCAGTTAATTGGGACACATTGTGACCAACATATTTTGGTCCAACTAAGCAGCTGCCCCAGTTAGCTGAAGTTTCATGGAAATACTTAAAAGGACAAACTACCATAACAAGTTATATACTGAAATGAAATGCAGAGAAAACTAAAACACTAGTAATACTACTACAGTACTATAAAACTGTGTATTAGTTTCTAAAATTTATTGATGGAGTAATTATCTAATTTTTTTTATTATTTGGAATACAGCAGAGAATAGGCCCTTCTGGCCCTTTGAGCTGCATCACCTAACAACTCTCGACAACCCCAAATTAAATCTAACCTAATCACGAGATAATTTTACAATGATCAATTAACCTACCTGGCATGTCTTTGGACTGTGAGAGAAAACCTGAGGACCTGGAGAAAACCTATGCATTCTATGGGTAAGGCATAGAGGGACTTCTTATAGAGGACACTGGGAATGAACTCCAAATTTTGACAATGCTTGCTGGAATAGAATCATGCTAACTGCTACCCTACCATGGCGCACATTCTTCCAGTGTATGCTGCCATGGTCTTTTGATAGACTGTAACTGAACAAATTCAATGCTGTCACCTAGTGAAGATAATTGATCCATTATATTCTTTTAACCTGATAGTGTTTGTGTGTTTGTACCCAAGGGAACCATCTGGCCTCTTTTATCGGCATTGTACTTCGACAAAATTCTTGAACAATTCGGGGAGTTTTGTAGATTTTCATATTTCTATATTTACAGCATTAGCACTACCTTTCTTGCCGTGTGTTTTCTTGAATTTACTGTGGTCCCAACATTTCTAGGGCGGCAACCAACTATATGTTGCTTTAAAATCTCTTAGCTAGCTCCTCTGACTTGATTTTTCTGACAATGGTCCACTGATACGCATATCTCATCCAGTTACAATGGAAAACCATTGATTGAGGGCCTCTTCACTGGATCCTTATCTTCACGTCTTTGCCTTTGTTTTCCTGTCGTCCCTTGCATAATACCCATTCTTCTCACATTTTGCTTGCAGAGGTATCAAGTGTGCAATTGTAGATTTTGGCACTCCAGTTATCGCCAGTTGACCATGAGTGGTGTTAGGTGAATAGATTTTAATTTGGTCCAGTAGGGTAATTTTTTCAGTTAGTATCAAATCTTTTCATTGCACCTTGACAAGGGTCTGAAATGTATTCAGGTCAAAATTTAAAAAAAGCAAAATTATCAAAAATCACTGCCTTTTGAACTGACATTGTTCGACCCAAACAGATAGCATAACACAAGCACACACAACTAATGCTATTAAAAAACTGTTCATTCTAAGTACGACGTAGTGTCTAACAGCCATACAAGTGATTGCTAGTTAGAAACTGTTCATATACAGTCTGCTGTACTATTTGAGCAGCATGGTGTTCAACTTAAATGAAGGCTATTTTCCCAATTAGTTTTTGTTCTTTAAGAGTTGTCCAATGTAAGCGGCTGCCCCGATTAACAGATGGCCCAATTAAATGGAATCCACTGCTGGTTTTGGAGAAGAACACTTAAACTAATTGTTGTAACACTTACATCATGATAAGGTGATGACATTTTAAAAGTACTTTATTGGTGGTAAACCATTTAGAATATCCTGAAATCATCAAAGCTTTTTTTTACTTTTTCTTCACTAGACGAGAATGTGCAAGTGTAACACATCACCTCCTTAGTAAGACCTATGGATTGACATTGCGTGTTGTTTCATGGTACAATTTACACTATAGATTATATATTCAAAGGACAAAGAGTAGAAGAGAATAAAATTAGAAGCAGACAAGCATGAAGCTGCAAATGTAGGGCATAGAATGCCTTATGCTAAGTAGGGTCCTTGCTGAAATGACTGCTTGGTGTTGGGAGCACAAATGGTGGTAAACCAACAAATTTACTGCACCTTCAAAGACAAGAGAGAAGAATGAACAAGGAAAACAAAATTGCTCAAAAACTCGGATCAGTATGGACAATGAAGTTTAATTTAGGAACAAGGAAGAAAATAATAAATTACATCATTATAGGCATAGTCAAACTCATAAGTATCAGCAGCAAGAACATCATTTGCTTTACCAATTGATAAATAATGAATATTGAATACAATGTTAAGCAACTAGTTCAACATAACCTTGCCCCTAAGACTAGAATCTATATAATGTCATTTGGATTGTTAGCAATGCCAATGACATTCTCAGTGATTGATGTTAGAGCTAACCACTGATTATGTTCTTCCTTTGTCATTGCCAAGAGTTGTACCAAACAAGATTTGGACACCAAAGTAATAATGATAAATTACATTTACCACTTTAAAGAAAATTGAACTCTATTAGTTTTGTGGATGGAGACAAGCTGACAATAAGAATATTAACTGTAAGTCAGTGACATTAGTTAAATGAGCGGATGACAAAGCCATTAGCAAATACTTTTTGACATTATGCATTCTGCCATTAAAATCCACACTGAGGTATCTGAGTATGGTACAGGTGCTTCAGCAAAGTTGTTTTTCCAAGTATTTCTTCAGTTATTATTATATTGATAAAGCACATTTCTTCAATTGGACCACTTAGGTCTTTAATATTCTATTGTACCTAGTAGTGATGCAGTATTCTTCCTGACAGGACCTGTCATTGTAAAGCCCACAGAGACAATTCTTAGAAACTGTGATTCAGTGCATATCAAGTCTTACTGAATGGCTATCAAGAGAATCTAATAGTCTCTGGCAAGAACCCTGAAGTACTTTTCAGTGGACCATGCTGAAAAAAAAATAAGTTTCAGGGGAGTGGTGATTTGTTTTCATTTGTCTATTTATCTGTAAATAGTCACTGACAATTGCCATTAATTCATACAGGCATGTGTAATTTTAACCAGCTTCGAAGTAGAATAACGCATTCCTAACATTTGAGAACGTACTGGACTTGCTTAAAACAAAGTTTGCTTGAATATGTTATTTATTCAAACTCTGTAGCCTAAATTACTAACGAATCTAAAATAATCTGAGAAAGAGATTTAATGTTTTTATTTGATGTCGGGTTAACCAAAAGAAATTCTGTATGATTGTAAGGCATATAAAATCAAAAGTTTGACAACACTGAGCCCAATGCCAATCATAGCCTGTTAAAATGGATAACGTATTGGGTCAAAACAACAAGTAGACTAAAACACTCAATGAGGGAACAATATGCGGGTAAGTGTCAATTAAAATGATAAGTGTTGTCTAGCTTTATGTGATACAGGGTGCAATCCTCTTTAAGAATGTCAATTTATGACCAACTTCCATTTGTATATTAGGAACTGCAGATGCTTCAGTGTAGAACTACATAGAGCATATCTTTCCTTATGAGAACAAATATGCTTTAAGGTTCCACTAAACTCTCTGCATTGCTGTGTTTAATAAATAGCCCCTTTTATAAGGTATAGCGTTCCATCATTATCATCTTAAAGCCTGCTTCACATTAGAAAATGCATAGCAGATATTAACTAAGCATAATGTAGTAAGCTAACATATGTCACGTTTCGGTGCTATTTTAAATGTGCCAAAAATAATTATTGCAAATAGACTTCCTGAATCAAACAACTACTACATGAAGTTTCACATCATCCATCTTCTTTATTTCTGTATTGAACTCAATATTGTATACATTCCTACACCCCACCCCCAGCCTACCTCTGCCCCACATTATATTTCCTTCCTAGTCCTGCTTGTTATTTCATAGTCTTACAAAATTATTGGTTAAGAAGCTTCTTAGTTGTTTGTTGTGTTAACCAGGGACCAACTGCCCCATTTTCCTCACTGTGATATTATCAGCTCAGACTTCCAGCAAACTACCACACACAAAAAAATTTTAAAATCTGAACGTACAAAAGGAACTGTAATGAACAACAGATGCCACGGGGTGCTCAGCTGCAGAAATAACCAGACAGTTGATAACAAATTAAATGTATTACTCTGCAGGTGACACACTTATACGAAAATTTGAAAGAATTGAGCAAATGAAGTACATTAGATTTCATGGAAAGCTGGGTTATTATACTGGCTCTTGATAAAAATGTACTATTAAAAGAGATTCATTACATTACGATTACTGTTGAAGATATTAATGGATAATATCTCAGTCCACCAATATTGAAGCAATAACCTACTTGTAATAAATAGATGAATGCTTGCATTAAAATTATAGACATTGGAATAAGATGAAACAATTAATGTCTACTTTCATTAATGAATACTTTTAACATATTCATATAACCTTACAAGAGGAGAAATTTAAACTTGCAATATAGCTTTAAGACAACCCCCACATTTCCAAGATACTTTGCATAAGGCAAGAATGTTGCAAACTGGAGAGTTAGCTTGAAACATTAGCAGAAAGTAGATTGGGTTGTGGTGATATCTTTTATGGACAAAAGGGACATGGGAAAACACACATACAGTATTTAAATAAACTGGCTGGGAACGGCAGCTTTAGATATTGTTGTTCTACAACTAAACCTCTCCAGGTGCTGTAGTGGAATTAGTTAATATATACTCAGTACAGATTGTAATCTTGGAGAAGCAATTAAATATTCAAATTTTCCAAGGGTCAGAAGTAACCTGTTACATAATAGAAAGATATGTAGATCCAGATTGTCTGCCAACAAACATATAAACATACCTATCAGTTAGAAGCATGCATAGATCACCTCCCCAAGCTACATATTTTCAACACTTTGTTAATGAAGGGAGCTCCAAAGATTCAGGAATCTTAGAACAGAAGTTTTATCTCATATATACATAAAATTATGACCCTTTATTTTTAAGCAATAACCTTCCCCCGCTTTGAGTTTCAGATTCTTCAAAAAAGGAAACATGTTCTCTAAATCCACAAAGGATTTGTATGTTGTATTAAACACAGGAGTAACGAAGTGCCCATGTGCATGATTGAAAAAGGCTAGTATGCAGCAGGTAGTAATGAAAGCAGACAAAATGCCATTTCAACAGATACAAGCTTATGCTGTTCAATCTTTTCATGTAAGGCAACCACTCCTTCCAAGTATTCGTCTAATAAACCTTCTTGAATCCATTAATATCCTTCCTTAAATAAGCAGATCAATGCTGTATAAAATACCCCCCCTCCCCACAGATCTCACAAATGCTACTTAAGAAACAAAACCTCCTTTCTTTGGTCATAAGTAATAACATTTTGCTAGCTTTCTTAATTACCTGCTGCATACTAGCCTTTTTCCATCATACACTTGGACACTCTGATATTCCTGTATCTTTCAGCTCTGCAATCTCTCCTCATTTAATTACACATTTTTATTTCTTCTACTAAAATTGCATTTCTAACAGTTTTTCATGCTTTTACACTTTATACTGTTGGCCACCATTTTGCATTTAAGCTATCTATATCTTACAGTAACCTCTTTATGTATGCTTCTCAGCCTTTTCTATCAGCCTTTGTGCCATCAGAAAAACTAGTACATACCCATAACTTTAGTGTCTTCATTCAAGACATTCTCAGAAAATGGAAAATGTGGTGACACAGACATTAATCTTTGTGGCACACTACTCAATAAATCTTGCCAACTTGAAAAGTGCCCATTTATGTCTACTTGCAGTGTCCTGTTGGTCAGCTGATTTACTATCCATGCTAAAATGCTATATCTTACAATGTGACAGTTTATTTTCTCCAATGACCTTTGATACGACACTTTATCAAATGATATCTGGAGATATAAGTATAGCACGTTTGTTAGTTCCCCTCTATCAACAGCATGTATTACATAATCAAAGAATATTAACAGAATCAACTCCTGCCTAAGCAATGATCTGGATCTGCAGCAATTCGCCAATTGTCTCATAGGTCTACAGCGGATGCAATCTCACCGGCTCTCAACTGGGCCTTGGATCACCTGGACAATAGCAATACCTACATCTGGCTGATGCTTAATGACTACAGCTCAGTGTCCAACACCATCATACCCTCAGTACTAATTAACAAGCTCCAAAACTCGGACCTCTATACCTCACTCTGTAACCTGATCCCTGACTTCTTCTCCAGGAGCCCAGTCAGTGCAGATCAGAAATCCCCCTCGCTGACAATCAACAATGTTGCACCTCAGGGTTGTGTGCATAGTCCACTGCTCTACTCTTGCTACATCAGCAACTGCGTAGCTAGGCACAGCTTAAACACCATCTATAAATTTGTTGATGACACAACTACTGTTGGCAGAATTTCAGATAGTGACGAGGAGGCGTACAGGAGTGAGCTAGATCAGGTGGTTGAGTGGTGTCACAACAACAACCTTACACTGAGTGCCGGTAAGACAAAGAATTTGATTGCTGCCCTCAGGAGAGGAAGTCAAGGGAACACACACCAGTCCGCATTGAGGGATCAGTAGTGGAAAGGGTGAGCAGTTTCAAGCTCCTGGGTGCCAATGTATCTGAAGGTCTATCCTGGGCCAAACATACTGATGCAATTACAAAGAAGGTATGACCGCAACTATATATATTTGTAGCTTGAGGAGACTTGGTTTGTTACCAAAGGCTCTTGCAAATTTCTACAGATGTACTGAGGAAAGCATTCTAACTGGTTGTATTATCATCTGGTATGTGGCGGGGGTGGCTACTGCACAGGATGAGAAAAAAACTGTATAAAGTTGTAAACTCAGCCAGCTCCATCATGGCACTAGCCTCGCTAGCATCAAGGACATCTTCAAAGGGCAATGCCTCAAAAAGGCGGCATCTATCAATAAACACCCACATCACCCAGGACATGGCCTCGTCTCACTGCTGCCATCAAGGAGGAGCTGCAGGAGTCTGAAGGCACACACTCATCATTTTAGGAACCACCTTGTTCCTTCCACTATCATATTTCCGAATGGGCAATGAATCCATGTACACTACCTCATTTATATTTCTTTATTTTGCTCTCTAATGACATTAAAATATAAATATATATATATATATTTATAAAATATGCCACATACAACATGTATCACTACATATACCAATGATATCAAATCTGATTCTGATTCTAACTTACGTCTACTTCACTAAATTGTGTTGACTTTGCCAGCTATAATGCCCTTCTTAATAACTTATAGTTTTGCAGAATGACTGGTGAATGGGTCTTAAGGTAACTGATCCATAGATTCCTGCTTTCCGGCTTTTTGTATTAACTGTCTCCCACCCATTACATACTCAGAAGTTAATTATTATCCTTCCAATGCTTACAGAATAAATTCTTTCTTACTGAGTTTGATTTTAAACTAGAGCATAAGAACTACTTTAAAAAATGCTCAGTGCTAACTGAAAAAATACAAAGTAAAAAATGAGATGGAAGCAAATGTAAAAAGAAAATTTGGTAGAAGTCAGTATTGAGCCAAACAAAATTCATAAAGGTAAGCTTGCCTGAATATTTAGATGTAATTTCCATCAGAATGCAGAATGAAGGCAATAAAAACACAGTAAGTGACCACACTCACTGCAAGAGTGATTTGAAATGACTGTTTAATGCTGATACCCTGGTATCTGACTTGTCATTTAAGAAAGTTTGGTGTGTTTGATGTCAACACTGTGTCTAAAGAAGAGTATGATTTTCCAAGCTTCAGCACTGATGTTCCATAGTTTAAGTGTATGAACTTCATTCCCAAATCAAATGCCTGTGTGGTTCTATGTTACACTTTATGGTGCACTTTTTGAAGGGAATTCATTTTAAACTCAGATTTAGAAGCTAGCAATGTTCCGTTTGATTTCTCTAATGACTTAAGAGAAGTTGAACCAGGGGCAGCGCTGAGGTGGTGCTAGCTGGTGCTATAGCACCAGCAGAAATTACAATAGCACTACCAGAGCACCACCAAGAAATTAACTGAAATTTGACATACAAATTGCAGCTGCTTTGCTTTCTCTGTATAATTTTGAATACAGCTTGTTTCTCCAGTTGATCTAGTGAAATAGTGCCCCTAATTACCATAGCACCCATGCA
The DNA here is from genome assembly GCF_963921235.1 of Mobula hypostoma. Lineage (NCBI taxonomy): Eukaryota > Metazoa > Chordata > Chondrichthyes > Myliobatiformes > Myliobatidae > Mobula > Mobula hypostoma. Next base: position 69,632,148 of record NC_086106.1, read on the forward strand.
GCAATAAACTCTCTGCTGGTCTAAGGTCAGATCCACTCTATACTTCTGCTTATACACTCGTTGTCAGTGTCTTGCTGTTGCTATCCTCAGATCAGTTAAGCTGATCTAAGATCACTTAAGGTGGTGATGTCACTCACTCTCACTCACGTGAGAGATTGATAGCATACATCCAGGCGCAGATCCATGGTCTCTCGAGACAAATGGATGCCACATACGCACATATTGTGCTTTTACAAGCGAGCATGGGCCTGGGATGTGCATTATTTTGGCCGGCGTGAAAAATGGATCGATTTTTAGTGAGAAAACGACCTCATCCAGAGGAATCAGTGGTGTATCAGCCTGAACCTGTCTTAATTGAAAGTGACATGCAGAAAGAAGCTAGTGGGGATGAGGACAACAGCAGTTCATCGAAGGAGTGTGAGGGCGAAGTAGAGGAACAAGAAATGGATCGGGATTCAGAAGAGAACGTGGATGAAGCTGCTCTTAGTGCTAGTGGAAATACTGTTAGCGATGTTAGCCAGCAGCCTGAGGAAGGACCCCATCGGCCAGCATTGAAAAAGTACCCTTCGCTGCTCGCAACAGTTTGGCAATCAGCAAAGGAGTTCTATTTGTGGCTGGTTTGACTGGCTGGAATATTCAATCACGAAAGATACTACGTTCTGCTTCGCATGCAGGCATTTCCTGTGTGGAGGACATGGGTTTCATTCTGAGCCTACCTTCATTGTCACTGGTTACCGTAACAAGCAGAAAGCTACAACAGCTTTCAAGAGCCACCGTGTAAGTGCAGCTCATAAGTTTGCTATGGAGGCCAAATTCAGATTGAGAAAACAAGATGGTTCAAGATTGGGAAATATGCTTGACAAAGGACATGCAAAGTTTGTGCCAGAAAATGGTGAGTATATGAGAGCAGTGGTTGAGTCTCTACGCTATACTGCGTGCCACGGCATTGCCCAGCGAGGGCACTGGGAGGATGATGGATCTGGCAATAGGGGAAACTTTGTTGAGTTGCTCAGTGTAATTGGACAGTTTGATAAGACAGTAGCTAAAATAAATAGAGGACAGTCGTGGAAATGCAAAAAACACCCATCACGATATCCTAAATGAAATTATGGGTATTATGGCAGATATAGTCAGACATCAAATAGTGCAGAAATCAAGGAGACTGGACATTTTGCCATCATGGTGGATGAAAGTAAAGACTTGAGTAAAAAGGAGCAAATATCAGTGGTGGTATGTTATTTAAATAACGAAACAGTGCTTGAAGAATTCTTACACTTCACTCCAGCAGAAGGGTTGGATGCAGAGTCGCTTCTTAAAAGCATTGAACAGACACTCGCCCAGTGTGTTATTGATAAGAATGCGTGTATAGGTCAGTGTTATGATGAGGCAGCAGTGATGTCCGGGTGCAATAACGGGGTACAAGAGAGGTTCAGGAAAGAGGTCCCACAGGCATTATATATACACTGCCATGCTCACAGACTTAACCTTGTTTTAGTGGATGTTGTGAGCAATGTACCACAAGCGAGTGAGTTTTTTGAAACTGTGCAGCTGCTTTACAACTTCTTTTCAAACTCTGTTGCCCATGATCTTCTCATGAAGAAACAGAGAGAACTGGAATCAACTGCACAGCCTGTGGAGTGGAAGAAATTGTCAGATACACGCTGGACATGGCAGTATACAGCTTTGTGGGCTATAATGAAATCACTCCCTGCTATTCTAGCTGCACTACAGGATATTGTGGGTCAACCTGTCACATCCTCTGATGACCTTCGCAAGTGCTGTTTCTATCCGGTTATAGACAGACTTCTGACTGAAATGAAAAGATAGCTCTCAATTGAGACTGGGGGTGTTCTGACTGGAGTCTCAGCATTGAGTCCCAAACACAATTTCTTCCGAGACAAGAATTGTCTTTGGCCAATGGCCCAATACTATGGAGTGACTGAAGTGAACCTGACTGCAGAGCTACATCAGGTTTGGCATCTGCTGGAAACAAAACAAAAGCAAGGACAAACAGTGAATGACACAGTGGAATTTCTAGCTCTAATGAGACCCTACCGCAATGCATTTATAGATTTATATAAACTAATCTGCATATCATTGATTCTACCTGTGACATCTGCCTCATTCAAATGGAGTTTCTCTTGCCTCAGGCACCTCAAAAACTACCTAAGGAATAGCAGCAGTGATGTTTGGAACAGCAAATTGGTCCTGTTGGCCGTAAACAGCCGGAGGACTAAAGCACTTGACATCCAGAAAATCATTGATGCTTTCGCCACCAATCACAACAACAGACGGATTGTGCTTCTCTGAAAACATCAACGGTGAGTGTAGTTGATTTTTTTTTTTAAATTTGGGCCAAGACTAATGCTGACTAATGCTGATTATTATTATTATTTTGTGGTGGATACCCCATAGTCCTTATGTTTCCTGCAAATCCTAAAATATTACATTTACTGCTATTAAGCCTATTGGTTTTGCTTAGACTTCCAAGCGGTGATTCTGTTGATTTTTGTTTTAAATTCAGTAGCCAAATTAATTGAGGAATTGCATGGTCAGAGTACGATTTGTCCAACTCCTGGTAAAGACTTATCTGTTGTTTGCCTTATTTGACTTTAATAACGGTGTATCTTTTGGCATTGTCTGTCTAAGTAATGTGAATAACAGTGGACATTGTGGGTTAGTGTTGTGTTTTTCAGTTGAAAAGCATGCATTTGACGCTGATTGCGGGATTGGTGTGTGATTCACGTTGTGCGCTGTGGGTCGGATGCTCTGTTGGTTTGTTTGTTTATGCTCTGTATAGCCCGGGTTGTCTCCGATGCTGTTGACATTGTCACAGTTCACTTGTATATTATATCTATCAATTGCTGTTGCTGGTGAATCAACAGAGGCATTTATAGTAGGCACATAATACTTGAAACTGACTTTTGAACGCCACGCGTCTGGCCTTGTGAATACGTATTACCATACAGTACATCCCTCAGCACCATCACTGAATAATTTAGCCCCACTGTAGCACCAGCAAGAAAAAAATCTCTGATGCCGCCACTGAGTTGAACTTATATTGCTGATCTCCAACCTGAATACACGCCAACACATCCAAATTCTCAAGGCAAACTCTGTCACATATTAAAGGAAGGTAAGTAATGAATATGTCCTACCCATGGCTTAGCTGGATGTCAAATTGTCAAAAAAATTGATACTTCCTCTGAATACCTAATACTATTGATGAATTTTAAACATTACTTACTGAAGTTTTAAAACATAAAAGAAAAACAATTTAAAAGTGCACTCAAATATTTCGGAACATTTTCAGAATGGACCTAACTGCTGATTTGGAAAAGGCAAAAGGATGAGGTGTGTGTTACATGATCAACTCTCTGTGGTGCTCCGATGTGGCATCTTCGTCAAACTGGTGCTGCCCCAATTTTGAGCACCTAATGGCGAAATGCCATCTGTTCTATTTACCTAGGGAGTTTTCCTCCATAATTCTGACAACAGTTTACATACCGCCCATGGCCAACTATAGTCAAACACTTGAGATGCTGCATGATTCAGTCACCAATCAAGAAATACTCTTTCCACATGCATCTTAAATCATAGTCAGGATCTTCAACCAAGCTTGCTTGAAGAAATCCCTGCCCAATTTCCATCAACATATGACCTAGACCATTGTTATACTGAGATAAGGATTGCCTACTGTTTCATACTCAGGCCACATTCAGTATCTCAGAACTCATGGCTGTCCTTCTCTTGCCTGCATAGAGGCAGAGGCTAAAGAGAAAATCACCAGAGATTAGGAAAACAAAGAGGTGGTTGTAGGAAGCAGAGGATTGGTTATAGGACTGCTTCAAGTTGATGCACTGGGCCATGCTCAAGGACTCTGAATGAATGCACTGTGTTTGCCATGGACCTTATTAAAACTGTTGTAGATGAGTGTGTTGCCACAAAATCATTCAGAGTCTTCCCCATCCAGAAGGCATGGATGGACCATGAGATCTGCAGTCTGCTGAAGGTCAGATCAGATGCATTCAAGTTTGATGACCAAGAATGTCGCAAGAGGTCCAGGTATGATATCTAGAAAGCCATCTCATGGATGAAGTGGCAATTCTAGACTAAATTTGAATGAATGAAAGATGCTCAACGGTTGTGGCAGGGTTTGAATACTCACATCTCTTATAAAGTTAAATCAAGTGACATAGGTGACAACAGAGCTTCATTTCCACTGAAGCTCAATACCTTCTTTGCTCTTTTTTCTGTCAAAACATGGAGTAACCATCACAAACTCCTGGAGCCACCAATGATCCTATGATTTCAGTCTCTGAGGCCAACATGCGAGCAGCCTTCAGAAGGGTGAACCCAGGACAAGTATTCGGCCCAGACAAGGTACCTGGTCAAGTAACAGCCTTATACTGATCAACTTGCTGGAGTGTTCACTGAAATCTTTAACCTCTCACTTCAGCTGACTGAGGTACCTACCTGTTTCATGCAGGCTTCAAGTATACCGATGCCAAAAAGAACATGGTAACCTGACTCAATGTCTCTCATTCAGTATCACCTACATCTGCAGTGATGACGTGTTTTGAGAGGTTGGTGATGAAGCATATCAACTGCTGAGAAGCAACTTGGATCCGTTCCATTCCGCTGACTGGAGCAACAGGTCCACAGCAGATGCCAGCTCATTGGCTCTTCACTGAACCCTGGAATATCTGGAGAGCAAAAATCTTACATCAGGATGCTTTTTATCAACTACAACTCAGCATTCATTACCATTGTCCCAATACTAATCAATAAGCGTCAAGACCTTGATCTCAATACCTCCTTGAGCAATTGGATCCCTGAATTCCTCACTTGCAGATCCCAGTCACTTTGGATTGGCAACAACAGCTCCCCCATGATCTCCTTCAGCAGAGGTGCACCTCAAAGCTGTGTGCATAGCCCACTACTCTACATGCTTTACATGTATAACTGTGTGGCTAAACATAGCTCCATTGCCATATTGCCATATTTAAGATTGCTGATAAGTTCACTGTTGTAGGACGAATCAAAGGTGCTGAGAAATTAGCATATCGGGTGGAGATTGAAAATCTGGTTGACTGGTGCCATAACAACAACCTCTTACCCAATGTCAGCTAATCAGGAGCTGATTATTGACTTCAGCTGGTGGAAACTAGCGGTCCATAAGCCAGTTCTCATCAGTGGGTCAGAGATGAAGAGAGTCAGCAACTTCAAATTCCTCAGTGTTATTATTTTTGAGAACCTGTCTTGGCCCTGTATGTAAGTGCAATTATGAATAAAGTATGTCAGCACCTTTACTTCTTTAGGAGCTTGTGAAGATTTGGTATGCCATCTAAAACTTTGGCAAACTTCTATAGATGTGTATTGGAGAATATATTGACTGGCTGCATCACAGTCTGGTATGGAAACACCAATAAACAAAAAATCCAATTAAAAGTCATGGATATAGCCCAGTCCATCACGAGCAAATCCCTCCCCACCATTGAGCAAATCTACACAAAACATTGTTGCAGGATAGCAGCATCCACCATCAGGAATGCCCACCACCCAGGACATGTTGTCTTCTAGCTGCTACCATCAGGATGAAGGTACAGAAATTTCATGACTCACAGCATCAGGTCAGGAACAGTTATTACCCTCAGCCATCAGGCTCTTGAGCCAAAGGGAGTATCTTCACTCATCGTCACTTACCCCATCATTGAAATATTCCCACAACCTATGAATTCGCATTCAAGGACTTTTTATCTCATGTTTTCAATATTTATTATTTATTTAATTTATTTATTATGATTATTTTTATTTGTATTTGTACAGTTTGTTGTATTTTGCTCACTGGTTGAATGCCCAAGTTGGTGCACTCTTTTATTGATTCTATTATGGTTATTATTCTACTTTGGATTTATTGAGTATACCTGCAAGAAAATTACTCTCAGAGCTGTATATCATGACATATATGTAGCTTAGTCATAAATTTACTTTGAAAAACTGAACTTCGAAGGATGTGATCTACATTCCTTATGTCTGAATAAGTCCCGACTGTTTGGGTAACTTCTTCGGAATATGTTTAGGAAATTGTCTTAATTTTATGTTCTTTTGTTGTCAAGTTACAGAGAAAAGTTGATTTCTTGGTAAAATCCAGGCCAATATTTTGTTATCAAAACTGGGCCTTTTGAGATATTTATTTGATTTTCTATTATGCTTCTCCACATCTCTCCTATCTAAGTAAGACGTTAAAGTGTTATTTTGCATAATTATCAGTAATGTACACAGATGGTCAGTCGTGCTAATGAGTCCCTTCAGTAAAATCAGGAACAAAGATGATACACTTGTAGTGCTGTTATATTATTCATGACAGCTGTTTCTTCATTCCATCAACTGACCATGTGGTTTAAAGTGCTGAAATATTTCACTAAACTATTGATTTTTTGATGAATAAGAGGTAAAAATTGTGAAGATCAATGAAAATTTTGATAGCATTTTCCTTATACCCAGGAGTACTTAAAGTTGTGTGCTACTACTATGTCGACTCGGGCCTAGGGGGCCGGCATTAGGTACAATGACGGACTCTTCACTTCTCCCTCTCCCTCATCAGTGTGTTCAGTTCATCAACATTAGCCACGCCGCTGTCTTCTAGGACATATTGACCATAGTCTTGGGAGGGCGCCCTGGGTTCATCCTCACATGCTTGGGTTCCCATATGATGACTAGGCTGGCAGGTAGCTCGGGGTAGAGTAGACAGTGCCCCGCTAGTTGCAGTCTTCGCCTCGATTTTTGTGTGAGAATTCAGAAAATATTCACATGAAGATGAGTTTACTGGATTTGCATTCAGTGCTTCTACTGTGAAAGTCTAAGATCTAGTAAGCTTCTGTTTCCAAATGTTCAAAGATTAAAATAATCACATATTTTATAAGAGCTTTTCAGATTTAAATATCCTTGCAATAACTGTGTGCACTTATTATGCAAATTGATTTAAAGTCTCTAAACTAGAATTGTACTGATTCTATTTACTTATGCCCAGAAAGACTTGAAGTATTTTTGGCCTCTGTCATATGGAGAATGGAGTTTGAGTAAAGAGTTCTTGGTATGTTAACTGTCCATGGTATTACAGGAAATACAGCAACATGTACAGAAAATTGGCTGACTGGCAGAAGGCGAAGAGTGGGAATAAGGGGTTAGATGCCGGTGCTCTGCAGGGTCATTATTGGCCCGGTACTTTTCATTTTACATATTAATGATCTGGATGATGGTTTCTGGTCAAGTTTGTTGATGATAGAAAAATAGGTGGAGAGCAACATGAAGTTGTGAGCAATCAGGGAGTCTGCAGAAAGACTTGAACGGATTGGGAAAGTAGGAAAAGGAGTGCCAGATGGAATACAGTGTAGGGAAGTGTAAGGTCATTCACTTTGGTAAAAGTAAGGGCATAGAATATTTTCTGAATGGGGTGCAAATTCAGAAATTGGAGCTGCAAAGGGATTTGGGTGTTCTAGTGTACGATTTAACTTGCAAATTGGGTATATGATGGGGAAGACAAATGAAATGTTAGCATTCATTTTGAGAGGACTGGAATATAAAAGCAAAGATGTAATGCTAAGACTTTGGAAGGTATTGTTGGTCTACGTTTGAAGTATTGTGAGAAGTTTTGGGCCGCATATCTTAGGATACACCACACAAAAACATGCTGGACAAATTCAGCACATCAGGCAGCACCAATGGAGAGGAATAAAGAGTCAATGTTTCAGGCTGAGACACTTCATCAGGACTCAGGCTTGTCCTGATGAAAGATCTTGGCCTGAAATGTTGAGTGTTTATTCTTCTCCATAGATACTATGTGATCTGCCAAGTACCTCTAGCATCTTGTGTGTGCAGTTTTGGATTTCCTGCATCTGCAGAATCTATGTGTCTATAAGGTAGGATATACTTTATACTTTACTGTCGCCAAACAATTCATACTAGAATGTACAATCATCACAGCAATATTTGATTCTGCGCTTCCTGCTCCCTGGATTACAAATCGATAGTAAATATTAAAAATTTAAATTATAAATCATAAATTGAAAATGGAAAAATTTGAAGTAAGGTAGTGCAAAAAAACCGAGAGGCAGGTCCGGATATTTGGAGGGTACGGCCCAGATCGAGGTCAGGATCCGTTCAGCAGTCTTATCACAGCTGGAAAGAAGCTGTTCCCAAATCTGGCTGTATGAGTCTTCAAGCTCCTGAGCCTTCTCCCGGAGAGAAGAGGGACGAAAAGTGTGTTGGCTGGGTGGGTCGTGTCCTTGATTATCCTGGCAGCACTGCTCCGACAGCGTGCGGTGTAAAGTGAGTTCAAGGATGGAAGATTGGTTTGTGTGATGTACAGCGCCGTGCTCACGATCTTCTGCAGCTTCCTTCGGTCTTGGACAGGACAACTTCCACAGCAGGTTGTGATGCACCCCAGAAGAATGCCTTTTACGGTGCATCTATAAAAATTAGTGAGGGTTTTAGGGAACAGGCCAAATTTCTTTAGTTTTCTCAGGAAGTAAAGGTGCTGGTGGGCCTTCTTGGCAGTGAACTCTGCTTGGTTGGACCAAGTCAGGTCATTTGTGATATTGACCCCGAGGAACTTAAAGCTGGAATTGGACAGGCTCCAGAGAGATTTACAAAAATTGTCCCGGGAATGAAAGTGTTAAATTATGAGGAGCATTTTACTTGCTAGAATTTTTGAAGAATGGAATGGGGGTTGTGTCATTGAAACCTACTGTATATTGGAAGGCCTACATAAGGAGGATATGGAAAAGCTGTTCCATAAGTAGGAGAGTCTAGAACCAGAGGACACAGCCTCAGAATCGAAGTCGTCCCTTTAAAGCAGAGTTAAGAGGAATTTCTTCAGCTGGAGTGCGGCGAGTCTGTAGAGTTCATATCATAAATAGCTGTGGAGACCAAGTCACTGAGGATATTTAAAGCAGAGATTGAAAGTTTCTTATTTTGTACGGGCATCAAAGGTTATGGGGAGATTTTGAGAGGGAAGGTAAATCAGCGACAATCAAATGACGTAAAAGACTTGATAAATGGCCTTTTTTCTGCTCCCTTGTCTTATGACCTTAATTGCTACAACTGTATATAGTTTTACTATCATTATTCATGGAAGGATATATTTGCCAAGAGTGTTACAGTAAAGTTTCACCTAATGTCTTTGAACATTGTGCTTGACTCTTTCACAATTAAGTAATACTCTTTTTTCATCTTCCTGCCAAAATAGATATAATCATATTTATTTATTTTATTCACGACTTCAAATATTTATGCCCTACTTACTTAGCCTTCTATTTGAATTCAAAGGCTGCTTATGACATCATCATAAATTATTTTCCAACTTATATTTGTATATTCAACAAATTTCCACATATTGAACTACATTATTCAGATGGTATGCTTTAATTTCATTAGTTTTGAATTGCTATCAAAAATAACCCCTATGATTCCACTTTTATCTGGGATCAAATTGCTCCGATTCTGTTTACTTACACCACTGGAAACTTAAAATAAGGTAATCCTTTAAAATCATGGATTCTAAGTATGAAAGCTTGCTTTAACCAAATAGGATTTGGGGGAAATTAAAAGAGAATAATTCTTGTCTCCTGTCTCCTTTTTTAATGCAAAGGTAGTGATGTGCAAGCTAATCATATAATTTATAAACTGTCAACAGTTCAAATCAGCAAAGGTCATCTTTAAGTAAGTGCATGGTTTATTTTGTTTACTATGATTATACATTTCTATATTTATAAATGTCTTTGCTGCTTGTTGTGTCAAGTATTAGTTTATATTAAATTTCCTTCTTTGATTTCTTGACTTGGCCTCTTTTATTACTTTATTGTATACTCTTGTCTTATTCCTTGTAAATTCGGCATATAACTACCCTTAAAATTCATTTTATTCCAAACTCACTATTTATCAGTGAACATTCATCTTTAAATAGAGTCATAAAGTATAAGAATTATAGAAAAGTACAGCACAGAAACAGGACCTTCAGCCGTGTCAAGCCATTTAAGCTGCCTACTCCCATTGACCTATTGCCCTCCACATCCCTACTATCTATGTACCTATCCAGACTTAAATGTTAAAATGAGCTCGCATGCACCACTTGTGCTGGCTGCTTATTCCACACTCGCATGACCCTCTGAGTGAAGAGGTTTCCCCTTATGTTCCCCTAAACTTTTCACTTTTCACTCTTAACCCATGGCCTCTAGCTATAGTCCTATCTAGCTTCAGTGGAATATGTGCTGCCCATATTCCTAGTTGTATTATATTAAATGTGTAATTTTGCATCTTATTTGTAAAACCTCCAAAAATCTGTTTAGGTCTGACACTGCTGGATTTTGATCAAGTAGGCTATACTAAATATTTTTCTCATGTTATTAATTCCCATTCTAATATTTTAATTATTTTTACACTAATTATATTGAATTTAATTACTATAAACACTATTTTCAATTGTTTTCCTGCTTTCAGATCTACATATATTAAGCTTCATATCATTTCTCACCCAATATGAAAACAATGCATTTCAACAAGCAGTGCAATGTATTTTATGAACTATTTCATCAGCAAATACATTTCCACTATGCTATACGAAATATAATATGCCCATAACTCAGTGACCATTGTAAACCTTTTTAATGTGCCTCCAGATATCCCCTTTCATGTATTTTATTCTGTTGTCAATAATGGACTCAAAATAAATGAATAACCAGGTTTTTTCTGAGATTAGAATAGTGTATTTAAATATTCAACTATATTTCCCTTCCCTAACATTCTCATCTGTTTCTGCTAAAAAATAATATCAGTGGAATGAATATTACATTCAGGGTTTTATCTTACATTATTTGAAGCCATGTTTCTTTCAAAGTTTTTATATCATGTACCTGCATTCTTTTTCCTTCACTGTCAGTTCTTTACTAGATCTTAAACAAATATGGTAACTTGAAAACAAACAAGAGGAAATCTGCAGATGCTGGAACTCCAAGCAGCACACACAAAATGCTGGAGGAACTCAGCAGGTCAGGCAGCATCTATGGAAAAGAGTATAGTCAATGTTTCAGGTCAACACCCTTTGGCTGGACTGGAGATAAAAGACAAGGAGTCAGCATTAGAAGGTGGATGCTGGGGAGGAAGGAACACAAGGCGGTAGGTGAAACTGGGAGGGCGGAGGGGGAAATAAAGAGCTGGAAAGTTGACTGGTGAAAGAGATACAGGACCAGAAAAGGAGGAATCGAATGGGAGAGGAGAGAAGGTTCTGGAAGAAAGAAAAAGGGGTAGGAGCACCAGAGGGAGGGAGGCGATGCACAGGCAAGGAGATAAAGAGAGCAAAATCAAACAACATGAAGTGAACAAAAGTGAACAACAATGGTAAATAGTGTAATGTGACAGCTGAGGATCCTCAGAGACTTGAATTTGTGTTAATCATTGTTCAATCTCTTGAAAGCTGTACGGTGCTTCCTGATGGAAACTAGGAATATGTGTGGGATATAGCTCCATTTTCACATCCCAGCATCTTCAAGGATTGAAAAACCCGAGGCTCACTCTGTCCAGTTTGCACAAAATCTGGACGTCATAGTGGGGACACTGAGAGTGGACCCAAGTGCAAGACACAGACACTGAAGTACTAGGAACAGGACTAGGCTTGACAAGGAAGCAATGGAAGCGGGGAAGAAATTATGCTGGACATTGATACAGGCCCTGGATGAGACAAGGATTGATGGCCTGGGCTAGGACTTGGACAAGAGACACGGAACCTGGATGTGGAACTAGGACCAAGGAGCCTGGATTAGTGACGCGAAACTCCGGAACCAGAGCCTGGACAAGGACCCAGAATCTGGGTCTTGGTTGGGACTTGGAACCTGGGTCTTGACTCGGAAACAGAACCCGGGTCTACGGTATGACTCGGGACTAGGAACTTGGCTAGGGCAGGACATGGCTGCAGAACAGGATGAGAACACAAAGCCTTGACTTGGACAGGATGAGGGAACTCCAGCACCAGGCTGGACAAGGTGCTCCTGGGCTGGGCGAGACACATGGATAGGACAAGAACATGAAACCTTGACTTGGTTGAGGGAGACAGGAACGCAGAGCCTTGGTTGAGGGAGACAGGAACATGGAACACAGAGCTGGGACAGGATGTAGGGCTGGGACTCATACACAGAATGCTGAAAATGACGAGACAGTTCCCAAGGTAGCAGGAAACGGCCGGACCTATCTAGGGAAGGTGTGAACACAGAGATAGTTCCAAACATTGATAGACAGCAAGGTGAACGCAGCAGGCCAGACAGCATCTCTAGGAAGAGGTACAGTCGACATTTCAGGCCGAGACCCTTCGTCAGGACACAGTTGGCGGGTTTAATAGTAAGGTTAGGATTAGTGCGGAGGGAGTGGAGAGCAGAGCCTTCCGAAGGAGTAAGGTTGGAATGGGAAGTGTTTGGTTTGATGTGTGTTGGTTTAGAAATGGTTGGTTTGATGTATGTTGCTTGAATTTCCAGTATCTGCAGAGTTCCTCATGTTTACGCTAGACAGCAAGGCTCCAGTCTTGCTCCGGCGGTAGAACTTGACAGCGATACAGGCGAGGACACAGGTGAGGTTGCAGGCAAGTCTTCAGGACAAGGCTTCAGGCAGAAAGGTAAGGGAACAATCCAGCAACTGAAGCTTCTTCTTCTCCATTTTTTGTTTTGTAGCGGTTGGCAACCAGTTTTTCAGTGCATTATTGCCACCTGCTAGACTAGTGATGTTCCAACCAAATATGTCCTGGAGTTCTCTACTTTAGACAATCTAGTTCAGCCTGCAGTTCTCTGTTAGCATCACTCTGTAGTTGCAATTCCTCATGAATGATTAATGCGCTTAGTAGATAATGCCGCAAACTGCTATTCTTCCCTAATGTTGTCACATGTTTTCATGTAGTTACATTACCTCAATTACACTGATTTCATCTACATCACTTGCAAGACTAAAATCGCCGTTAAAGAATAGTAATTATCGCACAATATACTTCTAAAATTGCTGTTTTTCCAAGACTATCTGCTTTTTCAGGTTTTCCTTTTCTTGGATCGTAGCCTGCAGTTGTTTACTGAGACCTCGGAGTTCTTCTTCATTTGCTTCCATGTTTTCATTTTATAATCTGAACGTAGATAATTCACTTTGCAACAAATTCCTTTTCATTTGTATCCTTGTAATAACTTCCTCCATTTTCCAATCTCTTCCAACTCACAGTTGTTCTTGTCGGGCACTTCTATTTGTTGTTGGAGTTCTGCACATTTACCCTGGGCTTCAACCATAAACTGAGGATTTTCCTTAAGTTCTGAAACATATTTCTTAAATTCTTGACCATTTGCGATAAATATTTTGCCATTAAGATTCCATCTCCCCGCCTGTGAACTGTTGGATCCTCCATTCAGCCTTTCTTTGACTTTTTCCCACCAAGTCCCTTTAATACCAAGATACTTTTCTGCACACTTGATGATAATTTTAATTTTCTCAGTTCTTTTGCCTGTTTGTGCTGAACAATAAATTGCATCGACCATAAAAAGTACAAAATCCTTTCTACTCATTAATAGTGTATCGTTATTTTTCATATTATGGCCCTCACAATTCAGCAGTTTATTACTCCCTGTATTTGTTTGCTTGACAGCCTTTTTTTCAGCAAATTCTTTCACTGCCTCTGCATAACTGATTCCTTGGGTTACTTTTACATGCTGTATCTCAGCCGCCTTCTTGCTACAAATGCACCCTCAATAAGCTGCGCTGTGTTCCTCACCACAATTGCAACATTTCAGCCTAGCTCCCGCTTCACATTTCCCATATTCATGTTCTCCAGGGCATCTCCCACATCTTTGTTTTCCTCTGCAGACCACCTCAATGTGCCCAAATTTCTGATACTTATAGCATCTTAAAGGCGGTGGTATATATATTCTAACCGCATAACACATATACCCTAAGTAAACGTTAGTCAGCAATCTCTCTTCATCAAAGTTAATCATTACCGATAAACTATCACACTTTTTCCCATTTCTTGTAACTTTCAAACATTTGGCCTCAATAATTTTTGTTCCGTTTATGTTCTGTTTAATCTCATCCATAGTAACTTTTGTTGGTATCCCCGAAATAATTCCTCTGGTCCACTTTCTATTGTTGGGTATTGAGCATTGTACTTCTTTGCCATGTATTTTACTTAATCTTATCACTTTGCCTTGCTGAGCACTATCACAACAAATCACTAGTAGCAATACATTTGGTAAAATTTTTGCTCTTATAATCTCACCTATAATTTTGTTGAGCAGCTTCATCAAACAAATCAGGTTCCAATCACCAAAAGACACCCCGTCTTCACTTAGTTTTATAATTGCTTTCTTCTTCTTCCCATTGTTTTGCTGTCCTGTTTTGATCATCCACTGGTTCCTCTGAATTTGATATCCCGTACCTCTGCTTTCTTTTCTTCCTCTTTCCATTCTGTTCCTCTTTCCTGCCAACCTCCATTTCTAGTTCACTTCCACTCTCGCCAAAAACTTCCTTCAACAGCTTGGCTCTTTCCTTGATGTTCTCTCTCTCCACCATTTTCCAGTCACCCATCTCAACCCACTGCTTCCAACACACACACTCAATCACCCAGTTCACCTAGCCTCCAGCAACTGTATCTTCTTCTTCTTCTTCTTATGGCGGTTGGCAACCAGTTTTCAGTGCATTACCGCCACCTGCTAGACTTCTTGTGTTCCAACCAAATATGTCCTGTAGTAAGACAATCTAGTTCAGCCTGCAGTTCTCTATTAGCATCACTCAGTAGTTGCAATTCCTCGTGAATGCTTAATACGCTCATTAGATAATGCCACAAACTGCTATTCTTCCCTAATTTTGTCATGTTTTTGTGTAGTTGCATTACCTCAATTACATTGATTTCATCTACATCAATTGTAAGACTAAAATTGTCTTATTAAAGAATAGTAATAATCGTACGTTATACCTCTAAAATTGCTGTTTTTCCAAGTCTATCTGCTTTTTCAGGTTTTCCTTTTCTTGGATCGTAGCCTGCAGTTGTTTACCGAGACCTCGGAGCTCTTCTTCATTTGCTTCCATGTTTTCATTTCATAATCTGAATGTAGATAATTCACTTTGCAACAAATTCCTTTTCCTTTTGTGTCCTTGTAATAACTTCCTCCATTTTCCAAGCTCTTTCCAACTCACCGTTGTTCTTGTCGGGCACTTCTATTTGTTGTTGGAGTTCTGCACATTTACCCTGAGCTACAACCATAAAATCTGAGGATTTTCCTTAAGTTTTGAAACATTTCTTAAATTCTTGACCATTTGCGATAAATATTCTGCCATTAAGATTCCATCTCCCCTGCCTGTGAACTGTTGGATCCTCCATTCAGCGTTTCTTTGACTTCTTCCCACCTAATCCCTTTAATACCAAGATTCTTTTCTGCAGACTTGACAATAATTTTAACTTTCTCAGCTCTTTTGCTTGTTTGAGCTGAACAATTAATTGCATCCACCATAAAAAGCACAAAATTCTTTCTACTCATTAATAGTGTATCCTTATTTTTCATATTACAGCTGTCATAATTCACCAGTTTATTATTCTCTGTATTTGTTTGTTTGACAGCCTTTTTTCATCAAATTCTATCACTGCCTCTGCATAACTGATTCCTTGAGTTATTTTTACATATTGTCTCTCAACCACCTTTTTGCTACGAATGCACCCTCAATAAGCTGCGCTGTGTTCCTCGCCACAATTGCAGCATTTCAGCCTAGCTCCCGCTTCACATTTCCCATATTCATGTTCTGCAGCGCATCTCTCACATCTTTGTTTTCCTCTGAAGACCGCTGCAATGTGCCCGAGTTTCTGACATTTATGGCATCTTAAAGGCGGTGGTATATATATTCTAACTGCATAACACATATACCCTAAGTAAACGTTAGTCTGCAATCTCTCTTCATCAAAGTTAATCATTACCGATAAACTATCACACGTTTTCCCATTTCTTGTAACTTTCAATTGTTTGGCCTCAATAATTTTTGTTCCGTTTATGTTCTGTTTAATCTCATCCATAGTAACTTTTGTTGGTATCCCCGAAATAACTCCTCTAGTCCACTTTCTATTGTTGGGTATTGAGCATTGTACTTCTTTGCTGTCTATTTTACATAATCTTATCACTTTGCCTTGCTGAGCACTATCCCGACAAGTCACTAATAGCGATCCATTTTGTAAAATCTTTGTTCCTTTAATCTCGCCTATAATTTTGTTGGGCATCTTCATCAAACAAATCGGGTTCCAATCTCCAAAAGACAGCCCGTCTTCACTTAGTTTTATAATTGCTTTAATCTCATCTTCTTTCCATTGTTTTGCTGTCCTGTTTTGATCATCTGCTGACTCCTCAGAGTTTGGTATCCCATACCTCTGCTTTCTTTTCTTCCTCTTTCCATTCCATTCCTCTTTCCCGCTGACCTCCATCTGCAGTTCAATTCCACTCTGGCCAAAAACTTCCTTCATCAGCTTGGTTCTTTCCTTGATGTTCTCTCTCTCTGCCATTTTCCAGTGAGCTCCACAATCACATACTTTCAAACTGGCCTTCCTCACCCAAAAAATGAAGCAACTTAGCCAGCATTCAACAACCAAAGCTGTCTGTCTGTCTGTATCTTGTTTTATGGCGGTCGGCATCCAGCTTAATGGTGCATTACCGCCACCCTCTGCTCCAGAATGTGCACTAGACATATATTCTAAATCCCTTCACCCAATCGTGCGCGCACACACACACTTTACCCTCCATCTTTGACCATCCTAGTACCCTATTCCTGTTTATCCGTCATATCCTATAAAAAAAACCCGTACCCCTTAAAAACGCTAAAAATACCTGGACTTGTGCTCTCTCACCCATGCCCAGCAACCCTTTTAATGTGAATTCCTGCACCCCCAACTCCCTTAATTTAATTCTCATCATCTCTCTCTGTCTCCCATACTTCCTGCAACACAAAACTACATGTTCTACTGAACAACCGAAGCTGAACCCAGGAGCTATTTATGTAGCCAGCCGAAAATGTGAATCAGGTGCCTCAATTAGAGCACCCAACAGAACAAGGGAAAACTGGAAAACCTGGAATAAGGATCGATGGACCGGACCGTGAACCGGAATACAAACTTCATGGACTGGACCGTGACACTGGAGCACTTTCCTCACTCATAAATCTGATCAAAATGTTCATATCTTCAATCTCACCAGGCAAAGCTCCCTATAGTTAGTGCAGAGTTGGAAAAATCATGAGTTAAAGATTTAGGCAGTCCAATCCAAGGAACAGCAGCAATATCTACATTTCCTGCATTTAAGCAAGAGGAGGAAACAAACACTTCCCAGCTCACAACTTAATTATAAAGTCATCTATCTGAATGTTCACTCCAATGTAGACAGCACACAGATTTCCTGCTCTTTATGCAACTAGATATTAAATATTTTACAGCTATTACTCTAACTGAAATATAGCATTGAAATTCGACCTGAGTTAAGTAAGTTCCTGCAACTACAACTTCAAACTTAGTAAAGACAAGGACCATGACTGCTATCATTGACAAATAATTCATGCAGGAGAGAGAAGATGTTGGATGTGATGGGGAACTCTGCAGTGCTTGACACAGAGAACTTTCTCATTGAATTTCCTAGTGTCATGCACAGCTCTGCTCCTGAAGTCAATTAAATATTTGAAGACACTGCTGTAAGATATAGATGAAAACAAAGTTCTGATCAGTCTGAAAATCCTCGGCTCACCAAAGAAATTTAGTGGAACTTTACATCAATAAGCTTGCTTGTGACAAATGTTCCAGTAACAGGTGTATAATCACTCCCATCAAAGTATGCAGATGAGATGATGAAACATGAAAAAAAATCAAAGTCACAGTTATATCTAATTGCAAATGAATCTTAGAATGTTGGAGCACCACCCAACGTGTTTGTGTTTGATAAAGTCTATAATTGCCAACAAATTCATACACTGAATTTCATTAAACATTGATGTACAATTTGGCTGTTGCGGTAAGAGCAGCTGGTGGCAGCTTGAATGTGATAAAAGAGAAGCGGGTTACATCTCAGCAGATTTTGACATCTTAATGAAGTGGTCTGATGTGTTTTATATCAATTCATGTAATCTCATGTTATGACATAAGATTCAGTAGGATAACACACAGTTTAATTTCATGAAACATTTGAGTCAATGTTATATATTCCATGTACAGCATCCCCAATATAACTTTACAGGAAAAATGGGTAGCACAATGTTTTTGTAATGTACCAGTATCTGGATTAGAGGAGTAACAAACAGTATGCAGAAGGGATGTGAAGGCAGAAGATAGCTGCTGGAGGGAGAACAGCAAAACATAGTTCTACAGAAGTTGGATATGTAAAGGAAGTGAAAATGAGAGGCTGAAAATTAGGGGAGAGTTGATCATCAGATAGAATTAGACTGGGGCTGTGGGGAGAGCAGGAGCCTATGTGTAAAGCAGGTGGATGGAGACACAATGGGAAAACGGGGAGAGGTTGGGAAAGATGGGAAGAATGGAGTATAAAAAGGAGAGGCTGAAGGAGAAGGAAGATGATGGAAGAGGAGAAAAATGGAAAGGATTGTTGTCTGTATTTGGATAACTCAGTCTTTATGTCATTGGATTGTAGACCACCAGGTGGAATATAAAATATTATTCCTCTAGATTTTCTTGGGCTGCATCTTAGCAGCAGAGAAGGCCAAAGATGGACAGGTCAATGTGGGAACAGAAAGGGGAGTTGAAATGGTCTGCAACTGGGAATTCAGGATAGTTATTGTAGAGTGAGCATTGTGTAGGTGTTCTGCAAAACTGTCACAGACTGTTTGGTGTCACTGATATGGAAGAGGACACATTGGGAGCATCAAATGCAGTAGAGAAGGTTGGAGGAGATGCACGTGTCTCATCTGGAAGGACTGTTTAGGTGATGATGATGAGGGTAGAGGTGTAAGAAGAAGTGATACATCTACCGTGAGGACAAGCGAAGAGCCAGATGTAAAGGAGGGAGGGGTGCAGAGGGATGAGTGGACCAGGGAGTCACAGAGGGAATGGTCCCTTCAGAAGAGAGAAAGAGGTGAGGAGGAGAGGTAGCTGGTGATAGAATCTTAATGCAGCTGGTAGAAATCATAAAGGATGATACATTTGATGTGGAAAGTGAAAGGCAAACACCATCTCTTTTTCAGTCAATATGTAAAGGAGGCAAAGCAAAAGCAGAAGTATGAAAAAGAAATCAGGCTCCATCAATGACAGCAGAAAAGAACTCACTCTTCCTGACAATGTAGGACATTTCAGATGTCTTGGAACAGAAAGCCTTCCCTTGAGAGCAGATGTGGTGGAGAAAGACAAACTGGATGGAAAGGATGGTATCCTTACAAGGGACAGGGTAGGAAGGGGTGTAGCCTAAGTAACTGTGATAGTTACCTGGTCTGTAGTAAATATCAATGGATTGTTTGTCTCCTTTGATGGAGACAGAGTGATCTAGAAATGGGAAAGAGCTGTCATAATTGGTCCACGTGAACCAATGGCAGGTCCATTTTCAAAAATAAAATTATGTTTTTTATGTGTGCAGATCTTAAATTTGTTTGGAAACTGAAGCATTGATTGGATTAATTCATTTTCATATCTAATTGTTGTGTAACTACAGATATTGATCAATTGATGAAAAATTGAATTAAACCTATGTTTGTAAATGAGAAATGGATTTTGTTACATCACTGTAACTTTATAAGCACAATTTTAATATTCACACAATAGAGGGTGGGTGGCCAAATTACAGACGAGCAGGGAATCAGCCTGACATTTTCATTGTAACATCTAAGTAATTACTTGGTGTTTCATCAAAGTAATTTACTTCCCTTACTCATCACTCTATTAGAAGTTGCTCCTAATGCACAAGTATGCCCATTGCCTAGTATCAACTCCTTAGTACAATTCCTGTCAAACCCAATATCAATGGTTTGGGAGGGAAGGGAGAAACGTTATATTTCATAGTAAACTCAACCTTATTCCAGCACATTAAAGAACACCAAGCTGATGCTGGGAAGTATAGTTACTGCTCCTTGCTCCTCAATAAGTATGCTTGTAATCATTTTTTGAACAGGTAACTAACAATGTCAAAAACTCCTGACAAGATATTAATCCGATTTATCTAACTTTTCATTGCAATAAAATATATGCATTGAACATTTTATTACATAAAAAGATTTTAATGCAACTATCAAAGCAGGATTGAATCTGCTAGATGGCACTGCAAGGCAGCACAAGATTATGCAGGACTGAACAGCGCTACGGTTAAATGAAGCTTTGCATGGTACATATCCTTTAATAAAAGCTTTCTGTGTGTAAATCAAAGTAAGCCACAAAATGAAAAGATGCACACACACTGGCACATTTATATGCAAAATATTTCAGAAGGAATCCTTACACAAATAAGCGACGGCATTGTGCTGCCAGTAAGATCTACTGCATTATGTATGAGACAACACAGTCTCTGCAGACACTTTCTGTTCCCAATAAAGGACAGCACTTGAGGCCAAGTAATACAATCACTTAATTGTGGATGAAGGCAAGAAGGCGGTATCTTTTCCTAAAAGTTAGCTAGCAACACAAATTAAGTTAATAGGAATATTACCCAGAGGTTATTGTCAGAAATGCTAACTTTAAATGTGCAAAAGGTAAGGTTCATTTCCAAGTCAAATGATGAAATCTTTCCAATTTACTCTTCCCAAAACTTCAATCACCATTGGCCGTGTCAACTCTTTGTATTCATGGTATTCTGCTTAATCAGGAAAGTTACATAATCTAGTTAGCAATCATGATTATAGTCATCTTCAAAGTGAAAATGCACAATAAATCTTATGCTCCATTAATCATATAGCAAGGCCAGATCTAACACAAATAAAAACAGAATAATTTCCAAGAAGAGTCCCAAAGCTGTTAACTGTTTCTCTTCCTAAGTACATGTGCTACCTGATCCGCTGAGTGATTCAGGCATTTTGTTTTTATTTGTCATTTCCAATATCTGCAGTTCTATGAATTTCAGATCTTGCACAATAAGACCTCTGAAAAAAAACAATGTTTAAATTTAAATTGATATTTACAATTCTAATTGAGCTTCTGAGACTGCCACATGTTTAAATAGAAGTTAGTAGACTGATTTCATGTATTCAGGTAATTTTGCGAAAAGAAGGAGTATTAAGTTATATACATGCAGAAGACTTATTAAACCAGAGAAGTTTGGAACTTATGACAAATTGCAAGAACATTTTGCAAAAGCAATCAGTATAAATTCAGGAGTGCAAAATATATTTTGTAAAATTTTGCCTACTAGAAAGAGTTCAGAGATTTGCAAGGAATCCACCGAGACTCAAGGGCCTACATTATAGTGAGAGGTTAGACAGGCCAGGACTTCCTTCCTCAGAGTGTAGAAGACTAAGGAGAGATCTGACAGAGATAAATAAAATCATGAGGAGCATAGACAGGGTGAATACAGTCTTTTTCCCATGGTTGTGGAATCAGGAGCTAGAGGGCATAGGTTAAAGGTGAGAAGGTAAAGATTTGATAGGAACTTGAAGGACAGCACTTTTTACAGAGAGAATATTCACAGGCTTTCTGAAAATGTACTTGGACCACTATGTTGGATCAAAGTCTTTTTTACATTCATGATAAGAATGAGATGTACAGTTCATCTTCTTAGGAACCCCTTTATTTTTTTTTCATTTCCAAGGTACAAATCAAGTGGCTCTCATTACCACTTCTCTGTCAAATTCAGACATTTTAAGAGGTTCAGTGGGTTTCAACTACTTGCCAAAGCTCAAAAATCTAATATTTGAAGGGACAATTTTGCTTCAGCACTCCTGCTGCTTTTCAGATTGCATACTAAGAAACTTCTCATCCCAACTGTGTACTGTAATAGACAAGTATCAAATTTGGAATTTCATGGGTCACGGTGGGGGCATGCTGAAGTGCAAGGAAGACACAACAGGGAATGGGATTACAAATACAGAAAGCTTTCTTTTTAACACTGGACATTTCCATTCAATAGCATTCAAGTTCAATTTCATTGTCCTAGGCATACGTACTTTGGAAAAATTGCCAAGAAAATTAGAAATTTGCAGCAGCAACACAGTACATTACAACTATGATAAACATAAGTAAACATAAACTTAAATTAACATGATTTACACAACAACATGAACAAAGCAAGCAGAGTGACATTAATGTAAGTATCAACTTCAATCTATTTTCATCTAATTTGGCAAGAGTGTTTTCATGCTTTATACACAGATATATTTAGTTCATCTACAAACAAGAGAAAATCTGCTTTATTTCATCTATTTGCTTTTCCTTAATATAAACTGTAGTGCCAGAATTATTTTTGCATTTAAGTATACAATTGGGATCTGATGTTCCGTGTTTTTAAGAATAACAAAGTAGAATGCTCACATCCTATTCTATAAGGGATGCTGTAAATGGCATTCAACCTACCTATAACACAACCATCAAACCATACGTGCACCCCACACCAAGATATTATTTCTTCTAGTTATAGAAAGCTTCGTATTTGGACTATCAAAGTTTCTAGGTTCCATTTCTCATCTGAAGTAATGCTACTTCAAAGTGGTATTCATTTCCAGTTGGTATTGAACGTGTCTCCTTGTAGTTATTTTTTTGTATAATAATTTGCACTGAAATAACTTGCAATGTGTCCCAAGACACCTGACGGTTGTAATCAGCCAAGTATGAGTCTATTACCATCGAAGGAATCAATAACAATAACAAGAAATTTGCTCAACTA
Organism: Mobula hypostoma; assembly: GCF_963921235.1. Taxonomy (NCBI): domain Eukaryota; kingdom Metazoa; phylum Chordata; class Chondrichthyes; order Myliobatiformes; family Myliobatidae; genus Mobula; species Mobula hypostoma. Next base: position 69,654,998 of record NC_086106.1, read on the forward strand.
GTTAAGTTTTCAAAACTATAAGGGGAAGAGAACTAAAGAGGTGGAAAGACGTAGGGAAAGAATTCCACAGCTTGGCATCAAGGTAGATGAAGGGGGAGCCACCAATTGGGAAATGAGACAAATAATTAAAGAAGCAATTGGAATTAACTTCTTAGAAGTATGAACATGCACAGTGGTAGATTTTATATCAATTTTTAATGGGTTTCAAATGATATCAGTAGTAAAATTTCTTCACCGATTGTTGCAAGGACGTGGCTGGGGACGAACCCAAGTGCAGGACACAGCGAGGCAGAGTCGTTAGGCGAATGGGGAGCTGATATCCAGGAGACGATGCGAATCTTAGAACTAACAGTTCTCAGGAATAGGAAACAACATTTACTCTCACAAGAGTCAACCAACAAACTGGCGGCTTCTTGCTGTGGTCACAGGTTTTTTATCCTGCCATTTGATGGGAAGCAGGTGCATGTAGTTAGTGATACCTGGGAATGATTGGAATCTAAATGAGGTGATTGAGGCCCAAATCTTGAGGCAAATGGCAAGGTGGGGGATTGCCAGATGGGAACATGACAGTACCCCCCCCCCGCCCCAATGGGAGCCTCCAGGCGATCCTCCCGGCCTGTCTGGATGGCCCCGATGAAAATCCTAGATGAGGGAAGGGTCTAGGATGAAGGAGCGGGGGACCCAGGAACGCTCTTCTGGACCGTACTCTTCCCAGTCTACGAGATATTGGAGACCCCTGCCCCGACTGCGCACATCTAGTAGTCGTCGGATGGTGTATGCCGGATGGTTGTCGATGATACGGGCAGGTGGGGGAGTCTCAGCTGAGGGACACAGCGGGCTGATGGAAACTGGCTTTAACTGAGACACATGAAAGGTTGGGTGGATGCACATGGATCTAGGCAGCTTCAGGCAGACCACTGTGGGATTGATTATTCTTTCAACCTTGAATGGTCCCAGGAAGCGAGGGGCGAGTTTTCTATGTTCGTTCTTGAGCGGGATGTCCTTGGAGGCCAGCCACACCATCTGCCCAGGCTGGTACTCAGGCGCCGGGATGCGGTGTCGGTCGGCTGTCTTCTTATTTCGATTTGTTGATTTGAGTAGGGCCGTGCGCGTCTCCTCCCAAATCTTAAGGCACCGATTAATATGGTCCTGAACCGACGGTACTGCAATCTCTTCTTCTTGCGCAGGAAACAGCGGGGGTTGGTACCCAAGGGAGCATTCGAATGGAGACCTCCCAATGGCAGAGCTCACTAGAGAGTTGTGGGTGTACTCAACCCACGGGAGGTGGTTGCTCCAGGTCGATGGGTTGTTTGCCGTTATGTAACGAAGCGTCGCCTCCAGGTCTTGGTTTGCCCGTTCTGTCTGCCCGTTCGTCTGGGGGTGGAAGCCGGATGACGGGCTGACCAATGCGCCCAAGGCTTGACAGAAGGCCTTCCATACTTGCAAGACAAACTGGGGACCTCGATCGGACATGATGTCCGCGGGGATTCTGTGGAGGCGGACGACGTGGCAGATGAGAAGATCTGTGGTTTCCTGAGAGGAAGGAAGTTTAGGGAGGGCCACAAAGTGCACCGCCTTAGAGAATTGGTCTACCACGGTGAGGACTGCGGTGTTTCCACGGGAAGGGGGTAGACCGATTCTTCAAGGTCGGAGGAGGTGCGGCAGGTGAAGGAGCGAGTGCGGGGATTAGCAGAGAAGGAGCGGCTGATTTAAAAAGCTGGTCGTAAGCAGCGAGCTAACCAGACCTTCAAGGTCGGAGGAGGTGCGGCAGGTGAAGCTAATTACTGAAATTATCAGCTAATATAAACAAGGCTCGCTCCAGGGGAGCAGCCCGTTGGGGAGCGGCCTTGTCAAGGGAAGTGCAAGTCTTTGGCTCAGGAGTCTTCGGCAAGGAGGCTGAGAGTGGAGACTACGCCACAGTTGGGGAGGGTGAGAAGTGGTGAAGAGATGACCGCTAGGCTGATTCAGTGTGCTGTGTGCATGATGTAGGCGGTCAGGGACACTGATGGTGCCTCTGGATCCTACACCTGCGGAAAATGTGTCCAGATTCAGCTTCTGAGGGACCGTGTTGCAGCACTGGAGAGGCAACTGGATGACGTTAGGTTAATACGGGAGAACGAGAGTTTTCTGGACAGGACCTACAGTGAGTTCGTTACACCCAGGATACAGGAAGAGAGTAGGACGATGACGATGAGCAAGGAAAGGATGCTTGAAGTACAGGAGACCCCGGGGGATGTGCCTCTCGTAAACAGGTTCTCCCTCTTGGAAGCTGTCGGGACAGAAGACACTGCCAGCTTGAGAGGTGTTCAGGTCTGTGAGTCAAACAATTGGAGCTGAGGCAAAGCTGAGGAGACAGACATCAAGCAGAGCCATGGTAGTAGGGGACTCCATAGTGAGAGGTACCGAAAGGGGTTTCTGTGGCAACAGGCGAGATTTAAGGATGGTGTGTTGCCTCCCTGGTGCCGGGATCCAGGATGTCACGGACAGATTGCAGGGAATCCTCAAGGGTGAAGGTGAACATCTGGAAGTGGTGGTGCATGTCGGCACAAATGACGTGGGGAAGAAGAGGAAAGACATTCTACAGTGTGACTTCAGAGAACTCGGAAGAAGGCTGAAAAGCAGGACTTCCAGGGTGGTTATCTCCGGTTTGCTTCCAGTTTCCCGTGCTGGAGTGGTCAAGAACAGGGAGATAATGGATCTGAATGTGTGGCGGAGGAACTGGTGCAGGAAGCAAGGATTTACATTCTTGGACCACTGGGGTATGTTTCGGGGTAAGGATGAATTGTACAAAAGGGACGGGTTGCACCTTAATAAGCGGGGCACCAGCATTCTGGCAGGCAGGTTTGCCTCTGCAACACGGGGGTGTTTAAGCTAAGTAGTGGGGGGGGAGGAGGGGACGAACTGGAAACATAAGGATGGAGATAAAGGGAAAATGAGAATAAGAAAAGTTAAGAATGACAGCAGAATCAACAGAGCAGAAAGCTCAAGAAGGGATCGTACAGTATGGCCAAGTGAAATAGGAACTGATATGGGAGGTGAGGGGAGTAATGAATTAAATGTATTGTATATGAATGCACGGAGTATAAGAAATAAAGTGGATGAGCCTGAGGCACAGTTGGAAATTGATAAGTATGATGTTATGGGAATAACAGAGACATGGCGTCAAGTGGACAGGGCCTGAGAAATGATTATTCAAGGGTATACGTCCTATCGAAAGGACAGACTGATGGGCAGAGGGGGTGGGGTGGCTCTGTTGGTGAAGAATGATATTCAGTCCCTTGCGAGGGGGGACATAGGATCAGGAGACGTAGAGTCAGTATGGATAGAACTGAGAAATTCTAAGGGTAGAAAGACCCTAATGGGAGTTATCTACAGGCCCCCAAACAGTAGTCTGGATGTAGGGTGTAAGTCGAATCAAGAGTTAAAATTGGCATGTCGCAAAGGTAATGCTACAGTTGTTATGGGGGACTTCAACATGCAGGTAGACTGGAGGAATCAGGTTGGTACTGGACCCCAAGAAAGGGAGTTTGTGGAGTCCCTCCGAGATGGATTCTTAGAATAGCTTGTACTGGAGCCTACCAGAGAGAACGCAATTCTAGATTTAGTGTTGTGCAATGAACTGGATTTGATCAGGAACCTCGAGGTAAAGGAGCCATTAGGAGGTAGTGACCATAATACGATAAGTTTTAATCTACAATTTGAGAGGGAGAAGGGAAACTCGGAAGTATCAGTATTACAGTTGAACAAAGGGAACTTTGGTGCTATAGGGTTGGAGCTGGCCAAAGTTCAATGGAACAATACCCTAGCAGGGATGACAGTGGAACAGCAATGGCAAATGTTTCTGGGAATAATGCGGAAGGTGCAGGATCAGTTCGTTCCAAAGAGAAAGAAAGATCCTAAGGGGAGTAAGAGGAGGCCATGGCTGACAAGGGAAGTAATGGACAGTATAAAAATAAAAGAGAAGAAGTATAACATAGCAAAGACGAGTGGGAAGCCTGAGGACTGGGAAACTTTTAAAGAGCAACGGAAGGTAACTAAAAAGGCAATACATGGAGAAAAAATGAGGTACGAAGGTAAACTAGCCAAGAATATAAAGGGGGATAGTAAAGGCTTCTTTAGGTATGTGAAAAGGAAAAAAATAGTTAAGACCAAAATTGGGCCCTTGAAGACAGAAGCGGATGAATTTATTATGGGGAACACTGAAATGGCAGATGAGTTGAATAGGTACTTTGGATCTGTCTTCACTAGGGAAGACACAAACAATCTCCCAGATGTAATAGTGGCCAAAGGACCTAGGGTAATGGATGAACTGAAGGAAATTTATATTAGGCAGGAAATGGTGTTGGATAGGCTGTTGGGTCTGAAGGCTGATAAGTCCCCAGGACCTGATGGACTGCATCCCAGGGGACTTAAGGAGGTGGCTTTAGAAATCGTGGATGCATTGGTAATCATTTTCCAATGTTCTATAGATTCAGGATCAGTTCCTGTGGATTGGAGGGTGGCTAATGTTGTCCCTCTCTTCAAGAAGGAAGGAAGAGAGAAAACACGGAATTATAGACCAATTAGCCTGAAGTCGGTGGTGGGAAAGATGCTAGAGTCAATTATAAGAGATGAAATTACGACACATCTGAATAGTAGTAACACTGTTGGTCCGAGTCAGCATGGATTTACGAAGGGGAAATCGTGCTTGACTAATCTTCTGGAATTTTTTGAGGATGTAACTATGAAAATGGACAAGGGAGAGCCAGTGGATGTGGTGTACCTGGACTTTCAGAAAGCCTTTGATAAAGTCTCACATAGGAGATTATTGGGCAAAATTAGGGCACATGGTATTGGGGACAGAGTACTGACATGGATTGAAAATTGGCTGGCTGACAGAAAACAAAGAGTAGTGATTAATGGGTCCCTTTTGGAATGGCAGGCGGTAACCGGTGGGGTACCACAGGTTTCAGTGCTGAGACCTCAGCTGTTTACAATATACATATTAATGATTTAGAAGAGGGAATTAAAAGTAACATTAGCAAATTTGTCGATGACACAAAGCTGGGTGGCAGTGTGAAATGTGAGGAGGATGTTATGAGAATGCAGGGTGACTTGGACAGGCTGGGTGATTGGGCAGATGCATGGCAGATGCAGTTTAATGTGGATAAATGTGAGGTTATCCACTTTTGTGGTAAGAACAGGAAGGCAGATGATTATCTAAATGGAGTCAAGTTAGGAAAAGGGGAAGCACAACGAGATCTAGGTGTTCTTGTACATCCATCACTGAAAACAAGCATGTAAATACAGAAGGCAGTGAAGAAAGCTAATGGCATGCTGGCCTTCATAACAAAAGGAATTGAGTATAAGAGCAAAGAGGTCCTTCTACAGCTGTACAGGGCCCTGGTGAGACCACACCTGGAATACTGTGTACAGTTTTGGTCTCCAAATTTGAGGAAGGACATTCTTGCTATTGAAGGAGTGCAGCGTAGGTTCACAAGGTTAATTCCGAGGATGGCGGGACTGTCGTATGTCGAAAGATTGGAGCAACTGGGCTTGTATACTCTGGAATTTAGAAGGATGAGAGGGGATTTTATTGAAACATAAAAGATTATTAAGGGATTGGACACGCTGCAGGTAGGAAGCATGTTCCCCCTGATGGGTGAGTCCAGAACCAGAGGCCACAGTTTAAGAATTAGGGGTAGGCCATTTAGAACGGGGTTGAGGTAAAACCTTTTCACCCAGATAGCGGTGGATATATGGAATGCTCTGCCTCAGAAGGCTGTGGAGGCCAAGTCCCTGGATGCTTTCAAAAAAGAGTGGATAGAGCTCTTAAAGATAGCAGAATCAAAGGCTATGGGGATAGGGCAGGAACTGAATACTGATAGTGGATGATCAGCCGTGATCACAGTGAATGGAGGTGCTGGCTCGAAGGGTCGAATGGCCTACTCCTGCGTCTATTGTCTATTGTCTATTGACCGGTGACGAAGTCTAAGGCGATGTGTGACCAGGGGCGACCAGGGACAGGTAGAGGACAAAGTAGCCCCGCAGGTGGTCGATGAAAGACTTTTCCCCGGGCACAGATGGAACAAGTTGAGACATAAGAGCAGGTGCCCCCTCCATGGACGGCCACCAAAAGTGCTTCCTTAGGAGAGCCAGGGTCCAATCGCTCCCGGGGTGGCAGGCGAACTGGGATGTGTGCCCCCATTGGAGAACCTGGGACCTGACGGAGGCAGGCACGTACAGGCGATCGCCGGGTCCATTGCCTGGGTCGGGGTCGTCCTGCTGGGCTTCCTTTACTTTAGCCTCGATCACCCAAATGAGGGTGGCAACCACGCAGGAAGGTGGGAGGATAGTCTCGGGACAGGAGGTGTCATCCTTGGAGTCATGCTGGCGGGACAGGGCGTCCGGCTTCCCGTTCTTGGATCAAGGACAGTACGTGAGGGTAAACCTGAACCGGCCAAAGAATAATGCCCAACGGGCCTGGCGAGAATTCAGGCATTTGGCGGTCTGGATATATTCCAGGTTCTTATGGTCTGTCCAGGCGATGAACGGGTGTTCCGCCCCCTCCAACCAGTGTCTCCATTCCTCCAATGCCAGTTTGACCGCCAGTAGCTCCTGGTTCCCCACGTCGTAATTTCCTTTAATGAGAGACAGTTGGCGAGAGAAGAAGGCACAGGGATGTAGTTTCTGATCCGGGCCCGAACGTTGGGACAATACTGCTCCCACCCCAGAGTCGGAGGCATCAACCTCCACAATGAGTTGACAGGAGGGGTCCAGTTGAATCAGAACGGGAGCAGACGTGAAGCGCCTCTTTAGTTCCGCGAATGCTGAGTCCGCCTCGGAGTTCCACAGGAAAGATGTGGCAGGTGAGGTAAGTCGGGTCAGAGGAGCCGCCACCTGACTGTAGTTTCTGATGAATCGGCGATAGAAGTTCACAAACCCCAGGAACCGTTGGAGTTGCTTGCGGTCCGTGGGTTTGGGCCACTCCGTCACAGCCCTCTTCTCGGATCTTCTTGGGATCAGCTCTCACCTGTCCGCTCTCGATGATATAACCTAAGAAGCTGACCGAGTGGATGTGGAATTCGCACTTCTCCGCCTTTACGAATAACTTATTCTCCCCCAGTCTCTGCAGGACTTGACGGACATGAAGAAGGTGTTGCTGGGGACTGCTGGAAAAGATTAGGATGTCATCCAGATAGACAAACACAAAACGGTTAATAAAGTCTCTTAGTACATCGTTAATCAAGGCTTGAAAGACTGCAGGGGCATTGGTGAGGCCAAAAGGCATGACCAAGTACTCAAAGTGGCCTAAAGGGGTATTCCAGACGGAATATCCACGGCCTCCTCTACTGTAAAGATGAAGCCACACTCAGGTTGGAGGAACAACACCTTATATTCCGTCTGGGTAGCCTCCAACCTGATGGCATGAACATCGACTTCTCTAACTTCCGCTAAGGCCCCACCTCCCCCTCGTACCCCATCTGTTACTTATTTTTATGCACACATTCTTTCTCTCACTCTCCTTTTTCTCCCTCTGTCCCTCTGAATATACCTCTTGCCCATCCTCTGGGTCCCCCCCCCCTTGTCTTTCTTCCCGGACCTCCTGTCCCATGATCCTCTCGTATCCCCTTTTGCCTATCACCTGTCCAGCTCTTGGCTCTATCCCTCCCCCTCCTGTCTTCTCCTATCATTTTGGATCTCCCCCTCCCCCTCCAACTTTCAAATCCCTTACTCACTCTTCCTTCAGTTAGCCCTGACGAAGGGTCTCGGCCTGAAACGTCGACTGTACCTCTTCCTACAGATGCTGCCTGGCCTGCTGCATTCACCAGCAACTTTGATGTGTGTTGCGGTTAATAAAGTCTCTTAGTACATCGTGAATCAAGGCTTGAAAGACTGCAGGGGCATTGGTGAGGCCAAAAGGCATGACCAAGTACTCAAAGTGGCCTAAAGGGGTATTGAATGCCATCTTCCACTCGTCCCTCTCCCTTATTCGGACCAGATGGTAGGGGCTTTGTAGGTCCAACTTCGAGAAGAAGGTGGCTCCGTGAAGTGGTTCGAACGCAGAATTTATCAGAGGCAGTGGGTACTTGTTCTTTATGGTTATATGATTTAGGCCTCGGTAGTCGATGCAGGGACGTAGGGAACCATGCTTCTTCCCCACGAAGAAGAACCCTGCGCCCACCGGGGAGGATGAGGGTCGGATGATGCCCGCCGCGAGAGATTCACTGATGTAACCCTCCATTGCTTCCTTGTCTGGCCGGGACAAGTTATACAGCTGACTGGTGGGCAGAGGAGCTCCGGGCAGAAGGTCGATAGCACAATTGTACGGTCGGAGTGGAGGCAGGGAAAGGGCGTGTTGTTTACTAAACACGTGTTCCAGGTCATGGTACTCCGCTGGAACCCTGGACAAGTCAGGGGGTTCAACTGCAGGTGAGGTCGAGGTGGTTTTCACAGGGGAAAGGGCGGACTGTAGACAGGTGGCGTGACAAAACGGACTCCAGCTGGCTATCCTCCCGGTGGACCAATCATTGCAAGGGTTGTGGCAGCTCAACCATGGGTACCCAAGAACTATTAGGGTTTGAGGGGAGGAGATCAAGTTAAATTGTACCTGTTCCTGATGGTTCCCCGAGAGAATCAAAGACAGTGGTGGTGTACAGTGAGTGATTCGGGCCAGAAGTCTTCCATCCAGTGCCTGGGCTTCCAGAGGGGTAGTCAACGGCTCTCGAGGAATTCCGGCCTAGGTTGCTATATCTTCATCCAACAGATTCCCCTCAGCACTGGAGTCTATCAAGGCAGACAAGGACAGGGACTGTTGGTTGTAGCTTACAGCGGCTTGGAATTGCATCCGGGATTGTGGGACAGAAGGGAACGTGGTCTGACTCACCAGGGTCCCCCTTTCTACTGGTGAGCCCTCCCCTTTTGGCCAAAGGGAACAGGTAGCATGAAAATAGCTAGACTGACCGCAATAGAAACAATCCCCTGCTCTTAAACTCCGGAGCCGCTTGGAGGGAGAAAGACGGCTCCATCCCAGCTACATTGGTTCCTCTCCCGTGGTGGTGGAAACGGCCGGGCCGGATGCTATTCTAGGAGTGGGAGGAGGAGAGAGGTTAGGGCTGGGAGTAGATGGTAAAGCATGCCATGGGGTGACCAAAGGACGACCGGTTCGCTCCCTCTGTCATTCTTGGATACGGTTGTCCAGTCTGGTGGCTAGGGAGGTCAATGAATCCAGGCTGCTGGTGTCATCCCTAACCGCCAACTCGTCCTTTACCTTGTCACAGAGGCCTTGCCGGAATACCTCCTGGAGTGCCTCATCATTCCAGCCCGAGTCGGCCGAGTATTCTGCAACACTACGTGAGCCTTGATGGAGGGTGAGTAGCCGCTTAGCGGCATCTTTACCACAGACGGGATGGTCAAAAATCTTCCTTATTTTTGAGATGAAGGTGGGGAAGGAAGAGGAGGTCTCTGGCTGATTATCCCAAATCGCGGTCGCCCACACTAAGGCACTTCCTCTGATGGAGCTCAGTAAAGTTTTGAGTGAAGTGTGTGGCCTGGAGACAGGACACAAGCCCATGATCAACTCCATTTCTCGCCAATCTTGCTGATTAAAGAGTTGAGGAAGATTGAAATCAACGAGGATGAGAACAGAAAGTGCTGTCTGCCTGCGTTTTGACCAGTCTCTCTGACTCCTTCTCACTCGCTGCTCCTGGAGGAAGGTGCCTGCATTGACCACTCTCTCTCTTCCTCTCACTCGACATTGCTGGAGTCTTGGGTCTTGGGCAAGGTTTGATTGATACGGTTTGTGGATTGGATTTTGTAGTTCATGTTATGAGGTGTTTATATTTTCTGGCAACGCCTTTTTTATTACTGTTTTGTGTGATTTTGATTGGGGCAGACTGTCTCTGCAGCCTACAGTCAATGAATAACGCAGTGCTAGATTGAACTAAACTGATCTGGATTGAACGTTCTTGGACTGATTCTATGCTTTCTGCTCATCTTTTTCTGTTTTTTTTTCATGTTGGGGGTTTGATGTTTTTCTTTAAATGGACTCCATGGTTTTCCTTGTTTCATGGCTGTCTGAGGGACGATGAATTTCAGGGTTGTATACTGCATACATACTTTGATAATAAATGTACTTTAAGTCTTTGAATCTTATTTATTTCATTTTGAAGTGATTTTTTTCTTTTTCTTAAGTTAGATGAAAGTGATATTTTAAATGTTTTAATGTTTTTAATTCCTTTGAAGAACTTTAAGATGTTTCTATATGACGTTAACGTTAAGAAATGTAAAAATCAAAGCTGGAGGTTGGGCCCTGCTGGTCATCAAAAGCACTTAGAGATACTTTGTGGGTGCGGTTACTTAATTATTTCACTCATCATATTTCTGGATAATGGACTTCTGGGACCAGCTGGCCAAACATAGCTCAATCCCTAATAATAATAATAATATTAATAATAATAAACAAGTAAATCAATTACAGTATACATACATTGAATAGATTAAAATATGCAAAAAAAAGAAATACTGTATATTAAAAGTCGTGAACTAGTGTCCAAGGGTTTAACGTCCATTTAGGAATCGGATGGCAGAGGGGAAGAAGCTGTTTCTGAATCACTGAGTGTTTTCTTTTAGGCTTCTGTACCTCCTACCTGATGGCAACAGTGAGAAAAGCGCATGCCCTGGGTGCTGGAGGTCCTTAATAATGGACGCTGCCTTTCTGAGACACCGCTCGTTGAAGATGTCCTGGGTACTTTGTAGGCTAGTACCCAAGATGGAGCTGACTAGATTTACAACCCTCTGCAGCTTCCTTCGGTCCTGTGCGGTCGCTCCCCCCCCATCCCCCCCCCCACTAGACAGTGATGCAGCCTGTCAGAATGGTCTCCACGGCACACCTATAGAAGTTTTTGAGTGTGTTTGTTGACATACTAAATCTTTTCAAACTCCTGATGAAATACAGTATAGCCGCTGACTTGCCTTCTTTATAACTACATCGATATGTTGGGACCAGGTTAGATCCTCAGAGATTTTGACACCCAGGAACTTGAAACTGCTCACTATCTCCACTTCTGATCCTTTTATAAGGATTAGTATGTGTTCCTTCGTCTTACCCTTCCTGAAGTCCACAATCAACTCTTTCGTCTTACTGATGTTGAGTGCCAGGTTGTTGCTGCGGCACCACTCCACTAGTTGGCATATCTTACTTCTGTACACCCTCTCATCCTCAAATGGATGCTTTCAACTGGCACATTTAAGGCACCAGAAATGCATGCTGAAGGATATTCTGAAACTTGATGCAGATGGATGACAGGCTGAAGTCCTGCCACGATAAAATACTGGGGGAGGGGGCGATAGGGGGTTGGTCATGAGTGACAATGCCACACAGTCCTGAGATTTGTATTGTTCAAAAAGCCATAGCATTGATGGTTTGTAAACAGAAGTATTATCTTGATGACATTATAAATAGGACAAGACATGCATTGTTTGAGTTGCCTTTCCTGTAGTTTTTATTAATTAATTTTATTGTTGAAATTTTATATAAAATATTTCTCTTTTATGTTTGTGTCAAAGTAAGTAGGAATGACATGGTCACAATCTAATTGCATTGCAAACACATTCTCCTGTTTCAGCAGCTGTCATGACTGATCAGATCTGGGTTTGATTGCCCTGTTTGCCCTGATTAATGTACTCTGATCTGACGACTGTCTTTAATTAAAATATACAACAGATGGAACACCACATGTCTGAGGCACGTGCATTGTAGACACTGGAGTGTTGCCAGGATCTCAGACATACTTATCGGTCCACTTCAAATTAAACTCATATTCCAGGAGATTGTCAAAGTTCCAGGTGATGGAGAAGTTTTGTGACATTTGAATTAAGTTCATTTTCCGGCAGTGCATTTTTAAGTACAGGAGCTGTCAGTCTACAGTATATCAAATGTGAATTCATAGCCAAACCATCTTAAGAATTATCTTTGTTCAACAGACATTCTTTTTTTGATTTGTGCCAGTCCAAAACAACAAGCAGACATCAATAAGTTGGAAAGGTTATTTTAAATATAGACTGTGGATTTTTATCTTTACTTTAAATGAGATTTTAACTTTTGTTATTGAAATACTGACCTGATCTCTTGAAAGTTCACATCGAAAAGAAACTTTTTAATACATTCTATTATGGAACCCAGCAATCAACTTCTCTTGGTTTTCAGTGAACTACATTTGACAGAAGATACTGTACATATTTTGTCATTTA